>NW_027472580.1:46305973-46951598 GCF_030347505.1 Rhynchophorus ferrugineus | reverse complement strand
TGGATCACACTCGTTGTATGCTGTAGCAGAAAACCGCGTTAAATCAGTTTAGTAGAGACGTAATAAGATAAAGAAAGGGCTTGGTCACATATACTTATACTTATACTTATATTTACTTTTACAACAATTATTATTACAATATATATATATATATATATATATATATATATATATATATAATGGGATTATTATAAAATTATATCCTACAATATGATTTCTTCGGTATATGCTTATGAAAATAAGAATATTGCTTAATCTGTCACAAAATTAACTTATTTATGTTGACTATTACGGAAAAGAATTTGAAATTGCTATATTATATATAGAATAAATGTTGTTAGAATATTAAGTTAATTAATAATTACAGTAACAAAAATATAAATATTAATATATTTTATTCAGTCAATTCTTATTAGGCGTTAATTCAAATATGATAATCTCGGACCGATGTATATTTAAAACATATCATTTACAGGGTAAACAACTTTTGCTTTGAACAAATCTAACATCCTTTCTCTTATTGTTGATTGTAATAATAATTGTTATTAAATTAAATACAAATACAATATGACATATATTAGTAATTAAAAACAAAACATATATGTTTTATAGTGTCACTACTTCTTTCAATAAAATAAATGACCAAGCCAACAAACAGCAGTATAATTTATTCAATTAGATAATGTCCGCCATACCATTCAGAAATATTTACAAGCGACGGATAAGGATTGTATTTCAAGCCAAATGGGCAAATTTAATCTTTTTATGGCTGACTTTTTTTATGATACTTCTTTGTTTTTCCGACCTACGTTCCGCGTTAGATAGTGGCCTGCATTTTCGTAAATTAGGTAAAGCTTATACAAACAAAATCTCTATAAGAGTAGAAAAAATTGACTAGAGAAAAAAATAGAAAATTAACTAAAACATATTTAATATATACTTACTGACCTATGTCGGTAAGTATATATGTCAGTAATTATGAGTAATATTTTGGATTTTAGAGTACTGTTTTTTGTTATATTTTAAGGTCCCTTTTTTATGAACTGTTTGGTTTATCTCGAGTGGACCTACTGCGTAATGTCGACTCTGTACCACGGTTCTTTGCACTAAGCCTACCAACTGGCGACTGACTAATTTGGAGATTATGCCAGAAGATATCCGGTCCTACCCAGCCTGGTTACTGGCGTGCTTGAGTTAATTTTCCTTGTCGGATTATACACTCTTGCCTAAGAACAATCACAAATGTTAAACAATCACAAACGTAATAAATAAGCGGCCATGCCCCAGCAGGATTCGAACCCGCGATTATCGTAACAGCAGAGAGCCTTGTCGCCTTTACCACACCAAACCGGCCTTAGAATACTGTGTGTAAAATAGATTTTTAATTACTACGGATGGCGCAGATTGAAAATAATAGACTAAAGAATGATGATAGCGTGATTCTGCGATGCCGAAGCTTATTTCGATCTGAAAGAAGTAGCTGTTAATGTCACTTTCACAAGTGAAATCCGATCTACCTCTGATATTCCAAACACCCAATAGGTAATGAAGTACCTCACAAAGCAACACTTAATGTAAACCATGAAAATTTTAATTTTGGGTTATATTAAATTAAATTTGTTGAATGAACTAAAAATGTTGAAAAATAATGAAAATGCAAAAACTAATTTCGAATCTCTTCCGGATTTTCACTTCACCGTAAGCGTTTGATAAAAGGAAAGGTAGTACTTTCACGTACAAGTCAATGCCAACTTATTAAGTTTTACAACAAACAAGCTTACTTAATATCGTTAGACTACTCCTACTATAGGAGTTTCAAAAAAATAATGGCATGTAAAGAAAGAATATATATAGAAATTGAAAATATTCGTCAATAGATAAACTAACAATTTGATATCATTTTAATATTTCATCTTTCATAAAAACAGATGGGATATATATTAAAACTAGTTATTCACTGTCTGGCATTTTTTCCTTAATATATTTAGTCAACTCATAATCTAAAATTTTATACCCAAATACAGATAGATCCAAATCAATCTTAGTGTTTGATCCCGCTGGCGTACATCCATCATAGTTTTTCTATACTGCTACAATTTCAACCATGATAAAAGGTACCCTTAGATTTTTGCAGATGTCCTTGTCTCTAATATACTATGTTTTGATAAGTTTGATGTTGATAATCATCTTGATATTGAAATTCTTTGCGCAAATACAAAGTTGCACACCATAGCTCCTCATCTCCTTCAGAATTTGTTTATACAATTACAATTTGTTTTGGATTAATAATTTAGATTGCCCTTCAAACAACCGTTATATTTTTGATTCTCATATAAGCATGTTGTCTCTGTTTCTTCTGTACATGATCTCTCCACTTAAGCCATTGTATATTATTGATTGTGTTTGCATACGGATTATCCTGGAGCTAATTATTATTGGTTGGTAATCCTTTTTTTTTAGTGATATCTACATGTGTACACTTCGTAGCATTAAAATTTTTTAATCAAATCTTGGTCTATTCTGAAATGTTATTGAGAGCTAATTATAGTATACGCACATACCATTTAACAACATCGTAAATCATAGCGAGTATCAGGACCAAATGTAGCCATTATTACTCCTTCACATTTAGAGATCTCACTAGCATTAAGCAAGTACTTAACTTGGCCCAAGGACACCACCTTGTCATATACCCGCATAAATCTGAATATTACAATTATATGAAAACTTAACAGCGTTATCCATTTTTTTCAATAATATCAGATTTAATGTTCTCTTTCAGCATTTTTTTAACTGGACGGACTGTCAAAAGTTATGTATTATCTAAACTGCTTATGAAAAATTCTGTGTTCAGGTTAATAATAAAATATTAGTTATCTTTATTTAAATTTATTGGAACCACTAGACCTGCACTTAAAAAAAAGTCATTTCCATATTTATGTTTTATTTCTTAATATAATTGGTTAAACTTAAAATAATTGCAGAGTAATCTCATATAAACTGAATGTAAAGTAAAATTAATTTTTTCATAATTTATTGAATTTACTTGAATAATGATGAATAAAATATAAATAACGTAACGAATATATAATAGATTTTCTTACGTTAATCTAACAAAAATAAAATTCATACTAAGCGATCTTCAAAATCTACTTTTCGCCGAAATATAAAAGTGGAAACGGCGGAAAATGAGAATTCGGAAATTTTACAACGGAGACAGTCTCTAGTCGTTCGTAAGGTCCTTTAAAATCGCTCTACGTACACGCCGGAGAGATCTTGTCGATTTCAGAATTACGGCACACCAACTACGGGAAATGTAGTTCCAAATCTCGTTTTATTTATTTAGAAATAAGCTGCTTGGCGGTTTTTCCTTCCGAGATTTAAAATCCTTCCACTAGCATATTATTGAATTCTATATTCTAGGAAGTTGGAAATTTACTTTGCATAAGAATGCAAATAATATGCATGATTGTTTGGAATTTTATATGTTCTTACAAAGTTCTAAGTAGGCTTCTTTAATATTACTATTTCAGGGAAGTAGTCTCTCTCTCTCTGTCTCCCTCTCTCTTTCTATGTATCAGTTACTTAATAAATTATACTATAAGCCGACCTGTATTTTTAGTTCCATTTGTGAATTTCAAATTGCAATTGAGTTATTTACTAATAATCTTTTAAAGATTATCAATTTTGTAACCGTGAACAATTTGACTTTTTATATATAAACACATACTTAAAACAGATCCAAATATTACAGGTACTTTTTGTTGAATATGCAATCTTGAGTGTTTTCAAAATAACATCTCTGCACACTGAATAATCGAACTAAATAAATAAGTGCAATAAATTATGTTGACTTCAACAACTAATTAATTATTTTATGTAGAAAAATGTCAAAATCATGAAATTCAACAGTAGTTTACATGGATGCTTCGCCTTTTTAGCAATAGATATTGTTACACCTAATCTTATACATATAAAAATGAATTGCTGTCCGTTAATTTCGCCAAAATCCGAGCACGGACAGACCGATTTTGTGAATTTTGGTTTTGATATATTTGTGGGAGTCCAGGGAAACAGCAAATTCGTTTTCCGATATAAAGTTTTATTCTCACCATCATTAATAGTTTCACAAAGGATCGATATTTTTGTTAGTTTTAAAATATTTATTAGAGCTTTTGAAAATTTACTTAGTTCGTGACAAAAAATGTTGTTTAAAATTACCGACAACTATTATCAAACCTCGGTTAGACTATACGGGATTAAATGTTGAAAATAATATCTGTTCTCTGACCGTTTAATATTTTACTATGATTTATACAAAAATAGGTCTATCAAAAATATATCTATTGATAGGGGCATGAATTCGATAACGTCAAAATCAAGTGAATCATCACCTAACAAACTTTACACATTTATCAGTTACTAGGAGCTCTGTCACCACTACCAAATACAAATAGACATTTTGGATACGAGAATTAATAGGCGTTGGGTTCACAATCTAGCAGTGAGGCGAATCATTGTGTACTAAAGATAAACGTTTCTTTATCAGAATAACGATTTAACCAAAGTATTGGAAATAGCATTGGATCGCATGCCATATGTCAGCTATACTGTCGTCATCAGCTCTGACAAAATAGCTGCCGGTGAGCATGTGAGGATGTCCAATTCGCCGATAATCGACGAAGTGGCTACTGTTATTGTCGGAAAAAATATGCAAAATAATTTTGGCTGATATGTAGTTCACTGGGTTGTCTAGTAATAAACAAAAAGTAATATAAATTTAGTGACGTTATACTTATCTTGTTTTCCAATTTAATTTCGGCATATATCTCCCTTATATAAATCTCAATGTTGTTATATAAAACAACAAAAGCAGGAAATATAATTCCAGAACATCTGATTACAATCTCATAGTCATAGACAATTTAAGTGGGTTTCCAAAGTCATATGTTTTTTGCCACAAATATAAGATATAAAATATATTTTAAATATGATTACCATTAATTGCTTTACTATAAATAGCAAAGGTTTAAGGAACTAGACATAAACTAAAAAAACAATAACATGAAAAGTGTTTCTTCTGTTAATCGTAAGAGTGCCGTTATATTTTATTCAATTATATAGAAAACCGATGCTATTTACTTAAGGTACAAGCCATAAAAGTCTTTATAATACAACGCTGAGGATTTTGCTTAAGAACAAAACGTCCAGATCCTATCTTTTATGGTTATTTCCCCTTTTATTGCTATTGTCGCTTCTTTTTCTTAAGCTACTCTAAACCTATGTATATATGTTGTTTTATATCTACCCTAGATTGAATAAAATATCGTTCACTGTTGAGGTGTTTACAACAAATAGAGTAATTTATGTATTGCAGTGCTCAGTAAGTTCATGGAGCTATGGTTGTATGAAAAGATTTAAAAATTTGTCAGTGATTTATTACTTTAACATATACAAGAGTATAAACAAAATATGAGGACCATTCTTTTCTATAATTCTTTTTTATAATAATTTCTATCAAACACAAATGTAATTGCTACAAAATAACTTTAGGTCGTTTCATTGCTGATGAAATTATTATATATAATTAATTATTAATAAATACAAAATATTGGGTGGAACCGATGTTGGTACACATGTCTTATCTAAATGTCTGAACGAATGAAACAATATATTATTATTAAAAAGAGTTATCCTCTAACAGGACAACATGGAGCCAACGTTGCAAAAGTTGGGAATGATATACTGCTGCAGCTGGAACAGAACTACATCTATCGTACTCACCAAGCATAGTGCTTGTCCATATAGTCAGATCAACGGACAATGGAAAAATGGAAAAAATTGTAGAAATTTATATAAAATATTTTGATTGACATATGGTGTACCAATTTTTCTCAATAAATACTTATTTAAAGTGAAAAAATATAATACATGCAGGCACGTAATGATATATATTTTATGTCATTCTTTAGTGTTATTACGTAATTCAGCTGTGTGAATATAGAGAGTGGTTTGACTGCCAAACTGCCAGACTGATTTTCAAAATTAATATGTTTAGATAAAAATTTATGATAAGTGATGATGATCCATCAACTAATCCGTGTTAATATTTGAAAGTCATAGATATTTTCATAGATTTGTCAAAGAAACAAAGAAATTTTTTAAAATTAATTTCCTATAGCTATTTTCATTTACAAACTTGGCTATCTATTAAATAAAATTAATATATCTGGCTAGATCTTGTAACATATATTATCGATTGTTTCTATCAATTTCCTTTTCTTCCGTGTTTATGAAAGCAGAAATGTTAATGTCGGCTTGGAGATATTAATGTGTATAAAGCCGCATATTGTACACCATTAGTGGCGTTATTTAACGTACTAATAGTTCACTAATTACAGTTGTGTATGCCCATCAGTGTGATTGAATTTTGGGTTCCATAATAACTTGTCAATGACAGAATACATCATCGGCGTAGGGGTGCTTTGCCGCAAACTATATTGAATATCTTTTCTTAGCCATATTTGCAAAGGCGACGTAAAATGGGGAAATTGTAATATTCTTTAAGGTTGATTAAGAGTTTTTTGTAACTCATAATTATATAAAAATTAATTTTATATTTGTTTAATATAGTTTTAAAATAGGTCCCAATGGCACTATATTAAAGAATTGTGGGATAGTATAAAACTAACATTTTAAAATAACATTTAAAGTAACCTGTGGTCGATTAAATACTTTTCGTTTATTTCATCTTGTTATTCAGATTTTTTATGCTAAATAATATTTTGCTGTACTGTTTGGGTACTTAAAAGTCCAAGTATAAAACTATATAAATTTATAAATATGATATTAAAAAAACAAAAATGTATTACATTGAGTATTAAATGCTGGCATATATATAGAACAGCAATATCTATTGGCGAAAATGCGAAGTATCAATGTAGGGTATTGGAAATTGTTAAATTATATAGATTTAACAATTCTCTAGATAAAATAGCAGTTTTTGTTGTCAGTGACAAAGAACATTCCAGGCCATTCCAAACCAAAAATGTTTGATTGGATTGAATTATAAAATTCAGTGGCCTGGAATCCAGATCAAACTCAGCTCTCAAAAATGAAGGCTTATCTTTGGATTAATATAGGATCCATTCCCAAGCGTAAATGTCATGGACTAGTCGAGGAGAGCCGTCCAATAAGATTATTAACATTGAAGATGATCATTCATGTCCCTAAAACCTTGCTTGCCGTAGAACTGAATGAAACTGTTACCTTGGATGCCTACGGATGTCAACTGAAAATATTGAAGGACATAATGTTGTGTAATGTAACCATCTTTTTGCAACCTCAGTTGCACGTTGCAAGACTTGTGAGGAATACACCTTTATAGCTCGAATGGGAAGATCTACCGTACCCAGCGGATATACCAGACGTAGCGCCTTCTGATTACTACTTGTCAAATCGATACTGGCACCGAATTTTGAAAAGCAGGAGAAGTGGGTATATATATACATATATATACTAATGGCTTCCAAATATTCTTTCGACACGGTATCGGCATGTTTCCAGATATATGAGATATTTACGTAGATTATATTTTATTTTGCATAATATATATTGTAGCAATTTTTCTTAGCAATTGCCTTCTTAAAGTGAAAAAATTATCAGAATATATGCAAGCACCTAATCCTATAGAATACATGTCCTAGTAAAGAAAACCTCCATCGATATTTGATATTTACTCAACATTATATCCGCCAAAAACTAATTAGTATTTTTGTTTCAGGTAATGTTCATAATCTTAAATGTTTTGACCACAAATATTAGCATATATTGGTAAGTATTTTATAAATCGTTTTTGAGTTTTTATCATAACCATGCCCATCATAGTGCCACATTATTAATGTAATTCCTATATAAGTGAAAAAATTGATGATACTAAGCCATTATTGATTAATACATGCGAAAAAAGATTCTCATTATGTTAAAAATATACTAATGAAAATTAATAGTTAATCAATGATTTCGATTACATAAAGCAAACTTAATGATAATTATAATTACACTTCTTTGTCACTGAATAATGATATCATAAAGCTAATGGAGAAACTGCTGTTTAGGAATGGTTTGCGTAATTAATTCGAACCATAATTTTTCTGATATTCAATATATTAAGCGTATAGCTTGAATGAAACTAGATAGGCGCTGGATGAACTATAGGAAAAAATTACAAAAGGTATATTTCAGTTTATAAACAACTGAAACTATACTTTATCTCTACAAACTCAATAAAGCCTAAACGTATTGGACCATAAGTTTGGCAGAGTAACAAGACCTACCCTTTGTAATAGACAGGCCGACATGTAAACTTTGGGCTCGATCCCTTTCCAACTTTTCGAACTTTTTCGATTTGGAATAACGATAACAAATTACTTGTTCGTGTCTTAATCAGTCAATCAAGATAATGGCTGGATCGAAAACGAATTAGCGGATTGATGAGGCGCCACTTTGAATAATGCATAAGACGATTTCCAGCTTTATATCTCATAGAACTTTTTGTTATTTACCTTCGGAATTATTTTAAGCAATCAAAGAATATTACATAATGGTTATTTAATATCACATTTTTAAGAAAAATGTCAGGTGTATTAACAACATTTTTAGTGATATAGACGTATTCCCAAAGTATATTCGAAATCCCTCCTTCAGTCATAAAATTACACATTTTTTTGATATATTTTAAAGTCTCCTTTTTACCAGCGAGGGTATATCTGGATAGGGCTTACTCTTTAACGTGGGCTCCGAACCACGGTCCTTGGAATTAAGACTACCGACTTAGAGACCATCCCAGAAGACATCCGGCCTTACCCAGCCTAGTTACTATCGTGACTGGGATAGTTATTCCTTGTCGGGTTCTCCACTGTTGCCTATAAAGACATTTATAATTACAATCACAAACGTAAAGTACATCCATGTCACAGCAGGGTTAGAACCCGTGACTATTGGAATAGCACGACGACCATCCTCTCGCCTTAACCACTGCGCCACCGGCTAAATTACACTTTTAAATATTGCGCTATTACAGTCATATTTTTCATCACTTATTATCAGTGTTTATATAGTTATCCTTCGAATTCATCCTCAAGTGTCTGCGGACACTGGGTATTGACGTAATAGGCTTTTTGAATTAAGAGAATCATATTCATTTTTATCATTGTCTTCATTGTCTTCTCATCTTCTTTATACAGTTTTGTAAAATTAGCTACAAACTAGATATTAAAATTATTTCCAGTCTTAATCATCACGGCGCAACAGAACGACTACATCAAAAATACAGTGAGATGTGACTGACTATTGATGCTGTTGTTTATAACTAAGCCTAACATAACAACGCAATATATTTATTTCTTCGATTCAGTACCTCATGAGTGGGATATTAGTATTTCCATACGAATATTGATGGATTCTTGGAACACCTAATGTCTAAATCGAACACGAAGATACACGTTTGAAACAGTACAAAATATATAGAAATAAGTACAATCCCTTTTAAGATGGGCATTTTACAGACAGACACATTACCGTCTGCTTTGATTCTACATTGCGATTAATAATTAATCTCATCGTCTCAGTTCAACTAAATATGGTTTTAGAATAAAATTTTTTTGTATATAACTAAATTCTTCTATACACGTTTATTATACATGGATGATCGTAAACTAATTATTACTACACAGATTCAAGTACCCGAAATGGTGAAAATTGTTTTGCTTTTGAAAAATATTTTGCTATAGGATATCGGCATACGGTTTGGATTGGATAACTGTTGTATCCTCACATTAAATCGACGAAATCTCCAGCAATTTACTTTTAAAATGCAGAATGCACCGAAGCAATGGAGGGTAAAATGTTTTACAGATATCTAAAGATAAAACAGACACAGCAAATCGAACAAACATCAACGAAAAATGATCGTATATGCGAGTTTATAAAGATAATAAGGCAGTTATTAAATTCGCAGCTCAATAGTAAAAATATATGTAAATCGACAAATGCATTTGCAGACTCTGTTCTATACTATTCCCTTGGTATTATAAAGTGGACTAAAACTGTCATTGAAGCCCTACATAGGAAACTTAGAACTTTATTCACCAGCAAGCAAAACAACATTTGAAGAGCAATCGAAAATTCCTTTTGGCCTTTCAAAAATTTCTTTTGGCTGAATCTGTAGCAACATAATAATAATAATAATACCCAATTTCCAACAACTGCCCAGCTAATGAGTGTCATCAAAATTTGTAACATTAGAACGTTGCCTCATCAAAGTTCTGGTATATTTTAAGTCTGACATAACAAATACCTAATGTAAATATGAAGATGGAACAAAATTAATGTTACAGAATATACTTTGTTTTAACATTAGAGTACATATATTATTAAAGGATTTAAACTACACTTAATTAAACAGTCACAATAGTTTGTACCACTTATGAGGGTAAGCTGCGTTTTTTATGTAGTGGACCCTGGAAGCCTAATCTACCTAGTTAACAATTTTATAGCTAATGTATTATTCCAACATATTTTACTTTCAATACGTATTTGACTTGTTTACTTGGATATTTGTATTTTTGCGTTTAGATAATGGTACCTTTGTACCTGCCATTCCTTGTCGAGTTATTTTAATAACACTGTATTTCTCCTTAGTTTCTTTATTACTGACTGTGTCCATTTTCCTTCATAATATTCATAAAATTAGATTTAATAACTAAATTATCTCTAATGTTTTGCCATATCTGCAAAACAGTTAGTATTCATTCCATGCTCATAAATTTTAAACTAGTGCTCATATATATTCTGAACAATTACACCCATAAATTCCTAACTACGATACGATTTTCACTGTTATCCCATAATAATTGTATACTCATCTGTAGTTGTCTCTTATCAATCTGTATTGGTAATTGTCAACATTGAATCATCAGTCGGCAAGAAAAGGTTAACTCAGTCATTACCACTTACACTATCAGAATCACTACTGAAGTCAATTACCAAATTATTAATGTCTAATCTCCACACGCAATATTTACTATTCCATCATATGTCAATTTCATCCTCTATCTCTCTGATTATGTTTATATAAAAGGAAAAACTACCCACTGTTCTTAGATATTTCACAAATTTGATCTGGAATAGAGCTAACATCAAAGTAACCTTGATTCTTCACCTGCTATATATTTTGCCGCTCTTTATATTCACCTGTTCTCAGTGGTTATATTAATAATAAGTGCAGCTTCAACATGCTAAAAATTATTTAAAATAAAACTCCAACAATTTTTAAACTTTTTTCTAACTTATATTACTGACAATAGAGGGGCCCCGTTATCTTGTTTCTGTTCGAAATAACTGATTAAGAGGCAATCAATTGGTTCGTGACTCTGACTATTTAATAGCTTAGGCATCTTCAATCAGAGTAATGACAAATGTTAAATATAAAGGCCAAAAGAACGTTTGCTAGTTTATAACCTGTAATTAGTATCATTATTATTTGTTAGACAACAGTGTCGACAAGAACTAACACAAATCGAATTTTATAGGCTGCCTGGGTGCACTCCCTCAAACGGCCCAATAACGCTACGTAATAGTCGCTGTTTCTAGTCCTTCCTTTTTAAAGCTAGTCAATGAAAAGTACTCCATGCGCATCCCAAATTACAGACGCCATAACTTTGTCGGCCGACTGTTGCGTTTTTCCACGCTTCGGAACGGGTTCATCCTGTGTAGTCCACTCCGATGACTGTCGATTGGACTTTGGAGTGAAATGGTGTAGCCACGTTTCATCCATTGTCACATATCGACGCAAAAGATCGGGTTTATTACGCTTGATCAACTTCACACACTGCTCCGAATCATCAACTCGTCGTTGTTTTTGGTCAAAATTGAGCTTGCGCGGCACCCATTTGGCACAAAGCTTTCTTATACCCAGATAGTCATGAATGATATGATGTACACGTCCCGTTGATATCTTTAGAGTGTCTGCAATTTCGTTCATTTTCAACTTACGGTCATTTAAAATCATTTTGTGGATTTTTTAAATGTTTTCGTCGGTAACAACCTCTTTTGGGCGTCCACTGGGTTCATCGTCTTCGGTGCTCATTTCACCACGATTTTTCTGGGGCCGGAAATTTGGCATCAAGCCAAGTTTTTCCTTCAACTGTATTTTTTCCCTTAAAAAAGCAATATTTTATCAACACGCGAAATTCCTTTTCATCCATTTTTTTCGCAATAACAAAAGTTGTTTCACTCAAAATGCTATAATTCACAAACAATTGATCCGACAGCTGTCAAATTTATTCACGCTTCTTTTGAGAGTTAGGGCTAACTAAAAAACATATGGATTTAATTCTTGCTGCGCCATCTCTGTGTCAGGCTGGGGACATTTCAATTGACATGTTATGTATAACAATGATATAATATATACTATAAGTGTTGCTGTGTGTGTGTGTGTGTGGGGGGGGGGGGGTTCCAATTAAGAAGACCGTAATTAGCTCGGCGATGATTATCATACTTATATTTTTTGCTCGCTTATAATCGCATTACGTAACATCCACTGGGTTTGTTTGTGGTGTTTTAAGTATCCATAATTCTTCAGGTTTTTCTGCCACTCGCCTACGGTCCACGATAACATTCCCTAAAGCTCCTATAAGAATCAGTTCGATCTATAAATTTCCCCGAGAACAAATATATAACCGGCGAAACGAGACTTATGAAACCATTCTACAGGTTTATAACTGTCGTATTTTACCGGGGCTACGCGGAAAACACCATTAAAACCATGTTTTAAGACGCACATGAATTTTGAGGGGTTCTCTAATAGAGCCAATAAAAAATATCGATTCCGCTCGCAATAAGTAAACATCGGCGATTGTGTGCGTATGTGTATGTACATACAATTAGCTGTTAGGTTCGAACCGATCGAGTAGCAAAACTGTTGGTTTGACGGGCCTTTATTTGAACTTCCGAAGGGATTAAAAAATCGCCAGCAAAAGGCGCGTCCCCTTTCATTAATTGTTATATTGGATCGATGGGATTGCTTTAATTACTGAGTAGTCTATTTTTAACAGTAATGTATTTAAGTAGCAAAATATTTTTAACAAATTTAAATAAACAAGGAAATTTAATTAAACCGAATTCAAAAAATAAACAAGGAACTCACTAAAAATTTAAAAAAAATTAAACTTAGATTTTTAACACAAAAACAAACTTTTTAAAATAAAATATGTACATAAGAATCTTTGTAATAACTAAATAAAAATAAACAAAAAATTTATTTAATCTATCTACTACATGTATTTTATATTTTACTATGTACACACAATTTAGCTTAATTCCTACATACACCTTATTATCTATTTGCAATATTATTTTAACTACTACCAAATGATCCATTTGAAGTCGGTGCCGAGCAACAAATTAAATTTGTTTTGTAGATTATTTAATTTAGTGTACGCCACAAAATTCCATTATTATTTTTGTATTACAAATTTTCCAAGCAAACTAGAGAAAAGAAATATTGCTGCCCCCGTTGAGGATTGAAGCGGCGACCTCCGCATGGGAACATAACAATTTAATTGTTACACCATAAAAACAGCTGCCTACTTTGTTTCTACGATGCCTCATATCATAGGATTTGTGCTTAAAAAGCAAACTGAATAGTTTTTACAATAAATTACTTCCGACTTTTCGCCACATACACTCAGCAATAACATTATAATGAGCCGACTTGGTGGCGCAGTGGTAAAGGCGATAGTACGGTCCTCCTACTGTTGCGATAGCCGCGGGTTCGAATCCTGCTAGGGCATGGTAGTAAATTTATGATTATTTAAAATTTGTAAACGTTCTAGTCCGACAAAGGAGATGATCCTAGTCACGCCAGTAACCAGGCTGGGTAAGACCGGATGTCTTCTGGGATGACTTCTGAAGTTGGCCAGTCGGTAGGCTTAATGCCGAGGATCATGGTTCGGAGCCCACGTTAAACTTTAGGCCCAGTCCAGCTAAATCTACAGTTGGTAAAAGGAGACTTTAAAATATATATAAAAAAATGATTATAAACAAATACCTGGTTATTTTACTAAATTATAACCAGGAATGCTTCTAGTAACTGCATTAACTCATTGTCAAAATTTTTGATAAGTAAGTTGATTAATCATGATTTCCATGAAATACTCGCTAGTCACGAAACATGTAGGGCTTAAAGCAAACACTTTTATTTTACTTGAAAAATATTTTATGTTAAAGAAAGGTGACGACTTCTTGAAACCACTGTACAGAAAATGTTGACAAAACAATCCTATTTTTAAAGGACTTCAAAAAAGGAGGACATTTAATGTTATGGTGCCGAGCCATATTTGTGGACTCCAAAGTAAACAGTTGGTAGTAGTTAAAATAATATTGTAAATAAATAATTAGGTTTAGGTAGGTATCAAGACAAATTGTGTGTATATGGTAGAATATAAAATACGTCTAGTAGATAGGTTAAATAAAATTTTTGCTTATTTTTATTTAGTTATTATAACGATTATGTACATATTTTATTTTAAAATTCTTTTTTTGTGTTGATAATCTACGTTTAATTATTTTTTATTGATAATTTTTTTTATTATAAATGTTTTATAATATAAATGATACCATTAATTATCATGCTCATCACGCCTGAGAGTTAAGCTAAATACACCGTTTTATTTAAATAATCAGAACCGTTTCAGTCATACTATGTATACCGTTTAACATTTTTTGGTTACTCCTCACCCGATATTAAATGTCATGATTTTTGTTTATTATCTGTTGTATTTTATAATATTCTTTTGTTTAACGTAGGCCGTGAATCGTGACCTTCAGCATTAAGCATGCCGACTCAGCTTACAGTCTTGGTAATTACAATTTGTAACAATGTAAAACGCCCTTAAAACCCGGAGATGATTTTCCATTATCATTTTATTCTAGTAAAAATTATAGAATGCTGTGTGATTCATTGGAACCTGTAATCAAATCTATATATAATATTCGATTTTGTTTGCTACCGGTGGACCATATTGCCAAGTGTTTGAAAAATGTTTAAAAACGATACTTAAAGTATCTATAAATTATAGACCGGCAAACGTTTTAAACAAAAGCATTCTTGTCTTCTGTTCTTCTGAAGATAGATAAAATTCCTAAGGGCCGATATAGCTCCAATAACATATTTTGGCTAATATTAAACCAATCGGAATGAGAAATAAAGTTACAAACCTTTAATTACTATAAGAAACATAACGTTAACGCACCGTTCCAAGAGATCAGTGATAAAGTTTTAGATAATCATTATTATAGTATCACTAATGTATGATAATTTATCTAATGTGGTTTTAATAGTTTTAACTGATTTCCATATTAAATTTCTTTGTTAGTTTCCTCGTTTTTATATTATTTGGTAGAATTATTCTCTTGATATTTAAAGGGTCTAACTATTCTGTGGGAGAGAAATTTAGCAGACTTACGGTAAATGATTCAGAAGAAACCATATGTTTGCCGATATCGGAATAAAACTTCCCATACAATGTTTAAAATAATATCGGTATGTTCCAAATCCTAAAATAAACACTTCCTTTGTCTTGTGTTTAGAACAAGCATTATAACCTTTTTCGAGAGGATTATTGGCAATCCTCTAAACTTGACACATATCCTTTATAATTTTAACTGTAGTATCAGGCCTACAAATTAATTTTACAACAGATGGTGTTACTGTGTATTAAATCGCACCGAGTACAATTGTAACCAACTCCATGTTACCAAATCAATACCAAATCAACGAAATGTGTCGATTTGTGGATAACATCAAAACATAATTTTTTTTTTGAGATAGGGTACGTAAGTTGCCTCAAAGACGAAAAAATCCGATATCGATGAACAATACTTTGAATAATATAGATTGTACCGATATATCACAATAAAACTTCAAATTAAAAAAAACGCTTCAAAACTAATTAATAGGCCTAAAATTTTGAATACAATAAACATTATTTATAAATATGTAAGTATAAAATAAAGTAAACATTACACTCAGTTATACCATTCCAAAAATAAAGCTAATCTCGCTTATGGTTTTAAAATATATTTTTCATACATAATTCAATGTAATTTTATATAAAAATACACATTCTCCACTACGGAGTTTTCGTGTGTAACGCTTTAACTACCATAAGGATGGAATGATTGTTTGTATACTATATCGAATTTTAAATAGGTTATTTCACAAGATAATTACTAGTGCTTCCATTTTTCAATCAACCCTTGGCAGCTGGAAACCTTACCAGGGGGTAGGACAGACACGCAATGGTTTACCGCAAGTACGGTCCCCGTTGGCGGAAAGTCAGATAAAATACAATGGATTTCCTTAATTTGATTGACGTAAAGATAACTAAATACAAGGGTAATTTTATCTTTTTAATTTTTTTAGAACTATGCATTTTTAGTGAACAAGAGTTAAAATTTTGTTACAGAGAACACATATCCCACCTATTACACAATTCTTGTTTAGCTAGTGCATGATAATAAAATTCAAACGTTGATACATCCTAGAGGTAGCAAATTGTCAAGATATTACACTCAAAGTAACTTTAAAACGGAACGAACTTCAAGAGCACTACGGTTTGTTCAAGCCTGTTATATTGACTTATTATTCTATTTTGCTCGCTATTTTTTGTTGCATGTATGGCTATAATTAAAAAGGGGCGATTTGAAGAGACTAAGTCTGACCTATATATTTAAAATTTGTTATAATTGGTTGCTAGTTAAATAACCACATTGCTCCATATTCTATCCAAAGTAACAGTGAATGGCATCAGAAAAAATATTTAAAATAAAACCCACAGTAACTTAGTATTCAATAACGCATTGTATTGGCAAGAGGCATCATAATCTAGTTCCTGTTCAAAGTAACTGAGATGCAATGAAATGAAAGAGACGCAATGTGTTTCTGACTTTGACTCTTTATTAGCGTTAGGAAATATCGACTGAAAAAGACTATCGACACTTTAGTGGTTTACTACTCTTGCATTGCAATTGAATTGCAACCTACAAAGTAATGTGGCAATTTTATGCTTATATGTAAATATATGTTTTAATATTTTATTTGTATTATGATAAAACAACGTAAACAACAATTTGCATTAATGTTGTAGCATATAGGAACTTTATATTTCAATATTATAGGTACAATAGTTTTGACTGATTACTAGTAAAATAATTTCGACTACATTTATGATTCGTCTAACGTCCCTTTTTATTGACTTTTTCGATTCTCCCGATGTTTATTCAAGCCTTTTGAATGTTAAAACTTCTTTCGTTGAAGTTTTAACTAATAATGATCCTGAAATATTCCTGATTAAGGATAAATCAAGTCATTATTTTATTTAGAAGGGGTGAGATATTATTGATCTATTATTGATAAAATAAAATACAAATATTTAGGTGTCATTACATTATTCTTTTTTAAAATAAAATTAAATATTCGAAATTTAATAGTAATTTTACACCATTTAACATGAAACTGCTCTTCGAATTTAATGGAATCCAACAATTATCTTTTTCCTGTTCTTTTCCAAAGGAAGTTCGAGAATGAATAACTACATCTCAGTTCCACTTTTGGCATGGTTGAAAAAAAGGTCCATAAGCACATGTTGGAACGAAATAGATAGGAAACAATTAATTTATTATATTATGTCATTGTTACTTTACAAATGTTGAACGGCGATGGAACATGTTTGGAATCATTACTTCATTCCTTTTTTCAAACTGCTATTTGCGAATATAAAATTATTTAAAATTGACATAAGTACATGATGAACAACCAAACAATTATCTTCATCGAAATATAATTTTCCTTTCTCAAAATTAAAACGGGAAAAAATTCGTACATCTCCGTCTATTACCGAGAATAGAAAAACAGGGGAAATGTGCATTTCCTGAACTAGTGTAGTGACCTTGAGGCATATCGAATTTTAAATAGTGGAAAAAAGGGTCTTCAAAATTCCCAGAAATATAATCCCAGATGTGGAACACGGGCGGGGTGCCAGCAGCGCCAACTAGAACCCGATAACGAATAGCAACCCCGAGACGTTTACCTGGGATGTTATTGAAGGGTATTTCCATCATTCAGTACTCGACCATCGTTTGGTTTAGACGTGGCACCATCGACTGCGCAAGCCTCGTCTCCAGGTAACACCGCTACCATCCGTTTTATCTACTTCCTAATTTCCACATTTTTATATTACTTCAATAAATAACGGTCAGTTTGTTCTGTTAATACCAGTATAGACCTTTCTTGATAAAACTAGATTTAATCACTGCGTTCTTCTTAATGCATTTGTCATATCTGCAAAACAGTTATTATTATTTCTCTACTGACACATTTTAAACAAATGCTAATGTATATTCTGAACAATAACACACACACTGTGCATATAAATCTTATACACACTAGAATAACAGACTTGTAGTTGTTTTTCTCTCATCACCCTGTATTAGAAATTGGCAGCATTGAAACATTCCATGTTCGGAAAGTTTCATTCAAGTGAATAACTAAGCTGTTAATTTTCAATCTATATACCAACTGTTCACAATGCCACCATATGTCAATTTCTTCTTCATTGTGTCATTTCGCGTTCATCCAAACCTAAGATGTTATTAACCATTCCTTCTTAAATGAATGAATCTGCAATGAATTATTAATAAAGGTTATTTTATTGTTTACCTTTTTCCATCTACATTTGTTGTCATAAAACTCTTTTTATTATCAACCTGCCATAAGTGATCATTGGGCATATTGACTCTATTCTGAGATATTCATGGCTCATCTAAATACATAAATTGAAATAATAAGTCTTCCTTCGTTTTATTTTGTGGTTTTATAAATTATATTCTTTTAAAGGCTATATTCGTGAGTTCAGACCTCTTCGATAATTTTCAAACTAACAGTTTCAGCTAAAATAATGTTATTAAATTATGTTTGTATTGAAAAACTACTCACTGTTTTTATACATTTCATATATGTAATCTCTGATAGAGCTGACATGAAACTGCTCTTGATTCGTCACTCCCTTGCTACAGGCTGGTTTTTTTTTTCGGTAAACACAATATTAGATTTTTAATTTTTTAGGATACTTCAGTGACCGTGTCCATATTAATGTTCAGTGCAGCTGCAACACGCTAAAATAGTAAAAATGCTTACCTTACCGTTTTATCTATTTTCTAATTTCCACATTTTTATATTACTTCAATAAATAACGATCACATAATGTAAACACCACTGTTTCGTTTCGTTTTCCCTCCATTCACCGAGCCATCTAATTTACCCTAAAGTAGTAATTATTATTTTCAGTTGTCTACTTTTTTGGCCATCGATAAGTTTAATATTGTAAGTATTTACAGTTTCGAATGTTTTCGATAGTTCCCAACGCTACTCTTTATTAATTATAATTAATTTGGCATTTTAAAATATAGAAATCATAAATAATTAGCAATGATTTTAAATTTATCAAAACAGGTAAATCATTTATAACCTCTAATTGTTATCACTAACGTTTTGAAGAATTTTGTAGAAAAGAGTAACATCATAATAACCTGCGAAATAGTTTGATTCGGTTACATGTTCTGACACATCAGCGTACATGGTTAATTCGAATAAGATGAGGAGGAAAAATAGGGTCTGATACTAAACCATATTTACAAGCTCCAATTTGTAATAAATTCGACGTTGTGATAACGTGAGTTCATTGCTATTTTGGACGGATTGTATATGTTTTTATAAATCATACGTCACATTTCGAACTATCAACTTTCCTTGGTTTCAAATTCAAATATTTCAATGATAAAAAATGTAAATTTAATAATCAATTCGAAAAGTAGGTATTGAGTAAGTAATGAAATGACTTCATGTAAATTTATGTTTTTTCAGTATACCATAAATAATAATATACCATAAATTTTAATATTTAACTGCTCATTTTAAGGACCTTTTAAATGAACAACACAAATGTTGAGCTACCAGAAGAGCTAAAAGTCAGATGAAGCTAAATTTGTGTGCACAATTTATAATATAATTAATTGGTTTTAGCGATAGGTTTTTTGTTGCATCAAATTGGACCAAGATAAGAGAAGGAATACTACAACAAAAACCTTTTTCTTGATGAATCTGTAGTATGTTTTGAACAGTGGATCACGATTTATACGTCTCCTTTGTTTTTGGTTCCGAATTGATAAGATTTACCTTCAGAAATGAAAGCCAATAACAATTTTTTAACAATAGGTTTTACTTCATAGTAGTAAAACCTACTAAAATATATAACATAATATGTTTTTTTTAATTTAATTAATATTGAATTATTAATACTTAAAACAACATTTTGGAGAGTTTCATAAATGATATATTTTGAGATTCGGGTTTGCGAAAAACTATGAAGCTTTTGCAGACAAAAAAATTACCAAATCTATTACCCAACCTGGTCGTTTTCAAACAGAATATGTCAGATTTCTGTAAATATTGGCAATTTGGCCCGTCTCCTTATCCCATACGACTCGTTCCCGTTCTGCTTTTTCCGCCATCTGTTTCTTCCAGCTCCTCATTTACGAGACGCCTTGTCAGATTTATTTCAGTCCCTTGCTCCGTTTTTTTTAAATGCAAATAGACCAAATGGACCAGCAAATGATTTTTATCTTTACAACAGAGCATATATTTCCACCCTAATTAGTAGCAAGGGGTGAAATATAACGTCACACTCCGAAAAAGAATAATTAATTAAAATGAAATGGGGTGATGTTGTGATCCCTTCTGTTGTTAACTGTATGAAATGATTGTTTTGGGAACCATGCATTTTACGCCGAGGGCAAAAGGATCAGCAACAACCGAATTTTTACATCAATTATATGTATGTCGGGGGGACTGTAACATGGCCGTTTGAAAATCTTAATGCGAAATTGTGATGAAATAAATGAAAATATAAAATATTATAAAAATATAAAACGTTTAATTTTGAATTAAAGTTTTAGATTCTGAGTGTTAGTTTAGTATGGCTTTGACACAACATAATTTTAATCCAAATTAAATCATTAAACAAAAATACTGTTAACAAATTTAATTAACTTTATATTTTTTTATCTATTTACTACCATACCACATATGAGTTAGAGTTATAAGTGCGTTTGTTTATATAGTTTTATCCTATGGAAGCCTAATCCACATAATTAGTAATTGTATATCCATTTAATATATTTTAGTTCCATTAGAGAGCATATTTTAATATAAAGACCTTTTGATATTACTGTATTTCCCCTCAGTTTGTTCTGTTAATACTAGTATAGATCTTTCTTGATAAAACTAGATTTAATCACTGCGTTCTTCTAAATGCATTTGTCATATCTGCAAAACAGTTACTATTATTTCTCTACTGACACATTTTAAACAAATGCTCATGTATATTCTGAACAATAACACACACTGTGCATATACAACTTATACACATTAGAATAACATTTTCTACACTTGTTATATATTAATTATATACTGACTTGTAGTTGTTTTTCTCTCATCACCCTGTATTAGAAATTGGCAGCATTGAAACATTCCATGTTCGGAAAGTTTCATTCAAGTGAATAACTAAGCTGTTAATTTTCAATCTATATACCAACTGTTCACAATGACATCATTTGTCAATTTCTTCTTCATTGTGTCATTTAACGTTCATCCAAACCTAAGATGTTATTAACCATTCCTTCTTAAATGAATGAATCTGCAATTAATTATTAATAAAGTTATTTCAATGCTTACCTTTTTCCATCAACATTTGTTGTCATAACACTCGTTTTATTATCATCCTGCCATAAGTGACCATTGGGCATATTGGCCCTATTCTGAGATATCCACGGCTCATCTAAATACATAAATTGAAATAATAAGTCTTCCTTCGTTTTATTATATGGTTTTATAAATCATATTCTTTTAAAAGCTATATTCGTGAGTTCCATTAGACCTCTTCGATAATTTTCAAACTAACAGTTTCAGCTAAAATAATGCTATTAAATTATGTTGGCATGAAACTGATCTTGATTCGTCACTCTCTTGTTACAAAGCTGGTTTTTTTTTCGGTGAACACAATATCAGATTTTTAATTTTTTAAGATATTTCAGTGACCGTGTCCATATTAATATTCAGTGGAGCTGCAACACGCTAAAACAGTAAAAATGCTTACCTCTCTAATGAATTTTACTGGCAAGATGGGGTTTCCATTATCTCCTGTTCAAAATAACTGATTAGAAATGAATCTATTCTGTCTCGCTTCAGAATTTCCAATCAGAGTAATAATAAGGAGCAATTTGAAATTAACAAAACAAGCAAAGTATTAAAATAACGTTTGGCGGTTTATAACTTACCTCTCTCATCACTATTATTTGCAGAATTTTGAATAAGTTTGACAACCGGGCGACTTTGGTAAGCTAGTTCGGTTACACGTTCGAACTTATCAGATAGCATTTAGTCTCTTTATAACTAGAATATAATTAGAAGGAAAATATTGTCTGGTTCTAAAACTATTACGACAGGCAATACTTTAAACATCTTGATGACGTATGTTCAAAACTTTTTTGTATATATTATATGTTTAGAACGTTTTTCTCCGCTTGGCGAATTTTAGGTGAATAGTAACGAATATAAAAAGATATTGAATTATTATTGCTAAACTGCAGAGTACTATCTGGCGGTATAATCTTGCTTTAACCTTAAAAATAACATTCTTCCTTAAATATCTTACCTTCTATAAGTTTATAATGTTGTCACAGTACATTGGATTCTAGAATTACGGTGAACTCACTAAGTGTTGGTTTTAACATATTGCCTCAAAACTCAAAAAATAAACAACTAACCTAAAAGGGCCTACTCTTTAACGTGGGCTCCGAACCACGGTCCTCGGCATTAAGCCCACCGACGGGCGCGTGACCAACTTAGGAAGCCTCCTTATTAAAAGCCTCCCTTGTTGGATTTTACACCCCTGTCTAGGAGAATCACAAATATTAAACAATCACAAACATAAATTTACGACCATGAACCAGCAGGATTCGAACCCGCGGCTATTGATTGACATCTTCTATATATAAATTAGGCAAGAAAAAACTGACCTATAAGGGGGAACAGATATTTTATTTCGTGGTTTATTTCATACTTGTTTTTGTCATTATTAGACGTGGGCTATGTTCCATTCGACAATGGTTTGCTTCGATGACTTTATCATCCCGAAGTCAAGTTAAATAGATTCTTTCGAAATGGTATTGGTATGGTAACGGGAAGGCGGCGCAAGGCCATAGAAAATAATGGAAAATTTTTCCAAGTAAATTCGTTGCTGCCGCTCTTGTCTCAATAATAAATAATAAAAAAATTAGATCTAACAAACAATAAATCTTGTTTTGTTTTTGCTTATTATCTAAGGATTCCAATGCATGTTTGAAAATATATTTAGAATTTCAGACAAAACCTGTAAGAATGTCATGAATTTCCACGAATATTCCGAAAAGGTCTTACAAAATATTTTACTTATGACTGTTGAGATAAACCTAAAAGTTATTTAATTTAATTATTTATTATTCGTGTCTAAAATTGACATGGAAATATTTTGTAAATTGTTTTACATGTCGAAAAGAAGATTTAAAAATAACGAAGTAATTTAAACAAGATGTATATATAATAGTATCATTATTTGACTGTTTAAAATATTATTTCAAGAAAATTAGTTCAATGCCTACAATATATCCCAATAGCTTGCTATTATATTTCAATAATTCTTTAAATATATTTTTGGAATAATCGTTTTGATTAACTGACTTACGAATTATTAACGTAGAATCCAGAAGGAATTGTCCTATTACTATGGAGGTTGATATTATTATGCACTGTCCAATGTTATACTTAATATCAAATAATCATTAAGACATACAGAATCTACAAGTTAAAAGAAATCAGATTATCTATTTAGGATTAACTTTTTTTCATTAAAATTAATTGCAAAAGCTCGGAATTCAAGGATACAAACGCTATACAAACTCTATGTGTCTTATAATTATGTCACTTCTTTTTTTTTGCCGAACTTATTACTGTAGAATGGTGTCTGGTGCTATATAAATGAAAAACTAGAGTAATTTAACAACTCGCTTTTTTAATTAATTACTACTTTTGTATAAATGATTCATTGCCGTCCTGTGTTGCTAATTAGCGCGGAAACACACCTTCTGTCGTAAAGATAAAACTCATTTGTCGGTTACTACCTCTATTTACATTTTAAAAACGAGAACAAAACCATGTAAATTCTAAGGTTCGCTTCATATCATGCATGCAGGAGAGGTAGGAATAAATGGTTACGCTAGATTAAAGAAAAAATATATTTGTATTACGGTTCTTGCGAAAATTCTATGAAACATAATAAAACGGATATGCTTTTTCAATTTCTGTTCAGCTATAGATAATTTATAAATGTTTCCATGACAAATTCTATTCAAACTTACATTTAGATTTAAAAAATATTAATGTAAATAATGCAATATTAATATAATGTATCTATTAACTATGATTTTCTAATGTTTTAAAATGTAAAAAAATTATAAAGAAAATTGCAGTCACTTTTATTCAGTTCCCATTGGATCTAGAATAAGATTTAAAAACACTGTTTAAAAGGATTAGTTAATTAATTATTCACCTAATTTTTGTTTGAATTTAACTTATTGTTCATTTATTCCTTTATTAATCTATACATGTTATATTGAACTACGGATACGACTAGATTGTTCAAAACAAGACAAGAACAAGGAATATTTTAGAATAGAGTTAAGCCGACAGTATCGTTTGTGCTTCGGTTCAACAAGTTGCTATTACTTTCCATAAAATAGTTACAAACGACGCCCAAATTTTTGTTTTGTTATATTTTATATTTTAGATTCTTGTGTCTAGCCAAGAGGGTTTATCTGGCCTGGATCTACTGTTTAATGTGGATTCCGAACCACAGTCCTCGACATTAACCCTACCGATTGACAAGTGTTAGACATCCGGTGTTAGTCAGCCTGGTTAGTGGCTTGACTGTTATCCTCTCCCTTGTTAGATATTGTACTCTTGCCTAAGAACCATAGCAAATGTTAAACAATCACAAACATAAATTTACGACCATGCCTCAGCAGGATTCGAACTCGCGACTATCACAATAGCAGAACCTTCTCGTCGTCATTACCACTGCGCCAACCAAGCTGACACACAAATGTTTATTATTAAATTTAGTAGATTTTATGACTGGCGCAGTCGATAGGTTTCTGCGAAGATGTTAAAGATATTTTTATGAGGTTTTGAATCATCATTTATCTGAATCAACTTACTTACTATCAAGAAAAGAAAACGAATTGACATTAAATTGACAATACTTCGGCAGTTATTAAGCATTTTTACTCAGAGTTATGTGAAGTTCTGGCAAAATTATCTTTATTCTTCTTTTCTTTTATTTTATCTTTTATTCGCAAGCATATATTATTCCATTGTATAATAACTTTATATGATAGTGTAAGTGTAAAGTTTCAGCGTAGACATTTTTATTAAAATATTGAAATATATGGACATTTCTTCATATACACATATGGTAAAATACACCTCAAACAGTTAAAACAAAACTTTTGGTCAGTTTATTTCATTTGCATTTAGAAATGAGTTGGCATAAATCTGCGTACGTTCAGTAAACTGGAACTGTGTGCAGCGGGGTGAGGAGATACAGAAGTCTGACGATGGTGGGGGGAATGAGGACCCGCCCGGGACAGGACGAAAGTAAAAGTCGCAATTTTAGAGTTTTTTTTCCACGGCAACTTGGACCCTGGGTTTTCGGAATTTACTGCTGCTCCCCGTTATTTATATAGCCATGGGAACTCTTTTTTGTCGTTGTTCGTCCTCTGGTAGAATTGGTTTAGCAAAAACATATTTTTATTTCAGTGAAATATTGTGTTCCTGATATTTTAGCTTTTTTTCTTTTAGATAGTTATTTTATCCAATGTATTTTTTTAATTTTTTTACGTATATTTTTCATGAATTATCCTAAAAGGAAAAATTATTTTTTGTTTTCCAGTTGTGTTTTGTTTTCGAATTATGTGTTTTGTATTGTCTCTGATAATCCTCACTTCTCATCAATATTTGTCTATATATTTATTCATTTTAGACTTTCATAGTAAATTAACTTTATCAATTTTCATCTACATGTAATATAATAAGGACAACATAAATCGGTAAAACCGGACTGGATAACTAGATCTCTAATTAATAAAAATCTATATAGTTCACCGGATAATATATCGAAATATCTGGGTCATTAGATGTTGTGCACTAATAATTGCAAGTTTTAATAAAAAATATTAAGTTTGAGTGTTATGAAAACACTAACCATGGCAGGTAATCACTATTGAGTAGCACATTGGGATGAAACATGGCCATAAGAATACCAATAGCGTTAACAGCACATTCGTTTATTTAAAATAATTATTTCAGATAAAACAGTTAATGCTAAAGTTCATTTTTCAAAATCAGGTTTCTAATAAAAACTCTATTTGTTAAGGGGTGTGAATTATCAAGGTAATTTGCTATGAAATAATAAATAACAAGCATGGGGCTAACTAGATTCCGCAAAAATAAAATGATCGCCAAATGCCATCAGAATAGACTCGCTCATAATGAAACATCCTTCTAGCCATAGACAAAAACCATATAAACACCATAAAATATCTTATTGCATGTTGGCAACACTGATTTCGTTTAAATAATGCGACGCACATGTGTTGCTCAATTTATATGCCCAATATTCTGGGTTATATTTCTATGTATATACACTTTGTTCTGTGATGTTAAAATAAGCGATTCGTGAAATGCGTGATATCTCAACCTTCAACAGATGATAAATCAATGGTGTTCGAATAGCGGGTGCATCTGTTACGAAAACAGCTGAATTGCTTAACTTTTCAGGAGCGACAGTATTCATGGTAACGACAATATACACAGAACATCATCGGCAAAGAAGAATAGTCACCGAAACCCAAAGTTAAATGACCCAAACTGACGAATATAAACAAGAATTGTGGCCAGATAAAATAAAACTGCGGCGGCAATGGTAATGACAGAACTCAACTCTCGCTTGAATACTATCTATCTCAACAAAAACAGTACAGCGGGAGTTCAGAACTAACGTATGGGAAAGAGCTTCAATTGTCAAACCCTTTATAGTGGAATAGAGTGCTAAGCTGCGAAAGAAGTTGTGCAACGATCATAAAACCTGGACATTTGGAGGAATGTGGTATGGTTCGATGAAATATCATCTACATTGTTATCTACAAATTATTTATGAAGGGAAAACCTCAAAAGAAGCTTATGATCTTGACTGCTTGTTGGGGTGTTTCCGTTATGCGTATAAACATTCTATATAAACGAAAAATATGGTACTGTACATTTTAATTTTTGCTAGAAATACATTTTATGTTATTTTAATCAGAATCTTTAAAACTATTGCAATATGGACTGGACCCGTCTGCAGTCGTTGCATACAGGAATATTGAATAGATTCTCTCTATTTCACTAATTTTTTAAACATATTTTTTAAAGCCTCCTTTTACCAACGACGGTTTATCTTAATAGGACCTACAGTTTAACGTGTTTAACGTGGGCTTCGAATTGCGGTCCTCGGCATTAAACCTACCGACTGGTTAATGACCAACTTAGAGAGCATCCCAGAAGATAACCGGTCTTACCCAGCCTAGTTACTGGCGTTGCTAGGACGGTTATTCCTTGACGGATTTTCTACTGTTACCTATATATATTTGTATACTATTATAGATACTGTTGAGATGCGGGAGAGAAAACAATTGTAATTTATATACAATTTATTTTCTCTATCCTTTGAGTAAATTAATACCCAAAGACCAGTTGTTTAATATTATATATGTTTATATATATATATATATATATATATATATATATATATATATATATATATAAATGGGAAAAAGTATTACGATTCAGATCGAATGTACTTACTGAGATCTGGTCTGGGCTTGGCTATTACAGACGGGAATTCTACTGGTTGTGCTTGGTTGGGGTTTACTCAATTCAACTCTTCTAACCGTACTGCTCTTAATTCTTCTAACAATATTACTTCAATGCTGTTTTCATGCTTAATACGTCTTCAATCAATTCAAAATCTTCTTCAATTAATTCATTACTTTCTTCTTCTCCATTCTCAACAATACTTTCTTCTTCTCATTTCAACTCTTTCCCACATTTTCTATGCACAGTGTTTTAAGCTCCTGAGGCTCCTCCGTCGGGTTGTTGGTGGTGGTGGACAAGGCTGATCCAAGAAACCTCTTTTACCCCGATTCGCTGAGAATATCGGGGTGGAAAACACTCTTCCAGCTAGGAACGAGATACTTACACTGATAAAGCATGTGTGTTTCGGACTCTTAAGGAATTCCCCAAAAATTCCACGATTTCGGGTCTTCTTGATATTTATGGACACTATAAGGACTCCTCTACCAGGTCTAACTTCTAACATGTTTCGTTGGGTAATTTCACCAGACGTTCAATACAATGCGATTTTATATTTTGTATCAAGCCATAATTCTTTTCCCATGTCATATATATTAGGAACATTAGTTAGAGGTCTAATAAATTAGACCTGTTAACTATATAGTAACTATATAGTGCATAAAGTGCATCCATGCCCCTGCAAGATTCGAACTCCCGAGTATCACAACATTAGGAGGACTGACTTGTCGCCTTGGCCACTGCACCAACGAAGCTGGCGCATATCATATTTGTCCACTATGCACCAGCAATATAGTTGTATGTCAGACTGATGCCTGGTTCTATTTAAGCAAAATTATATAATATTTAAACACAGCAAATTAATAAACGTAACTTCCGGTTCCTGTATTATGTGGCAACGGTATTTTGTTTCATTAGTGTGCATTGTAATAAAAATATCAATCAGAAATATATATATATATATATATATATATATATATATATTTATATATATATTTATATATAAATATACATATATATATAATAGAAAATAAGTATTGTTTTCATATTTTGACACGTGTATGGAATTTTATTCGTTGTTATATTAAAATATAACTAGGACTAAAGCAACTCATATTGTGTTAAACTAATTGTGCCATCTGATAAGTGACACTTTTGTTAAGTTTTTATATTTTCAATGTTATGAGTATATATAGATTTGAGCCTATTAATAATATATTTAATATGTACTTTATAAATTGATTCAAATCGATTTGTGTCCCAAATACTCTAAATTTGAAGGAGCCTTTTTGATCATTTTGCGGGGTTTAGACGAAAATAGATTAAACATGATTTATTGTACTGAAGAGAGACGTAAGCATTTAAATTAGTCAACTATGTCATTATCAAAAACTCAACCCTATTTTTATTTTTAAGTAACTTGTAATGATGTTTATTCCCTTATATAAGTATAACAATTTTATTATCGATTTCATTATCATTGTACTATCTATTTTATTATATTTAGTATAATGACAGAGGTCATCTTATGCTGCGGGTTTGTTGGAATATGTTTAGTTCTGTTTCAACGGTTTGACAACGGCCAACGAAGGTTTGGCATTTGCTTGTAATCCGTAGAGTCCCGGAAACATCAAAAGAAATTAATGGAATCGTCCAATACGGTGTGAGATACGGATTCACGACCAACGAACTTTTGCTCCTAGCAACATATGCTATATGTACGTTTCATCGAAGGCCAACGATTGTTCAGTATCCAACGCCGAATCTCATTCGTTATCCTTCGTAGGCCCGGCTTGTATGCAGCATTAGATAGGCCTCAAGATGTTGGTCATTCCAATGGTATTAATAGAGAGTTAACAGTTATCGAGGTCGGTAGAATGCTATTTACATTGTGTAGCTAGAATAATATCTTACTGGAGACATATATTGGGAATATATGTATATATACATATATATATATATATATATATATATATATATGTATATATATATATATATATATATGTATATATATATATATATATATATATATGTATATATATATATATATATATATATATATATATATATATATATATATATATATATAGAAACAGTTTAAATCATAATATAACCATTTTTGAAATTATTTTAATCTGCACTAATTACGCTATATTAACTCAATTTATCGACATGTTTAATATCGAAAATGCGGAAAATTAAATTTTCACATTGTGGAATATTTATTATAATACAAAATCTTTTAACTACCTTCCAATGTGATTAACTTTTGTTTGCTCTTTAATCAAAGCAAGCTGTGCTGTGCTCTATTTTCTAAATTATTTAATGTTCCTTACTAATTGTCGTTCTAGATACTTGCTTTAACTGTAAACCTAAGCACAACTGTTATATGCTAATGGTTGGAACAATGGAATTGGGGAATGGAAAACTGGAAGAAAAATACGCTTCAGTTTGGTTCACGGTTTTCTTAATTAATTACGATTTCTCTGGATGTGATTAATGTTTACTGTTCTAACTAATTGGTGCAAAAATATATGGCCTGTCGTAAAGATAAAAATCGTTTGTCGGTTTGCTCGTTCAATTTGAATTTTAAAAAAGGGGGCTTGGTGGATGGGGTAAATCTGACAACGTGCTGTTGAAGCGAACGCGGGGGCCGAGTTTAGAGCCAAAGGGGAGACAATAAGATGAGGTGTCGCCTGGGACATCCTAAAAGTAAATGTCGAAATTTCATAAAAGTTTTTTCTTCGGGAAAGATGAAGCTCTTCCGAAAGTTACTTCCAGTCCCCTAGAGGATGGATATAACAACATCATGAGAATGAGAATTTAAAAAAAAACAATTGTAAATAATATATGTTTCTTTGATTTTCTTTCTATTATCATTATTTAAATATTCTATATTATTACTTTGGTTGGTACGATATGTATGGAGATGAAAATGGAAACTAGCCCTTTCAACTGAAAGACTTTATTCAAATTGAGGTAAGAAGCGACCTGAATGGCTGTTAGATCCACGTTAGTGCAAAAGACTGCATTAGATATTCGGCTCGGACTTATTTGTTAATCTCACTTAAAATTGAAAACAGCTGGAGAGATTTTGGGTAATATTGGTTTTGAAAAATGTATGGTTTTTCAAATTCAAAGAACTTTTTTGATTGGTTCATTTTAATTGGCCTTCAAAGGCATTTGATTGGCTCATTTCTATAACGCGATTGGAAACAATCAGTCAGTTTGTTTACGACGCCATTTTTGTGCCTGTGACGTAAAATACAATTAGCATTTTGGTGTCTTAAATATAATCACTATTATGTGATTATAATGTATTTTCATCCTCAAAAGTGGTATCAAGTGTATGTGCGGAAATAAATAACCAGACATAGTTTTCCTTATAAGAAACAACTCAAGTTAGTTAGATTAAGTATGCGAGTATAAACTAGCATTGCTTTTACCTGGTACCTATAAATTTATTTATATAAAGCGTTTGTGAAAACAATAGAAGAAATCATGAAAATATTAACCACAGTTTACACACAAAATGAAAATACAATACATGAAAATATCTTGTTATCCTTTAAAAAGTTGTTTGTGGAAGTGCTATCAATTAAAAACCTAATTATTTAGAAAGAATTCATTTACTTGACACAAATGTATATTGGTCAAATTACTTATAATTTATATTTTGACTTAAGGCTTCTTAACCGAGATAACATTTACAAAATAATATAATACACTTTGTATACAAATAAGATGAGCTATTATATTGTAAATAATAAATGCTTAAGCTGTCTCTTTGACTCCTGATTTTACCATCATAAGGGCACAGCAATAATTTTGATATATATCATACATTTTAATTTGTTGTTGCTAAGTATTGCATTTTGGTAGGTTTTCTCCATTCTGACGTATATTGAATGAACTGATTTAATTATTCATTCCATAATTTTAATAATAACATTTTAGCAATAACATTGTAGTAATAATTATATCTTGTCTCAATACCTTATTGTATTGAACAAATAAGTAAAACATTAACACACACAGAACACTTTCAGCTCTGCTGCTATGCTTTCAATATGAGAGAAGAAATATATAGAAATTTTTATATATCTTATTTGAATTGATAGCACTAAAAAAATATGAAATAGAGAAAAAGTGTTATGTTTGTAATGTTATGTTTTCAATTAGATCGCAGCCATTTTTGTATCAAAATTTAATTATTATTTATTTATATATTTATATTTTATTATTTTTTATTTATATACATAATATTTATTCATTATATACTTATATTTTGGCTTTTTTATATTGGATAATATTTGTATTTATATGAAATTTTATATTTTTAAAAATTACATTATGGTTTTATTTTAAAAATTAATTTTGGTCAGTAGAATGTGATGTCAGATGTTAGTCAGGTGATGCGTATGAAATCGTCGACCAATGAAATACTCTCCTAATAAAATATTTTCATTACAGATGCCTGTAATTGTAATTTAAATTAACCAATGAAATTCAGCGAAATTACGTTCTCAGCGCCTTCCTGCTGAGATCACGCCAACAGTTCTGAAATTATTTGTATTAAGTTAAAACTATGTAACAGGTCAATTGAAAAGTCCCCAGCCTACCGTAGTAAAACACAATTTCTTGGCAAAATTAGCTTTTTTTATTCAACAAAATTCCCTTCAAGGGTGACTGATTTTAGCGACCATCCAACTTTTCGATGCCGTTTTCGTTGCACTCGCATTCGACGAAAATTTCTTCCCAGCATTCTATTGAAATCTGAAACCAGGAAATAGTTGCTGGGGGCCAGATCTGGAGAATACAGTGGTTGAGGAAGCAATACGAAGCCCAATTCATGGATTTTTGCCATCATTTTCACAGACTTGTGACACGGTGAATTATCTTGGTGAAGCAGCACTTTCTTTTTCTTCATATGCGGCCATTTTTCGGCGATTTCATCTTTCGGACGGTCCAATAACGCTATGTAATAGTCGCTGTTGATGGTCCTTCCTTTTTCAAGGTCATTAGAGGGCATCCCAAAATACAGACGCCATAACCTTGCCAGTTTCATAGAGCCATGTTTCATCCATTATCACATATCGACGCAGAAACTCGGGTTTATTAAGCTTGATCATCTTCAAACACTGCTCGGAATCATCAACTCGTCGTTATTTTTGGTCAAAAGTGAGCTCACGCGGCACCTAATTTGCGCAGAGATTTCTACTACTAAAATTTTCAGTTCAGTTAATATCTTTAGAGTGTCTGCTATTTCATTCAATTTCAATTTACGGTCATTTAAAATCATTTTGTGGATTTTTTAAGCAAACTCTTTTAGGCGTCCACTGCATTCACTGTATTTATTCCCTTCAAAAAGCAATATTTTATCAACACGCGAAATTCCTTTTTATCAATTTTTTTCACAATAACAAAAGTTGCTTCACTCAAAATGCTATAATTCACAAACTAATGATCCGACAGCTGTCAAATTTATACACGCATCTGTTGAGGGTTAGGGCTAACTATAAACATTACAGGGAGAGATTAAAATATATTTTTTATAAAATATGTTATTTAAATACTAGTCAAATTTTGTATAAAACGTTTTAAAAATTACTTAGTGTAGTTGGTGTTCTACTTCTTCGTTCTTATCGGTATGAAGTTAAAGGTACAGATTCGTCTTTTTCGAAAGCTTCTGCTGGGAAACATGTGATATAATAATTTAAATTGTTTGTTTCAGAATTCAAATTCAAGCCGGGTACTTTTCAATTGGCCTGTTATTTCTCTATGGTTTTACCATACAAAGTGTCATTGTCACTCTCATTTATAGTTTCATTGTTACAAAAGACTGACACTTGACACTTCGATATAAAAATTTGTAACCAAATTTTGTTCGTTCGAGCCACCTGAGGGCGTGCAAAGCTTGTATATTTACTACAAGGACATATAGGATTAAAATATTACTTACATTACAGGGGGAGATTAAAATATATTTTTATAAAATGTTATTTAAATACTAGTCAAATTTTGTATAAAACGTTTTAAAAATTACTTAGTGTAGTTGGTGTTCTACTTCTTCGTTCTTATCGGTATGAAGTTAAAGGTACAGATTCATCTTTTTCGAAAGGTTCTGCTGGGAAACATGTGATATAATAATTTAAATTGTTTCAGTTTTCAAATTTTTCAATATACTTCTTTTGACAAAAATATAATATTTGTATTTAGATTTAATTTTTCTTGGAGATTCTAATGTGGGCTGAGCAAGTATTGATCCCTACATTTAACTTATAACCTTATTTTCCTTTTCAATAGATTAAAGAAATATGTAAGTGATAGTATGCATTTCAGTTCAATTATCGATATAAATTTTAACGAAAGGCTTACTATTAAAATTACAATTATGATATTCCACATTTGTGTCCACAAAGGGTCCTGGTCGGTCTAAATTGCAAGGAATAAACCTTCCGATTCATAAACATGTTGAAAACTATAATACATTTTCTGAGGTATATTATTTACTTTTAAAAAATGTTCCTACGCCAGAGTGGAATCCTTCGGAAAGTAATTAATTTTATTTGAACCTTGACATCCTGGAAAATAACACTCATATTCTGATTTTGCATTTATACAAATATTATTTACTTTAAATGCTACATATATAACGATATAACAACAACTTTCTCTATAATTCTACACAAAAATAGAATAAAATAAAATGAACCTGTCACATAGATATCAAAATATTTAAAATCGAAAGAAAACAATATGTAACCTTTTAACCCCCTAGCCCCCTTGTGACTCGAAGCTGCAAAATATGGTTATGGGCGTGCCCAGTTAAGTTTCCGTTCTATGTTTTGAGTGCCGATCTTTCATGACAGTTAAACTATTGATCATAGTAGTAGTCATATTTTATATAGGAAAGCGAAATTTTGTTTTTAATATTTCTATATTTTTGTGTATTTTCAAAAAGGTTGAATACTGACTAAAAATACTGGTCACTGTTACACAATATATAATGTTTTAGACGTTGAAAATAATTTCTTTTAACTAACCTGTTATTACTTAATTCACAATCTATATTTCATACAAATTAAGTCTGAAGTAACTTACAAAGAAAATACTTTGATTTAACAAACAATGACTTACAACTGACAATAAGTCTGATGTAAAGGCAGTAATCTACGAGGTATATATAATGTACTATTTTATTACGCTACTTAAAAAAAATTTAAGACTAAATAATATTTTACTTCACATGTTATTGTAACGTATGCCGGTAAGACATGTATTTTAATATATTCATATCTATGTCATATATGACTTAATTGAGAATTATTTTTGTTGCACGATATATAACAAAAATGAAAATTAGTATATATAACCTTTATTCAAGGCATCTTCGAAAACATATAAATTACATCAAAATGTTGCAAAGCCCGAGTCTGAAGATTCGCGAAAAAACTTCTCAAAAATTGCGACTTGTACTTCCGACATGTCCCAACCGACCTGTTCCTCGTTTGTTTTATGTCCTCCTTCATTTAAGGGAAGTCAGATTTATGTTATCCACCCCCCTTTTTTAAAATGCAAATAAAACGAATGAAGCAGCAAAAGGTTCAGTCTCCGGGTTGTATATATCGACTTAATTAATGGGAAAAGTAAGATTAGTTCTACTAGGGTTTATATATATATATATATATATATATATATATATATATATATATATATATCCTGAAGGAGTCAGGAGCAAGGCTTGGAAAATAATATTGTTGTGTCCGCTGATATTCCGTCCGTTTTTCACCTGTTACCTGACTCAAACGCGTAAATTGTAGTCGATAGCGATTGACATTGATGGTATCACCGAGTGACGCATTCAAATTCTCGTCTTGCCAGTCCAGAACGATCTTTGTTTTCGATCTCAAAATCACCAATTTTTAACCCCAGTTTAAACCACTGATCATATGTTGAAATCGATAAAGCATAGTTTTTATAAGATTTGCACAACATTCGATTACTTTCAGCCGCCTCAGACATTTTCAAGGCACTGAATTATGAAATTGGAAATGGTTAAGAACTATTAATTTACTTTAAAACTAATTTATTCAAAGAAAGAAGACTCATCTTGTTGAATGGCTATAGAAAACTTTTCAAAAAGATATGTTATTGATCCCAAACTGAATGTCCAAAAGTTGATTGTTTTTTATCTAGTTATTATTATGTATTATTTAACTCGTCCAATATTCACTACTCTGAATATAATCTACTTTTCAGAATGTAATCATTAATTTTTTTACTATGTCGTTTATTTAATGCCTTTTGGTGAAGATAAATTTCCTATAAAAATTGTGTTGTGCCAATAGAAGCACAGTTCAAAATATTATTATTAAATGCTCTCTTTATTTTTATATGCATCAATTACTTCCAAACCTTCACACAATGCAAGTAATTTTGAGTAATATTTTATGGACTCCGAACCACAGTCCTCGATATTAAGGCTAACGACTAGCCAGTGACCAACATAGGAGACTATCCCAGAAATCGCTCAATAGCCAGCCTGGTATTGGCTGGTACTAGATACATTTACAAATATAAAACATATCTATGTCTTGCCGGATTCAAACCAGCGACTATCGCAGCAGTAGAAGGGCCATCTTGTCGCATTAAGCACTACACTACAAAACCGGCTTAAACATTATTAATGTCTGTATCTAAAATAGTTCATACTTAGTCCTGTAAATGACTGGTATATTTTGAACATTTCTTGATGCTGCTTTTTCTATTGCCGTTCATTATTTTATTTTCATCACTCATCATTCGGCAATATCGTAATATTGTGACTTTATCGTCTTCTGTAACTTTCTGACATAAAATAGAACATTTTAAACGCTTTCAGCAGGTTTCCGACTCTCGCGTATTTTCCTACATTATAAAGGTTTGTTTGTTTAGTTTATCAGAATACAGAGCGCCGTACTATATATCAACATTCGTACAAAAGTTTCGAATCATGGGCAAAACTTCCGCAAAAATATTCCCTTTTAGGACGTTTACTCAATTACGATGAACCTGAAACTGGAAAGCAGGTCACGAGTAAACATTATATATGTCTAAAACAGGTGTATGTATGTGTGCTATTAAAACAAGAATGATAAATTAAAGGAAATACAATCTACCGTATCAGGTTTCTATTCACTCTTTTTAAACTTGTATAAATATATATTTATATATTTATATAAATATATATATATATATATATATATATATATATATATATATATATATATATATATATATATATAAATAAATATATAGTCAGTTGACTCAAAATCGAACCTTAAGTGCGAATAAAAGAGCAAATGTATGTCTATGACAATGTTTTATCTATAGCATTTTTTATTTTCGTCTATTTTTCAAACTCTATTAGAACAAGTTTAAAAAGAGTGGAATAGATCGCGTGAGTCCTGTCATATGACAATATTAGAATTGTACTTCATTTAAACCATTCCCTTAAACCATACTTTTGGCTCAACAAAAATTGAAAATTTTTCCGTACATTTATAACCAAATATTGTGTATAAACAATGTTGATTTAATGACCCAAACTAAATGAATAATAGTACATATTTAGATAGTTGCTTTAATAGCTATTTGTGTTGCACAATATGAAGAAAATAGTGGTAGATATTTACTGGCAATAAGCCATCTCACGCAAGAACTGATATTTCTCGAAGACAAGAACATATTGGTGCAACAAAAGTAGAGTCTCTGTAACTAGACAGAAATGTGTCGTTTGTTTAACTATCGACGTCACGTATACGTCAGAGGTATAGAACTACAAAAATATACAATTTCGTGAGCTTGTTAAGTTACTTTCTGTATATTTTTTCTGTATATATTTACTTCAGTTTGATGATGTTATAAACTATACAGAATGTACAGAAAGTATTTTGAGAAATGATGAAGTATTAACCATTAAATACGAGAAGAAATATATAGGCATGAATAAGTTGTTAAAAGTAATTAAATATTAAATATAATGCACAATATAGAAACAATGACGTTTCAAACTCTAATTGAAAGCATATTTAGTGTAATTTTAAGAAACAATGAAAAAAAGTCTGCTCTCATGCAAAAAGATCATGTGCGATGAGTGGTGAAAAAGAATGATGTGCATCCGTCTTTTCGTGTTAAAAGCTAATTTGTGTTAAAAAATTAATGAGTGAAATATTAGTGCAGTTTTTGTATTTAAACAACATAATAAATTGATAACATAAAATTTGAAACTTTTTGATCTATTATTTCTTTAGTTTTATGTAACTCTGGAGCAGATAAATTGAAATTATATATCGCATAATAAATTTTATTGTGGTAAAAGGAATAATATAAGCAAACAGTAATCTAAGTATGACAGAATAAGACAAAAACAGACCCAAATAATATAAATAAAATAGAAAATTTAGTATATATACAATTTATTTTGATATAATATTTATATCTAACCCATTTTTTAATGAGACAACTATACCTAAATACTGATGGACAGCAGGTTGTTGGGTTGTATTTATATCCTTATTATATTTTCAATGGACTCTTCTCCACACCACCTATGAGGTACAGTTCAAGGCGCGTATTTAAATTTTTATAAGTCCGAACCGTACCTTTATAAGTTTCCATTAATTTTCTTTATTGATCTTTACTCCTAAATATTAGAAAAATAATGGGGTAGCATTGCGCTTTTGGTAAAATATCTTTACCTTTCTATGTTTGATTGTTAGAAAATATTACTGTATTTCCATATTCATCATCACCATGTTCTTAACTATTTCTATTTGAGATTCTTCGATTTATTGATTTCTTCAAAATTATATGTATTGTCTATTTTTTACCAATGTCATTGTTCTTTTTTCGTTCTTCCGCTATGCTCCAGTGTATATTTTGCTTGTAATATCCTTTAAATTGCTTCTGTATTTTGTGATTTAATTGCTGTGTTCTATCCTGGGGCACTCAACAAGTCAATTGAAAAGTCCCTAGCCTACCATAGTAAAACAAATTTTTTTGGCAAATTTTTTTTTTAACATAATTCCCTTCAAGGGTGATACATAGAGAAAAGATAAGAAACATACGGATTTAATTACAGTAGCGCCATCTATGTGTGAAGCCAAGGACTTCAATTGACCTGTTACAACATCACCTACAAAAGAGCTGGTTTTGGAATAATTGCGCATGAGCAGCCCGCACGCATTTAGCCGTTTATGGTCGTCTCTCAAACATACACCGAAATTTTAAAATACGCATAAGAACAACTGAATTTGGCGAATAGGCTGAACTCAAGTAATTTTAAAATTGGCCCAAAGTTGCAGGGCGTACACACCTTCATATTTCCAACGTTTGCAGCATCAATTTCATCGCTAACACTGAGTTGAAAATCGTTGAAGGTACCGTGATATTTTAAACATTGAAAGAAATATCGATATATCGACTTATAACGACTTAACGATATTTTTTAAAAAATCGTTATATATCTATGAATAAAAAATATCGATCCTTATTTTTAACAATATCGATATTTTTTTACTACAACCCTACTTAACCATGCAAAATTAATTTCATGACCGGGGCGATTTTTCAAGAGAAAATATTCGGGCACCTTCGGACATCGATATACCTTCGACCAAACATCTTAACTGATATCGATATTTTGACTTTCAATTCAAAAGTTCTTTACAACTAGCAACATTTTCTTGAAAAAATATCGAAAATTATAGGTGAATAATATCGACATTTTTTTCAGCTCTCTACCGTGCTATCGAAAAAATAAATTAAAGATAAATTAAATAAAAATAAAAATAAAGCCAGAATGGGAAGAGCTGGAGATATAATGAGTGACATAGATTTTGGTTCCGAGAAAATAAGAAGATTACTTTCTATTTGTAATATAGTTGCCATGAATATATTTTCGAGTGTTTAATATGTATTAAATAATTAACAAAAAGACGTATGTTTATACAAAAAATTATTAATTGAATAGGTAAAATATGAATTAACTTAGTATAACTCTATTTTATAAAAATAAATGTGTCGCAAAAATGTCTTAAACAAATTATATGGATCATAATAAGTAATAATGGAGGAATGATTCAAATTGAATATAAATTGAAAGGAATTACATTCATAAAAAATTATTGAATATTCTCTGTTCTATTCTCAACGCTTCGAACGTAAAATAATATGGAAAAGCTGCTTTACAATTGGCGATCGAAAAGGTGTTCAATAAAAATCTCATATAAACAACATAAAAAATTAAGTTAACCAAGAATATCAGAATATTATTTTCTTATATATTATTGTTGGGAACATATATGAAAGTTTAGCAAATACTGAAAATGGTAGACGAAAAAAGGTTGAAACAATGCAATATTATGTTATGACTAATTTTATTTAGTTAATAGAACAACGCAAACATTTTCAAAAGTATCAAGCGCGTCAACATATAAAACTAACTGTTATAAATGCATTTAAGCCAAAAATAAATGTGAGGCTATCATAAGGACAGGGTGGATAAAATTGCATCCTCTCCTGGAATGACTCTCCTTCAAAATCGATCACTGGTTACATAGTCGATAATATTAATGCAGATGACTGTGTTTCATGCATATTCAGTGCTGCAATAAGCAGTAGGCCACCAGACAAATCAGAGGTTGGTTTTATTAAAAGTTGACGTTGATTAAATAGACATACGCATATGTGCAATTATATAAAACCTTATATTCTGGAATTATTTTAATAAACTTACTTAAAGTATAAAGGTATATATTGGTTAAACAATTTTATATATTATTATTCAGTTAACAAATAAGCAATAACGGACACATTTCATCATTTTTTTTATAAATTAAATATACTATTACTATGAAGTGAAAAAATCTAATTGTTTTATATTTTTTATAAGGCATAAATTGTATTTTAAATTAAATGGAGTACCTATATATTTGAAATTCCTATGGAGTGTCTTAACTAGTTAGTTTATAACGAATAAATGGTAGTATGTAAACAAGTGTTTAGATTGATTTAGTGTTTGACATACAAAATTTAGTTTGTGCCATTTCACTAGAAACTTAAGAATCATACCATGCACAAAATTACAATTTCTATTACCTTTACTTGTTTAGTTTGTCTTGAAGAAATCTGGTACCGAGCTGATGATTTAAAGCCATGAGTTTTTATGTCAATGACAAAGAACGACTTGGAGGATCAAAAATGTTCGAGGTCAATGAATTATATATTTCATGGAGCGAAACCCCAGTTGAAAGTCTCAAAGATATTTAAAACAGCTTAGCAGATGATGAATCAATTGTTTCTCAATGAAAGATTGCATGGGCTGGGAAAGAGAGAAAAGAGTCAACCGTTTCGGCATTGCGGTTTCATAACTGGCCAGGCAAAAAATACCTGCAGTATTAGTCGCACAATCTCTAGTAGGACAATACTGGACCATACGTTAGAAAATTAGACTCTGAATATTATATCTGATTTTTTATCAACGGTTTTGAAATACAGAAGCAGTACGAAAATTGATAGATGATAGGAGCGCTGCCAGGCTAACTCAGTGCTTTTGACAAGGTATGGTCATGTTGTCAAAAATTACCACCACAAGTTATAATGTTGATCATGTTTCTCTCATAATAAACTAAGAGGATTACATGATATACTGAAATGACACGTTAACATTAATAAATCTTGATTTGACAATATTTTCGATATACGATCAGAAATATATTTGATATATAACATTAATTAGAGTAACATATATCTGTATATTAAAATACATGGCAACTATCTGAAGAACTAATACTCACTAACCTTTTTTAAACGACATTTAATTAAATATAATTTTCACTAAGTTTTAATAGTATTAATACGTTTAAATTTTTACATCGCTGAACATTATAACGAAAGTGCGACTTCAAAACATCAGATATAAGTATATATGGTTTTTATTAACTTTTATGAGATAATCATATAAATGGAATATTAAATGAACTAACACATATCTGTATATTATTTAAAACAATAACGAACACAATTAGGCAGTTTATTTTTTACAATATAGAAATTATATTAAAATAATGTATTTATAATCATTAAATGAACTATTAACTTCTAAAACACAGGCTTATAATATAAATAACTAAAATAATTGATAAAAGGTTAAACATCTTAATATTTATCAGCGATTTAAAATATTTATAAAATTACTGTTAGTAATTCTTAATTTCTTCTATTTGTCCCATGGGTTCCATCTAGGCGAATTATGTAACAAATTAGCAATTAATTTGATATAAAACTAGGCTTATTTGATAAAAGAATATCTTTTGCTACATATTTAAATAAAATTGCATGGTTTTTTACTAATTTAATCCACTGTTCAATCTTTAGAACAGTAGCTGTTATATCTTTTCCTGCCAGTAAATTTATTTATTTCATTGTATCATTTTATATAATGTTCTCGAATATCACCATTACAGATAGATTTCCCTTATCGCTGTCATTGAACTACTGCTTTGTCCTTGCCTTGTGTCCTACATCAGAACTAAAAACTCGCAAACAAATGAGAGGTTACTTGATTTGGGCGTATGTCGTTTTATTGTTATTTACTTATATTTAGGGAATATTGCACAAATATTTGCCTAATAATTAGTCCTCCGTTATGCTTTAACCGTGCTGAATTTGAGGTCTCCCGGTGATCCCATTTTCCTCAAAAAGGGAGGCAAATTTTTCGCTAAGCCGATTAATAAATAGATTGGATTCAATTGAATAATACTGTTTCGATAAAAAACAGTAAAATCCTCACAAAGCTTCATTGTCTGTTCGCTGTGTCTGGTTGAACAAGTGGCAGATTCGAAAAATTTCTGGATGATATGATTGTCAATCATATGTTCGGTGGGGTTTCTAATTGTGAGTCCATATAATGGATGGATATATTCATTACCTAAAAATGCTTTAGGCATTTGTGTAAAACTGTAGATACGTATTACTGTTAACTTTTATATAATATTTATCGCAGGCAAACAAAATGAACCTTAATATAAAACACACTTTTTAACCAGCCTACACAAATAAAAGTAAAAGCGGTTATCATTTGAAGAAATTATATAAAATTGGCAACCATTTCGACATCAGAATTTTTTTATGACATCAGACCCGTAAAAATAATATTTACGAAACGTTGTTCGGAGGAAAGTAAGGGAACTTCTATAACATTTTATTTGAGATGTACGGTGAATATCAACAAATGTTTGAGTTTTCAATAGCGTAACGAGAATTTTCATTTAGATTAGGATATTCGAGGCAATGAATGTTATTGTCAATTTAATAATCAGATATTTATCTTCCATAATGCTGTTCTTTACATGCCCCAAGAGTGTGCTTGTGCCCTAACATAAGTTACTCTGTTTATAAATTGTTGCTCTGGCTGAGGTTTATCAGTTGCCGCATCCGGCTTCCGTACCTGCTTTTTCTTTGTATCTGCAATTTTTTAAGATATTGTTAATTTGTTTGCGATACAAATTTTAATATAACCAAAAACTTTTTTGGGCATTATATCTTGAAAGTATACATGAAATTCCTCTACAATGTCCGTTACACCAAAGAGTGTTATTTGACAACAATTATTGAAGACATTTGAATTTTGATCAAGAAGTGGTAAGGATCACTTCTCATCGCAGAAACTAACGACTAATGAACGTAAATCTATTGGTGAGTCTAAGTGTTGAAATTTTACTTTTCTACCAGTACATCATAATCTAGTAGATTCATTGATCTATTTTAGTACCTTACAATATTAACCCCCCATTATAATTTCTCCATTTGTAGCTAATGTGTTGGCATCTTGATTTATCTCTGGATCGTATTAAAATAATGCCCGTTCCTAGATCCCGGGAGAATTGTGCCTGCGAAATCGCTCAATTTCATTGGGTCGTGTTCAGTGTTGTTGTATTTGATACACATGAATTCGGTGGATCTAAGCTTCATGTCCTCTGGTCCTTGAAATTATTAATAGTAAAACGAAACGGAGTTTTTGCGCATTAAATTGGTGACTAAATAATAAAAAATGGTAAATACATATAGCTATTTTCTATTACCTTTACCATAAACAATTTCTACTTATTTATCTAAATCTATTCTTAGTAATTTTTCGCACGATCGAATTTAGGATACGATTCTTAACCACTGTTAAAACTTCGATATGTCAAGTTTTAAGGATCCACGTGCCTACAAAAAAATACCTATACTTGTATAAAATATATATTGTTTTAAATTATTAAACGGCCAGTCCCTAGAGATTATCTTCAATGCTTGATACATTATAGGTTCTAATCGCGGTTTATTAATAGTGGCCGATAGTTCTAATCAGTATTCAAAAAGTTTAGTCACAAAATAAATTTGCGAACATCCCCATCAATATTTGACAAACAACAAACATGTTGATCCTTTGTGACAGTGAAGCTATTGATGACAGTCACCGTGGCACTTGGTATGAGAAAACTAAATTGTTATTTTTACTATTTTCCTCGAAATTATTCCATATTTTCGTACCAATTAAATCTTCCTTGAAATAGTACATATATTGGAAATTTCCTGACATATATATCATATGCGTAGCTAAAAAGACCTAGGTACATTTAAGAGAGAGAGGCTAAGAAGTATTGGAATATTATTGAGCGTCTACTTTGGTAAGTATAATCGCTGGACTGTAACATAATTGAATGGTTATTAGAACTTTTTGAACAGCTATTCTGTACTTTTCTTTATACTCCAAATTCCATTACCCACTTTGAACCCTTTCCTCTTTTGAACTTTACCTGTTGTATAGTGTCTTTAAAGTGTTTATTCCCCTAAGTTTATTTTTAATTCATATAATTTTTTGCTGTTTATATAAATCCCTCAGGTATCTCAACCTAAAAAAACTAATCTTAACTTACAAATATAAATCCATCTCTTCCGCAATAACGCTTTCCTCAAGCATTCTACACATTAATAATTAAATGAACACATTAATTTAAAATAATAATGACCTAGTCAGCTATGTATTGTTTTATAAAAGTGCCTTTATTTTCACGCCAATCAAACAATTTAAGAAACATTATTAAGATATATCATTAAGACTTATTCTAATTATTAGTTTTAGTTTCAACAATTTATAAGCGGTTGTTTCCACCGACTACTATTTAACAGATTGAAACAAGGAATGACAGATTGAAATAGACATCGTATGGTTCTTTTTAATTACCTACCACTTGTTCAGATTAGTATAGTATGGCTAAGTTGGCCTATTGTTTGAAAATACTGAAATATTAAGCTTCAATTGTGAAAACATTAGAGGTTACAATGAGAGACTGGATACAAACTGATGAAGAAGAAGGATTTTGACGTGGAGAAGTGGAGAATACTAGTGTTGAGTATTACCTGGGGAGATATATCTATCGGAAACCAAAAAAGACCAATCGTGCAAACGCCGCCAATCAAAAATAGGATGGGAGCTACCTAGGGTAGAGATTTTCAGACCACTTTGAGATGATGTTACAACCCTATACAAAGCATGACGTTAAATAATTGCCCTGCATTATTCAGGTGAAAGGAAAAAAGTAACACAAATAGTACATAGATACCAAAACAATGTACTACGAGGGTATATTGGTGCTTCATGGTACATTAACTGAAGGTAGAAACTTTCGATAACATTATCAAGGATTATGAGCAGACATCATCTTCAAAGAGGCTCCATCAGCACACCAATGTTAAGGTTCTCCAGTTCCTAGATAATGATGGCTCCTAGATTATGAATCAGAAGATTAAAGAGAGTTATTAGTATAAGGCAGCGAATATTAGAAAAAAATGAAAAGAGTGACATAAATGTTAAGCCTAAAAGTTCCCTTAGAATAAATACTCTGTAATTTTGAAACCGTATCAAATAAGTATAAAATCAAATAGTTAATTAGTCTTCATTTGCTATATATATAAATAATAATAATAATTATAAACTATATCCCGTCTTCCAGATACCAAAATAAAATGTCCACCGATATTTATTAATGGTTAACCTAATGGTAGAATAATATAAACTATAACAGATACTTAGTATTGCACAATATTATGAAGTTTGAGTAATTCTTGAGTATTTTAAACTAGATATGGCGAACCATTTTGTCGATGTATCTATATTTTTTTAAATTAAAAAAAAAATTCTTAAACGTGTTAAAAAGCCTTTTAATTATTATTAGTGGACCTTTAAAAATGATACTTAATTTTAAAGATCAAGTTCAAATGTTTCTCTAAAGAGCATATTAAAATATTTACAGAATATTAATATTCTTTTAGACCGATATAGCAATATTTTTATTTTCTCTTTAAAATATTCATATTTTTGTTGATAATTGCGAAAAACTTTACCGAGTTTCTCTTATTCCTATATATCGATATATGGATAGAAGTACAAAATCATCCTTTTAAATATATAAATGTTGTTGTTCTAATCCTGTAATATTATATCTAATTTCCTACTTATTTAAAAAGATATATTTTTGGCGGAGAAATATTTTATTTCTGCATTATCAACCTTAACACGAGGGGAAACCAAATACAGGCCGCTCCATCTGACAATATTAAATGACGGTCACGTGCCACAACATGTGCTTTATGAATGAACCATATCCAGCTCAGTCATCCGTTCGTCGTCTCCCCTTCCCACAGTCGTCCGTTCGAATCGTCGTTCTCGTCGCATTGTCGTCTAATCGAATAATTACATACCGAACAAACAATGCGAGAAACTCGAACCAATCTGCTACCGAGATAACTGAATGATTGTTTGGGGCCTGTACGACCATGAGAGGCGTGAAATTTACCGATCGTGTGGTTTTTAATTCTATTTTGGCCACCGTCGTTCAACACCAGGCCGAGTGGTGTTCGTTAAATGGTCTCGTGCGTCTGATATAAGCCGTCTGGGACGCGATCCTCGGTTTTTGGTTCGGTCGCTCGACAAAGTAATGGTTTAATCTGGGGATCAAAGCAGGAATGATGGATGCTTATGATCGCGGTCTAAATGTGCATAGTTCTTATTTTGATATAAAAATACCACATAATTAATCTTGGTTTATAATGTAGGGCTAATTATTATTTATTACATTTAAATAAAACAATTTAAAACCTTAAACAAATAAGAGATGAAAATAAGTGACATAATATCTTAATACACAATAATTAACCAATAAACAAATAAAGCAAATTCTAAGCGTGTCAGGTGATGGTATCGAGATAGTTGAGTAACATTTCTAAAAACGAAATGAAAAAAGTACCTTATCAACCAATTTTTACTGAGTGACACTGGGGGTGAGATTACACATACATAAATATAAAAAGAACTAGTAATTATCACGACAAATATGTGAGGTACTATTAAAATATAATTTTACTGACAATTAACATTAGAGACAGCTAATAGCACGGGGGATTGGTTTTGCCGTGATGAGTAGTATTAATAATAACAATGTAGAATTGTACTTAAACTCAGGGCGTAAAATATAATTATATTTAGTAAAACAATATAAAATAATCAAACATCTTAAATATATAAAAACAGAGATCAAATTAAATGATATAACAACTACTTACTCAATAAATGGCAAAATAAATAATGCAAATAAGCGTGAGAGATCTTGATGTTCGAGGTGGACGGGTGATAATTCTGCAAATATAATAAAACGTATCTGAACAACCAATTTTCAATGACAGAGGTGAACTTAAAATATAATGGTACTGGCAGTCAAAATACTGGCAGTTATAATAGTATCGATAACAATGGTATGAATAAATGAATATATCGACAAATCCTGGTAATGGATGGTATCGATAATCTCAAATAATGCTGAAGAAAATGGTAAGCAATAATATTATAGATTATCCAGGATGGTTAGCAATAATCTTTGTCCATAGTAGTCAATAATTGACGGACAATCATTATAAAAACAGATAATCATGATAAAATGATAGAATGAATGATACAATAACGGTAGCTGATAATAATGATAAACTGTGCTAGTATGAAGTATAACATGTGCACACGGTACGAAAGGAAAGTAGCGCGCAACGGAACATCTTATACTACTCGCCAGGGTAAAGCTAAAATTTTATATCTATATATAGTGCATATGTAAAACTATTATTTTTGATTTGCCATAATCTAAAAATTATGGGGAAAATACGAGCCGAAGAAAAAATAAAATATAGTGGAATAAGCAATACATAACGATGGATTGATAAATAATTAAATAAGTAGAGCATAATGAATAGATAATAATAAGTATAAAATAATAAATAGAGAATTATAAATTGGCAATAATAAATGGAAAATAATAAATAGAACATAATAAATCGAGATTTAATAAATAATAAATGATAAATAAAAAGAGAAATCTGGAATACTCTGTGAACCAACTCACCATTTGATGAAACTCAGCTTGGACGGCACAAAACACAATAAAATAAACTTGTCTTTAGAAATGGACTTTTACGAAGTTATAACATCCCTAGGATGTGATCACATTTGGCAAATACAACCTGCCAAGAAAGATCAACACTGTTACATTCGTGATAATTATTTCTGTTAATAAGTATTCGCAACGGTGACAAATCATATAATTAAAAAGAAGAGGCAATCTCGCCTAGTTATTTTATATTATCGTTCAAACCTTTTTTTAAAAACACTTGAACGACCCAAAAATTAAAAGTTAATTTAACTAAATTATTAATTTAATTAAATTTAAGAAATTAAAATTAATTAATCTAAAATATCGAACTACGAAATGGATTTACCATATAATACCATAGACATTCGGAAAGATTTATGATTTCCTTGAATGCTACATGTCTGTGTCTGTATTTTAGGAAAAAAATCGACAAAATATAAACAAATAAAACTCGGTTTTACACATACAATGACCATTATAATCAATAGCAATGACGGAATAATCATGATGGCTAATGACAATCTTACTCCATAATAATCAATAACAATGACGGACAATCATCACAAACAACGGATAATAGCCATTATTGATAGCAATGATAAAGATGCAAAATGATTTATGCAAAATAAAGTATGATATGTGCACATGGTATGAAGGGAAGGTAACACGCTGCGTACCAGCTTCTACACCAATACTGACAATAGTGGATATGCAATTATGTCAAAATAAATAGACGCGCAAGATCCTGTCACTAGGGTTAGTAGGGATCCACTAGGTTAAAGTCAGAATCTCAAATAAACTCTGAAAAATACTGTTTCTGTTGTGCAATCACTTTTCCTAACTCCTACTATAACGAATATACAATGCGCATGGCAAACGTAAATTTATGCTTAAAATTATCAATAATTCATAACTATACCTCAGTCACTTTGCTAACTTTGGCGTCATTTTCATGCTTATTAAATAGTTATAATTTATATTTTATAGCTGTAACCATAAAGCCCTATTATCTTTATTATAAAGCAACTTAAGAATTATGGGAAAAATACAAATAAAAAAATAAAATAGATAAAGATAAATGGATAAATAGATCAGTAAATAATCGAATAAATAGAAAATAATAAATAGAATAGATAGGATGGAATGAAATTGAAAAGAGGAAACTGGAAGAATACAAGAAAATAGTAATATAATTGAATTAACATTTTATAATTAAATGTCGACATTAACAGAAATTGATCTTTTACTATAACAATATGTTTGTCGGGAATTGTATTCTTGTTAATACAAAGCAGCATGCATTATAAATTCGTATTCCTCAATAATTTAGAACACTTGACGTATCTGAGCGTCAGCGATTATTACTTATTTATTGACAGTAACGGCTCGAAATGAAGCTAATTAACAAGTTGTGGTGTAAATCGATAGTATATATGCAATAATGTTACATAAGAAACTTACAGATATATACATGCACTAAACAGATTAGGTAACTAGATATGCTGGATAAATGTATTCGGCATTAATGTAAAGAAATGCTTAACAGCCATTCTTAACTGTTAAATAACAGTTGTCCATTTTTACACGGCTCAACACAAAATTTGACTTTGACTTTAAAGCATTAAATTCCTATTCTTTTTTGAACGATATTTTTCAAAATCTGTGGTGTTAATTTTTAATTGAAAATGAAATCATTTAAATGAACATTTTAATTATTTTTATTAAGTTTTAGTTATTTACTATCAAAATAAGTTACAAAAATGTATAAAATTTTCATTGTATTCATATACGTATAACATCATCAAGCAAATTCGACTGTTTTAAGTGAGAGCGTAAAAGCTCTGCTTTACTTTTTAGCAAATATAAATCCCGAATTAAATCATTAAAATCTTCTGTAGTAATAAGATGGTGTTTTGGTTGTTCTGGTGTAGGTAAAAACTCCTTATCGGAATTACTTTTGTGCGAACTAAGAGATGACCTACTTTTCTGCGACAATTTTTTCGGTGGCTCAGGTAATGGTCGTGTCAGTAGAGCAGAGGCAGTGTAGAGCACAAGAGGATTCCAGATCAGGATATTCGATAGGTTTTGCATTTTTGCCTCTAAGTCTTTTACTCGGATTCACAATGTAAAAGTAGCAGTCTGTCTTGTGGTCAAATATTATAACAAAATGCATCGGCATCATATTTACACTTTCGCGACGACATTTTAAGGTATTCTAGATTTGTACAAAACACTTGATCATTGTTCACTCTAGTGCTAGCTATCAGCGCTGTCTGAACGTTTAAATCCCACTTTCATCGCGCGGTATTTTTAAATGTATTAAAATTAATTAAAATTTATAAAAAATTCAAACATGAGTATTATTACTATAACTATTACAAAAGCAAACTATATACCGAAAAAGGTATTTTCTTTTCGTTTTTGTTCATAACTAAGCGCAAAATCATAAAATAAACTTTAGCACAAAGAACAACAATTTTTTCGTACAGTCGTGTTATTAATGAGTTATTGAAAGTAAACAGAGTTTAATCGTGGAGCGCTCAAAGCTGCATTTTTGACATTCATTACTTTTGTTTTTTGACCTCATGTTAATGACAAAAGGCGTTCTTGAGATGCTTATTGGACGATTATTACACAAATGTTGTGAAGAATACACTATTGTGCTTGAATGGGAATGTGTGCCGCACCCAGCGTGCTCATCGGAAAATCGCGCCCTCTACGTGATTTCTACGTGTTCAAATTGATGTACGGTTTCGAAATTCTGAAGATTGGATAGCAGCCAAACCAACATCGTTCTTTCGGCACGGAATAGCTCTGTTGTTAGAAGGGTGAGAAAACATTGTAAAAATGGTGCAAACAATTTTGATTATTATATATGGTACCGATTTTTCCTGTGCTTTTTAAAAGTTAAAAAAAAGATCATTCAAGCACCTAATATATGGATTATGAAAATAAAATGAAAATGTACCTTTATACTGTATACTTTATATTACATTAAATGTTATATATGAATATCATACATTATAATATAATATATCATATTATAATATAATTATATTATATTATATTATATTATATTATATTATATTATATTATATTATATTATATTATATTATATTATATTATATTATATTATATTATATAACATTATAATTTAATATACTGTAACATAATATATTTTAATTTAATATATTATGACACAATATATAAATATATATTAGATAGAAACTGACATCAGTTTATCTAGTTCTTTAATAATATTTGCTTATATTGATTAATATTTTCTCAATCGATCATTCCATTATAGGGATACAGCTAAAATTCCATTAAATCTTATATTGCTTCCTACATGACATTTCCGCTTTAGAAAATAATATTATTGATTCATAATCAATTTTTTGAAGGAAAAAAAATACGAACATTAATAGATTGACAAATGGCATGCGAAATTTCAATATCAAATATCAATTCTGATGGAAATAGCGGAATTGAATATTAAATAATAATCTAAATATAGATATATGGATTGATACGATTCCTTAAACCCTTATTAGCCATTGGGGAAAATCTGGAGAAATGTGTATTATGTGAAATGTGGACAATATATTTAGGGAACTGCAGTAAATTAGTAATTTAAAAGTTATGTTGACTTTATAAGAAAGTAAGTAGTTGTAGTGTTTAGTGCATACATTCATTGACATTCTATATTTTATTATTATCCTCAGTGCTTATAAAATCTACCCAGTCTTCAATATATGATATGTTGATCATGGTAGTACGGAGAATCAGCATAAAAGGCAACACTATATTAGAGTTGGTAGGTGTTCCCATAATTGGGTTCTGTTGGGACCAGGTTGTTTAGTTTATATTCAAATTGTTTTCATTTAGCAAGTAGGTTCTCTCAAGTTAGGCATCGGTCTAGATCCATGTTAAGATATTTAGCAGTATTCGCCTGTGGTACTTGTCAATTATTAATATTCACGGGTGATTTATCTTTTGCTTCAAAATAGGCCTCAGTTTCGGCGATCACCTCTTCATTCGACGAAAATTCCGTCCCAGCGAGCATTCATTGGATATCTGAGAACAGGAAATAGTCGTTGGTGGACAGATCTGGAGAATACGGTGGATGAGGAAGCAATTCGAAGCCCAATTTATGGATTCTTGCATCGTTTTCACTGACTTGCGTCACGGTGCGTTATCTTGGCGAAGCAGCACTTTCTTTTTCTTCAAATGAGGCCATTTTTCGGCGATTTCGTCCTTCAAATGGTCCATTAACGCTATGTAATAGTCGCTGTTGATGGTAATTCCTTTTTCAAGGTAGTCAATGAAAATTATTCTATGCGCATCCCAAAATACAGACGCCATAATATTGCCAGCCGACTGTTGTGTTTTTCCACGCTTTAGAGCGGGTTCATCGTGTGCACTCCACTCGGATGGCTGTCGATTGGACTTCGGAGTGAAATGATGGTGAGAGTGAAAAGCCATGTTTCATCCATTGTCACAGATTGACGCAAAAACTAAGGTTTATTATTCTAGATCATCTTCAAACGCTGCTCCGAATCATTAACTCGTCATTGTTTTTGGTCAAATGTGAGGTCGCGCGGCACCCACTTTGCACAGAGCTCTCTCATACACAAATATTCGTGAATAATATCAGTTGATATATGTTTAGAGTGTCTGGCAATCTCATTCAATTTACGGTCATTCAAAATCATCCTCACAGCCCCTTTTTTGTGTCCACTGCGTTCACTGTCTTTGGTGCTCATTTTACCGCGTCTCTACTTAGTATACCAATACTTGATGGATGATTTTCCTGTAGTGCCCGGAAACTCGGCATCAAGCCAAGCTTTTGCTTCAACTGTATTTTTTCACTTTAAAAAACAATGTTTTATCAACACGCGAAATTCCAGTCCTGTTTTACATAGTCATTTTCTATTTTAGCGTGGTAATAGCAAAATAGAACCCTTTAAAAAAGTACTAGGTGCTTTAAATCTTTAAAAAGGCATTTAGGGTGAAAACTTGGTACAATATATCTTAATCAAATTATTTTCATTTCCTACAACTTTTGCCCATTTTTCTGGTGATCCTACAGCCGATCTATTTTCGCACTTCTTCAGCATTTCAAAACCGTGTGCCAGCCAAATCACGCTTCATCGATCTGAAGAAGTAATTATCAAAAGATGTTATGTCTGAAATAATAGGTGTGTTAAAACTTCCCACCTGATTGAAATAACGACAATTAATATATTTGCTGTATGTTCGTCTAAACAAGTTCCTTTGGAGGTTTAAAGTAGATACCATTAACAGTATATAATTTGTTATTGACGGTATAGCATTTATCTATGAGATGGTAATTACGGAGTGAACTAAACTTCCAGTTTTCACACCTAATTTTGCAATATTAATTCAAACGGTTTTATCTCTTCAGCCTCCAGATAAGTCTACTGTTGTCGAGCAGTAGTAGTAATTCGGATTAGATCATTGTCTCCAAGCTTAGGTCATGTTAAGAATTTATTTATTTTTGCATGCCCACAAGGTAGGTCCACACTTGCTTCAAGATGTATTTATAGAATCACCACTTATTAATGTTAATTCGGAACGTCGCCCAAGCTAGCACTATATTTCTTAAGATTCATTAACATTTCTGCTTATTTCTGATTAACATGCTCTTTTCACTTGAGTTTAGCATCCAGTGCCATGCCTTAGACCTTGTTATGTATGTATTTTGTAATGACGCACGAAATTTTTCTACTGAACTTTTTGCGTTAAATTAGTTTTTGAATTGATTTCATTCATTGAATATTTCATTAATATTGTTACAGTTGTTATCGAATCACTGGCTGAATTATATTTTGTAAGAACATTTCGTACTATAGACACCAATTAATTAATTATTATATTAATACTCTATAGATTTACTATTAGTAGTGCTTTAATTCGCAAATGGTGAAAAACTTAAATCTGCTTAAACGCTGCTTACACATCAAAAATTCAACTTATATCATCCAATATACTTTACTTAACTCTGTCTGACCTTTACTTGCATTTAATCCTAAACCAACTAATTTAGTCCTAACAGAACTAAATATTCCCTAGTCGCGAAAAAATTTTGAAGGATAAAAGGCCCATAACAAACTGAACTAAGGCTGGAATAAATGTTGGTAAAAATGTAGGCAAATTCATTTTGCTAAAGGTAAGAAATCCTTTTGTATTTTATTTGAAAGATCTTTCAATTTTATGATCTCAGTATGAGATAACTGCTTTTTAACTTTAATTTTATTGTAATTAATTATAGTATGAGAGCCGTAGAACAAAAATTAGTGAAACGAGATAACAATATTTGAAAAGGAACTTTATGAAACTTTGACAGTTATTTAAAATTAACGCAGCATCAAATACTAATTAACATCAAAGAGCAACGGAAGGCGTAATTGAAAGCACGTAAAATTTAATCAGGATCTATGAGGAGGTGTTCCGTCGCGAATGGGATTCTAATATTATCACAATGACAGCACGTTCTTTCTTGTTGGCTTTGATGGCAAATCTCTTTTGTAATTATCAATCTTGTAGGACGAACAAGTTAAATAGAAACTTTATGGCATTATTAAGTTTAACCAAGGGAAATATTTAAAATCCAAAAAGTGATGGATTTATCTATGAGTTAATTAATTTTATACAATGTGCTATGGCGTTTATAATTTTTTTAGCATAATAGTAGAAAAGAATACCATTTTTCAATGACTTCAAAAAAAGACGAGGTTATATGCTCGACTGTATATTTTTTCAAGTATGTTCACCGATTTTTGCGTCAATTATGGACCGATTTTCAAAATTCTTTTATTATTCGAAAGAGTGCACTTCCGATGTGTCCAAGTCAGAATCTGATAGTTGGATCCGATGAAATCGATGGGAACCCACAAATATCAAAGGCACGTATAAATTTTCACATAATTTCATCTAAAATAACCAGATATTTGGGTAAAATGATATAGCTGAACTAATGTGAAGGAAGTCGTTCAGTACAAAAGCCGTTCAGTTTGATTTTTAAGCTCTAACCATATCATATGGGAAGCCGCAGGAATAGGTAGTAGTTAGAGCGTTAAGCTCACACGCAGATGCCGGGTTCGATTCCCGGCGGATGGCAACGACTTTTCGTTGACGTTCAAGGTTGTTTTAGAACGTTTGTCAAATCACCTAGGCTAGGTAGTGGACCCCAGGCCCTGAAGCAATCCTTGTTTTCAATCACTGTTTCTTTTTACTTCTTTTCCTCTTACGGGCTGCACCTTTACTTGAGCTACCAATTTTAATACTTAATAAAATAACTGCGTAATTTACTGAATAGATATCTAAAACTAAAAAGAGAAAAATAAGATATTAAAAAAAATTGAACCGACTACAAAAAATAAATAAGGAACTCACTTAAAAGTACAAAATAATAAATCTTAGATTTTTAACACAAAAGTACGTTTTAAAATCAAATATGTACATAATAATCGTTGTAGTAACTGAATGAAAACAAACAAAAACCTTATTTAGCCTATCTAAAACACGTATATTATATTCCACTATATATACATAATTTATCTCAATACCTATCTAAACCTATTTATCTATTTACAATATTATATTAACTACTTTTAACTGATCACTTTTTTGTGTATATATTATTTTGTGGATATAATTTTGTGTCATATACACAAAATTAAATTACGAGCAAAACATATCTAATTTAGTATAAAGTTTGGACTCGGCATCGACTTCAAACTGATCAGTTATTTACTAAATACTATAAAATTTACATATTTTATGTTAAAACGTTTCATTATTTTTTATATTTTAGTGAGTTATTTATTTATTTTTTGAAGCCGGTTCAACTTTTTTGTTATATATATTTTATTTGTGTAGCGTTTTCCCAATAAATATTATGTTACTTACGGTTAAATGAAGTTATTATATTATGAGGGGGTATCGTAGTATAGAAGGTTCACCTTCGTCTTAAAATTAAAAGATAAAATGTAACAGAAATGATTTAGTTAAATTTAATTTAGTTAAAAAAACAGTGTATCATGTAGTTATATCTTGTGTAATATTTTTTTTATTGAAGTGACTCTCCAATGTTTAGCGGAAAAACAAAAAAATGGAGGGTTAACATTATCTACCGCATCCTAGTGTTAGAAGTGAGTCTTGATAATGTAACAAGTTTAGTGGCAATAGTAGCCTGTTGTTTAGAAGCAAACACTTTGTTGGAGCGCAGAGATATTTGATGGCGATGACGATAAAACATAACTTTGAATTTTCTTCATTCTTCAGTCTTCTTTTGTACAAAACACAAAATTTGTAGTAGCTGCTTTTGCGCAACTGCAATAAATTTTATTTACCTTTTGCCTTCTGAATACAGTTTTGGTCGGTTATGAAAAGTAGCAATCTTAACGTCGGATATATCCATATTATATTTGTTTTATGCTTGATTGTTATTAATAAGTATTAATACTTATAAAAAATCGACAAAGGTGTCCTAAAATTTAAAAAAAATCCTATTTCTGAGCATATGACCAACAGTTTTAAAAACGACAATTAGAACTAGGCTTTTACATGATTTTTTATATTCCATTCTCTTCCCCTAATGGAGCATGTATTAAGTCTTGGAATAATGGAGCTTCAACTATACAATATATATTACTCAAAATATTTTCGATCATTTACTACAACTTTTTCCCATTTTTTGGGGATCCAATCAATTTTTGCACTTCTTCAGAAATCGTTATTCTACCTTGTGTTAGTTGGTTTGGTTAGTTGCTATTTAATTAAAAAATACGATAAGTTTATTGAAGAATGTTGATGAACAATTTTGTTAGAATATTTGAGGTTAACCTGGTCTTTATATCAGTTATGAACTAATTCAGTTGTACAAATAACTTTTTGGTCTGACTAAATTGGTAGAATTACATATAAGTAAATGTATGCTATATAAAATCGAAATAGTGAATTTGAAGGTGATGGCAAAGGTAATATCTTAATCTGATTAATTTAAATTAATTTAAATATATATTTGATATTGATATAGTTCAGCAATTAGGTTAGTGTATAAACACTTCATTGTTTGTAGTAATAACATAAATAAATTGATCATAAAAGACATGAATACGAATAAATCTGTTAAATTGTAAACATGAATGGATGTATATTATAGTAATATGTATGTAGACTTGATTGTTATTTTAACTAAATAATAATATATACACATTTTAGAGATTAAAAGGGTAAAATTACAAAAGTAAATAAATAAATAACCATGATTAAAACACATATTCATTTGTAAAATTTTATAGAGATTTAAAAAATATTCATGTAAAATTTTATAGTAACCCGCAAAAGATTATGGAAATACTTATTCCATTCATTGAAATCAACCTAGCACCAAGATTGGAGTTACAATTTTATATCTGCAAGACACTGTAAATTTTTAAGAACTTTTGCCTACATATCCTTTTGCATACTTCTGCTTTTTTCTTCTTCAGATTCAAGACTGTTAGACATTATTATAACATTAAATAGATTATAACATATTATTACATCTAAATTATTTTCAATTTGCTTGTTATAATGACTATCTACGAATCTATTTAGTTGTACTTAATGTATAAAATTAACTAAATTATTGGCAATTTTATCGTAAATTGAAAAGCATAATTTGTTTTCTCTTTGTTCCACTCTTTTAAACTGAGAGTAGTAGCCGTTAGATCATTAGGGTGTCGATGACAATTAATATTACATGTATCTATAAAACGATTTAAATCGACTCTTATCAGCACATTTATCCTTTTAAGAGTATTATTCTGTACCACTTTAGCATTCTGCAAAATCCTATCAACATGTACACCTGCAGTAAATTGATCTTTAATTTTATTCTCTTCGGATTTTGCCAATGTTTGTAACAAATTTCGTATTTATGCCCCACATGTGTCTTAATATATTCAACGGATACTTCACCTAAAATAGATGTTATTATAAAAACATATAACGACTAAAACATAGTTCTAATTGTTACCAGTGACTGTAATTATTGCTATTATTCTTGACCGACAAACTCCATTAATGATTGACTACCTCTCGCTGGTGGCTGATGTACCGTATGTTAGATGTATTTTTCATGATCTTGGTTGAAATAATGGATCATACCTACGATTATGTTTTCTTGCAGAATTGACACACTAAATTCTCTCTATATATGTAAGACTTATTTCAATAAATTTATTCGAAATAGTTCAAATAAAATCAATCCAATTATCAAAGTGTACTTACTTTTGAACTTCCATTTTTAAAATCAATTTTTATGGCTTTTATTATTAGAAATATGCTCTAGAGATTATGCTCTAACGCCGAGTGACCTAGTCCAGTTGGACGCAGCGTCGAAAATGGCGATCGCTCGTGATAATGCCGATGATTCTCGATTGCAAATTACGATTTTACCCGAACATATACCCACTTCTTCGGCATTTCGAAACCGTGCCAGCCAAGATACGCTCCATCTATCTGAACAAGTGCTAATCGGAAGTTGTTATGTCTGCTACATATGATGGTTGTTTTAAAACTCCATTGTATTTGTTGGAGCAGAGCTGCAACAATCTCTCCCAACTCTTGTAACTTATGGCCGAACGCATAAAAATTACGAAATTACTTAAAACTTTACTATATAATTACTTAAAACTACTATATAAAATGCGGAAAATAAATAACCCATTACAATTTTATTTCAAAACCCAAAGCCATCGTTACGTCATCTAATAATCCCATAATGTAAACAGCTAAAATAAGGGCTAAAATAATCGAATATTAATATTGATTATCTTTTATTTTGGAGAAGCCACTATGAGTAATTATATTTAAAGAATAAATCTAACATATTCATCATTTACAATGGAGCTAGCGTCTTTCCACTCATTTATTAACCACAAACCGAACCGTGGGGCCCTTTTAGGGTCTATTTCTGAATTTACCCGCAAATTTTAACGCCGAAAGGGCGGCTAAAGTCAATATTTGAATGAGTCATGCCACTTTGTAATTCAGATCTAAAACAAATGTCCATAAAACCTCCAATAACTCGGAGCTTCCAGTCCGTTATTCGCGCTTTCGTCAGTTCAGTCCATTTCATCGATCTCAACATAAAACGCAGTAAGCCATGCTTCTGTTTACTTCGATTGTTTTTTATTCTTTTTAGTTTACTTAGCGATTGTGAGTTATTTTTTACTTGTTATTTTATTTTTTCCACTCTACATCAAACGGGAATATACTTTAAGGCATGAATAATTTTTATGTTCATGTATTATTCATGTGGAAAGAATATAAAAAAGGTGAAAAAAATGTTGGAAAATCACAACGTTTATTATACCTGTATACCGATCTTAAGGTAAAAAAAATAAAAACCGAATAAATAATCAAAAACAATAACCGTACGATATAAAGCTGATAGCGTTTTTTTTATTTACACGAAGAACGAGCGAAGCAATTGATAATGTAGAATTCTGCTTTTGATTATTATAAAATTGTTTGATACAAAGCATCTCATATTTTATTTTATTTTATTTGCATATGCCTTTTTAAAATTCATTATACCATACTAAGAGTGCAATTATTATCTTGTTCGATTTATTTTCCTTTGAATAAAATTCGTTTCTTAATATCACTGTTTCTCTATAGATAAGAACATTAGAACAATTAAAATAAATTCTTTCTCCATTATTGACCTTTTATATAGTGCTACACAAATATCGATATTGAATTAATTCTTTTTTGATTTTCATAAAATTTTTAATTAAACTTGATCAGGAATGGACCTGCTAGTTAAAATTTTTTTAACATAAATTCATTACAATAAAGTTTAAATTATAAATATATATACATATATATAAATATATATATATATATATATATATATATATATATATATATATATATATATATATATATATATATATATATATATATATATATATACGGTTCTACTGATATATTACAACTGTTCTGTTCTATACTTTCATTAATATACAAGCTAGGCATGTACGGGATTAATATATCAGTATGTATTTCCCAAAATAGAATAACACTAATTTACTTAAGCTAAACTAGAAAAATACACTTATACAGTAAACTAGTTTGTGTGGTTTGGTTCACCTCAATCTTCTGATTTCTTGCGCGTTGTCTATTAGCTGTATTGCTTCCCCTTTGCTGTAATTTAGTAACCTTGTTTTATGATATAGGGCGAAATCTTGGATCACTTCGTGTATCCATTTTATTCCGGGATCATGGTGCAGCTGTTCGTTGGATACGAAGCGATAAGCATTGGTAACTAATCGGAGAACTTTGTTTTGGGTGCGTTGGATTACAAGTTGGTTTGATGTTTAGTGCAATACCATATTTACACCACATAGGTCCAAATAGGATTTAAGATTTATTGATAAACCAATTTCTTTTATTTTGGATCAGGTTGAGAGTATCTTCCGACTAACCAGCACAGTTGCTTGACTTTGAGTCTAATTTGCTCTGCTTTTTGAATCAAATGATGTTTCCAGTTTAACCTACCATCCAGATATATTCCAAGGTATTTAGCTAATTCTGCCTGCGGAATCGGGCATCCATCAAGTGATGTAATGAAGTTTTTGTCATTTGGTCGCAACGAAAAATTAATATAGACTTATTTGAATCTATTAAGCTGTATTTTGCAGACTCTAGCCAATTTGTAGATTTTGTTAACCGCTTCTTGTACTAATTCCATATCCTTAGATAAAGATAATTTTTTTGCTATTATAACTGTTTGTCAGCAAATATTCCAAGTACTGTTTCTTTTGTTGTTCGTATATCAGCAGTATACAGCAACTATAGAAGTGGTCCCAAGACACTACCCTGTGGAACTCCAGCCGAAATAGGTATAAGTCTTGCCGCTTGAGAATGCCCCTTCATGCGAGACTCTAAATGTTCTTTCGAAAAAATATGATTCCAGTAGTCGACAGTAATTCCGCGGTAGCAATTTGATTATTTTGTATATTAATCCCAAATGCCTTACTCGGTCAAAAGCTTGTGAGACATCCAGGAATATTGGGGAGGAGTATTTCATTCTAGTCATATGGCGATAATTTTCATTAAGACGAAGCCCTATCGAACCACTAATTGAAATAAATAAAATGGTGGAACAATATTTACAGCCTATTGAAGGTGCGATAGATTCAAATCTGCCCGTGACGTATCTCTTTTGGTACAGCCAGTATAGTTTGCACTTATAATTTATTTACAGCAATAATATCCTTCTAATATAAGCATTTACTATTTTAAGTACCTTTAATTATGCCTAAAGTGTAGTTAACGTAATATAAAGGTAAATAACGCGGTTGATAACATTTAGGTTTAGGCCTTATTTATTTTGTTTATTGTGTATATGAGTTCCTAATAATTTTCGTTATTTAAATTATTACGAAAAGAATTTATATATAATCAACTATATAAAATGAATATTTTGGTAACCCTCTCAAATAAGTTTCCACCTGTATCGTCAAATTATCATCATTAAATGTGTCAGTAGGTTTGCTATCGGCAGAGTTTTGATTTGTCTTAGCAAATATACAATATTTGATTTCAATAATACTATTCTCACAGTTCTTAAGTGTTGATTGAACTATTATTATCTGCTCCTTACAGTTATTACCTGCATTTTTTAATCTTCTTACCAAATATTATACTGATAACATTTATTTTTGAACGTTCTTCAAAATTATATCACATTTCATGCTTAATGTGTCTGGAATACTCACTCAATTTAACTCTATAAAAGTTTTAGTATTTTTTTAAAATTATTATTTCAGTTACGGTCACAGAGTATAGTCATTATCGACGAATCGATTGTGGACATATTTAGGTTATTTGCCTGATAAATCCGAGTTCAATCTTTTAATTTATCTTTTCTTTCAGTTGGTTGCATAAAACTATTTTTTTAACTCTCCAGGCCGTTCTTTGTTATTGATATCAAAATTACAATTTCTAATAACTAAAACCAAAATATTTTAAAGTCTCCTTTTACCAACTATGGGTTTATCTCGACTGGACCTGCTATTTAACGTGGACTCCGAACCACGGTCCTCGGCTTTAAGCCTACCAACTGGCGAGTGACCAACTTAGAAATCATCCCACAACACATCCGGTCTTACCCAGCCTGGTTATTGGCGTGACTGTGACCATTTTCCTTATCGGATTTTATTTACACTCTTACCTAGGACAATCAGAAATATTAAACGACCACAAACATATATTTACGACCATACCCCAGCAGGATTCGACCCCGCGCCTATAGCAAGAGTAGGAGGACCATCATGTTGCCTTTACCACGGCGCCACCAAGCCGGCCAATGTGCTATTCTATATAGAGATATATCAAAACCATTGAGTTTAACAGTTAGGTCAGGTTATTTAAAAGCCGTTTCCATTGTTAGTACGATTTTTTAGCAATAGATAACAATGATCAATATTCTTACTTATCAATAATTTCTTATTGTTAAAATATATTGACCTAACATATGTTTGATAAAGTAGAAACTATTACTATCCTCTCTCTAACAAAAGAATATGTCTCGTCACTTGTTCAATGTTGCACAACAAGGTAATAAAGTTCATAAGTTCATTCAAACAACGAACTTGAGCCCTCTTTAAACTATCTAACTGTCCGTGTGTACAACATTCAAATGTATTTATTTTTATTAGAAATTTCTTACGGGCCACTTTGTTCTGAATCCCCTCTGTACCCAAAATACCCCAACTATCAATTCGGAACCAATAAACTTCGAAAGAACTAGTCTCGTGCGACACCATCATCCATTATTCAAAATCCGAAACTATACCGACGCCGTCGTCTACGTCCTAGAAAGGGCACAACGAGGATGCGGCGGGGTCCTGGAAAAGAACAGAACGTTTTAAAACACGGCCCTATCCAAGGCCTATCAAAAATTCAATTGAAACCCCATCAATATCGTTATGTTGTAGCCGGAAAGGGCGATACTCCAAATAAAACGATGCCATCGTTTATTTATTCGATTGAAGGGTGAGTCCCGTTTGAAGGGATGCGGGAACGAAAGCCCCATCAAATGTTTGCTTCTAGTTTTTTTTCTTCCTCTAAATGGATTATATATGACGTGGTCGGGTCTAGATATGCCTATATGTATGCTGATTCTTATTTGTCCGTTTCAATTGGATACCCTAAAGGATGAATATTATATTAGCCAACTTATAAGATATTAACTCTTTACTGCATATCAAACCAAATATGGATTCAAATGTTTTAATGGTATTTTATTATGATCATAATATTTATTTATAGTCCGTAATTTCATAAAGCATGTATTTTCTTTATATTTTTGATTCATATTAATCTTCGCATGAATGAAACATTTCAATATCGTCTCGCAAATTATTCATATGATGATAGTAATATATAACTCCATACAAATAATTCATAGTGAGTAATTTCCTTCCAAATAACTTATGTTGTTACTCAATATTACTATTCATTGATATAAATGGCTAAAAAAAGTTATAATTATGTAAACTAATATATATTATGTAAATTTTAACATTTGCATTTTTTGTTCCGACATAAAATAGCAGTGTCTAGTTCAGTATTGCTGAATTAACTAGGCTGATTACATACCCTAAGCATTCAGCGGTTAAATTTTCGTTTTTGACATCCATTACATTAGCTATTTGATTTGAAAAAATCTGTTTCCGAAACTCATCAATACTTTTAGAAATGTATGATGATGCTGTTCTGTAATATCTCAATTAGGTATTTTGATTTCAATAATTTAAAAGTGGTAATTTTGATGTCTATGACAAGCAATGGTCCAAAGGACTAAAACTGTTTGAAAACAATGAGCTGCAAGTCTTCTTGGACGAAACCCCAAAGCAAATTGTGAGACAGCTTAGTAGCTGATGAGTATACTGATTCCATGGGTTGGGAAATATCCAAAAGGGAGGTAAAATCGATTAAGTAAGAAATAGGCAGGCAAAAACAACTTTCTCTTGGTTGTTATGACAGGCGATGGAAAGCTATTACTATCTCCTATGACAATCGCAAGTGCAAATATCTATAGGTTTGTCCAGGATTGTCAACATCCACATGCACATAGACACCGAATCGGAATATTAATGGCCAAGTCTTCTGTGCTACTTGCTTGCTGTCTGTGTACGTTCTGGAATTAACAAGTGAATGGCGTATTGTTTTAAAAAATACTAACAACAGTGACCAACAGTGGTAAAGAGGAAGCTCTTGCATGACAACGCTCGGTCACATATCGCAAGAACTGTGAGAAAATTGCCAAAATATATTTATAAAATGATATATGTAAAAAAAAATTGGAAAATGTAACACTTTCCACAAATTTCTAACTATTTACTGTGATAACATCGGCTTGATATAAAACAAGCCTTACATATCTGACATATGTTTAGAGGATTTGATACCGCATCTTGGGATCTGACTGGATATCGCAGCATGTATCAAACACTTAGGAGCTGTGTTAGAAGATGTTTGTACAAGAACGAGACGATGTGTTTGGTGATGGTGAATCCCAGAAAGAAAACCGTTTCATTAGTTTGTTCCCCGTAATAAGCTTGTTGTGCAGCGTCTTGTTATAACCACTTATAATAACTTATCTATCGTTCACGTCCAAACAATTAAGTAAACTCATCAATGCTTGCGTTCCTCAAGTTTCCCCCCTAGCCACTGCCTTATTAAATCTGCTTTTATTAGATATTCCTAGGAGAGAACACATTGACGTCGCTTTTTTAACAAAAACATCATAAAAGAAAGACTTCAAAAGCTCGATCAAGCGGCCAAGTGGTTAAAATTCTGAAGGGTAGAGATCAGGTCAGTTTTTTTATTTTCAAGTCAGACTGACGTATCTGTGGGAAATCCCAAATTCAGAAAAATTCGGGGATAGAAATCCTGTTCCTCTCTACTCTATAAAAACAGCATATTTCCAATTTCCACCTAATGCTTATTTTACAGGATCTCAATACGTTCCGTTTTTCTCTACGCATCTAAAGCCTACTTCAAGTTAGTAACACCAAACTAGGTGAAACTGTTTTCCAAAATAAGCTTCTAAAAAAATTATTAACGCTCCCCGGTTTGTCAAAAATAACCAAATTTCGTAGAAATTTAAAGACACACCAAAGATTTTTGATCGATTTATTACATTATATCGATTAACAACAACACAGCTCCAGGTCTTCAATGGATAGAATGTACTCATTCACACGCTGGTCGATATGCTCACATCACCACCTAGCTTCCTTTTTCTCTAGGCGACAACGACCTTTTATCCCTCGTTGCAGTTTTTACTTTTGCTCCACATGATACTGCCCTGTCGTGTATAGACTCAAATTCGTGAAATTCTAGTTAGTTTACTAACCAGGTTCGTGTTTACTAACGTGTCCAATAACGGCTGCCCCTAAAATTAAGTTGTAGAAGTAGTGATCTCTAGTGATCAGTTATAAGGCGGTTGCGTTAGTGTCTAGTTAAGCTCAGAGGCAATACCACATAGCCGGATCAAACTCAGAGCGAGTCTTTCCACCAGGGTATTCGTCATACTAGAACAAAAAAATCAAATAATTCACTTTTGGGCCACTCATCATTAACGGAATGAAGTACGGGCATATGAGTCCACCTGCTAGAAACTGTGAGTGCTGCTAAATCATGTAATTTTCTATGTTGATTAGATATTCACTGGCTGAATAGTGAATAATCGCTTGAGCTGCAAAACACCACAGACACCGTGCAAGATCGACCCATTCTTATTGAAAGACCGTATATGAAATCAACTATATGTTACAGTTTGTAAAGTTATTTTGCAAGATAGGACTTAAAAGTGAGGCTTCAACCAATTTATTCAACAAACTTTGAACCTTTTGAGAACTGCAGGTTTCATTCGATTATCCAGTCACTTAAAGCAACATCTCACATCATATAAATATACTAAAATAGGATTTATTGATGGCCACGATTTATAATTTTATACATTAACTATTTTTTTATTATGAAACAGCGGGGCGTTGTATTAATTATTAATACACATTTAATGAACTTTAGATAATTATATTTCATTCAGACTACTAGTATTTCAAAAATAATAATGACACTATTTCAAACATAAATGTTTTATAGTATTCCTTTAAATATGCGTTTGATGACTTAATAGCATAAAGCTCGTAATAATGAAAATGTTCAAAATCGAATTAAAAACAAATTTAAGCATATTTGATAAATTCAGTTTAATAGCCGCGTAAGTGATCGTTAAAAATAAGCAGGGTACGTTCGACTATCTGAAAATGCATATTACATGACCTCCTGGAAGTTAATGTATATTCCATTGCTACATAGGCAATCGGCATTCGAAACTGAAATGCTGCAACGGCAACGTTAGTTCTATGCAAATAAGAAATTTACCGCGTTACAAACGCAAAGAGGATTTTTGCAATTTAAATGTTCGATGTAACGGTTGTAAAGGAACAATTGCGGTTCAGAATACGGTTTTTGCGGTTTCCTAACTCCATAACCTTACATCGCCACCGCAATGCATAGTCAGTCACAAGGGTACAGTTTAGTCTGTTCATCCCAAATCCAAATGAATGTGTACCGTTGATGTATTTTCCTATTTATGTTGGTTAAATTGTATACGCTTACTTAGGATATTTTATCTTAGTTTTGTTTCAAGCTATAATAGTCTACTGTTTGTGATTTTTTTTTCATTTAAATTAATATATGTTAAATGAATGAATGTTAAAGCATTACAAAATATTTCATGATTTTCCAGAAACTAATCAAAATTACATCGATAGACACTTTATGCCCGAATCTTTACATTTTCTAGATTACGCTTTGTTACTACGGGAATAAGCTATGTATTTTATAAAAGTTGTTTAATCTATAAATGTTCAGACAACTTGAATCCCCTGAATCAACACACAATAATATATAAAAGTAGGATAAAAATTAACACATATGAGCTTTTGGAAAACAAACAACATTTATAAGAATGGAAAATTATGAAAATATGAAATGAAAAAGTAATTCCCACTCTATCAACGTGTTATAATTTTTTATTAAATTTTTTTTCAGTAATGAATCGTAGGACTTTTATCATACTTAAAAATTACTAGTTGCCTTCAGTTCATCGTTCGATGCGCAATTATTATTTATCATGTTCTTTATACTTCTATATTATAGTCTTCTTCGTAAAACCGACATCCTTGTTTGAATATTTCATCATGGCATCGGCACCCATCAACTATAGTTGGTCCAGACATAAAATCATTAAGTTTTATTACTCCCGGCCCAAAAAGCTTATAAACAATATGCTGACATATACGTGTTATACTAGCATTACTTTTCACTTTACCTTGCAAGTGAAATACAAGGAGAGTCTTACATAAGATAAACTCAGATGATAAAAATTATAATCTAATAAGTGAGGTTTTTTCGTCGAATATGTGAAATTTGATTGTTATCTTTAATATACCTATCGTCAAGATTATTATCTCACCATAATTCAAACCAATACCTCAACAATAACGATATTGGTGTAATAAGGCATAATCAGCCGAAACCGTTTGGCCACAGTTTCTTATTATTTAGATCGCCTTTTTCGAAGTTTCCCGATGCATTTTTCATCTAAAAGGTAGACTTGCCTACAGATGTATTTAGAGGAATTGATTCACCTTCATTCAATGGACATGTGTGAATTACTTCAATCCACACATTCAGCACGATCGCAGAAAAAAAACATGTAGAATTTTCTTTAAGCATCGCAACTTGAATATATCAAGCTTATAGATGTCAAACTGTAACATTGTCCAAATTAATGAGTTGTACAGAAGGACTGGAAAAATACACGTTCAAGACAGATGGACTTTAATTTTAATTGAAATGTTTCCATACGTAGCATCTTAAACAAGCAAAAGAACCTGCAACAGTAGATGTCTACTTCTTTTCCTTTATTAATGATCCCAAGTATCTGAACTGCAACACTTGCTCTAATAATTAATTGCAATTGTAATAATTTTATTTATTGATTTATAAGCCCATGAAGCAATGAGGAATGTTAGAAGTCCCAACATATGTATTTATATCAGCTATTATGGCGCTATAATCCGCACAACATATCGGCTATAATAACAACAAGAGATACGCATGGAATAGTTTTGCAAATTTTTGATGACTACAGATTCTAACAGCATACGCCTAAGAAACTGAGTTACTGCAATCCGTTTTGGTGGCCTTTCACCCTGAACTGCAAGCTTCTGTGCAAATTCCAGTAATCTATCTTAATTGATAGCAACTCAGTCCCGCCTTTGGCGGCCTTACATCTTAAAATCTGACGCATAAGGCTCATATAAAGTTTGAATAAACCTCAGTATTCATTGTCCACCGTAAATACATATTAAAATAAAACATTAATTATAATAAATTTTTAAATTTGTATGTATAGAAAAGTATATAAATTCAAATACATTTTATTAAATTACACGGTTTCTTGAAGTTATAAAATAACAAAATAGACGTATATAACGAAAGGAACAAATAAACGAAAATAGAGAATACAAATCAAGTTGTGTATTTCGTTGAGCAATACGAAGACGACGAAGGATGCCAATCTAGAGAGGATTTACCCAATCAAGTATACCCAAACGAAAATCTAAAATATATTCATTTTGCAAGAGGGAGTGAGAATCTCGCGTCAAACCGTCACTTCGTCATCCTGTTCGATGCTGAATAATCTAAAACTTTCTATTTTATTTACAATTTACGTCCAGGTTTCAAGAAAGACGTCTTTGCTTGACTTCTGCTTCATTTTACGCGAATAGACAAGACAACTGTTATTTGTTATTTGTATTAAATATTAATAAAAACGGTTTACGGCCCTTGCCAACAAAAACAGTTTTTTAATTTATATTATTTACACTAATACTAAATTAAATCATAATAGTTGGAATCAAAAATTTGTCATAAAGTATTAATTCATGATGAGATTGATTTGGTATATCGCGTCATCACTTTATCTATCGCTATGATCACAACCTTACGTTGATTAGATATGTGAACATAATTCTTCGGTTTCAAGAGAAATACTTGTTCAGAAATCAACTAAAGAGTGTTCGCGTCAGGTTTATGGGATGAACAAGGAATTTTTCTCGTAGATCTAAACAGGACAGCAAACTTGAATTGTTACATTAAAATTGGCTGATTTATGGACGAAAGCGCTGTCCATCAAAATACGTATCTTATAACACTGCTCCAAAATTAATAAATTATTGTACATCTTATTTCAGATTTAACCCTCCTAATTACCCATTTTTTTACATCTTAAAATTTATTTGACATACGCTAGAACTAACATTAGATGACTTCCTGTCACAAATGGCCGTAAGTAACATAATAATATCCCTACTCTACAAGCTATTTGATCAATCTGATGCTCGCTTGAGAGAGCGCTATCTTTACATACACTATTATTATACTATACACTGTTATAGTCTCACCAAACTAAACCATAGTGTCGGAGAAATAAGGAAGAAAAGACTAAACTATAGATAACTGGCAGATCGCCTTCAGAAGAACAAATTTGCCTCTACGGAGCAGGTTTTTCCGCTGTAGGGCATGTCGCTTCTCCAAAATGGTGCAATTGGAAGAATAGTATATTACACCACAAGAGTCAAAATCGAATTTTCGGCCCTGCTGCCGAGGGAATCATGACGACCAGGGCCGAGATTTCAACTTTTGGCCCGTATGGTGTATACGATTTTTTTTCATAGCCGGTCGAAAGTACGTTATTAAATTAACTATAAATTTTGATGAGCATGTTTTTGATGCCTGCCCCCGACATCAATAGTTCTTCGGCAACGTATCTGTATTTATTATCAATTGGGCATTATCAATTCTTCTTCTTCTTCTTCTTCTTCAATTCTTCTTCTCTATCAACATCTTCTTCGTCCGTGGATTCATTAGATGATAACGTATTGTTATTTTTTTCTGGATTATTGAATCGAGTGGCAATAAAACAACATTGATAATTATTTTTAAGATTAGAAGTAGCAACGTTAATGACAGCGGTAAACAATTTGATGTAGCGACAGAACATATAGTCCCTAGTATAAAAACGCCTAAGAAATGCTTTCCTCCCGCCGTTATAGAGGGCGCGGGTGTACTTCTCACAGGGAGTAAATATTTAACTTTCTTCCCCATTAATGGGGACGAAAGTACGTACTTTCGACAGAGGTACGGAAAAAATAATATATTACAATTAATACTGAAATTCAATCTGACTTTTCAAACGCTTATTTTTGTTATCCTGTTTCATGATTACGATACTAGGGAGTGTTACATTCTATTATCTGTAAACTTATGATATTTTATGAAGATATTTTTCAAATGCGATGCTGAAGACAACTCCTACAATTTTCCTTTCGATATCGTATCAAATCGCAATTATGAAACAATCCATAGAAGCAAATTGCAATATTTTGGATATAAAATAGTTTGGAATGGAAAGTTGATCGCATTCTTCACAAACTTCTGTGAAGAAATCGTCCTATTGGATGAACATTTCAACGATCAGTTAGCAATGGCGAGATGTTGCGAGCAAATACTCCATTGTTGGCATCAACAATAGCGTATTGGTTTAAAAGTAGATATTCTCCCCAAGCACCAGCAATAGATTCTCTACTAATAATTTATAGAATAAAATAAAAATCATTATTAGCTTTTTATAACAATGGTCGTCAAAACGACATTTATATTGTTATTGTTCTATAAATCATAATGTTCCGTATCGTACCATAAATTACCAAAATATTCTAACGGCCTTAGGTTTATTCGTATCTTTTACTACACTTGAAAGTTTATTTATTATGCAATATTTTAGTCTAGATGCGAAATTAGTCTTGCCAATTTGGTTTGCACAGTGGTCAAGATGACAAGATGGTGCGATACCTCCTCCTACTTTCGCGATAGTTCTGGATATAGTCCGTTAGTTTATGTTTGTGATATGTTTATAATTGTGATTGAAACGTAAGAGTGCAAATCCAACAAGGAAAATTATCCCAGTCACACCATTAATCATGCTATGTAAGACATGTGGCATAAGGCATGTCTTATTATTATTATATATTATTTCTAATATGGTCACTCGTCAGTGGGATGGCTTAATGATGAGGACCGTGGTTCGGGGCTCACATTTAGTGTAGGTCTACATCAAGTAAACAACGGTTCGCAAAAGAGTGAGTTTAAAACATAACTCTCGATGTTTTTTAAACCCTGTTAAATGTTAGAAATTCATTAATTGAAGCTTCAACGAATAGTAATTTAATAACGCATAGTAATTTGAAATATTCTTAATTAATGATAAATATATATATATATATATATATATATATATATATATTATATTATATATTTATTATTAATTTATTTAAAAAGGATGTGATAGTTAAATAATTACAAAGTTAAGTAAATACAACACAAATATTTAGTGTTCCATTCCTCTTTACAATTAAATGAAACATATAAAATATATATAAGTATAAAAATACCTTTACATAATTTAAAATGAAACTGTTCTTTCAAACTTTATAGAACTTAGGAATGATCTAATTATTTTTCTTTTCCGAAGAAAATTCGATAAGGAATACGTAAATTTCCGTGCCACTTAGAGAACGGCCAAAAAAGAAACGTTCGTAAGCAGACGTTGGACTTAAATATAAATAAACCAATAACTTTTATTATATATTGTCATTGTCATATCATCATTGTTATTATTCAATTCTTTTTCACACTGCCACCTGCCACCAATTCAAAATTGCTTAAAACGGCCTGATCTATACAGTAAAAGATTCAAGTAATAATCTCCGTCCTTTCCTCTCTTAAAATGAATACGAGAGAGAATGTGTTCTTCTTACTCTGTTATAACTAATTGAAAAGCAGTTGGAGTGTACATTTGACTGAAATAGTAATTACTATTTGCAGTCGACTATTTTTTGACTCTAAACTAGTTCCACTGTTTTGCGACTATCGACCTTTTAAGTCGATGGTTCCCAAAGCTTCTAAATAATGTAGCGTTGTTCATTATAAAATGCTTTCACGGAGCCAGACCGTCATCAAGTAATACTTTTAGAATATTTTGAAATTCACAAAATAGAAATAAGTAATCTTCTTGAAACATGTATTAATTAGTCCACCAAATTTCTAATACAACGTTAACGTATCTATTAAACTACTATTAAGTAATATGTTTATTTATGTAACTTTTTGTTTCAGGTAACACGCCCGCCAGTTTATATGATGTTTTTGTAAACAATCGTAAGTTTTTTTTTTTGATTCATCGTTATTTCACGTAATTTCGAAACAAATCGGAAAAACTCCTGTAAAGTTATGAGTTATTTAGTAGCAAATTAATGTGTGTAATGTAACTTTAAATTAGATTTTCAGCCGGTAGTTTCCGCGTATATTTTTCTGAAAATTTGTAGCTTGAAGCGTTCGTGTTGTGCCATGTGCTACAGGATATTATCTCTTATTTATAGTTTTATTTCCAGTGACAATTACAAGTTGCATCCTTTTAAATTATAGTCGTTTAATAGAGTTTTAGTTGCTATACTGATAGTAAATATGGTCTGTACAATCTTTTCGTAATTACTTTGGTGTTATCATAAGAATCGTTTGAAGCTGGAAAAAGATTGCATTTTGCTAGCTAAATTATGTGTTTATTTAGCAGACTGAACTAATATTGACGAATTTTACAATATGTAATAATTGGCGTCAAAATTATCTCATTAAATTAAGCATCCAATATTGCTTTTCGTTATATTTAATAAATACAAATCCTTAAATTTATATAAACAATCTCTAAATTAAAATATTTTTAAATTCATAAAGTTAATCAGAAGATATGGTTGGTTAATCAAAAACAATTTTTTTATTTAATTCAATAAGATGAAATTACTTTATCAATATTCATACTTGCGATTGATTGCGGTGGCATACTTTGCGATTGAGGCATCCTTAGGCAGTACTATGACAAGCATTAATATGACATTAGTACGACAGATATTACATGATTATTTTTCGGTAAAGACATATATCTGCAATGAATTGCTTTAGGTAAATATAAAAATACGTCCAAGATGCATCAAAAGATGTGAGCTCGAAACAAAACTCTGTATGGTGTTTTTAATATTGCAAAAAAGGTGTTCGAGGAAAAATCACACCACAAAAAATGGTTACTTGTTTCATCAACATTAGGGGAAGTGGCGTTAGAGCCAGTAGTCGATTTTGTACGATATACGTTTGTTTAATATGCTACTTGCTAGCCAAAAATCTCTGGAGAAATTTGGAATTAGCTGTAGGAAAGAGAAATCGTTATACATTACGATAATCTCAGCTCTCTAAAGCTCGCATATTGACCAAACAATGCATTTTTTAACTTTTAGCCGGAGGAAGTTATCGAATTGACAGGTCATCCGTCATACAGTCCTGATTTAGCATTATTAAAGTAGAAATAGATATAATAACCCTCGTAGTGGGAGCTCAACTCAACCTCTTTTTCTATAGAATAAACTTGAATCTATCACAACCTTATTTAAACAAAAAATTTAGTCCTAAGTGTATTTTCGAGATATCTTGACGAATTCTTTAGATGTATCATAATAATTATAGTACCTTCATATACAGTAATTATGCTTTAATATCTTAGAGCATGTATTTAATTTAATAATTATTTATACATATTGGTTGTATATAAAGGTTACCACTAATGTGTTCATTGAATATATGAGTTGATTGATTGTCATTATTTGATTACATTACATGATTATTTTACGCCGTAAATGCTGTTAAGCATCCATAAGGAGAACTCGCCTTATCGGTAATCAAGCTGAATGTGAAAATATACGTCTCAGGCTGGTCAGTGTTTAAAAAAGGGCCAATAAATTATAACCAAAAAATGTATATAGCAATTTAATATAATAAGCGTAGAATTCGTAAACCTAAAGAGATAGAAGAAAAAAAGAAAAACTACATTTTATAAATATTGGGATCGACATATAAACGGAAAAATTGAAACCAATAATATAGAAACATATCTCGATCACTATATTCTCCATATAATATATTGCCTACTATTCATCCGCAACACCCTAAAAAGACATAATACGGATTTCAGTAGAAAAAATATGACAAACCATAAATAATTGTTACGTATCTATTTCGGAAAAGTTGGGAAAAAAATCCCACAATCTATTGTTATTTTAATATTTCGAAGATCTCGGAAAAGTTTAAAGAATATATTAGTAAGATTTTCGTTGAGTGTTCTTCAATTATTGGCCTGGATCTGCCAACGGAGATATAGTGTCGTAATGTCACTGTATAAGGGATGAAAGATTTATCGATACCCCAGTTCCGATACCTTTTTTGTTAGATGAATAAAATTCGCTTTTATAGATTTATTTTATTGGTATCGTCTAGAAGTAGGTTATAAACTTATAGTGAGAAAAACACAAGTAACGATTTATTAACTTTATAAAATATTATTCATTATCATTCAACAATTATAAAACAATTTAAACATATATTTTGATACTGAGCATTATAAAGAATAAAAAATAATGAACTTTGAACTATGAGCCTAAAAAACTTAAATGTTAGTGAATATATGTTAAAAACTTTAACAGTTGCCAGTTTGGTAGCCGCCTGTTCTAGTGTTTCGACAATTTCCGTTTCGATTCTTATCGGGGTATGATTGCAAATTTAAACGTGTGATTGTTTCTAGAAATAATAGTTCTTTAGGAAAGAATGCAAAACTCAACAGAGAAATCCACAGCACTTACGCAAGCAACCAAGCTAGTTACCACCGGTTATCTTCTGGGATGGTTTTTTAAGTTTGCCGCTTAATGCCGAAGGCTGTTATTGAGATCCCACATCAAGATAACCTAATCCAGATAAACCCTAGTTAGTATAAAATATACTCCAAAATATAATATTTATTAGGGGTAACAATAATTTTGGTACGTTCGAACGTAAATAAAAAAAAGTTAATATTGATTATCATTTTTAAATTAAATTATTATAAGTACAATTACAAGTCGCTGCCTATTACCCGAAAATTTGTCTTTACAATAGCATAAATCTAAGTATATATCTAAGAGGTTTCTCGGAGGAACTTCTCTAATCTAACAAGGTGTATGTCCTAACACTGCTGATTTGAATCTTTTCGCTGTCTATTTGCGATTCTTGATTTCCTGAGTGACAGTCGGTATCTGAAAGTTTCGGTGTAAATAATCAGTCTTAAATAACTTATATTATATTAGCTTTGTTTTTGCCAGAATCTCATCATAACTGAATGTCGTAGGTCCATATATGTGTTTCACAATTCATTGTCTAATTTTAACTTATTATATACTGATAATTTTAAATTCCTTCCAATTAACCTATATACTTTCCTATATTTGAATACCAATTCTTTCCTTTACTTTTCAGCATATTCCTTCCAGCGCTCTTTTGCAATATTTTCAGTTTGTTAGTTTGGGTTGATTGTATGTGCAATCTGAATGTAAGCGAACTGCATATGCACAGATTTACTTTTGGTTAATTTCTATTAAGTTTGTCTAGAATCATTTCTTTGTCACTGGCGTGTGGTAATTTTCGTCTTGCTTCATTATTTTCTCAGATGGTAAAAATCGAAGGATCATTAGCAAATGTAACCATCGTTATATTTTCCGTAGTGTAGGAATACTCAACAGTTGATCCTAAGAAGACGCAGGTTTGTTAATACACCCAAACTAGTGTGTTGGTATTAGGTGTTTTCTTTCAATAATCGTTCTTATACTTTTCAACACAAGTTTTTCAAATACATTAGCTGTTACCTATAGTGGTGATAGAGATCTATATTAAAACTGAGATGATACTGTATGATAAGTTCAGCTATCTTCCAAACGTTTGGGATATATTTTAGTCCAAATGCTGCATTAATCAAGTTGTTAAGAATTGTAAAAGAGAAAAATCTTATATCAATTGTATATTAAAATATAAATTATTTTTACGACTTAAAACAGTTATGTAATCTTTCTTTCTATTAATAGTCTTTCTTATAAAATAGTCTCTTATACAATATATCTGTTTGTTAGTGCAATAATTATGGTGCTAAAATAGTCCACTTTCTGACATTTCGAATTCCCCATGGGGCATGCATATCTCTTAATATGTGTTTGCGATTTTCAACAAGCAAAATTTTAAAATCCGGAAGAAAAATCTCAAGCAAACCAGACCAAATCCTCAAGAGAAAAATTCATCCTTTACTTTTTGGTAGGTTTAATGAATAAAATCATACTAAGGTGCTCCCGTTAAAGAGATGTCCCAGGCTGGGAAAATGTGTTTAAAATGGTTTGATTGTAACTAAACTACAATTATTATTTACAATGAAGTGAAATTAGGTAATATATTTAAGAAAACCCATAGACAGTAGAAAACACTACTCAGTATTTACAGTATGTTAATCTCTTTTCATATACTAATTAACACTGTTGCATTCTTTGTTCATACACCATGCTTGTACAACATAAGAGATGGTTTGACAATTTTGAAACTGTGCTCTTTTCGAGAGTCATTTAAGATTTTCAAAACGTTGAAATCATTCTCTAATTTTAATTATAATATTCTCTGGTGTACAGTACTTAAATTTCTGCAAACATGCCTCGAAGTAATACTTTTATTGGCGTATTCATATCGAATCACTATATTTGCTGAGAAATTGTTTAATGCATATGAAATGATCTTGCCAAGTTATTGGTGTTTATCTGTGATAAAAATGTAGTGATCTGTTCCTTCTTACAAGTTTTAGTAAAGTAATAGTGTGTATATATTTTCAAAAAAGTAGGCGAAGAAAAAATTAGTAATAATACCACGGAGAATTATTTGGATCGAATGGTGAATCTACTAAACCAAAAACGGTAAAGCTATAACTAATTTGCATGAGACCATTTCTAAAAAAAAAATTCTTATTTGATGAAGTAGGCACGTATCATCAAATAATATGGATCAAGTTCCAAAACTTCTTTTCAATTGCCATAAGAATTAATATAAGCAAAACATAATATCAATAGTAATTGTTGGTTAATATAGTTATGAATAATATTGTTTTAATGATATAAATGGAAAAATTATTACACTCTCATGTGCTAATCAAATACAGAAGCGGCGATACTTCCGGCCGTATTAGCTCTATAATTCAGGCAACATCTTGTTGACTCGTATAAAGGCATGGTAAAGTAAGCAAACCACATAACAGTAAATCAATTTTAAAGCCCCTGGAAATGCTTTCACCCAAATAAACCGTAGAAAGTTCGCTGGTTTTCCAGTTTAGAGAGAAGAAAAAACGGTACATTTCCATCGGAGAGTTTAGCTTTTTCCTTGTTATTTACATTATCCAATTCTGCTCTGTAAACGGTTTTCGGCAAGCCCCCGTCGTATTTTCTAAAGTTCCTTGCTTAATGCACAAAATATAAAAAAAAACCGGCAGGAAACAAATTTGCTGCTGGGCGAGGCGGTCTTGAGACGTTATGGGAATCATATTAATGGTGATTTTCCTCCTTTTCTGTTCTCAATGTTCCTTTATTACCATTGGAATATCCAAAGTTAGGGCATTACTTTTACCTGCGATACGCAAATTGGTTTCGGGAATAACAACATATAAATATTTATAGTGTAACGTACTACCGAATCTGGGTGAATTAAAAATTAAATTGTGCGGAATTAAAATAACAACATTCTCCATTTGTGAGTTTTAAACTCGTGTAAAATTACGTATGCTATACTAGTAAATATTATCAGTAAGAATAAAAAATGTTACCCTAAAATTAAATAAGTCGACTATTATAATTTTTACACTAACACTGTTAAATGAACATTGATATATGTGTTCCATTAAATACACACTGAAGGAGCTCATGTCGTAGACATTAGATAAAAATAGGAAAAGGCATATTCTTCATTACAATGTCGGGTTAATTGAAATAGAGTACACATCTTTGTAAAGAGAAATTTAAATGAGTTTATTGAGTTGAATACACTGATTTAACGCTAATAACATACCTTTTATGTACCAGGTGGTTTCAAGAAAATGGATAAATATATTTATTGAAAGTATTGACTCTTCCATTCTATACATATTGCTCATCGTTCAGGCGTTTTATGGATTCCATCCCCAAAAAAAAACTGTTTGTTCTTTGAGCAAAACCATTAATAATGCTATTGGTAAGTTGACAGTCGGATGGGCCTAGGTCTGTGTAGTACGGCGGGTGCGATAATATGTCCCATCCAATCGCTTTCAACGCTTTCACCGATATTGCTTTATGTAAAATCATTTTAACGTACCTTCGGGCCATTGTGGAAGTTTTTCGATCAATGCATGCTTCAAATTAATCATTTCTTGTCGGTACAGTTTAGTATTAACTTTTTCAACAAATTTCAACAGTTTGTAATACATCACGCCACAATGATCTCACCAAACACAGAGCATTGTCTTACGAACAAAACGATTTGGCCTTGAAGTCGATCGGCCTGATAAGCCAGGTGATAACCATTATTTTTTACACTTGGGATTTTCAAAATAAATTCACTATTCATCACTTGTCACTTTTCGATGCGGAGATTTCGATTATACCTTTGAAGCCGCATTTCCCAGAATATTTTACGATTTTCCGTTTACCTGTTATTCAATTGATGTGTCGCCAATTCTTCCATCTTTTGGACTTTCCCCATCGGGCTAATCATTTCTTAGACCACATTTAACGCTTCTGCTAATTTTTTTTTGAGTTTGGGTTTGGTCTTCATCATTTTCTCAACCTCTTTTTCTATAGAATAAACTTGAATCTATCACAACCTTATTTAAACAAAAAATTTAGTCCTAAGTGTATTTTCGAGATATCTTGACGAATTCTTTAGATGTATCATAATAATTATAGTACCTTCATATACAGTAATTATGCTTTAATATCTTAGAGCATGTATTTAATTTAATAATTATTTATACATATTGGTTGTATATAAAGGTTACCACTAATGTGTTCATTGAATATATGAGTTGATTGATTGTCATTATTTGATTACATTACATGATTATTTTACGCCGTAAATGCTGTTAAGCATCCATAAGGAGAACTCGCCTTATCGGTAATCAAGCTGAATGTGAAAATATACGTCTCAGGCTGGTCAGTGTTTAAAAAAGGGCCAATAAATTATAACCAAAAAATGTATATAGCAATTTAATATAATAAGCGTAGAATTCGTAAACCTAAAGAGATAGAAGAAAAAAAGAAAAACTACATTTTATAAATATTGGGATCGACATATAAACGGAAAAATTGAAACCAATAATATAGAAACATATCTCGATCACTATATTCTCCATATAATATATTGCCTACTATTCATCCGCAACACCCTAAAAAGACATAATACGGATTTCAGTAGAAAAAATATGACAAACCATAAATAATTGTTACGTATCTATTTCGGAAAAGTTGGGAAAAAAATCCCACAATCTATTGTTATTTTAATATTTCGAAGATCTCGGAGAAGTTTAAAGAATATATTAGTAAGATTTTCGTTGAGTGTTCTTCAATTATTGGCCTGGATCTGCCAACGGAGATATAGTGTCGTAATGTCACTGTATAAGGGATGAAAGATTTATCGATACCCCAGTTCCGATACCTTTTTTGTTAGATGAATAAAATTCGCTTTTATAGATTTATTTTATTGGTATCGTCTAGAAGTAGGTTATAAACTTATAGTGAGAAAAACACAAGTAACGATTTATTAACTTTATAAAATATTATTCATTATCATTCAACAATTATAAAACAATTTAAACATATATTTTGATACTGAGCATTATAAAGAATAAAAAATAATGAACTTTGAACTATGAGCCTAAAAAACTTAAATGTTAGTGAATATATGTTAAAAACTTTAACAGTTGCCAGTTTGGTAGCCGCCTGTTCTAGTGTTTCGACAATTTCCGTTTCGATTCTTATCGGGGTATGATTGCAAATTTAAACGTGTGATTGTTTCTAGAAATAATAGTTCTTTAGGAAAGAATGCAAAACTCAACAGAGAAATCCACAGCACTTACGCAAGCAACCAAGCTAGTTACCACCGGTTATCTTCTGGGATGGTTTTTTAAGTTTGCCGCTTAATGCCGAAGGCTGTTATTGAGATCCCACATCAAGATAACCTAATCCAGATAAACCCTAGTTAGTATAAAATATACTCCAAAATATAATATTTATTAGGGGTAACAATAATTTTGGTACGTTCGAACGTAAATAAAAAAAAGTTAATATTGATTATCATTTTTAAATTAAATTATTATAAGTACAATTACAAGTCGCTGCCTATTATCCGAAAATTTGTCTTTACAATAGCATAAATCTAAGTATATATCTAAGAGGTTTCTCGGAGGAACTTCTCTAATCTAACAAGGTGTATGTCCTAACACTGCTGATTTGAATCTTTTCGCTGTCTATTTGCGATTCTTGATTTCCTGAGTGACAGTCGGTATCTGAAAGTTTCGGTGTAAATAATCTGTCTTAAATAACTTATATTATATTAGCTTTGTTTTTGCCAGAATCTCATCATAACTGAATGTCGTAGGTCCATATATGTGTTTCACAATTCATTGTCTAATTTTAACTTATTATATACTGATAATTTTAAATTCCTTCCAATTAACCTATATACTTTCCTATATTTGAATACCAATTCTTTCCTTTACTTTTCAGCATATTCCTTCCAGCGCTCTTTTGCAATATTTTCAGTTTGTTAGTTTGGGTTGATTGTATGTGCAATCTGAATGTAAGCGAACTGCATATGCACAGATTTACTTTTGGTTAATTTCTATTAAGTTTGTCTAGAATCATTTCTTTGTCACTGGCGTGTGGTAATTTTCGTCTTGCTTCATTATTTTCTCAGATGGTAAAAATCGAAGGATCATTAGCAAATGTAACCATCGTTATATTTTCCGTAGTGTAGGAATACTCAACAGTTGATCCTAAGAAGACGCAGGTTTGTTAATACACCCAAACTAGTGTGTTGGTATTAGGTGTTTTCTTTCAATAATCGTTCTTATACTTTTCAACACAAGTTTTTCAAATACATTAGCTGTTACCTATAGTGGTGATAGAGATCTATATTAAAACTGAGATGATACTGTATGATAAGTTCAGCTATCTTCCAAACGTTTGGGATATATTTTAGACCAAATGCTGCATTAATCAAGTTGTTAATATTGTATAAGAGTAAATGTAATGTAATGTAAATAGTCCACTTTCTGACATTTCGAATTCCCCATGGGGCATGCATATCTCTTAATATGTGTTTGCGATTTTCAACAAGCAAAATTTTAAAATCCGGAAGAAAAATCTCAAGCAAACCAGACCAAATCCTCAAGAGAAAAATTCATCCTTTACTTTTTGGTAGGTTTAATGAATAAAATCATACTTAGGTGCTCCCGTTAAAGAGATGTCCCAGGCTGGGTAAAATGTGTTTAAAATGGTTTGATTGTAACTAAACTACAATTATTATTTACAATGAAGTGAAATTAGGTAATATATTTAAGAAAACCCATAGACAGTAGAAAACACTACTCAGTATTTACAGTATGTTAATCTCTTTTCATATACTAATTAACACTGTTGCATTCTTTGTTCATACACCATGCTTGTACAACATAAGAGATGGTTTGACAATTTTGAAACTGTGCTCTTTTCGAGAGTCATTTAAGATTTTCAAAACGTTGAAATCATTCTCTAATTTTAATTATAATATTCTCTGGTGTACAGTACTTAAATTTCTGCAAACATGCCTCGAAGTAATACTTTTATTGGCGTATTCATATCGAATCACTATATTTGCTGAGAAATTGTTTAATGCATATGAAATGATCTTGCCAAGTTATTGGTGTTTATCTGTGATAAAAATGTAGTGATCTGTTCCTTCTTACAAGTTTTAGTAAAGTAATAGTGTGTATATATTTTCAAAAAAGTAGGCGAAGAAAAAATTAGTAATAATACCACGGAGAATTATTTGGATCGAATGGTGAATCTACTAAACCAAAAACGGTAAAGCTATAACTAATTTGCATGAGACCATTTCTAAAAAAAAATTTCTTATTTGATGAAGTAGGCACGTATCATCAAATAATATGGATCAAGTTCCAAAACTTCTTTTCAATTGCCATAAGAATTAATATAAGCAAAACATAATATCAATAGTAATTGTTGGTTAATATAGTTATGAATAATATTGTTTTAATGATATAAATGGAAAAATTATTACACTCTCATGTGCTAATCAAATACAGAAGCGGCGATACTTCCGGCCGTATTAGCTCTATAATTCAGGCAACATCTTGTTGACTCGTATAAAGGCATGGTAAAGTAAGCAAACCACATAACAGTAAATCAATTTTAAAGCCCCTGGAAATGCTTTCACCCAAATAAACCGTAGAAAGTTCGCTGGTTTTCCAGTTTAGAGAGAAGAAAAAACGGTACATTTCCATCGGAGAGTTTAGCTTTTTCCTTGTTATTTACATTATCCAATTCTGCTCTGTAAACGGTTTTCGGCAAGCCCCCGTCGTATTTTCTAAAGTTCCTTGCTTAATGCACAAAATATAAAAAAAAACCGGCAGGAAACAAATTTGCTGCTGGGCGAGGCGGTCTTGAGACGTTATGGGAATCATATTAATGGTGATTTTCCTCCTTTTCTGTTCTCAATGTTCCTTTATTACCATTGGAATATCCAAAGTTAGGGCATTACTTTTACCTGCGATACGCAAATTGGTTTCGGGAATAACAACATATAAATATTTATAGTGTAACGTACTACCGAATCTGGGTGAATTAAAAATTAAATTGTGCGGAATTAAAATAACAACATTCTCCATTTGTGAGTTTTAAACTCGTGTAAAATTACGTATGCTATACTAGTAAATATTATCAGTAAGAATAAAAAATGTTACCCTAAAATTAAATAAGTCGACTATTATAATTTTTACACTAACACTGTTAAATGAACATTGATATATGTGTTCCATTAAATACACACTGAAGGAGCTCATGTCGTAGACATTAGATAAAAATAGGAAAAGGCATATTCTTCATTACAATGTCGGGTTAATTGAAATAGAGTACACATCTTTGTAAAGAGAAATTTAAATGAGTTTATTGAGTTGAATACACTGATTTAACGCTAATAACATACCTTTTATGTACCAGGTGGTTTCAAGAAAATGGATAAATATATTTATTGAAAGTATTGACTCTTCCATTCTATACATATTGCTCATCGTTCAGGCGTTTTATGGATTCCATCCCCAAAAAAAAACTGTTTGTTCTTTGAGCAAAACCATTAATAATGCTATTGGTAAGTTGACAGTCGGATGGGCCTAGGTCTGTGTAGTACGGCGGGTGCGATAATATGTCCCATCCAATCGCTTTCAACGCTTTCACCGATATTGCTTTATGTAAAATCATTTTAACGTACCTTCGGGCCATTGTGGAAGTTTTTCGATCAATGCATGCTTCAAATTAATCATTTCTTGTCGGTACAGTTTAGTATTAACTTTTTCAACAAATTTCAACAGTTTGTAATACATCACGCCACAATGATCTCACCAAACACAGAGCATTGTCTTACGAACAAAACGATTTGGCCTTGAAGTCGATCGGCCTGATAAGCCAGGTGATAACCATTATTTTTTACACTTGGGGTTTTCAAAATAAATTCACTATTCATCACTTGTCACTTTTCGATGCGGAGATTTCGATTATACCTTTGAAGCCGCATTTCCCAGAATATTTTACGATTTTCCGTTTACCTGTTATTCAATTGATGTGTCGCCAATTCTTCCATCTTTTGGACTTTCCCCATCGGGCTAATCATTTCTTAGACCACATTTAACGCTTCTGCTAATTTTTTTTTGAGTTTGGGTTTGGTCTTCATCATTTTCTCAACCTCTTTTTCTATAGAATAAACTTGAATCTATCACAACCTTATTTAAACAAAAAATTTAGTCCTAAGTGTATTTTCGAGATATCTTGACGAATTCTTTAGATGTATCATAATAATTATAGTACCTTCATATACAGTAATTATGCTTTAATATCTTAGAGCATGTATTTAATTTAATAATTATTTATACATATTGGTTGTATATAAAGGTTACCACTAATGTGTTCATTGAATATATGAGTTGATTGATTGTCATTATTTGATTACATTACATGATTATTTTACGCCGTAAATGCTGTTAAGCATCCATAAGGAGAACTCGCCTTATCGGTAATCAAGCTGAATGTGAAAATATACGTCTCAGGCTGGTCAGTGTTTAAAAAAGGGCCAATAAATTATAACCAAAAAATGTATATAGCAATTTAATATAATAAGCGTAGAATTCGTAAACCTAAAGAGATAGAAGAAAAAAAGAAAAACTACATTTTATAAATATTGGGATCGACATATAAACGGAAAAATTGAAACCAATAATATAGAAACATATCTCGATCACTATATTCTCCATATAATATATTGCCTACTATTCATCCGCAACACCCTAAAAAGACATAATACGGATTTCAGTAGAAAAAATATGACAAACCATAAATAATTGTTACGTATCTATTTCGGAAAAGTTGGGAAAAAAATCCCACAATCTATTGTTATTTTAATATTTCGAAGATCTCGGAAAAGTTTAAAGAATATATTAGTAAGATTTTCGTTGAGTGTTCTTCAATTATTGGCCTGGATCTGCCAACGGAGATATAGTGTCGTAATGTCACTGTATAAGGGATGAAAGATTTATCGATACCCCAGTTCCGATACCTTTTTTGTTAGATGAATAAAATTCGCTTTTATAGATTTATTTTATTGGTATCGTCTAGAAGTAGGTTATAAACTTATAGTGAGAAAAACACAAGTAACGATTTATTAACTTTATAAAATATTATTCATTATCATTCAACAATTATAAAACAATTTAAACATATATTTTGATACTGAGCATTATAAAGAATAAAAAATAATGAACTTTGAACTATGAGCCTAAAAAACTTAAATGTTAGTGAATATATGTTAAAAACTTATCTAACAGTTGCCAGTTTGGTAGCCGCCTGTTCTAGTGTTTCGACAATTTCCGTTTCGATTCTTATCGGGGTATGATTGCAAATTTAAACGTGTGATTGTTTCTAGAAATAATAGTTCTTTAGGAAAGAATGCAAAACTCAACAGAGAAATCCACAGCACTTACGCAAGCAACCAAGCTAGTTACCACCGGTTATCTTCTGGGATGGTTTTTTAAGTTTGCCGCTTAATGCCGAAGGCTGTTATTGAGATCCCACATCAAGATAACCTAATCCAGATAAACCCTAGTTAGTATAAAATATACTCCAAAATATAATATTTATTAGGGGTAACAATAATTTTGGTACGTTCGAACGTAAATAAAAAAAAGTTAATATTGATTATCATTTTTAAATTAAATTATTATAAGTACAATTACAAGTCGCTGCCTATTATCCGAAAATTTGTCTTTACAATAGCATAAATCTAAGTATATATCTAAGAGGTTTCTCGGAGGAACTTCTCTAATCTAACAAGGTGTATGTCCTAACACTGCTGATTTGAATCTTTTCGCTGTCTATTTGCGATTCTTGATTTCCTGAGTGACAGTCGGTATCTGAAAGTTTCGGTGTAAATAATCAGTCTTAAATAACTTATATTATATTAGCTTTGTTTTTGCCAGAATCTCATCATAACTGAATGTCGTAGGTCCATATATGTGTTTCACAATTCATTGTCTAATTTTAACTTATTATATACTGATAATTTTAAATTCCTTCCAATTAACCTATATACTTTCCTATATTTGAATACCAATTCTTTCCTTTACTTTTCAGCATATTCCTTCCAGCGCTCTTTTGCAATATTTTCAGTTTGTTAGTTTGGGTTGATTGTATGTGCAATCTGAATGTAAGCGAACTGCATATGCACAGATTTACTTTTGGTTAATTTCTATTAAGTTTGTCTAGAATCATTTCTTTGTCACTGGCGTGTGGTAATTTTCGTCTTGCTTCATTATTTTCTCAGATGGTAAAAATCGAAGGATCATTAGCAAATGTAACCATCGTTATATTTTCCGTAGTGTAGGAATACTCAACAGTTGATCCTAAGAAGACGCAGGTTTGTTAATACACCCAAACTAGTGTGTTGGTATTAGGTGTTTTCTTTCAATAATCGTTCTTATACTTTTCAACACAAGTTTTTCAAATACATTAGCTGTTACCTATAGTGGTGATAGAGATCTATATTAAAACTGAGATGATACTGTATGATAAGTTCAGCTATCTTCCAAACGTTTGGGATATATTTTAGTCCAAATGCTGCATTAATCAAGTTGTTAAGAATTGTAATTCTTTTTTTTGGTAGAAATTGTTCTGTTATTGTATAAGAGTAAATGTATATTAAAATATAAATTATTTTTACGACTTAAAACAGTTATGTAATCTTTCTTTCTATTAATAGTCTTTCTTATAAAATAGTCTCTTATACAATATATCTGTTTGTTAGTGCAATAATTATGGTGCTAAAATAGTCCACTTTCTGACATTTCGAATTCCCCATGGGGCATGCATATCTCTTAATATGTGTTTGCGATTTTCAACAAGCAAAATTTTAAAATCCGGAAGAAAAATCTCAAGCAAACCAGACCAAATCCTCAAGAGAAAAATTCATCCTTTACTTTTTGGTAGGTTTAATGAATAAAATCATACTTAGGTGCTCCCGTTAAAGAGATGTCCCAGGCTGGGAAAATGTGTTTAAAATGGTTTGATTGTAACTAAACTACAATTATTATTTACAATGAAGTGAAATTAGGTAATATATTTAAGAAAACCCATAGACAGTAGAAAACACTACTCAGTATTTACAGTATGTTAATCTCTTTTCATATACTAATTAACACTGTTGCATTCTTTGTTCATACACCATGCTTGTACAACATAAGAGATGGTTTGACAATTTTGAAACTGTGCTCTTTTCGAGAGTCATTTAAGATTTTCAAAACGTTGAAATCATTCTCTAATTTTAATTATAATATTCTCTGGTGTACAGTACTTAAATTTCTGCAAACATGCCTCGAAGTAATACTTTTATTGGCGTATTCATATCGAATCACTATATTTGCTGAGAAATTGTTTAATGCATATGAAATGATCTTGCCAAGTTATTGGTGTTTATCTGTGATAAAAATGTAGTGATCTGTTCCTTCTTACAAGTTTTAGTAAAGTAATAGTGTGTATATATTTTCAAAAAAGTAGGCGAAGAAAAAATTAGTAATAATACCACGGAGAATTATTTGGATCGAATGGTGAATCTACTAAACCAAAAACGGTAAAGCTATAACTAATTTGCATGAGACCATTTCTAAAAAAAAAATTCTTATTTGATGAAGTAGGCACGTATCATCAAATAATATGGATCAAGTTCCAAAACTTCTTTTCAATTGCCATAAGAATTAATATAAGCAAAACATAATATCAATAGTAATTGTTGGTTAATATAGTTATGAATAATATTGTTTTAATGATATAAATGGAAAAATTATTACACTCTCATGTGCTAATCAAATACAGAAGCGGCGATACTTCCGGCCGTATTAGCTCTATAATTCAGGCAACATCTTGTTGACTCGTATAAAGGCATGGTAAAGTAAGCAAACCACATAACAGTAAATCAATTTTAAAGCCCCTGGAAATGCTTTCACCCAAATAAACCGTAGAAAGTTCGCTGGTTTTCCAGTTTAGAGAGAAGAAAAAACGGTACATTTCCATCGGAGAGTTTAGCTTTTTCCTTGTTATTTACATTATCCAATTCTGCTCTGTAAACGGTTTTCGGCAAGCCCCCGTCGTATTTTCTAAAGTTCCTTGCTTAATGCACAAAATATAAAAAAAAACCGGCAGGAAACAAATTTGCTGCTGGGCGAGGCGGTCTTGAGACGTTATGGGAATCATATTAATGGTGATTTTCCTCCTTTTCTGTTCTCAATGTTCCTTTATTACCATTGGAATATCCAAAGTTAGGGCATTACTTTTACCTGCGATACGCAAATTGGTTTCGGGAATAACAACATATAAATATTTATAGTGTAACGTACTACCGAATCTGGGTGAATTAAAAATTAAATTGTGCGGAATTAAAATAACAACATTCTCCATTTGTGAGTTTTAAACTCGTGTAAAATTACGTATGCTATACTAGTAAATATTATCAGTAAGAATAAAAAATGTTACCCTAAAATTAAATAAGTCGACTATTATAATTTTTACACTAACACTGTTAAATGAACATTGATATATGTGTTCCATTAAATACACACTGAAGGAGCTCATGTCGTAGACATTAGATAAAAATAGGAAAAGGCATATTCTTCATTACAATGTCGGGTTAATTGAAATAGAGTACACATCTTTGTAAAGAGAAATTTAAATGAGTTTATTGAGTTGAATACACTGATTTAACGCTAATAACATACCTTTTATGTACCAGGTGGTTTCAAGAAAATGGATAAATATATTTATTGAAAGTATTGACTCTTCCATTCTATACATATTGCTCATCGTTCAGGCGTTTTATGGATTCCATCCCCAAAAAAAAACTGTTTGTTCTTTGAGCAAAACCATTAATAATGCTATTGGTAAGTTGACAGTCGGATGGGCCTAGGTCTGTGTAGTACGGCGGGTGCGATAATATGTCCCATCCAATCGCTTTCAACGCTTTCACCGATATTGCTTTATGTAAAATCATTTTAACGTACCTTCGGGCCATTGTGGAAGTTTTTCGATCAATGCATGCTTCAAATTAATCATTTCTTGTCGGTACAGTTTAGTATTAACTTTTTCAACAAATTTCAACAGTTTGTAATACATCACGCCACAATGATCTCACCAAACACAGAGCATTGTCTTACGAACAAAACGATTTGGCCTTGAAGTCGATCGGCCTGATAAGCCAGGTGATAACCATTATTTTTTACACTTGGGGTTTTCAAAATAAATTCACTATTCATCACTTGTCACTTTTCGATGCGGAGATTTCGATTATACCTTTGAAGCCGCATTTCCCAGAATATTTTACGATTTTCCGTTTACCTGTTATTCAATTGATGTGTCGCCAATTCTTCCATCTTTTGGACTTTCCCCATCGGGCTAATCATTTCTTAGACCACATTTAACGCTTCTGCTAATTTTTTTTTGAGTTTGGGTTTGGTCTTCATCTGAAACTCTTTCAGTTTCGCATCTTCAGCTTTTCTGTCTACCAGAACGTTCTTTGTTTTGCACATCAATATAGCCACTTTAAAATTTCGAAATCGTCCCTCACTTGTTTTTAAGGTTAGTACATGCTCACCGTAATAAACTTTTATTAAATAAGAAAAGTAATACCTGCCGCCAATGCACGTCTTCGGATACGGAACTTAACATTTTCAAAAAGATATAAATCTATGATCCTGTTATTTTCGAAAAATATAACATGTATAAATTTTAACCTTAATGTCAGGAAAATAAAATGACTTATGTGTCAACTCATAACATTACATACTTTCCTAGCGACACCTGCTAGAAAAACTGGTAATGACTTTCCGTTTTATTTTGTATTAGGTTTTTTTGCATCTCTTTATAAAATTATGAATTAAAAACTGTTAAAAAACCTATCCTAGCTGTTAAATTCGAAGGTTTTAATATTTCTCTACATAAAATAACAGCACACGCAGCACATACATCGCATTTCTCCACAATTACTACTTTTTTTATTTAAGTGAAGCCAAATTCATTAGCCGCCAAAGACTAATGTCTCCATTTAGAAACTTTTTTTGATATTGGTCATCATATCCCAATTGTCGTTTTTTTTTGTTTCTCCATTTTAATTGTGATAATTTTGATGTCAATGGCAAATAATGGTCTGGAGGGCCAATAAGGTCAATCCCTCAAAGAATTTTCCGAAAACTTAGTGTGCACTTGCAAACTTAGTGCTCTTTCTGTACATGTGGTAAGACCAGCAGTTTTTTAGTGTATTACGACCTATTAAAATCAAATGAAACTGTTACTGCAGATATATATCGACCTAAATTAAATAAATGTTCGTTAAATGAAAAAGACCAGATCTTGTTCACCCTCCTGCATAACAACAAATGACGCCCAGCCAGACGTTGCAAACTGATGTATTTATACTACTAATTTTTCTGAATAATTATTTTGTTGAATTGAAAACATTATTAAAATGTATTTTACCACCTAATATGTATATATTATTTATAACGGAATTTGGTGGTTTTCAAAAACATTCACTGACATCACATTCAATATCAACTTAGTTATCAATAGATTGAGGAGCGACTGAAAATTGTAAAAGTATTTTTAAAAAATTACTGCAGATCGAGAATTTGCAGGTCAGTACGAAGTATAATATCACTATTATCACTAAAGGACACTAATGTTTACCATTCCACAAATCATGGTTTATTTTGTTGCAATTTAACTCCTAGAAACTATTTTTACAAATATCACCAATGGAAGGTTTTTCCGTAGACCAATTTGCTGAAGCTATAGTCCGATTAATACTATAGGCGTACATTATTTTGACAATTTTATTAATAAGTAAGGATTAAAACGAGTAATAATAACATCATAATCAAATGGATTATGTACACATTTTCTTATACAGCTTGACAGGAATTTCATTTCAGCATATATAACTCTGTTATATGGAATTAAATGAGATATTTTACGGTAAAAATTCATCGACATTCATGATATTATAAAAGATCGAAGGAGAGACCGTCGAAACGGATGTAGCACGATCAATTACTCTTCGGGACAGCTTCATAAAAGCTGAATCTTGAACTACCTATTTAAATTGACTATTAATTTTGTATAGAAATCGAGCATAAAACGATTTTATCGCTTTCAACATCGTCGTCTCGTTAATGGATCATTACAAAATTAATGAACGTTTAAGAAGACTGCAGGCTGGATATTGATCAGCGACATACGTCAGCTGTGCAAAACCTTAAACACGTTGCTTCAGAAAATACAAAACGAATATAAGTTTATCAATTTAATTTTAAATATTAGTTTATCAACTTTTTATATTCTCCAAACTATTTTATATTAAACGTCGCGACTCGTGATAACTGTTTTGTTTTAGTGTTTAATTATGCAAGTATGCCATATCGGGTCAACTTTTGGACCCGAGTATATGTCTACGATTCTTAACGTTATTTAACATCTTGAATGTATATTTGTGATGCTACTATGCTTCGGAACATGTTAAAATTCAGAGACAACATTACAAAGTCGATTCAAAGTCAAATTAAAGTTATCTATTACGAACTTTATCAAAAAACTCAATCGCGAATGGCCGGCTTTTATTACTTAATTAAGTCGTTTCCAAAAGTGTCATATATAGAAATCGTGAAAGGAATAGTTGCCAGACCTGATTCTCGAAAACTAATAGCTGATGCAATGTTTTAAGAGTATTTAAGGCCTTATGAATTAGCAACACCAGCATCGTTTCAAAATGTTGTTCATTATTATTACAGGATAATAAGCACGTGATAGTCTATTTGTTCCAAAATTACCACAAGTTTGGAGGGCGAATATACCCGAAATTACATTTTCTGTATTCATATTTTGATTTTTTCCTATAAAACTTGGGCAACAGAAGCGACGAGCAAGGACCGATTTTGAAACTAAAGCCTAATAAGCGATTGCTGTTGGATTCTAATGCATAAGTTCTGAAGTTCTGTTCATTTCTGGTTATGCAATAAATGGCCCTTAATGGTCACAAATAGTAAAATAATGAATGTATTGATTATATCGAAAACTAGAACCAATTCTGAAAAAAACGGGCTGCCTATTTGAATTCAGCCTCTAAATTTACCTCTTAATAAGCGGCTTTTAACTGCTAAGTTAAAAATTAGAAAAATGTATAAAGATTAAGTTATACTTCAGGTATACGTTTGAGAACAATCTCTTTTTAGGTCCCAACAGTAATCATGTTTCTGGCCCATCTATCCAAATAGCTTTGCTTAAATCACTATTAGATCCCGGTGAAAGCGCTCTCTCTGACCCTGCCTATAAATTCTCAGATTCTTTGTAAATTTGTGCAGGCGACTATAGTTAATAAAAATAAAGTTAAAGGTAATATTTATTGCATAATTTCTTATGATTTGTTACTTCAAGCCTAGAGAGCTTTCTACCACTGCCACAAAACTTCTCCAAGATCGACTTTCAGAATAATTCATAACTTCTATAAGGTTTGTACTTTTCATGAATATCCAAACTTCAGCACCACTTAAAAGCAAAATTCCAGCCTTTAACCTCTCTGCAATTTCCTAAAGCTTAATAAATATCCTACTTATTTAAACCTTTATTTTTTCTTTGTTCAATGCTTTAATGGACCGTTTTATCATACCTAATTTGCTAGATACTGGTGAAGATGTTTTTTGTGTAGATTTTTTCTGTACCTAACAACAGCTGATTAATTATGTTTTGGTGAGGAAGTAAATCCTTATTAAATCACCAGAAATCGGCCATTTATATTCATTGTATTTAATTGTTGTCAATTGCCCAATGGGAAATTGATATTGATAAGAAACAATTTTCATTTAACACACATTTCAAACAGTTTTATCACATCAATTTCATATTAAATTGCTGATCCCTTATTTTGAATGGAGTGTTGCTGACTGCTTCTACATATTCGATTCTACCTGTAGAACGCATTGACTCTTCTGCATTGGCGTTTCTGATGATGTAAAATGTATCTTTTTAAATTTTGTAACAGAATCGTATAATTGTAATAATGTGGATATTACGATGTTCTATTTCTATTGAAACCCCTAATGTCTACTACTCGAAAGTAGCAATTATCGAACTGATTTAGGATCCTTTTAAATTCTAGATCAAAATATAACTAATGATGATTTCCTTTGTTTTCTGGTATTTTTAAAATAAGAAAATACTAATTTGATTTTGTAACCATTCACAATTACATTAAAGAGAGCTAACTAAAATTTTAATATATGTTATATTACACCGCCGCAATTTGTAGACAAAAGAAATATGTTATATTATATATCACTTAAATATTCGGTCAAGAAAAATACGTATCATAAAAGAAAATTGTAATTTTATTCAGACCTATTCATTCTCCCACACCAAATTGAAGCAAATAAACATTTGAATATCTGAAAGTCCCATCTATATTGTTAAGTTTCGTTTTTTTTTCTTGCTCCATTTTGTTTATGTTCGTCTAATATATTCATTTTGGTCTGTTGGAAAACTCTATTATAAATCGTGACAGAAAAAACTCAAACTCATTAATATGTAGATGTGATTTGATGTATTGTGGCATCTTAATGAATAGAAGTGTTGAATAGTGTTTTGTCCCATATGCTGATTATTTTGTTACTGCTTAATTCGATAGGAATATAATAGTAGTAATAATTTAATAGCGAGATCTAAAAAATTGTTTCTTTTTAACATGGTGATTATATAATATTGCTTTGAATAATTCATTAACTTCGAGCTTGCTATGAAAAGTTTGGTTTTACATTTTCCTGTCTTGGTTTTTCCAATCGAGATTTTCGAAGATATATGAAATAATAATTACTGCAGATTATTAAAATGCAAATAATAAACTTTACTTCCGTTGTTGTATTTTTATATTGGAGAGTAAATCAAATTCGTCAGAACTGGTAACTTATTTATACTCCAAGATGTTGTATACCGTTGGTTCTCCGTTTTTCTGATTGTGGTGTATCATACGAATCACGCATTAATAAAATCATTAAAAAAAAACTACCAACCTATCCATTTATCACGGAATATATAAAAAATATAAACTCTCTCTATTATTAAAGAGGGTTTATCTGGACTAGACCTTTAATGTGGGCTCTGACCGGTTTTTGCACTATTACCTAAGACAATCACAAATATAAATTTACGACCATGCCCTAGCAGGATTCGAACCTGCGACTATCAAAACAGTAAGTGGACCGACCTGTCGCATTTACAACTGCGTCTATATTTTAATATACTAAATTTTAACAAATCTTAGGAACCTTTACTTGTATTAACAAATGAACTAGTAATTTGTCTTGTCTTGTTCACAGAAAACGATTTATCATTTCTTTGATATATCTGGTTACACATGTAGTAATTATAATATGGGCACAAAAATATACAAAATACTAAACTTAAGAGGCATTCTTTACTCGTCATGTACACGGATAAATGTTGCCCAAAACCGGAAATACCCCTTAATAAAAGCAAAGCAAATAATGCTTGAGAGAAACAAATGACCTGCAGGTCTTAGCATAGTGATTCAGTTAGTAGTACAAAGTAAATCATGTATTATTTTAGGACGATTTACTACATAATTTAAATTAAGGAATGGTTTGAAGTGAAATTTATAACGTATTACTTAACGTTATACGTAATACTACACATGAACATACTTTGAACGTTGTTACGTTGTCAAGTCACACATACTTATAAATCAAAATATTATATTTCTTGGTAGAAATCATTATTAAATAACTCAAAATTGTCGTAAACTTGAAAGAAATTTTTTATTACCAGAGAGATTCTTGTCATTTCTCTAATATCTAATATACAGGTTAGGGTATTATTATACAATATATTTCTAATCTCTATCATATATACAAAACACAATTTTAAATAAAAATCCAATATTTTGATATATCAACAAAATATCCGGCTTGTTGCTCACCGATAAGTAGCAACGACAGATAACAAGAAATAATATTTTTATTACATCCACTATCTGTTCATTTTCGAGCAATATAAATGCTGGCGAAAAATGAGACACGTCTGGAAAAGGGACGAAGGAAAAAAAGGAATCAAAACCCAACGAGGGAAAAGATCCTAATTTCAGATAGGTTCCTATTGAAAATATTCCCAAAGAAAAAAGGTTATAAGAAGAACTACTTAAAGAACCAGTTACTTTGTCGCTTTTCGATGGATCTAAAATAAGTCAGAATTATATAGAAGTTGTAATCCTCTTGAGTAGCATAGAATGAAAAACTAATATTTTATAAAACATTGTTTTCAATAGTTTATTATATTTTTGGCTATATGGTCATATGCTCTTAATAGTAAGGAAAACATATTAAATTTTGTTTGATATAACTACTAGAATTTTCAATGTTGTAAACACATGGAATTATGGCCTGGCGGGAAAAGAATTGGTTTTTGTCATGTAGTTAAAGCGATTGTATACATATACATTTAAAATATTAAACAATATGTGTGCCGTTTTGATCGATGATCCTTTGCTAGGTTTGCTATTTTTGCTGAATCACTAAACATGTGTATCCTTTAGCGTTGTTGTGGTAGTGTCCTATCGTGATTGCTTAGTTTTTAATTGTAAAGAATCGAATTAATAGTTTGTGTAGATACAATGTGCAGATCGTAATGAACTCTGGCACATAAAATATGCTATTGACTTTTTCAATGTCGAGTAGACCCGAAATTTATCTTTGTCATCGAAATTTCCGCAACGAAATCTAACAAACCAATTCTGGCGCTGACATTCACCCATGACCCATACAATACCATACAATTTTGACGATCCAGACATGTGTTCTTCTTTTTTCTGAAATATCCATTTTTTCAGAATGTGTAAAGAAATTACGCTACCTTTATATCTAAAATATTCTATGAAGGCTCGATAGCATAGCTCCACTCAATAACAGATCAATTGAAAAGTCCCCGGCCTGACATATAGACGGCGCTACTAGAACTAAATCCGTATGTTTTTTAGTTAGCCCTAACCCTCAAAAGATGCCTATATAAATTTGACAGCTATCGGGCCATTAGTTCAGGAAAATCAACGATGAAACATGGATCCGAATCATTTCACTCCGAAGTCCAATCGACAGTCATCAGAGTGGACTGCACACGACGACCCCGGTCCAAAGCGTGGAAAATCGCAACAGTCGTCTGGCAAGGTTATGGCGTCTGTATTTTGGGATGCGCTTGGAATAATTTTCATTGACTATCTTGAAAAAGGAAGGACCATCAACAGTGACTATTATATAGCGTTATTGGATCGTTTGAAGGACGAAATCGCCGAAAAACGGCCACCTTTGAAGAAAAAAAAGCTCTGCTTCACCAATACAATGCACTGTGTCAAAAATCCATGAATTGGGATTCGCACTGCTTTCTCATCCACCGTGTTCTCCAGATCTGGCCTCCTATCTATTTCCTGTTCTCAGATCTCAAAAGAATGCTCGCTGGAACCAAATGTTCGTCAAATGAAGAGGTGATTTCCGAAACTAAGGTCAATTTTGAAGCAAAGGACAAATCGTATTACAAAATTAATATCGAATAGTTGGAGGGTCGCTATGATCAGTGTATCACCCTTGAAGAGAATTATGTTGAATAAAACAACTAATTTTGCCAAAAAATGTGTTTTACTATGGTAGGCCAAGGCCAATATGTAATTTATTGAGAAAACCCGAAATTTTTCGTTCTCCAACCTTATTTTTAGGTTTCAAAAAGTTTAAGTACCACTAAATTTTAATCTATTTTGACATCGACGATCGAAGACTTTGAATATTACCGTTTTCATATATTCACATACATTTTTCACATATTGTAAATATTTTTATTGTTATTAAATTTACAAAAATGATACTGAAAATCGTACTAAGTGTTAAATATTTTATATGAATCTATAAGGATATATTTAGATTTTACCAAGTCTTGTTTGTATAATAATTTTTATTTCAATATTACAGCCATAAAAAGCTGCCGTGATATTTTTAGTATTTTTAGTTATTATTTTCAAATAGACGTTACTTATTATTTCTGAAACGCCCAAGTCAGACAGTAATCCTACAACAAAGTATTTACTCTTACTAATTAAAGAGTTAACATGGTCTAGTTTTTTATTGATACCTTATAAAATTAAGAACACGCACTCAAATGAAATTCTGAATGAATTTCTCCTATGTACACCTTTTCTTTTTCCCAAATGTCCTTGTATACTCCAGCTGAATTTTCCTTTCCTTTTAGTTTTTTTTCTGTTCTGACCTCTTCTGTGCATATGTTTAGATTCCGATGAAATGAGTATATTATAAATATAGACATTAATATTACATCTTTAACAAATTTTGTTGATGTATTATAAGTAATGTTGTTTTATAAAATATTTTTATGTTGCTTTAAAAAAAGTTTTATTCTCTTAAACCAGTTGATCTAGTGAACTTCCACAGCTGTTGACTTGTTTTTGGTATGAGAGATAACAAAATGTTTAATTAGTTTCTAAATTGGTGCTATTTTGGAGACTGAATATCCATTTAACACCAGTTCCTAATATTTGATTTTATGTATAGTAATAAAACGATAGACAAATTAATTTAAATGCCACAGTTAAAAGGGATTTTAAATCAACTCTCAATGCAACTTTCTGAAACTTCAATTTCAATCAAACACAGTATAATTCTTCAAGAAATTTTCAATAAATACATTTTAACTACATTCAAATCTCTAACTCTAAACATCTATTGACAAGCAGTCGTGTTTACTCTTCTTCCCATCTAATAAATTCATATGAATGTTAATTTCTAGCTGTGCACTCATTTAATTTCATTCGAAAATTATCTGAAAGCGTCTGTTATTTGCATGTTTATTGCGTTTGTTTCGAACGTAGCGACGCAAAAACGAAAGGGAGCAACTGTTGATCACACCGAGTAAAAATTAAAATAAAACAGCCGAGCCAGTATCCAATTTACGATGTGAGAATTAGCGACCCGTATGAAAAAACAGTCTTGTTTAGGAAATTTTATCGTGGGAATATTTACAATTCGTCTCATAATTATATTAAATTTTTGCATGTTGTATCACAAAAAGCAATATCAAAATAATACTACATGTTTATAACCATTAAATGTCCTCTATCATAGCACGTAACATTGCATCTACTCTTCTACCTGATTAAATAAGTCGCATAATTAGATTGTCCTATCATTAACCATTTAATTTAATACTGTGAAAAAAAACTGTGAGGATTTGTGCCAGATAAGATTGCTCTTAAAACCCTTAGCTTTATTGTGACCGTTTAGGTGTCATAAATACTCAAATTTTCTCAATGTTTTCTCATAAATGGCCCCCTATCTCTCTTCTATCATATGGAATATTACAGCCAGTATCAAAGCCAGTGTTCAATCCATAGTAACTAGGCCATATGTCTATATCTCACATATCGTTGATCGTTGAAATCTATAGAATTTAGGATGTTTCCCGTTTCTCCTATGTACACCTTCTCTTTTTCCCAAATGTCCTTTGTCCCAAATGTATTCTCCAGCTGAATTTTCCTTTCTTTTTAGTTTTTTCTGTTCTCTATTCGGCTCCATGGCATTCTGCCTCATAATAATAAGCCACTTTATTTTTCTAAACTATTTGTTTATTGAATTATTTTATTTATATGCATTATTTATTATTGCATTAGTATTTTAGCGAGAAAGCGCAGTATATTCCCTACATCATCTCATCCCTACATGAATATGTTGCTGAGACTGTGGCTGTCGCATCCCTTATATGTCGCGTGTTACTGTCCTCCTAGTTCATTCTGTGCCAATACCAGATCTTTTGTTGCGCAAGTTTCCTCTGATATTTTATGTTATGCTGACTTATTTGCTGCTTCACTGTTCTGATATTAAAATCTAGATATTTGTGCATGTTGCGCATGCCTTGAGGAATCATGAGTAGGTTTCTTAGTGCTATATATTGGAATATTTCTGATATTTCAATGTTGCTGTTCCTTTCTGTTTCTGCCCCACAGATGAATGTCGTATGTCTAGATTGGCTTGATGATGACATTCTTTAGCATCATTTTATGTTCATTGCAAGTGGTGACCTGTTAAACAACGTACACTACGTAGTGTGTTATTTACGCTTGATCCAGATGTGCTTTTGCCAATTTTATATCCGATCCAACTAAAATCCCAAGTATTTTTTATATTCTTCTTGTGAAAAGTTTTCGTTATATAATTTGCCGGCGGAGAGGTTTCTCTTCTCAGCGTGTACGTAACATTGGTGTGCTTGTTTTGCCTTACCCACTAGATTATCAATTTCTCAATTTTATTAGGATGCCGTGGAAGTTGGAATTGGAATGTAGCAGTTGGTTCAGAATGCACTGACAAAGGCAGTGTCGCAGCGTGGATCACAGTCATTACATTATCATTAGTAGGAAGGTGCGTAGTAAAAATTAGATACAATACGGATCCCAATTAATTTGGTAGAATGGAAGTATGTGGTAATATATATGTAAAATCCTCTTTTTGGTTTTTATGTCGGTCCATCATGCTAGATTTTATCAAAGGATTGACACAAAGGCAGCTCGTCGGCTTGGTTGGCGCAGTAGTCAAGGCGAGAGGGACCACCCTATCTTAGTGTTGTGATAGCCACGGGTTCAAATCTAGGTGGGGTATTATCGTAAATTTATGTTTATTATATTTTATAGTTGTGAGTGGTTTAAAATATTTAAAATATTTTTAAAAAAATGTTGGAAAAATGTGAAAAATTATGAAATGGTAAGAGTGCAAAATACGACAGGGATACCTTCTGGGATTATATCTCTAAGTTAGTCCCTTCATTTGGTAGGCTTAATAGCGAGGCACACAAAAAATAAAAACAGCTATCTATAGTGGATCACTTTTAACTCTGGTGTTAGGAAGTGTCTATGATAACTTCATCTGTGAATTGATTGTAACTTTGATGTTGTATTTCCTGAATACTCTGAAAATGCCGTTTGACGTTCTTTGATAACAACCCAAAATACTTCTACGGAAACTTCTCTAATCTTAGCTTTTTCATGTTAATATAATATCTATTTTTATTCACGTTATCACCAACGCATTTTAAAAAGTACAGGTATTGCTCCAGTTACAAACCGAATAACTATAATAATGATGATAAAATGTTATCTGAAGCTCTAATTTGATAACCAAGTTTAAAGCTAATGTCAAAAACGATTTTATTCATTCAAAATCAATTAATGAATTGGAACATCACTGAAATGGACGCTAAGAATCATTAAAGTTTTTGTAAAGAAAAGCAGTCTAATACACTCTTTAATTGAAGTGTTAAATAGAGGGAAGAAAATACGTCGATTATTTTCCGGAAAGACGTCTTGCCTTACCGTTGCTTGGCGAAGAAAAAAGCAAAATCTTGTCTGAAAGATGGCATAGGGAAATTGGCCCATTTATTATGCAAGATAGAGTGACATTGTAATGTAATGCAATCTTCTTATAGTTAATTTTTCTTTGTCACTCGTTCTCTGAGCCAAAATAATACGACGAGGATAAAATATCAGGTAGAGGGATTCGATATAATTGAAAATAAATTGTTTTTTTTTGGTACGGTTCCTCTCCTCTCTGAATATATAAAAAGATTTAATTATTTAATTATTTATATATATATAAATTATTTACCAGAATTATGTGAACGCATTCACAATAATTCGGCTAATTATTTTTTGTCGTGTTTCTAATTATCTAGGAAATCTTGATATGAAAGAAAAAGCTTGAAAAATTCTACGAAAAATTCAAATTTCGGCTCATAATCGTAAACCCATAGCAAAAGGACTGGAATATTGTCTACTTCTCTATCAATAAGCAATAAGCTATTGTTGATGATGTTGATGACATTATTCAATAAATTCCGCTACAGTTAGAGATCTGTTGCAGGTGTTCTGATTTCGGGTAATGTCAGTCAACGAACTCCTGTGTGTAATATTGTTTTCGTGTGTCTGTGAATTTGTTCCTCAACTGTGTTCTGTCACATCTTAAATGAATTATTTCATTTCTAACAGGAACTCCGGAAGAACATCACATTGGAATTTTACTCCAACTTACATATGCTAGATTATAACAGAGAAGCTTCGTTAAGATAAGTAATTGCAGCAAGCGTATTTTAGCCTTGATCATAATAACTTCTCTTTTCGATAAGCACCGTTTTAGAGAACCAAAAGTTAATATAGCTTAGCCGATTCAGCTTATTACCATGGCGGTAGGTGCCACTTTTTTCTTCCATATTACTGACTCCAAGTACTTGAACGTCTGGACATACTCTAAATGCATTCCGTTTATATATGTAATAGCAGACGATCCTTCAATTGTTAAAACTTTAGCCTTTCTTCTTTAATTCTTCGACCATATATGTGTGTGGTATTTTACGGTGCGAACTATATTATGAGAAATGCTGGAGGGCTCAACATTAGATCGATCAAGCATTATATAAAATTAAAACAAACAAAAATTAATAATAGATATATCAAAATACTACAGTATATATCCATAATATGTTTGTAATTATAACAACAAAGATTGTATGAAAGAACAAGTTAAAAAATCACACAGTGACAAAGTGACATATTTCAACTAAAAATCTCCGTAAGAAAATAGACGGAGTATATGGTGAAAATAGAGTAAGGTGGCAGGAAGGAGATCTTCAAAAATATTGACAGATTAGCATTATCTTGTTCTGTTTTTAGCAGTATTTTAGCTGTTACATGTTACCAGTTAATCGATTCAAAACTTTTTCAGAAAACATATTATAGTTTTTGTTGTTTTATGAAAAAAAGTACCGAAAATATGTAGAAGTTACTATTTAAAAAGCGCAACAGTAATTTTGTAGAACTCCGTATGTTGTCGTTGTGCTTTTCATCACTTAAGTGTCTTACGTATTCGTCTAATTCATTCTTAAGAAACTAGAGAAAATTCCACTCGGTCGACGTACACGTAAATCAGGATTATACGAGCGGAAAAGTACTGGCCTCATTTAGTTTACATTTTTTTCAATTCACAACGTTAGAAGAGTCAATTTCGCTTTCGAATCGAATATTAGTGCAAATTACAAAAACTATGCTTGGATCAGAGAATGAGCCATTTTAGCAATAAAAACTCAGGGTGATGACAATTTGAATATAACAATTCAGAGTCAAATTGATGGCTAAATGTATAATATATTAGTCTAAGTTGATCAAATCCATTACCAATACACAAGAAGTTGTTTTCTAATTGAATTCCCAATACGAATGGATTTATCCGGAGTATCACCACATAATTTACAGGTAGTCATGCTACGTAATCTGAATTAATTGAAACTATGCAATTGAAGTAATCTTTCTTTTAAAATGTTGATGAACATCCTTATTGAAGCAACTCTAATAAATGGAAACTTCAGAGCCGCGGATTTGCTGATTCCAAGATTACTATTAATCCCAACCAACTTTCGTTTGGAATTTGATCGTGTTCAGTTTCCTCTTTGTTTTTCATTCGCCACTAAATTAATCAATAAATCGCAGGATCATAAAATAATTGGAAATATGGGGAACAAATTTTAAATTGTCCTGTTTTCTTATGGGTGTTGCATGCCTCAAAGTCGGGAAACCTTCGATGTAACTTTTTTGTCAGAAATGAAAGAAATGAAAATATTTTATATTTCATTATAAAAAATTGTTATTTTATTTCATTAAATGGTCGTATTGTAAAACGAAGATTTGGTCTCATTTTCTTCATTAGTAGACACATGTGCACTGTATTAGTCCTTTTTGCAGTCATAACCAATACCAGCGGGGTTATTGTTCATTAATCAATAAAAAATATGATATTTCTTTTAAGAATGTACGGGATACTAATTTACTAAATATAATGTCATATTAAACAAGGAAAATAGCTGGAGTTAGAAAACAGAACAAGAGAAAAATAACAGATTATTAAACTAATTTAAACCGAATTAATTAAACATTTATTAAAGAATGACGTTTTTATGTTATAATTTTAACATAATAATGTGACATTCACAAAATTATTTAAAACTTTTTGTTTTAAAATAAACGGAAGATAAATGGCTTGTGAAAAATGAAAGGAGATACCTTAGAAGTTGCCAAAAATAAAATTTTATTTATTAGATACTTGCATGTATTATGATCACTTTAACAGATTTTCAGAAAGAATGCTTTTCAGAAATTTGGTTTTGATGTTTTGTTCAGTTGATGTCAGAAGATGTCTGAAGTAACAATTTAATTCGGTTTTGTTGGGACGTAATCCACTACACCTTGCTAATACCGCCATTAGGCATAGAAGACTTTAAAGATATATATATATATTCTGCTTCGGTGTCGATGTAAGTGGCTCTCCTGGACTAACCCATGATTTCTTGTGTTTGATTTTTCATTTTTCCTTGATGTAATGAAACAATGACAGCAGTGAAACCGCGATGTTGAAACGGGTCAAAATGGCATTCCCAATCAACTCGTGAGATAGCCTTTATCTCTATTTTTCGATATTTCTAGTGTCAGCTTTCTGAAAATTTTTGACAGTTAAATTCCTTGAAATTGTCACCCAATAAGTCTTGTAATTCCTCAATTTTTCTTGGCATTAACATCAAAATCACTATTTTCAAATCAATTAAACCAAAACTGTCAATTATGATTGTATGATATGATTGCCATACATTTCTGAAAAATTTTGATGGGATTTGTCTGCAGATAGCTTCGTATCAAAGAACAAAGGCGAGTTTCGGAAATGTGATCTTGAGCATTCAAAAGGAAAATTATTTATTTTATCCATATTTTTGACATCGCTGAACAAAATACATAGAAGTGTTTAGGGATATAATATTTCTTAATTGGACTATATTTATGTATTTACTCGACGGGTTATATATTTTCTTAAATGTGCAAATAAGGTTGTAATTTACCTAACCTAAATTAGAGTAGACAAAGATATTAAGAATTATAAAATACACAAACATAATAGTAGTAGTAATAACAAAGTATAATAAAGTCATTTAGAAATAAAGCCAAGAATATTTTAAAAGATAATGTACTTTAATAAGTATTTCAAATAATATTTAACTGAAGTTTGAATTAGAAGATCTGATTCAATCAAAAAAATACAAAACATATGAATTTGATATTCTTGTCAGTATACAATCTGAAGTTACCAATCAATTGTATTATATAGAAAAAGTGCATAGGTTTCAAAAAAGGCATTTACATGTCCAATTAACTAGAAGCTTAATGAAAATGTGTTAGTTTTATTAGATTTAAGAAATATATTTTGTAAAAGAACAATGCTATTAAAAATAAATTACTTTTGTATTATATATAGATATTGATTCTGAATATATTTATAATTAGATGAATATTTTACCATGCACTCTCCTCGAATTCCACTATATGGCTACGGAATTATATTTTTGACATATCACTTTTTGTGTTGCGTCCAATTTAATTGAACCAAATTGGAAAAATACCCCCCATCAAAGTTATTTTTAACCAACCAGACGAATTTTATATCCCTATATATTGGAGCGCAATTTTAGAGCGAATTGAAAATAGCACAAAATCATTTTTGAAAACCAACAACATTCCTTTGATATCTGTAATTTTAGTAACAACGAAGTTGATTAATTCGTTTTTTGGCCATAATTGGTTAATGAACAAGAATTAACTTTATAGCAAATATAATATATTTTTATCAATGTTGTTGATTCCTCAATAATTTGATGCATTTATTATTATATTAGACACGACTATGAATTCATTTTTGTAGAAATTCAATTCATGGTCAGTAAAATTTTACAAACTGTTTTACATAAAAAAGGGACCACAACGAACTTAATATCGGAATTATGGCCCGTTGTTTATGATTCTAAAGGACTTTACGTTATATCTTATACGATATTGAGATAATGTTGCGAAAGTAACTTTCTCAAACGGTTTTTCATTATATTGGATATTTTATTTACTATTGTGTATGTTCATTGACTCTGGAGAATGTTAATATGGCGAATACGCAGAAAAGTCATCCCCGCACCATATTTGAAGTAGAGTTTTAGGCGATTTTTTTACTATTATAATGCGATGAGAATAAATTGAAGTAGATATTTTGAAAATTGAAATCACACCTTCGTTATTTTCTGTAAGATGGAAATGAACATTGAAGTATTGTAATGCTTTTGTCGTTACTGTGTACCTTATATTGCCTGTTCTTGTTAAGTAATTTTCTGGCTCTATATTTGAAAATATCGGAAGCATTTCATTAATAGCTTGGATATTAGATTGCCCTTTCAAGAGCATGTAACTTGTATATCATATTAATTCTCTGTTTTCGTCATATTATTTCTCTGTTTTAGATTGGTACTACCTGCGTATATTTACTTTCATAATACTGTTAATTTCTTCGTTATTTGATTACACTAATGCACTTGCTATATCATATGCAACAGGGTTAGTATCATTCTTCTCCTTATGCATTGTAACCATATTCACATGTAACCATAACCATATCAATAACAAAATACCAAATGTTTAGTTACAATGAGTAGCTGTAACTGAAATCTATATGGTTTGTTTTATAATAACACTATTTAAATTTATCTGGATGCTGTAAATCCCTATTAATTGTATACTCATCTTTACTCCGTTCGTTTTGATGACTTACGTTCCATAATTGTCAACCTGACTTGATAATAATCACTAAATCATCCAATGACTCACCCATTTTTGCTTATTTTTGTTCGAAATTTTGTTTCGTAATTTCGAAGTTTTCTTATTTTTTAATAACCATGTTTGTCCTAATCCCTGAATTTTGTCAGAAGCTCTAAGAAGAGAATATAACTATAAGTTGCTATTTTACCAACGGAATCATATATTTATATTAAAAGTCTAAATATATTGTTTCTCCAGCTTTTTGTACTTATACACCATTCGCATGACATTTTGTCAGATGGTAGAATATTTTGGTTTATCATCGTCAATAAAATCGTCGATCTTTTTGAATAATTTTTGAAAAAGGATGCTACTGGAGGCCTGGAATTTCTGTCATGTCTAATTAGTATTATGATGAAACTCGTATTCCTTTAATTTACTTCAAAGGTGCTGGCTACAGGTACATGTAATGATTCTATTCGCATACCAAAATATTCACTTTTTTACTTATTGGAAATATAGTACATTCAAAGCAGTAGTGACACACGTGACCTGTCAAAACTTCGCAATGTTGCCGCAGCAACTCCCAGTTTTACTACATTTTGGCTCTGACATATAACAAAATTCTATTCCAAATAAAATAATGTTACATATTATAATTTATTTTAACATTATAGTATAACTAATATATATATTATAGAAAAAAATTAAAACTAAAATAAATTGTACAGCCGCAATAATTTATAGTTTTGAGTTGTTTTATTATATATACATTGTACTTCTTTCCACACTAGTATAGGTAGGGTTCTAGTTGCGCTTTTTTATGTAGTGGAATCCCCCGAAAGTTTCACTGGAGAGTATATTTATATTTAAGGCTTAGTTCTTGTTTCTTTTGATGTAATGTTTCCTTGTAAACTCATTATGATATTAGTATATTTCTCCTTAGTCCTTAGTTAATACCTGTATAGATCTTTCTTAATAAAACTATATTTAATCATTGCATTCTCCTAAATATATTTGCCTTATCTGCAAAACAGTTAGTATTATTTCTATCCTCATACATTTTAACCAAACGTTCATGTATATTCTGAACAATAACACACAAGCTCATAAAACTTTTACGCTTTATAATACAATTTCCTACAATTCAAGTATATTAATTGTATACTGACCTTTAGTTGTTTCCTATTTCATCTTGGTAATTGTCAGCATTGAATAATAAATCAACATTCATTAAGTTTTATTCATTCTAAGTGCTATCAATCTAAGCTATTTATTTCCAATCTATCAAAAATTTTCTCAAGATTCTATCATTTGTCAATTTCTTCATCAATGTGTCTGAACGAACTCACATAAACCGAATATGTTATTTTCGACAATACCTCTTTCCATAAATCCAGACAGTTTTGGTTTGAATATCCTTATCAACCTGAATGTCTATTACAATAATTCTTTGCAATATCCCATATCAACTCAATTGGATTAAATATGCAGTGATAATGAGCAACACGTTGTAGCTATAACGTTCAGAAATCTTATCTAACATGTATCTTTTCTCAGTCTTATTTCTAAAAAAGTAAATTACATAAAATGCAATTAAATATTTCTTTTATATTTACCAAGTAACAATTTGAATTAGTTCATTCTTTAACATAGTTTCCTCGAAATGAACTTATAGACTTATTTTATGTAATTTAAGCCATTCCTTAATTATACAATACATCAGTAATTGTACATAACAATTACTGATGGTTCTCAAAGATCTTTAAAATATAATTTTCAAACTACTGCAAAAGAGTTCTACTGAGTACTACTGAACCATAGTTCATTTTGCCATGGTAGTCACCCTTGGACTTAGAGGAAAACAATAATTCTGCAACAGGCATAAAACCATTCCTGTTTCTAACATGAAGAACTATGCGATGATTTATTAATAAATGTTATGACTAACAAAACCTAATCGATAGTTATTACAACGTTCCCCTTTTTCCATCAACTTTTGTTGTCTTTACACTATATTTATCATCATCTTGCCATGAGCGACCCAATGTTCCATTCTGAAATATTTATGTCACATTTAAATATATAAGCTGATATAATAATTCTTCCTTAACACCGTCATATGTTTTTAAAAATTGTATTTTTTTAAAAGCAATCTCTGGAATTTCAATTAAATCACTTCGTGGGTTATCTTTGCACCACTTCAATCCTATATTACAAACATTTCATATATTTAATCTCTGATACATCAAGCTAATCTTGATTCGTCACCTGTTTCGCATAAACCCGGTTTCTCTTTAATAAATTTATCGTTATATTGTATCGTCGGTTACATGTTTGAACTTCTCGAACAGAACTATTTACAGAATTAGAAACAGAATTAAATGAGAAGGATATATATATATATATATATATATATATATATATATATATATATATATATATATAATTTGCAATATATGAAAATGTCTACAATACAAAAAGTATTAATATACTTCAAAGTATTGTTATATTTTGATGAAAGAATACACGACACATTGAATGACGACTATGCATACTATAAAATTAAGACACCCGACTTTTGTCTTACTGGGCTTGTTCTAAATTCCAAAATAGCAAAAAGAAATTCCTTACAGTCATTATTCATGTGCAGAAATGTGCATATGCAATCACAATGTGCTCATTACCTTTGACGATGTAATGGGTTGCCCGGAGTCTGCCTACTAATTTTGTACGCATCGTCGACAGCAGAAATATCACAAATTTCCATACTTTAGAAGCGTTTTGTTCCTGTCGAGATTGCTATAGAATATAGTACCAAATGTGAAATTTATTACAATCGTAGCTCTTTCAACTGGAGTTGCTGTTCTTAAAACCTTATATCGAACCTTTTTTAACCCGCTAATAAATTTTATGAAAATGCATACACTTCCGAAACCCCATGAGAACAACTGAAACAAACTTCTTTAATATTAGCTCTAGGTCTGCGGCTAAGTAGCGTTTAATCTGGTGGGCAAAAGCCGAAGTAAAAGCCCTTCGACTATCTAAGAAGCAATCTAACTTGCCAAAGTGTAACTGTGTAGAGATGAAGGAGACTTTAAACCTCGTTAATAATTAATGAACTCCCTTAAGTTTATTGACTGAATGAACTTTAAAATTGATCGTTAATGCAGAAAACTCGTGATTATTTTCCACCTACTGAATCAAAACTAGTAGAAGTAACATATTGATTAGCGCATTTAAGTAATTTCATGATTCACTCTCTGCCCTTTAGAAATTATTAAAGTCTTTTAAAACATTTCTCTTCGTAATTCTCTCGTAACTTTATTCCTGATACACACTTGTTTCTACCATAATTTCATCATGAATTATATTACAGAATCTGTAACATTTCATTTGATATGGCAATGTACATTAGGCAACTATCTAATATCTAAATTTTTCTTTCATAAAATTTAGTATATTTTGTGTTATAATAATTGCCTTATATTAATTGTTAATTAGTTTTTAGGTCTGCTTTTGATGAGCAGTTATCTATCTCAATAATTTTAGTTTAAAAATTCATATCTGTTTTATGTATAGTACCTGAAGTTCACATAAATTTTCTGTAAAAGAAGAAGATATATTACTAGCTGACCAGAAAAGCTACAAATGTTTTTATTGTGATGCTTTTTGATGCACAATTTTGTTAGTTTTGTTTTCTGGTGCATAATATAGATAGGTTTCTATGTATTTTCTATGGAGAAATTCACAAATATATATTAATTGATATTGAGCACATGCCCTGGATGCTACCATCAAATGATTAATACAATTAGGAATAACAACGCTGAATGTACAACGTATTTAATCAAGACCTGAGTCGTGAAATCTAATACAATTCCAAGGGATTGAGAGAAATCGTTCAATCAAACGTTTCCCTAAAATCAGCAACAAAATTATGCCTAAAATATACTAATGAAGGTAGTGAACGTTGGAACTGGCGGATTTTATTAGGTGCTGGTGTAACTGAAAAAAAAGTGTCGGAAATGACATGATAGGAAATGGAATTGTATTTGTACTTGCTTCATCGCGTATTGAAGCTATGTTGTCGGAAGGCAGCAACTCATTCAGAACTAAAGCTACCGTTGAACATGCAAATTAATAATATTCTTGCAACCTGCAACCTTTTGAGAAATTCTGCGATGCAAAGTATTGCAGCAAAGCAAGTTGATAGCAACTTAATGAAATCACTCTAGCACGCACAAAGTCTTTGGAGGTATGATGTAGGAGAAGAAACGTAAGAGAATTAATAAAAAAATATATTTCCGAAAACCAATGACTTTAGTGGCTTTATGTCACCAATATCTCTCATGTATACCATATATACACATATAAACTTTTTATTGTTATTTATAAAAATAAAGCAATATAATATAAATTTTAAACTTGAAATATGAAGCGTTAATTTTCGCTACTTATATTCGTCATATTTTAATTTAGAACAAAAGCAAAAATTCCGACAGACAACTAATAAACCTAAACAGTTATTAAAGAAAGAGGCAGCGACAGTCGGCGGTGTCATTAACCCAGATATCTTCCACCTTCCAGGATAGAAGCCGTAAAGGCTCTGGCCAAAAGTGGAGACTTTTTCGGCGCGTATGTTAAAAAAAAGATCCCCCTGGGAGATGATAAAACTTGATTGGCACTCAGTTTGTCACGTCGAGGTCCGTTTTTCCCTGCCGGGGTTAGGTTATTCGCAGATAGCTATAGAACAGAAGCGACACGATGGTGTAGATTGGGCAATTGTTTTGCGGCCTCGTTGGCAACACAAATAAGATAGTTTGTAAGTCAAATATATATATATATATATATATATATATATATATTATAGTTATAAGTTTTTATTACCTTTTATTACCTGGCTTTAATTACCTGATTAAAAGAGGGAGATTTATGAAAATGTATTTCCTGTTTATCGCTTAGATATTCTCTGACAACAAGATATTATAAAAGTCTAAATTCATTGAATATTTCTTGAATACACATAAAAAAAGTTTGATTAATATTTACTCAAAATAAGTAAGTACATAAATAAATAAGCTCTATACGATTAGTATTTATCCAATAACATTGCACATACGTATCCATTAACTTTATTGCGCCTCTTTCATTTAAATAAAATATAAATTTGATCAAACCATTCGCTACAAACAAATATTGACCCATAAATTAAGTATAAATATTTACAACATATAGTGTACTGTAGATTGAATTGCATCGGATACATTTGTATTATTATGTGTGACTTCATCGAAGAGTGAACGAAATATTTTTTCAATGCATTGAAAATATGTGAATCTACCCAGTAAATCGCTTTTGAGAAAATTTGAACTTTTATATCATTTTGAAGAAAAAGGCAGCTGAAAGTCATGAAATGCTGTGTGAAGGTTATTGCAACAAGAGCCTATCAATATCAAAACGTGAATACCGGTTTCGTGGTTTTAAAAGTGATCTTGATACCGAAGACAAAGAAAGTTTTGAATAGTCAAGGATTTGAAGGTATTAATGATGATCCATGTAAAACGCAAGAAAAATATGCTGAATTTTTCGGAGTAGCAAAAGAAACCATTTCCAAGCATTTTAAGAACAGGGAAATGATCCAAAAGCTTGAATATATTGTGTCGTATGAATTGAAGCCAAGAGACACTGAAAGGCGTCTGGTGATATGTGAAATTCTGCTTCAACAGCAAAATAGGATATGTCTTTTGCATCGTTTTATTATTGAAGATGAAAGTGAAAAAAATTATGAGGCCCACCCGATCACGCATCAACATTAAAGGTAAAGTCAAATATCCATAGTTCCAAGCTAATGATCTATATTTGGTGCAATCAACTTGGTATAGAATACTATGAGCTTCTAAATCCTAATAGAACCATCAATCAAGATTGCTATCTATTCCAATTGATGCGTTTGAGCCGAACACTGCGCGAGAATCAGCCGTAATAAGAGCAAAGGTTAAAAAACGTTATTCTTCCGCATGACAACGCTTGACCTCACGATTGTAAAACCATTAAAAATATCCTTATTAAAATGGGAAGTTCTAACCTAGTTGCAGTATTCTCCAGGCCTTGCCTCTTCTGGTTACTACTTGTCCTGACGTATAAGACTCATGTCCGGTCTGAGCAGAGCATCACTTTCGAAATCTAATCCATAAATTACCTGTAAAATGATAAATGTAGCGGCTATCGATTGATAATACTTTGAATAAAATATACTGTGCTTATTTTTCACAATAAAGCGTCAGATTCAAAAAGACCTTTTAAAACCAATTTATAGGCAAATTTGAAAGATTTGGCAGATAGAGATATACATCAGATTTGTGATGTATTAATATTCCTATGGAAAACGTAACATATTTATAGTAAAATTAAATATTTTTAGCGATACAGGTACTTTGAAAAACATCTCTATCAAGCCGGCATTTGGGGGAAATGTCTATTTCTCAACCAATGATCTGGTGCTTCGAGACTTTAGACTACTTTACCGAGACTACTTTAGCCTCGGACAAATTAGTAGCCTAATTTTGGAATTGTTTTCAATGATGTTGATCCATGTTTTTTTGAAATCTGCTCACTGTATTGTAGTCCAACCATTGTAGGTGAACGATCTACATTCAGAATAATTGTGACCAATAAATGGGACCATTACAAAACATCAAACACTACATTTAGTTTAGGATATATGGAATATTGTTATGATTCATTTTGTATATTAATCTCTTAGGTAATCTTAACATTTTGTTTTATCCATAAGATTATTGAAAATTAAAGAATCTTTATTTCCATTTCTAATAAAAATTCGTACACGAATATCGATATGGTATATATTTCAACTAAGACAACAACGACCAATTCAGATTTTTACAAGGAACTATTCCATACAGCAGCTGCGCACTCGTAGAAAAGTTTTGAATGCGCCACTAAAAACTTTTTTAATTTTCATCAAAAACGACGCTTACCGCACCACGGAGTACGTAGAGATGCAAAAGTGGCTATCGAAAATAATAATTTCAACTTTACAACTTACAACTGCATGTCTGAAATTTTGCTTCAATAAAGCAACCGGAACTATAAAATACATAAAGCTAATAAAACTTATGTGTATATATACAATATATATGTATATAGTATATATTTATATAGTATATATGTAATTAATTCACTTTAGCTTTGATATACAACAAAATTCTAAAAAAATATTGTAATCAAAATACACTTTACTTTAACACTATAGTACATCTAATGCATATATTATTGAACGTAAAACTATAATTAATTATACAGTTATAATTGTTTCTAGGTTAGGATTATAATATTTACATTTAACACATTAACTACGCTACCTACGAGGTAGAGTTCTAGGTGTGCTTTGATATGTAGTGATATACTCTGGAGGTACAATCCACTTACTTTCACTAGAGAGCATATTTGCCTTTTAGGCTTAATTTTTGATTCCCTCAGTACAATGTTTTATTGTAATTCATTTTGATATCACTTTATATCTCCTTAGTTTGTTCTGTTATTACCTGTATACATCTTTCTTGATAAAACTAGATTTAATTGCTGCATTCTTTCTAATGGATTGGCCATATCGGCAAAACAGTTAGTATTCTTTATCTTCTCACATATTTTAAGCAAATGTACATTCTGAACAATTACTATCATATCTGTGCAGATAACTCTTTGACACTCTACAAAAAGACTTCCTACAGTCATATTAATTATATAGTTGATCTAAATTGAAGGTGTTAGTAACCATTCCTGTTTCTAGCATGAAGAACAATATATCTGCAATTAATTACTAACAAATGTTATGATTAATGAAACTTAATCAATTGTTATAGCACTATTTTTGTTATCATCTTGGTGTGATAGATAGGGTCCATTCTGAAATAACGATGTCTATGTGCATTTCATATATTAGATCTCTGATATAGCAGCATCAAATGCTAATATTCAGTGCAGCTGTAACAGGCTAATAAATATTTTCAATAAAATCCGCAGCAATTTAATTATCTGTAAATGTAGTTACCTCCCTTAAGCATTTGTACATATATACAAAAAAGAAAATATTAAATGTTTTATAAGAACTATTTGCGTACGAATATTTCCACATGTTAGTATTGAAGGCAGTAGTAATAACATTAAAAAGATCTACATTTTTTCTATGTGTTTTTCCGCGTCGTCAGTTTATATAGTTTAAATTTAAAAATATTCTGTATTTTTTCTATAGCACTGGCGAATATCAAAAAATACAGCATAGTTTAATGAACAAAAAACAACTGATTTTAACAGTATATTTCCATCTGCTTCTTTTAAAGAATATCGCAATTAATGAACTGTAGAACCTAGTCTTGTGTTTGCATACGTCAAAGTCCAAGCTAATGAAGTACACGAGCAGGGTTTCCATGTGAAGGCAAGCGGGAAGATCACGGGAAATCTGCCTTAACTACATCAAATCAATCGTAACGTTCGTACGCTTCAATCGGTATACGTCTAGTTTACTAAAAGAAGTGTTATTTATTATACGACATTATACACAACAAGAATACTCTATAGTGTTCCTTAGCGACAATTTTTATATCGAATTTATATATTAATTATTATTTTTCTGATATGAAATAATGTTTCTTTATTATTATTAAATATGGTTTAACCGAAGATCATTCACTTATTAGTTGGAATTATTAAGATAATGTATACTAGATTTTTCAATAACGGCGATCACTAAATGACAGTAGAAGTGAAATTTTGAAGCCAAAGTATAGAAATTCGGGATTAAATTAAATTTAATTTGAAAATTCTAGTCAGTCTGAAAGTTAAAACAAGTTATGAAGAAATATGGTAGCACCTGTCTGTAAATGAAGAGATGTTGAAGAAGGAGCATTAAAATTGAGGTAAATCGTATTGAACACTAAAATAAGTTTTCCTTATATCAATTTACAAACATTTCCCTTAATTTACTATATATATATATATATATATATATATATATATATATATATATATATATATATATATATATATATATATATATAAATATGTATCAGAATATATCAGATGTAATATAATACATCACATTCTCCACAGATTGTGCATTAAAGAAAAAGTTGGAAATTATTAAAAGTAAGAATTAAAGCTCCAAAGTGCCAGTAATTGCCTAGATTTTGTAAATTATTCGATTAGGCTCTTTTGTGTTATATTAACAAGGAAGAAAATTTGGGAAAATTTTTTAAAATATTTTCAACGATAATTGACTCGGTTTGTAGGATTTATCCTATGTAGAATGTATAACAGTTCTAGCAAACAATTTTATAACCTTTTTATTTTTTACTTTTTCGTGAGTTCCTTATTTATTTTTTGGAGTTGTTTCAATTTTTTTGTTAAAAATATTTTACTTTCCTCCTTTTAGTTTTAAATATTTACTCAATCATTTACGCAGTTAGTTTATATTTGATATATTTTATTAAGTATAATGGGTACGCCAAATAAAGGTGCAGCCTGTATGAGGAAAAATAGGAATAACGAAACAATGATTGAAAATAAGGAACGCTTCAGGCCCCCATGTCCGCCAGATAGTTTAGGTGCTTTGAAAAATGTTTTATCCAAGCTAGAACAACAAAAAGTTATTGACCGCGTCGGGAATCGAACCAGTGACTTCCGTGTGTGGGAGCTGAACGTTCTAAACATTACATAGAAATATGTGCCTGCAACATTTCTAACACTTTTCATACCATATGGCTAATGCTTAAAAAGCAACCTGAATGGCTTTTACATTGAACGACTTCCGAATTTCCAACAGATCAGCTCAGCAATAACATCATACTCAAATATCTGATTAAAAATAAACGGATATTCAATCAGATATATAAAAATATGAAAAACTTTGTACATGCCTTTGAAATGTGAGGATTTCTCTTGATTTCCCCGGATTCCACCATCAGATCCTGTCTTGGAAGTGCACGGTTTCGAATAATAAAATAGTTTTGAAAATCGGCCCATAATTGACGTAAAAATCGCTGAACATATACTAAAACGAATATACAAAAAAAGTCCGTTAAAAATCATAAATCGTATTTAGAATTATACAACATGTCAAAGAATTATTGAAAACTAGATGATCCGGTGAACTTCGTATCACCTTTTATCAGGTATTTTGACACTATCATGGCTATCAGATGTCATTTGATCCAAAGCTTTTTTGAACATTTTGACCAAATTGGTGTTCTGATGAAGAAACGTCTGTAGTCTTTGGGTAATACTTCGCTTCACTGGTAGATGGCCTGATTAGTCATAAAATAAATTTCTAAGATTTAATGAACTGCTTCTGACAGTGGTAACAGCACTCCTAGTATGTGATAAATTTGTCCTTGTATCTGCGATTGTAAAAGATATTGTTAACTTATTCCCGATACAAATTTCAATGTTACCAAAAAACTTTTTTGCATGATATCTTGAAAGTGGTCATGAATATGTCCTGTACAATATGCTTTTCGCCAAACAAATATATTTGGAGACAACTCTTATAAATATTGGATAAGAAATGTCAAATTCGCTTCACAGAAACTAAGGAGTGATTAAGACATTTTAGTTTTTTACCGGTAGAACATAACTTAGTAGATTCACCCTGAAATTAGGCTTTATTATATTGACAAATGATTGTCATTTTTCCAGTTATAACTGATTTGTTGTTCAATTTCATTATGTCTAGCTCACTGTTGTCGTGGGCTTCATTTCGAGCCAATTCTTAAGGTTATTGTGTTAGACCAATGTAACTATTATAATTTTTTGACTTTCCTTTGATTGGTCATCAGTGCGGTTGGCACGTGAGGCAACTTGTCCAAAATAAACCCAAATAAAGTTCTTGTGCATTAAGTTTGTAACTAAATAATAGCAAATATGAAAATATTTACAAAAAATGCTTTACCATAAATTAAACAGTCACTACATGTTTCAATTGTTCAACTGTCTTTGGTAAATGTTATATCTAACATATATGTCATTATTTTCCGCTTATAAATAAAAAATATGTATTACTATTTATTATTTATATATTATATACAATTTATATATAATAAATAGGTTCAATAAAAATCGCAGTAACTTAATATTTAGCATAAAGAATACTTACCCCTGTAACAAATTTTATAACAAGAGGGGGCCTCCATTATCCCGTTCCTATTAAAAGTAGCTAGTTGTAGACACAATTCTGTCTGGCTTCGGAATTTTCATTCAGAGTAATAATAAGCAGCGATATGAAATTGATCAAAATAAGTAATGCGTTAAAACGTTTGCCGGTAGTTATTATAACCAATATTTTGATGAATGTTGCAGACGACTGGCAACTGGACAGCACTATATCTCATTTTAATTGGATTAAAATGAGAAGGAAAATATTGTCGGATTCTAAAACTAACTAACAAATTGCGGTGGGTAATACATTAATCATATTGGTGACGTGAGTTCACTCTTATTTTGAATAAACTTATATTTTCATCATCTTATGAGGCATCTTATGATATTTAATACTAAAAAAATTTAATATTTTTTTAATATATATTTATATAAAATATTAATGAATTTCGCATATCTTAAAATATACATAAACAGATAATAAAAAAAATTCTTAAAATGTGCAATTGTAAATTTCTCCGCCAGGAATTCGCATCTATTAAAATAGGCGAATGTACGGGAGCGGAAAGCTCATTTCAGGTTTCATTAAATTTGCTTTGATTTGAAACAAGTTTCGTAATTTCAGTAGGAAGCACAACGAAACTAAACGCAACTAATCTAAAACGAATTTATGGCGTTAAATTATCGATAATTGCCTCCCGGCAAACTACGATATAATCAAAAAGGGAAATACAAATGAAAACCTTAGTAAATTCAACGGTCGCCTGCGAAAGAAGTACAAATTAAATTTATTTGTGGCTGCCAAGGGGCGCTGGGTAGAGTCGCAAATTTTCGTTGAGCTGGGACAGGGCATTAGCAATTTAAACTTGTGTCGACATTTTTAATTATACCGGAAAAATGGAGCAGGAAAAACGTAGGAAAACCCTTCCGGTAGCATTAAAAACCTTTTAATTTTCCCAAAGCCATCGACTGTAGTGAAATTTAAATTGTAAAGCAAGGAACAGTTAAATAGTCAAATATTTGTAAATTGATATATGAAATAGCTATTTTGAACAATTAAATTATGAGTAGAAGTTTTGAACGCAGAAATAGAGTATATAGACGAATTATTAAAGAAAATATCCAGATAATAGCAGTCAAGAACATTCGATGTTTAACTGCATTAGAAATCGTATATAATTTATAATATTAAATTTTTCAATAAGTTCGTGAGGCACCGATAAACATTCGACAACTGTAGAATTTATAAATTCCTTTTTCCATAAAAACATGATAGCATTATTTAATTTTAAAATTTTAAATATATATGACATTATTGCATTAAAAGTAATTCGCCAAGAATGGAACGAAACACAGCCAAGAGAAATTTAAGAAAATCTTTAAAGAATGGTATTTCAGGGTTTCATAATATCACCCGTAATCATATAAATGATTTTATTTCTGTCAATGCTATATATAAAATGCCAGTTTCTCTTGCAACAGTACGAGTTGGTTTCGGTGCTAAATTAAACCTGAATACATTATTTTCTTCCACTGTAATATACATTCCATTCTATTTATTAACACGCTAAAGCTTTCTTATCATTTTTTAAAGATATTGCGCAAATAAAGAAATGTGGGATTTGGCACAGCCAAGCTAAAAGTATGTTAAATTTAATAAGATAAAAAGAACATATAGATAGTCAACAATACTTAATTGTCAACTAAACTCCCGATCAATATCAACAATACAATAAATCGCTCAGCAAAATGTTTGGAGCAACTTTTTAAGAACCCTATTCCTTTACACGTACTTTACTACTATAACAGATGCTTAGAGTAGCAACTAAGAATGCGAACATATAAATGATGATTTGAGATTGTTTTACACATAATAGAGAATTCAAGCTCCTAACGGATAATTTGAAGTGATTTTAGTTTAGCCCAATAAGAATAAACCTACCAAAAAGAAGCGACAATTAGACTCGTAATGTAAATCTTTAGAATATCTTTAGAATTTTGGTGATTTGTAGTTACGAAAAAGAAAAAAAGAGAAAATAAAACTATATGTAATTATTTATCACTATATAAACATTAAAATAGTAAAGCAAAGTTATAATTCTTGTAAATTATTCTTATAATTGAAGAGTATCGAATTCTTCGTTATCGAATTCACAAATTATACTAAAATCTCTTTTGAAACACAATTTTAAATTTAATTAAGTTTACTGCCTTTTATTTTAAGTTTATAATATATCTTAAGTTATTTAACTTTTATAGGCATATTTAATTTTAAAAAGAGAAAGAAAAAACAAAACAGCATGTAATTAACTATAAATGTAACCTCCTGTATTTGTAAAATATCTATAAATATCTGTAAATAACTGCATACATGTAAATAACTATAATTTATTTATCAATACACAAAAACACAAGCATCCATATATCTTTAAAATTACCCTATAATATACCGTGCACAGCTCTAAAATATACCTTCATTGTTTCCTCATCGAATCTGTTTGATATAAAAAACAGCATGGAACCCCCTCATTCATAAAAATTCATTCATAAAAGCAAGAAATGCAGTTCAAATGGGAATGCATTAAGCCTGTGTGTACAATATATTACTCGTATACATTCATGGCTATATTCTTTTAACATTTCGTATTGTCCTTCGTTTATTATGACTGACACAAAATCTTCTTCCTTTAAAGAAGGATAGGTATCAGGAAAGTAAGATTGTGACTTATATAATAACACACATCTTATATTTTTGACCTCATTTATAGCATCATATTTACGTTTTGAACCTGTTAAATGCAATTGATTTTCTTGCTGAATATTATATAAACCTTTACGTGTCAATAAATTTAGTCTTTTCATATTGCCCTTATTTTTCACTAAAATAGGAACTTCTAAACTTGAAAATCTCCAAGCAAGTCCAACATCAACAAGCTGTGATCTTGATAAGATATACTCGCATGAAGGACATCGAGTCATATTTGTCTGTACTTTTACATACTCAGGGCCAACTGTGCCTAAAATATAATGAATTTGGAATAGAGTTGAATCCAATTTGCAAACTTCAAATAAAAATTGAATAGATACGTACCTGGATGGAATGTCCTCATATGTTTTTTCAGATTAAGAGTGTTATAATAGCTTTTTTGGTAATATTCACAAACCGATGTTTTATCAATTACTGCCTACCATTTGGAATGAAAATATGAAGGGCACAAGAACAAATAAACTATAAACAACAAAACTTTTAACCTTACAAAACAGAGCTGCTACTAATAGTAGGGTGAAATCAAAAATGGCTGTTGTAGTTCTTTAGATTCTACCTCTCGATTGTTTGTAAATAGTAATGTCGCAATATCAGGTGAAAATAACCGAATACCGGTTAGGATTCTCCATAAATAGCCACTTTTTCATAATTTAATTGTGATATCAAAAATGTTAGGGATTAAACTATTAAATCAAACTTTTAAAACACTCTAAAATATTTATATAGGTAGAAATTTTATGATACCTACATACCTATTATCAATTTATTTTGACTATATATCAATAGGGGAATAGGGAACTCGGTTCACTCTGCTGTACTTTTTTACAAATAAACTTAAATAACTTAATAAATTTCTGCTAATGGACGATCACAAGTACCATATAAAGACACTACAATGAAAAAACTATCTAGTATCTTATACACATGTATTTATGTAACACAAAACGAGTCGTTTGTTGTCCCTTAAATGTTTAACCGAAAGGAATGCATTTTTTGCTGTGTGTCGTCCCAAGCCACAAATAAATTTAATTTGTATTTGGATCGTTTCTTTCGTCGACAACCGTAAAATTTACGAAACTTTTCATTTGTTTTCTTTTGCGACGTTGTTTTTCGGCGACGATCTCACAGTTAATTAATGAAAATTAAAAGCTGTAATTCTCTCTTCAAAGATTTACTGCTGCTTAAGCTTGTTGCTCTGTGAAAATTAACTTTTTAATTGTATTATATACCGCTTTTCGTCGTTCATGTAATCTTATATGTGTACATAAAGTTTTATAAACCATTTTCTGGATATAAAACATTAAGATAATATGAATATATCAAAACATTATTTATTACTTATTATGTGTAATTAAATAAATTGTATAAATTTATATAATATTAAAAAATTATTATAATATAATATTATTAATAAATTATTAAAATTAATAATATTATTAAAAAATATAAATATATTCATAATATAATATATGGAAATAAAATTTACTTTTGAGTCAAAAATTAGTAAAGGTTTCCGATTGTTTACATATATTACATATGAGTGAAACATGTATATCTGACTAACAACGTATGCCACATTGAACATTATCAATAAATGTTACATTATCATTATTACATTATTACATTATTATATTTGTAAACGTATTTTTTATCATATTCTACTTCATTTTTCCTCTATTTCCGGCAATATAGCAACATCATATAAAAATAGGGATGTTGGTTTGGCAGCGATCGAGTCATCGGTCCATATTCGCACAGTATTTGAAAACCTGTATCAGGTAAATCCATGTTGAAACGACCTTATCAAGTGGTAATCGGAAGGCACAATATTTGATGAGTACGCAGGGTACACTCAATTTCCTAAATTCCTTACACTCAATTATATTGATGTGAAAGATATTTTTGTATTAACCCATAATTTTTGCCTTGAGGTATCGTAGAATTCCATTTTTAATTGCAAATCACAACATGCCACAGAAACCTCTTTTTTCGCTGACAAACAATGAAACCGCAATATTGAAGTATACAACAAAAACAGAAATTTAGCATCTATATATATTGAATAATATAATAATATTAAATGGGTTATTTGCGGTTATACTGTTTATATATGCAGAGAAGATCCTATTTGACCAATTGGTTAGGTTCTTTAACAGTTTTTTACATTGGTGCTCCGAATTTTCATAAATAAATAAACAGTTACAAACACATCATAATTCTAATTCGTATCGTTATAAGACAATTTAGTTTCCTGTAAAACTCTTTGTTTGTTTCATATATATATATATATATATATATATATATATATATATATATATATATATTAAATCTCCTTTGTAAAAACGAGGGTTTTTCTTGACTAGATCTACAGTTTAACTTGCAATCAGAACTACGGTCCTCGACATTAAGCTTACCAACTGGTCAGTGACCAACTTAGAGACCATCCCCGAAGATATCCGTCCCCGTCTTAGCCAGCCTGGTTACTGGCGTGACTGGGATGGTTATTCCTTGTTAGATTTTCCACTGTTGCCTACAAATACATTTCCTTATTACAATCACAAATATAAAGCACATCCATGCAGTATTCGAACGCGCGACTGTCGCAACAATAGCAGAACCATCTTGTCGCCTTGACTACTGCGACATCGAAGCAGAAATTTCTTTTATTTACATGTAATTCCATATTTCCCTTTCTTACAGTAGGCAGTGCTGGTAAAAAATATCGGCCCATTTGTTTATTGCTCATTATATTCGATTATTATACGATCCTCATGGTTACTCTTGATTTCTCTGAAAAATTAATACAATAAAATTATGTGGACTAATTAGAAAGATTTCTTATTATAAATTCGATTTTATGATAAATATTTTCGATATTCTCCAGTATAAGTATAATATATTAATTGAAATCCTCCTATAAGTTCTATACCATTTGTAGAAAATTTTTGACCGCTTAGACGATGTTTCAGTCCATAATGGTTCCATGTTTACTCCATTGCTACATTCCGATAGAGGAAATTATTTTTATTTCACTTAAATTATATTAAGCTATGCCCACAGTCATCTATTCATTATTGTTGTTGGCCTACTGCAAAGGCGGCATTCACTCTGAAAGCATCGATTTAACCAATATGCGCAAATTTTCATATAAATTCAAAGTCCGTATTTAAATGGAGAATACCGGTCAATAATAGCTTCAATCCCTTTTTAATTCCATGGTGTTTTGCATCGGAAAATATAATTGTTAATTAAATTGACATATCCATAATAAACGCGATAGTAGCTTGTAAAATTGAAGATTCCATTTTAATGTTACTGTCAGAAAATATATCTGTCCAGAGTGGTGCCTAATATATTCATCAGAACGAAAACTTACTTGAGTGATATGTCATAATTATTAATAATTTTCTAATACCATCTTCTAATATACTAAATTATATCGATCCGTTTATATTTAAAGCGACCTATACCCAGCATGTTCAGACATAATACAAGAGCTTTGTACGCCACCATTTCAGACAATCAAATGCACATTCATTTAGAACGTTTTACTAGCGTAAGTTTCGTGGTGTGGGAATTCAAGAAACCCTTACTTGTACCAACCGCATCGTCTATAAATCTTGTACAAAAACCCTATTAACTCTTGAAATAGTTGTGGGTCTAAAACATTTTCTTGTATCATGTCGACTAGAAACGCGATCGTTACTCAGATTTATAACCACTGAAAAGAAACATTGTAAGAAATATAGGTTATTAGTGTAGTTGAGATATTAGGTTAATTTTAATATTTTTTTTGTAATATCAGCAGAGGTTCGGTATATGTATGATTCGATCATAAAAATAACTTAATAGACATATGATTTGTGTATTTATGATTTGTGTTTTAAGTCTGTAACAAAAAAATCTGTTGAGCATTTTCAACTGATTTCTGTGTATTATAGTATGCTGAAAATGAAATAATATGGACAAAATTTTAGGACGTCAGGATTTTCTAAAATTAATTTAAGATCCACTATAATACATCACAATGTACATACTTTTTATATGCGAATATGTACGAAGAGGAGCCTCACTGGAAAAAAGTAAAGGTTTTAGTGTGTACTGGTGAACTTTTCGTTAATGGTGTCGACATACGATCATTTTTTTCAATTTTATTCTGTTTTATTTTAATGTGATAACATATTTAATATAGCTATCGAAATTGTCAAGAAACGTATCATCTCATGACAAAAATTAAATAATTTTCTGATTCACAACATCCAAAAACATAAAGATTACGCCATGAAACCGAAACAGCTCTTAAGTAACATATTTCTGCATACTAACGATTATTTATGTTCAATATAGGTTTTTATTTTAATATAATTGAGATTATTGTAATAATTCCAACTAAGTCAAGATGGCAAACCTACAAAAGCTTGCAAACATATATTTTTTATAATTATTCAAATTTGTTCAGTTGTAAATATTTGTTTCATCACAACAACTAATTATAAAGTATATAATGTGATTTTACAGATTTTCCAGAAAATTAGTTTCATATGAAAAATTTACCAGAAATAATGTAAACCTAGAAATATTATTAATTTTATTCTGAGACTTGCGGACCTCAACACGATATAAATCCACGAACTTACAAACATCCTCTAGCATCCAGATTTTTATGAGTGAGAAGAAAACCTCATATCAGCGTCCTGTCTTCAAGTTCTTTGTTTTTTTCATTTATTCCTTGTATTCTGTTTATATATAATGAGATATACAGGAGAACCTTCCTTAACTGAATGTTTCTGGGTTTGGTTTGATGTAGATGTAATAGGTTATCTGAAATATCCGAATTCCGATTTTTTTACCTTGGGATTCTTTAATGCTATGTATTTTACTTCAGCTGGCGATAATTGTAAATCCCGAATTGTAACTCCGTTTTATCGGTATAAGGCAAGGAACAGGCGTTGTGTGATATGGATATGAATACCTTAATTTTGACTGCGATCAATACATGTGGATAAAAATTAACTTGGAAATAATGATTTGGATGAATTTAATTTGACTTGAAACCTCTTAATTTTTTTTCATGACATATGGTTTAAAAATTAGTTTTAAAGGATTTATTTTTAATTTGAAGCTTTATTATGACAGCTGCTATGTTTCGCATCTTTCTGGTAATTTACGGGTTCCATTTCGAAACCAAGAGAAAAATACAGGAACCGACCTATTTTTTGGTATCTGCATTAGAAGTGAAGCACTGTTCAGACAGGTGACGACACATATGGTGGAACAGGTAATAATCAGAAAGAAGAAGGTCTGGAGAATACGGCGGGTGGGAATAAGGCATTTTCTATTTTATTGTTTCCAAATATGTTTTCACCGGTTTTGCAACATTTGATCGAGTGTTGTCATGCTGAACAACATACCATTGTTGTGTTTTTACTCGCATTAAGGCCGCTTTTCGCACAATGATCGACAGAAACGATCTACGATACTGATGTTAATATATGATTAGGCGGTCCCCATGCTATTTTTCGCTTTGTATTATCGTAATGGATTCAATCCTCATACCAGTAACTATACGAAACAAAAAAATGTTTCCACCTTTGCTGTTGAAGCAGCATTTCACACATTATTAATGCCTTTCAACGTATGGTGCCTTCAATTCATAGGGAACAGAATATACAATAATGAGGTTTCGACATAAAAATGCACGCGATGTGACTTAATGCACAGTAACAGCATATGTTGGAAATCGTTTAAAATTAATTTATATTGCATAAAATACAGTATCTAATGTGCCGTATAAATTCTGCTATTCTAAAATGTCATACAAATCACGCGAAAATTACTTGTTTGATGTTGAAGACATTTCTGTTATTCAGACATTTTAAACATGATTATTAGAATAAGTTAAGTCGTATACCTAGTATTTAAAAAATATAGGCAAGTTTTCATAAAATAAAATGAATATGGATCATTTGTTACAGTATCGGGGAGCCGAACATTATTAGTTATGTAACGGTAATAAAAATATAAAAAATGGGAAAACCTTATCTATAAAGTTCTGATGTAACCACCAAGCAGCCCGACATTTGGAAAATGCCATTAATGGATTAAAATTGACGTTAAAAATGGGTCCATCCTAATAATGGCAAAAGGCCATCGATCACATTGGAATAGGCTTGGTTTGATAAAGATGATTTAAATGCCAAAAATGTTTGCGAATTAACTCCTATGAACGCATTAAATTTAGTGAATTAAATATGATCTGTATATTAGTAGGTTCCTTATTAATTAAGTCATTTTAAGAAACAATACCTATGCTTACAAAATTACTTCTTGGCCTGAAATTATAATTAAGATTAATAAAATTTCAGCTAAAATTTTAAGACTAAAGTTTGCACCAGAAATATAAAATATTAAAATATGCCAAAAAATGTTTTCCATTTCTGTTCCAAATGTTCTCTCCCAGTTCACACAACCTATTAATATTGAAGATATAATTTTGATAAAAAGCACTGAATTTACAAATAAAAATATTGTAAAGTATCGTATTTTAATCAGGCACGTGAAAATACACCAAAGTTATTATGTAATAATTGCTAATTACCTTTACATCAATGTTAAGATCATTTCTGTTTGTTTTCTCTATTGCGTAATTGATACCTTCAGAGAACTATCACATCAAAAATGTATTTTAGTTATATGTCCTTTGTTCCTGTGATGACAAATACATGGCCCGAAATTGTTAAATATTTCTGGAATCAAATACTAAGTGTAATTGTATTTGATTTAAAGACTATTTTTTATATTTTTTTTGTAGAAACATTCAATATACTTATTATTTATAAATGATATTGTGTTTCCTGCTAGCTTGCTTTGCTGATTCATTTTAGTAAATTGTCAATGCTGGTGTCAACTGTGTAACCGTTCTTTATCTTCTGTTCATGTAACAAAACTTAAATGATACAACTATTGTTAAAATTGTTTGTTACATTAGTTAACAGCGTCGCTGGAAATAATACAAAGAACACATGTTGAATACTTCAATAAACAGTTTTTTGTATAGTAAATCTCTATACGGAAGGAACCAAAAAAGTTGAAGCACAGCGGCTTATAAAAGTAAATATTTTTAAAGTGAGTTATTAATATTTAATGAGCAATATTTAGTAATAATACCAATTAAAAATTATAATTAACACCATTTTTTATAAAATTGCTAGATCACTCGCCGAACTTCGTGTCACCTAAAACTATTTTGCAAATTTTTTCTGACAATCACAATAGCCACTTCGTCGATTTTGGTGAACTAAACCTCCTCGTGTACTAACCGGCAGATGTTTTGTCATGCATGGTGACGATATTATAGCATATCAGCTCAGAGAGCAAACGGCATAGGACCGAATGATATTTTGAACATTTTGACTAAATCATTGTTTTCATGGAGAAATATTTGTAACTCTTGGACCATCGTTCGCTTCATTATTGGATTGTGGGCAGCAATGCTTATATGAAATTGTTCTGTGCAATATGCATTTCACCAAACGGCGTCATTTGGGAACAACTATTATATTTTTGATTGATATATTTTAGTATTGACCAAGAAATTATCAGAATCTTCTCCCACCCCAGAAGCCTGATGGGACATAACATAAACCAACAGGTGCACAGCTGTATTTAAATCCTTTAAAAATGCTGATAAAGAATGCCATTTCCCTAATTATAACTAATTTGTTGGTACTAATATCCATTTTAAGATAGAAGCAGAATGCTGCACTCTTCCTAGGCCATAGAAGCACTGCCTGCAAAATCGCTCAGTTTGGTCGCCTCGTACCCGCTGTTGTTGCGTTTGATGTGCTCGAACTCATTGCATTCTCAGCTTATCCATTTCAGTTCCAATTACTCATGAACCTAGCATGCCAATACGACTATTATCATTTTCTGTCTTTCGGTGGTCATTAGTGTCGTTAGCACGTGACGTAACTCCTCTCATCTTTGATAGACGACCTAACTCAGATCATTTTCTCCTTGACATTGTTAATAACCAAAGTAAAGGAAGTTCTCATGCGGTAAATAATAACAAATGTTATATACATATACAAAGTATTCCTTACCATAAACAGTCCCTACATATTTCAACTCTATTCTTACCAAATATTTACTCCGCCGCAATTAGAATACGATCTCAAATTACCGTTAATACTGCTGTATCATATCTGACATATACGTCATTATTTTTCACTTGATTTTCACGTTATCGAACGGTCTATCTACCAAGAAACAACCACATTTGTATGAAATTGTATTTGTCTGTACATTATATATTCTAGCCCTTTGACAGCAGTATTCAAAAATATTAGTCACAACATAAATCAATGTCAATAATTTATTACAGGTGAAACTATTGATTTTATTAACATCGACAATTTGTATAGGAAAGAAAAACTGTTGTTTTGACCACTTTCCTCACCATTATACCATATTTTCTCACCGTATAAACCTTAATATTTTTTCATATTGAAATAACCTTATGATAATGTATATATATATATATATATATATATATATATATATATATATATATATATGAAACTATTTTGAGAAAAGGGTGAAAATGAGGTGGTAACATCCAGCCTATTTGCCTAGATCTGGTCCTTTTTTTGAAGGACAACGAAATTTGTTGATATAATGAATAAAGCTGATGAGGAAAAGTACTTTTCGAGAAAACAATATAATGATTTAAGCCATAAACTTTAGGAATATCGAAATATGTGAAGTGAGATGCTGATATTGATACGCCTTGCCACTTCAGTCTCCACCATTCTGTCAACTTATTGGACAACCTGATAAAAAAAATGAAAAAGTAAATGCTAGAATTAAACGTAGAAAAGAAAGTTTTAATACCATTACATAAATGCAAACAAGAAATAACTTAAAATTTTCGCTCATTATAACCGTTATGAGTTGCGAACTGAACAGAAATTAAAGTGAACTACCGTTATTTATTTTAAAACATTTATTTTATATACAAAACTATTTTATTAATCATTTTATTTTCTGCAATTTCATAAAGTAAATTGTGCAAGTTTAAAATTAAAAAAGTTTATTTTTTTTGCTGGTTGTGATTAAATTGCGTTCGTTTTATGTGATTTATTTTTTCAAAAAAAAAAAAAATCTGATCAAATACAACCTTCTCGAAACTACGAGGAAACTATTTCAATTATAACTTTTCGTTAACTAACTGTTTAAAATAGAATTTCAGGTTTAAAGCGAACAACTCTGTTTTAAAATATTTTTAAGTTTTGTATTTACATTAAATAGAACTTATATGTTTTAGCTCGCGATTGCGTTTTAGATGTTCTAGTTCAAAATAACAGAAAACAGAAAAGAAGCAGAAAAACAGAAACAGAAAAGAAGAAAACAGAAACAGAATCTATAATTTAAAAAAAAATAAAGCAATTCAAATTTCTAAAGTTGTTTAAAAACACCTTTTAAACAAACATTAAAAAATCATTTTATGTTAAATAGTAATTAATTTTTGTTATATTTTAAAGTATCTTCTTCTAGTTCTTCTTCAAGTATCTTCTAGTTCAAAGTAAAGTAATAATTATAGCAATTAGTCCAATAAAGCTATTATCGAGCTTTTTAAGAGCGTATCGATGGCTGAAAGAAGTTGATACAAGCTGTGATGTATTAACGAAATTCTGATTTATTTGAATAACATACGTATTCTATTATGTATGGAATAAATTTAACATCATTCAAATATTCACCGACATCTGAATTTACAACGGATACGAGTAATTCAATTTTCGATAACTCTATAGCATAGATCCAGCTAAAGTTTTAGAGATATCCCGGCTAATATATAGAATTTTAAACACATTGATTGACTGAATATCAACTTTCGATTTTAGAACACTCCACAAGGAAAAATATATAGCGTGGTCAAATAGAAGGATAATGGTGCCCAATTCACACAATTTCTGTCAATGGTTTTACAGAATTTATATTACATGTTTATAGTTGCACATTGTTCACGAAAATTTATCACGTCTTTCGATATGATGCACATAGAGTCAGATAAGTCAAAGATATCAGATATAATCATAGTAAAATGCTCGGCGTAGTCGGTATGAACAAGTAAAGAATTAGTGATGCCGTTATTTCAAAATATATAACAAACATAATCTTTTGAGAACATTTCCACTAGGTGCAGCAAGTATAGATAGGACCAACTATATATACAACATACTTAGTGTTTATACTCGTGCTTTTTAGCTTGGTCTGCTATATCCGCTGAGTGTGGCGCATCTAAATGCAAATAAGTAGTGGTGCTTATGATACTAAAAACTCTAAAAATCGGCAAGTGTTACTGAAAACAAAAATAACTACAAAATAATTTTAGATTCCCATAATAATATAAGCTAATTCTCAGTATCATGTGAGCATGTGCAATTTGGGTTTGAGATAGGACTAGAGTTCTCTCAAATTGGCCCAAAATGTTGGATCTGTTCATCAGACCATCAGACACCGTTCCTTCTAACGGAACATTCATATCACAGAAATTATCTACATAATATTTATAAACAATTGTACTCGCTTCGGTGGTACATATTCTAAAATTGAAACTATATAGAGAAGATTAGTATGGGCTCTGCGCAACGATAACGCATAAAGTCTTAAAATCGTCCATTTTTTTACAAACTTGATGTCTCTAGCTTCACATCACCTCTACCGTGGCTTTTTTATTGTTGCCCTTAAAATTATTTTTACTATGGTCCAGATTCCTAACATACTCAAGCGCCTGTCATATTCTTTCGCTATACCAAATCAATGAAATTATATACACGGATGCTTCGAAATCGTCCGAGTAGGTGCAGTTACTTATAGGTCTTCTATAATAGGAGTCTTTATAAATATTTATCAATGCTCTCGGCAGAATTAAGAGCTATCTGGACTTTTTGGATTGTGCTGGAGGTTGTTGGTCATTGGTGGATTTGTACTGACTCCCTGTGCTCTATTCTGGAAATTAAGGATTCATCATCTAGGCATAACATCGTCCACATCTATAACATTTACAATATTCCTATTAGACGGAAGAGAAGAATAACAATTTTCTGAATCCGCAATCAAGTCGACATAGAAGCAGACTCCGCAGCTGAAGATGCCACTCTAAATATTAGAGACAATCCTAATCTCCCATATTAATACGCATATACACAAATTATTACAACTAAAATAAATATGTTTTTATAACTGAAGTAGCATTTGCTGAAGGGCAATATTAAATTTTGTTTCATAAAGGAAAACTCTTTTGCTTCTTTTATATAATCTACTCAAATTTATAAACAGATCATATTAAATAGGTCCATTGTCAGATATTCTCGATTATCACAGTCCTATCTCATGACTGGAAAAAACCTTTTGTTTCACCATTGTGGACTAGTTTTGCTATTATGTGAAGCTCTAAGGTCTATTTGAGAGAGACATAACAAACCCTTAAATCTCGAAGCTCTCTTTACTACAAACCATATCAATATGCTTTTCAATTATATCTATGAAATCGTTATTCAATATCCTATATAATCCAATTTATCTCATATTTAATTTTATTTTAAAGAAATACTCTTTTAATTTTATATTCTTTACGTTATACTTTATCAACTGTTTTTGTCTGAATATATTAATATATTATTTGTTATTTTATTTTTTGGCTGTTATTATAAACAAAAACTTTGTTGTTTATATTATTATTATTATTTTATATTTGCTTTTATATTATAAATTTCATATTTTGTCTCTGGTTTTATATTTGTCTATCTAAATAGGTTAAAACTTATATGTTATCTCATTCTATATATTCATTGATTATTATTTTATTTATATATTTTATGTATGTATTGTTTGTCTACTATTTTGTTTATATAATTTATATATATTTGTTCTGTTTTGTTTTTGTTCTCTAAGCATAACTTAAAATATATATTAGGCTCTTAATTAAATAATTATATGTTTAAAATCGCTAAATAGCAGAAAACTATCTATAATTAAAAAAACAATTCAAATTTCTAAAGTTATTTAAAAACACCTTTTAAACAAACATTAAAAAATCATTTTATGTTAAGTACTAATTAGTTTTTGTTATATTTTAAAGTATCTTCTTTGCCAATTACGGTATCCTCTTGCTTAACGTGCGGTCCAAGCAACAGTCCTTGTCGTAGAGCTATAGGATGGCAAGTGGCCATCTAACTGGCAATTTCAGGGAACCCGATTTTAACTGGATAACTAGAATGGTTTTATCTTGTCTGATTCTGCGCTTTTGGCTATGGACAATAACAATTAAAAACAGCCACAAACATACTTTCTGATGAGATCTGAATGCACGGTTATTACAATAATAGAAATATATTCCTTTTGCCATGACCAATGCAGATATTATACCAAAACTGATGAACAGTAAAATTAAATTTGCTCATATTTTTTTATTAATAAAATTTATAATTTAATTTTATAGGCTGGCTTATAAACTCTAAACTAATTAATAATTCAGTACTATAGTATTATTTATTGCTAACCATTATTTTATAAATAGAGTTAAAATATATAAAATCATTTAAGAAAATATTATTCGCAATTCATATTCTCCGAACAAAGAGTATGAACTCATATATTATTAATCCCGATGTCACAGTTACTTGACAGTTTTTAAAAATTCCGAAATCTTTATTAAGATCTTCATATATAATTTAATGAATCTCTTGCCGATTTTGAATAAATTAGCAGTTCATCAACTTATTATTTTAGGTCCATATATTAAATCAAAATTATATTTTATTTTTGGGGTTCTTTTTAAAAGTTTTATATTTTTAATTTATAAACTGTTCTTAATGTGTATATATTATTATCGATTTATATTTTTCACTGTAGCATAGCTAAAATCAAAATTTATTGGTCAATCAAAAGAGTCACCACTTTTCATTCTTGAAATATCTTTTAACAAAGTCCCTGTCCATAACCATACATACCAAAGGTTATTTCGATCTGTAAAATACCCTTGATTTAATGAATGTGACCAAACCCAAAGGAAAAACATAAAAAAATTAAAAATCTGAATCATAAGTTCAGAAAATGTAATGACTACTAATATTTGGTTTCTATGATTTAATTGTTACAGAATATCTTTTTGTAGAAAATGAAAAATCCCATGAATACTTTACATAAAGGTATCTGAATTTGGTTGATTTAGTGATAAATATGTTCAACACATACGTTGTTGTATTTTTATTACCATTTACCTATATGTTCGAATGACCAATTTTGATCACCAAAACCCAAAGAGTAAGCGACCAGAAAATGTCTCTTCCACTAATCAAACTGTTTCAGGGGCAGGGTAGTATCTGGCACCGTTTTGCTCAAATTTAACGCTTGTCGCAGCAATTTTCACATTTAGCGAAGCTATCATGGTTAAATAAAGCTTGATGCCTTGGAGTTATTTTACCAAAATTTTTATCAAAGCTATATAACCGCTTCAATATTAACTAATAAACTGCTTGTTTTTGGACGGCCTACAAGTTTACTATCGCCAAGTGATTATTTCTTTAATTTTACTATACCGTGTGGAAAGAACCGTGTTGGTTTGGCAGTGATTTTTCAGCATTTCTAAACTTTATATCGGTCAATCCATACTGCGGCGATTTCAATTCTCACAACTCTTGCGCCGTACTTTGTAAACATTTGGAATTTTTGTCATCACAACCATCATCCTAAAATCGCTGAAATCGAACTAACACTTCGAATATCATGGTAAGTCTCTCCATAACTTTCTATAACTAATCTCTCCATAACTAAGGGCGTTCCTACAGGATGGGCTTCGGTAGCAGACTTTTTCAAATCAAATAATAAAAGTAATGAATATCGAAGATACAATTTTTATTGGTTTTCGTTCTGAAAATAACTTTTAATATTTTGAAGACGTTTCGGCGGAATCTCATCTGCCATCCTCAGGTCTTGCTTTCTTTTGTTAGACTAGTTACACAAGTTGTGCTGTCAAAATTAATCCTGTGTCAAGTCATTTTTACATGTTGTGCGAGAGATGATGTTTTCTTTTATTTTTGTTAACTACATTGCCATGTTCCTCCTATCCGATATATGGTCTTTTCCAATGATTTTTCTTTCTCTTTCTTTTACTCTCTCGAACATGGTCTTTGCGCTCTTTTTATTTGTATCTCTATATAGCCATCTTGAAGAAGAGTATTCTCTATTATTTCTATTTCTTATCGTTTATTGTGTGAATCATTTCAAAATCTTCACTAATACCTGTATTGCGAACCAATTGTCAATTTTATCTTCGGATGCATTTTATTTAAATTTTCACATTTTCTTTAATAAGTATCGGTGGATAAAACGCATACAACCAATAAATAACACTTTAGTTTGGTATCACAATTACTGTTAAAAAATCAGTAGAATTTTAAATTACTATTTTATGATTTTGTAAATTTTATAGTATGCATTTATTTTTATAAATATGTAAATACAGCGAAATTGGGTTTTTCCTAAAATATATATATATAACGACTTGCCGAAGAAAAATTTCATTTTATTTTATTTTGAATTATTTTATTATTAAAATAACTAAAATATTTATTTAATGTATTTTTGTATATATCCTAGCTTTCGTCCTATTAGCAATTAATCAAAGTTTTATCAATTTTAAATTGGAAACGGCTTCCAAAACGTGAAAAGGTGTATTTATAATAATCCCGAATATTACTTTTTAAAATTGAGCAGTTGCAAAATACGAATGAAGTATCGTCGGAAAAACAACAGCATCAAATAATTTTATCTGGAAATAATTGACGCAAATAAAAATATATCGGATTGACATGTTGCCTTTGGCCTGTTTAAACGGGAAATCGAAATGTTGTTTATCAAAACTGTCTCGTAGCCGCGATGTTTTTATTCCGCAGATCGTTTATGTTGTATTTATATTTAATCCCTGCGGGTCGGATAATTTTAAAATGCATAGCTGGCAATGGTTAAATGCGAAAGAAGTACATTTTAGTTCGTTTGATATAAATAAATGGGATTGGATTACGATATATTCAAATTATTCAGTACGATGTTATATTGAACACAAAGAGAATGTTTTGTATCTCGATATGTTGAATTAAAACCAATAATTTCTCAATATATCACGATATATGATATAAAAAGCATTAAAAATATGTTGTTTTTGTTTTTTTATTATAAATAATATATCAGTAAATAAAAAATTAATGATAATTGCATTAAATTCTTCAGGTTCTTTTGTTGCACCAACAGTATACACCAGCTCAAAACACTTGGTCCTCTTGGTTGACTGAAACATTGACATGGTGATGAAATCTTTGTTCATGTTTCTGTTTTTTTAATAATCTTATTTAATAGACCATTATTTCTGAAGTACTGTTCTGAAACAGCTTAAACATGTTTAGATTACTCTTCTTTGCTCCATCCCATATCTGAGTACTGTATCGACTTAATTTGTTTCTACAGCAGCGCTTTATATTATAAGTACTATATATATAAGCTCTTCTTTTTTCCCCTTTACATGAACCTTCCAACACAGCTTCTTGTCCTGTGTCGTTATTAAATATTAGGTTATGTTAGCATATGCTACTTGTATATTATTTATCTTATCTTATATATATGTAAAATTGAATACATCTGATTTAGTATTATTCTAACTGATTCGCCATGGTTTGGTCCTAAAGTTAATTTTGTTAACCGACGTTTGCAATTTCATTACTGTTTCCCCGTCTAACAAAAGTCAACGAAAGTAGCTATTGTAATATGTAGAAGTTATTCAAATACTAAAACCAAAAAAGAATCATGGAAACATTGAAATATATATTGTATATTGAAAAACGCTTCACATTATTACACATTCTATAACAATACTAGACTCTAAAAATATATATACATTTACATACACCAATTCTGAACTGAAAACTATCGCAAAAACCTAATATGAGGTCAAAAGATTGTCGCATAAGCAATTTATACTCGATAACCATACATATGAAGACGCAATTAAATAGAAAATATATAAAATATCATATAGCGAGAAATTTAAATACATTCGTTAATCAGCTTAATGAAAATAAATAAAGCACAAATTAGAAATTTCATATTATACCAAAGTGTAGATTTGAAAGGTCATCGTGCCGTTTTTTGAAGCCATCAGTATAGAGTTTTTGACAAATGCGAATAATCATAACCGCAACAAGAATAAAAACAAAGCAACGCAAATGGAGTTATATTTAGAGACAGATACCCATTAGAAACTAATAAGAAAAACTACAGAAAACAATATTGTGTAGCAAAAATCCATCTGGCATGAAAAGAATGTAAAAGAGCTCGTTAGAATGGAAAAAAAGTAGAAAGCCAGATCACTATCTGGCAATAGAATAGTCTGTCTCAGAATGCAATATAGTTTAGACAGTGATTAGATAGTCTGACAGCGAAGCCTCTAGATAAAATAATGGTAAAGTATTCGATACAGCTTGCAGTTGAAATAATAAGGAATCTCAGGAAAATCTAGGAGTAAATGGAAAAATTTTCAGATCTATTGGACCCTTAAGAAAGAAATCTACTAAGAATGGAAAACTCGTCAAGAGAAAACCCATCAAATGATAACACAGAAGCATTATAAGAAGGTGCTCAAATACCTCAAAGCGTGTATGCTCAACATATGTAAATATACTGAAAACACAAGAATCCCGAAAGCAAATATTTTCAGCATTAGAAGTAGCCTTGCGTCTACCCGTAAACAATGATTACAACGGAATATTATGCCTATTTAAGGAACGTAAATACCATTCTTGTTGCTTCTTGGATAAGAACTACCTCAACACAGTCACCAAGAGTTGACTTGAGTGAAAAGAGATAAAAAAGGAGAAAGGAGATTTTAAACCCTACATCGTACCCTATCCACCACTTACACCGAACGATGAAGAAAGAAAGCATGAAAACCGTAACAGAAATCACAATAGCAGAATAGCTCATATTTAAAGTCATACAAGTAGTCTATCATGAATTAAATTTATAGGCCCAGAGGTCAAGTGGCAAGGTACTGAAATACTACAACTTATAGATTTGCGGACACTGTTCAACTAGCTGCGTTTACAACAATCTGCGTGACATCCTCGACCCAGAAGCTGCACAAAGAACACATGACTTCAATTCCAAGACATCGCAATAGTGGCGTTTACCTGTAAATAACTGAAATGCTAACTAAATGACTGAACTAAATGAAATACATTATGCTACATCGGAAATACACAGGAATTAAACTAACAATATGTTTAAAAAAAGAAAGTTGTAAGCCATAAGAGGAGCCTCATGTTTGTTCGGATGTTAGTGGAGTCTTGGTAATGATAATTTTTGTTTTGTACATTGCAAGCTTTATTGTAAATACTGATATTTTTGTTGTAAAAACCGCAAAATCCTATCTTATTTAATCTTTTTGGCTCCATATAAATATTATAGAAATTCAACATATATACGGCATGTTTTGCTCCATTCACAGATATCTTCAAATACTCTTTAACAGGCTTTTTAGTTTGCAATAGCTAACAACTCATATTATAATTAAATTGAGCTTTAAGCTTGATACTCATCTTGATATTAATTTCAGTAAAAATTATCCATTAAAATATAAAAATAATTTCTGAAAACATAACACTTGGATTAAAACAACATTGTTTTTTAACGACAACCTCTAGAGCCATAATACAACAATATAAGCAATATATATATATATATATATATATTTATGACAATATGAATTTGCAAACTCGTTATCTTTTCAAAGTCTCTGTTTCTCAACCAAAAGCAAAATTGCATGTTCAAACTTAATAAACTCATTTAATATTGCGATAATTAAATATAACTGGAAATAAAATCATTATAATGTGTTGCTCGCTAAATGTGCGCCATCATTTTCCACTAACTAAAATCGAAATTGCAGAATAGTGACCGTCTGCATTTGGCATATTTCAAATTACTTAATTATACAAAACTGTTTGGATTTCACCAGGTGGACGGAAACTGGTCTAGTTTCCATAGTGCGCGTTACTTAAGTTCTTCGTTTCTGTTTATTCGTAACGATACACAGCTGCGAACCATAAAGATGGAAATAAATTTTTAGTTTAAATCTTTTGAATATTCAGCACCACTGGGAACTAATCCTGATTCAAGTAACTTTTATGTTATGGTTTTGTAACTAATTCAAGTAGAACTATATGTAAAGTATGTTTAAAAGGGTTTCAAAAATTTAAAATCTAACTAGCAAAAAATTTTTCAGTAAATAATATTTTTATTTTATTATTCCTTTAGTATTTTTTCTCCCAAAATATTTCCGCATTTGTACACTATATGCTTACCAAAATATTTTTTTTCGTTGTGATTTATTAATTATACCATAATTAGTTTCTTTACAAGTACTATGCGAGCTTTATGGACAAATTATAATCGATTAGTTCTAGAATATTTTTATAATATATGTTTACTAAAATATATTTGTTTTCGTTGTGATTTATTAATTTTACCGTAATTAATTGCTTTACTACTACGATGCGAGGTTAGTGGACAAATTATAATCAACTAGTGCTAACCCAAATTTATTTTAACACTTACCTAATAAAGTCTACGGTAAAACCATATTACATCGAATATTACTTTCAGTATTATTCTTTTACCGGTAAATGAAACTGAAGTGACTGGAAGTGTTATGAGCGTCATGAGACTCATCAAATTTAATTCTGCAACTAAAATGTGTCAGATTCAAGATAAGGCTATGACTTCACAGTTGTTTTTATTTGTTAATTGATTTTCAGTTTAACAGTATCTTCTGCAGAGAATCATAGTACTATAAAAATTTAATATTTTTGCAATCCTGGATATTTCCAAATGTATGAAGCCTTAATAATAAGTCTTGGAGATGTACTATGTTAGAAGATATTCTATAAGGATTCCCTTAAGATTCGCTGTTATGTAAAATATAAAGTTCGATAGGTATTTGATTCTAGTTACTTTAATAATTTTTACCCAGGTTTTGATATCAATACCATACTTCAATTTGATATCAATATATAAACAGACAACACCGCCTTTGCTGTTTTTACATATAGGAGGGGTATCTTTTTCTTAAAAAATTACAGTTTTATTTTATTACACAACATCAGTAGTACAATATTTTGGATTTCATTGCCTTTTGAAACAAATCACACAAAACAACATTCAGGGCATTTTTGTCTATCCTAAGCACAAATTTAGACAACAAATCTAATAATACTATTCAGAACCATCTATAACTATGTACAGTTTACAAAGCTATGGATCATAAAAAATATTAGGGATAAACATAGAAACTTGGCGTTTCACAAAAAGGTATTAGTTACTTGAAATTATATTAGAGGTTCATATTAAATGATCTCTACGCGGAAAACAAAGAGATTGCCGTAGCTATGAAGACGTAGATTTAAACTAGATACTGAACGAAGATTATTGCCAAATACAAAAAGCCGCCCCCAAATTTTACGCCGATAAAAGCATCAGAATAAAATAAAAGGGGGTATATAAAGTCTACAGCCGTCGAACGATGTAACTGCTCAGTAATTGCTGTAATGATAGAATATAAAAATATTTTTGCATCGCATAACTGAAGACGACAACAGATTCGCTATGACCAAGTGAAAAAATCATGAGTATATCCCGGTTATGTTTCCAAATCCATAAAGTTAAATATTCATAGCGCGAAGATATTGTTGTGTACCTGGTAGGAACGCGTGTTGTGCTCCGGAAATGATTACGGCAGCTTGAATTATACCTATTCGTTTCAGCCGGGGCCAAGACTGGGATGAAAAAGTAATTTTGTTGCAGAACAGTACCCATCCAATGTGTGTAGGTCAACTAGTTTTCAGATTCAGCATATAAGGTAATAAACTTATCTTGAAATACAAAATTAAAGCGTCCTACCAAACCCGCCGTATTCTTGTATTGCTGCTTCAGATTATCACCTATCCCGGCCAATTGCCTACGGTCTGATCTAACAGCACTTTTGTTCTTTTGAATATAAAAAAATTGGGTCGATTCTTAAATCACCTCAAAGAAGAAGAATTTTATTGACGCGAAATCCTCAAGTTACTCGGACGATGAATCAAGGTTGTTGGCAGCGATGGATAGTATATCCTTAGTTAAATATGTAATAGATTTTATCCAGTAAATCATTTCATTTCAAAAAAAAACGGCATTTTTTTTTATTTTCTGCTCTTATACAAAATTTTTAATTTTCAATTCCGTTAAATAAAATTAATTTAAATTAGGCGGATTTACCCGCCAATCTAATAATTCTATTCTCGATTTTGTAGTCCATATTTTTAAATTATGATGAAAATCAAGCTTGATTGTGAGGGATAATATCTCAAACTACCCAATTGCATTTTGTGACTATAACCAGAACTAATAAAGATTGATTTTACGAGATGCAAACTTAACCGCGTCTAAAAGAACCAGAAATAGAGCTATATATCCTAATCAGATGCATGTTCAAAAAAGTTCCAATAAAAAAGTCGTTTGTTTTAAAAATTATCGCGAGCGCTGCACTTGACGGGCCAGTTATATTTCTCGAAAAGCGGTCCCTAAGGCGAAGAACTTCCGTGATACATCCTCTTTTATGGGTTTACAGCTTTTATTACCAGTCCATTTTAAAAGAGAACTTTGCCTTAAGCTCCACGGAGACGGATATTTTTATTATAACATCGATTTCGATACAGAGAGCTCGGATATAGAGCAGGAGCGATGCAGCTTTCTGCTGCTACTGCGAACCAATTTTGACGAATTTCGTTTTCAAACGTCGCAGATTTACGATCTCGAAGTTTTAGTGGATCCGAGAAATTATGTTCTGGCTGGCTTGTCGAATTTATTTCTAAAATACCAGGATAATATGAAAATGTTTTAAAAAAATCAATTTATCTGATTATTATGCCGTTTTTGATATTTTTTTTTATTTGGTGGACAGTGTATTATTACAAAATTGCAAGAGCAAAAAATGTATCCTGTTGGATAAAAGATGTGTAAGTCAAGAAAGGTATTAGAAAAGTAACCACATTAATTGATTGAGTTCTAATGAATAGCTTATGGTAAAGCGACCTTTTTACTATTGAAATTATTTCAAAAGTTGTGAAAATCGACGTCTTTTACGATTTGATGTTAATTTTATTCTACGTGCGCGATGTAAATAAGTGACAGTACCACTGACAATATAAGCAAAAATGCCATTATATTTTTATAACTATCAATTAAATCACTAGGATATACCAGGTGTACCGGAAAGCTATTACTGTTTTTTTTTTCAAAAAAAATAAATTTGATCCTCAACAAAATGGAAAAATGTGTTTATTCAAAGTATTTGCCATTTAATTTTATATGCAATTTATTGATGCCGCCCCAAAAAAACTGTTTGTCCTTTGACCAAAACCATTCATCGAGCCATTCTCTAATCTCTTCGAAATTCGAAGTGCTATTCTTGGACATGCGCATTGATTCAAAAAGTTCATCCTCGGGTAGGGCGAGGTCTGGGGAGTACGGCAGGTGCGATAATATATCTCATCCAAGTGCTTTCAACGCTTCCTTGGCTGGTTTTGCTTAATAAAACGGCGCATTATCGTTCTGTGAAATCACTTTACCGTATCTTCGGGAACATTTTGGATGTTTTTCGATCAATGCGTGGTTCAAATTGACAATGTGTTTTTTATAGCGCACATTATTAGGCTAGACCGGCTTCATCAGATGATGACCATAAAATTTGGCGCTTAGGATTTTAAAAATTAATCCACTTTTCATCACCCGTCACTCCGCCGTAGAAATGACCTCCCATCGTAACTTTGTAAAATTCAATTAAATTCAAGAAAATTAACCCAACTTCCCATTTTTAGGATTATCCCCATTGCTCGTAATCATTTGCCACACTTTCCTTGGGCCGCATTTAACGCTTCTGCCTATAGCTTTTGAGTTTGGGTTGGGTCTTCATCCAATAACTGTTGTCTACAATGCCTAATTATATCTACCAAAACGTCTTTGTCTTGCACCTCGAAATCACCATTTGAGTTTTCGAATCCATGCCGTACGTGTTTTTGCAAAATATAACATGTATAGCTTTGAATCTTGATGTCGTTAGAATCAAATGACATATGTGCCAAATCATTACATTGCATATTTAAGCCAAGCGACAGCTGCTAGAGAAACCGGTAATGACCTTCTGGTACACCTGGTAAAATACAGTGCACCATCTTATCTTTTAAAAGTACGCCATATTACATAAACTTGATTTATTTCATAATTATGTCGATTTTTCATCATATTCACTATAACATATCACTCTGAAGCTCCTCGGTAGACTTTATGATAATTTCCAAATTCTGTAATTAGGCAAATAATCTCCAATAATAGCCGGTTTATATAGTGATTTAAGAGAAGCCTAACTAATAAACAATTTATTTGGATTATTTGAAGCCTATTTCTTAATGTTTTAATATCATAATTAACAGAAATGACACTTAGCAGTAAATGTATGGTCGGCGACCTGTACATATGTCATTTGGTAATTGTTACGTCTTTATCAAAACCGCAGCTTAAACTCTCTTGGGCCCACGCATCATTAAATTACTAGAGAATCGTTTGATTTATTCCTGACATTTTGCGAACAGAAAACATATAATACAGAACAAATACATAATATTTTGGTTGTGTGCTGTATATATTAGATCCGGTTTACAATTTACACCTAAGTAAATTTACTCTAACTGGAAAGCTTATTATTATTGTTGAATGAAAATAGAACCGTAAAACTATTGAAGACAATCCAAACTAATACTAAAATACAATTAATGTATTGATAACTTGCTTTTGCGTAATTTATCGAATGCCATAGTAAATGCAAAATCGTTACCTATTCAAAATATATTTATATAATTTGTCTGTACTTTCCTGTATTAGGAGTACACGAAGAGTAAACAATGATAAACCCTTCGGATATGATCGTGTATTCTCCGACATATTGGTTGTCTGCGAGTTATTTCGTAATTTTATATCGAGTGTTTGCTAGTAGGTATTAGATTAGTGTTTGAATATTAATCATGTTTGAAAAAGGAACGAAATATTTTTTTTAATTTGGTGTTTGGTAGATTGATTTTTATTTAAAAATTAGGTATTTATATATGAAAATTTTATTGAGGAACTTTGATAAACAATTTTGTTTGAAAACTTAATGTTAACATTATCTTTATATCACTTATAAACTAATTCACTTGTAAAATTATTTATTAACACGGAGTAAATTGTTATTCTTAGATAGGTATATTATAGGTAAATGTACGCTAGATAAAATCGAATTAGAGTTACTTTGATAAAAAACCTATATGATATTATTTATTAATATTTCAAAAAGTCCGGAAATCCTATTTGCATATGTCATTTATGTTTCCCAAAGCAAAATCTTGGTACTTTTCACCTGAAAGGAATTTCCAGTCAGTGCATCATTATGTTTATAAATCAATAACTTATTTACCTCAGCTCTTACATCAAAATGTATCCTCTCTTCCTTGTCTCTTTCACACTACCGCCTTCAGAGAAATAGCTATGAGATTATAAGGGTGTCATTAATGTTTTATGCTTTGTTTATTCGATACAAATCAACTCTTATTAATAAATTTAATATTTTCTAAATATTGTTCTCCACTATTTTTGTATCCTGCAAAATACTGTCTAATTTTATTTGCTCTTATTATTATTTCGCTTTCTTCGGCTTTTGCCCTCTACTAATTCTAGCCACATTTCACCTATAAAAGAAAAAAAAATTCATTAATAATGTATATCATTTAATTTATCAGATTTAATTTAATCTCTAAGTATTACCATTTACTATAATTTTTCCTACTATTCTTGATAGACAAATACCATTAATGAATTAAATACTTTCACTTTTTGATTAACATTTTCTACACTTACTGCCCTAAAATTAATGGATGGTTAATTACAATAAAATGTGTATAAAAGTAATAATTACGTTGAGTTGTTCTTTAGTATAATTGTATATTATTTCTGTAATACATTTTCTTTTTTTTTTATTTGACTAACAAGAACAATTTTCTTCTCTGCTTCTTGTTATTATTCTGAAATATGCAGATATTTATGAGTAAAATTTCGTCATGTGTTCATTTTCTGCGTGTATTTGAGGACATTCAACATTTTTGGTTCCAAATTTAGCAGCTAACATTCTCACTATAAATAAAATTTATGAAAATGTTACATTTACTTTTCTTCTTCTGCATTTTCAAAGCAATCAATGTTACAACACTAAAAATAACACAAGAATATAATTTTCATATATTACATTTATTATATTATATAGAATTATTAATGTATAACAAAATCTAAACATTCTAAACTTTTTGTTGTTTTTACTAGATCGACTGCAAATTTTAAAATGGCCGATTATGAATGAATAGCGAACTGTGAGTACAAAACCTAATATGGTGCCGTATACACGATTACACCGGAAGTGTAATTTAAGGGCATGATTATTCCATTCAGTGATTGCTCCTGGAGGTCGCACATTGAGAGATTTTCGCTGGCTCCCCATTAGTGATGATCAGAGTGGTTACATCGCTCGCATCACAAGGAAAAGTCTCTCAAACTCTACTTACTGAATATCAAATATGGGGAAGGGCTACAGTACTTAAAGGTCAAAGCACAATCCATTAGATACTTTAATACCAATGAATTGTTAAAACACTGGATTAGTAATTGTTTTTCATCTGATGTAATCGTTTATAATGTATCTGTGAAAGTAAAATATAAATTAACAACTTTATGAAAAAAAGAACATTTATCATGAGCAGAAACAACAATGTGAACCAAGAACTAATTTTCTAAAATGTATACCCAAGAAAAGTTTACAAACAAAATTAAAGTATTAAAATAACATAACGCATTTAGTTTTGTCGGAACAATAGAGGGACGTTTTAGTCCGAAACAATAAAGTGCATCCGAAAATTAAAATAATTCCATAACAATACAACAACGAAACGCAAACCCTGTTTGTTTGTTCAGAGTGCAGTTGAAATTTGGGCAAAGTTTTGTTGACGTTCCGCGAGAGCAAGTAGATTTCGAGTTTCCCTCTTATCCGAGCTATTACGTCTTATATGAATCGGCGAGAAACATGCCTGGAATTAGTACAGAACTACGATGGATTGCTTTTGAATTATTAAAGGTTGTTTAGCTTCAATTCGTACATCTGTGATTACGCTTCTATGCAGACGGTCTCTGTAACAAGACGAGAAATGACTGAAGCTTTGTAATCTGACGTAATTCTGATCATAAATTTTCTAATAAATAACACAAGACAATATGTATTAGCAAAAAATACGTCAAGATGCAATCAGTATGCATCCAGAAATATTATAGATGAATATATAACTAGTTAATTGTTCTAACATTAAAATTCTAATATATCAGACTAAGCTTTATCTGGCTCCGAGCTTATTGACCAGCGAGTAACCAACTTAGAGACTATTTCAGAATATATCTTATGTTACTCAGCGGTTGACCTGGCGGAAGTTCGAACCAATGACTATCGCTGAAGTAGAAGAGACATTCTGTCGCCTTGATTGTTGCAGCTTCCTGCTCTGCCATCGCTATCATTATATATCATTCATATATAATAATGATCGTCCTGTGATCGATATTCGAGCACAATATATTGTTGATATTATATGTTTGATATGTTACTAGAACTTTTTTTCAAAGTATTCTCAATATGAGATCAGAAATGTATTTGATATATAACATTAACTAAAATAATATCTGTCTGTATATACGAAATATTACACATTAAGACATATTAAAATATATAGAAAGTATCTCAAGACCTAAGACTTCCTAATATTTTTTAATTCGAATTTAATTAAAGCTAATTTCCATTCACTTTCAATAATCTGCAAAGAATTAATAAGTGTAAATTACTACGCCTCTGAACATTATAACAAAGTCTCACAAGTAAACACATAATCTTTCTTTATTTTATGCTATAAACATAATTATGGTATAATAAATGATGTAATACATGCTTGTATATTTAAACAGAGAGTATATGAATAAAACAATTTTATAACCGGTATTTGATATGTATATTGATTGTATTTGATTGTATTTGACATGTCTATTATAACTGTACCGAACACCTTTAGGTAACCTAGCCTTTACAAATTAGAAATATATACTAAAGCAATTAATTTTCAGTCATTAAATTATCTATTGATTTTCCAAAACTTATAAAGCCAATAATCGAAAAAATTAACACAATGTTCATACAAAAAATGTCATAGAGTCACATATCTTATTGCATTAATCATCAAACACCTTAATATTTATGAATGCTTCAAAATGTACATGTTTAAATATATTTAAATGTACTGTTCATAATTTCTTCTATTAGTCCAATGTGTTCCATCTATGCAAATTATGTAGTTAATTCACAAGGGTGATTAAAATAATAATATCTTTACTTAAATTTAAAAATGCGTTGTTCTTTGCTTATTTATTTCACTCTTCGATCTTACCATTGCAGATGCTAATTTTTATTTTGTCTTCTATGAGTTTAGAGTCATTTACCTATTGCTTTCAACTTTTCTTATATTCCATATACTCCAAGTAAACTTCTATGACAATATTTTATAACTGTGAATATTCTATGCACTATCCATTTTAATTCTTGATGCGCGAATTAACACATCTATTATCTGCAATATTCGGTTAGTTATTTGTTAAGAAATGCATCTACTATGAAACCTGAAATTAATGTTCTTCAATACCATAAAAATTAACAGAAAAAAAGGTTTTTTTCTATGTTAAGGAACAACCTGTAAAATTACTTTTAGTACAATGATTTACTGTCTCCTAAACCATATCAGTTAATAATAGTCCTTAAGCAAGAACTTTTTTTTGTTTCGTTTTTTTTATACAAACTTGCTTATAACTTTATAATAATTCGAATAGCAGAAATAACCGAAATTAACACAAAAGACTGCTTAAAATGAAATAACTTCGTTTAACACTGTTTTAATCACGCAATTTCCGTTTAAATATCGCTGAAATATAAAAAACAAACATTCACTTAATTATTAAATTTAACGAACATTATCTTATATTGAATTTTTATATACTCGATATAAGCTTTAATCAGTGGCCAAGGCGACAAGACGGTCCTCCTACAATTCGATATTAGCGGGTAAGAATCCTACTGTTGCATGGTTCTAAATATATGTTAGTGATTGTTCGCAAGAGCGCAAACTCCTGCATAGGAAACTATTCTCAGTCACGCTAGTAACAAGGCTAGGTAAGACCGGATATCTTCTGAGGGAATCTTTAAATTGGTAACCCACTAGGCAATAAGTTCGATGACAGATTAACTTTAGTCTAATGGTTAAGTATTTCAATACTAGAACTATTAACTTATATTTATAAATTCAATTAACACTATCTCGCTAGTTGGCAGACTTAATGCTGAGTACCGTGATTCGTAGCCAATATTAAGCAGTAACCAGTTTCGAAAAACTCTAGATCGTAGAGTATCAAAATATCAAATGAAAAACTAAACTATATATTATTACCAAATTTTCTTTTTCTATTATGGTCAAATTTTATATCAAATTTAAATCCAAGGAAGATCTTTATTACGTACTGTTATAATATGATGTCGGTTATTCGTTACCAAATATATTCCGCCATAAAAAATTAGCATTGCATTTTCTGACTACTACTTCACAATTATTATTAAGAAATATTATGCATGGTCGAATAGTATGCTGTGGTGCCTCTTAGTATGTTCAAAATGAGTTAAATTCTATTCATTATTATTTATAACTTACTTCAAGAATATGTAACCATCGTATAGCGAGTGTCATAACTTATAAATTCCCTCTTTGATTATGGGTATTTTTAATTTATATATGTTATTGTTTGTGATATATCATGTGATTTTGTAAGCGTAAAAATCAACTAGAAATAACCATACGTACGATACTAAAGGGAAATGAATAACATATAGTATATTATTGGTTCCTTTTATGCACGGGTATTCCGACAATCTGCATCTGGTTATGATTCTTAGTTGCTAAATCTATGGTAATATTTTTTCATGATTGCTAATTTATTAGATACGTTTATGAAAACTTCAGTGTTCTAGTTATATGACATTGTTTGGTAGGACATATTAAATTTGTATATATTAATATTAATGTTATTGTTTCTAGTGGTTAATTAAATAAATATAGTATGTAAGCATGTGTGTTAAGAATATCTAAGGAATGGATACTGTCTGTGTTGCAGACGATATTACATTATTTATATTATTATATTATACGAGTATACAATCTACATAGATGTTACTACATGAGAAAAACGGATAGAAAGTAAAAATAGATAAAAAATATAAAGAAATAAAAAATGAAAGAAAAGTATATTTAGAGCACTCACGAGGTGATCTGACATCGATGCTATTCGATATTGAAACATCATATTTGACATTAATTTTGTTTTGTTTCTTCTTTCTATAATGTTACCGCAATACCTCCGTTTTGTTTATATATTTCAAGTTATTTAGTTGATAAGAAAGGTATATTACTTAAATAGAGCAACATCGGCTCGAAAACATCAAACCTTCAATTTTATTAATTATTCTAAAGTATAGATAATTGTAGTTGTATTCTGATAAACACTATTTTTTCAAAGGGAAACATTATCTCTAGCAAAATGGATGCGTATTTCTCCAACTAAATACGGAATTAATTTTATTTAAGTGCAGCTGAATTCAACTCAACTGGCTAATCATATACTACATCTTGTTCACTTCCTTATAGTATACATCTAAGCAGTAGGTCAAAAGCTTTAATATATAATTAAAAGAATAACTATTATTTCCCTATAAAATATCACCAATTATAGACTCATCAGTGTTTAATAACCTTTGAAATCACATTAAATACTTATCATTTTTACAGGCAGTGGTATCATCATATGTTTTTTTTTGTTTTATATTTGTATTGTTTTGTATTGTATTTCTCCTCTATGCTCTTATATAAATATTTATCAGGCTTGACACTTTAATAGTTTAAGGACAGCAAATTTGATCTCGATAACAAGAAGGTATAGCGGAAGGCCCAAGGTATATGAAGCCTTTCCTATGATATTTACCATACGATATTACTTATATATTAAGTCATTATATTAAGTAGCAATTGTTTCGATTGATAACTCATAGCCTAGTCAAGAAGTAGTTGTTTCTTTAACAGTGCTAGGTAAAACGACAAGACGGAAAGAATATTAACTTATCTTGTCTTTTCAATGCTATTAATTGTTATTTGGCCATGTCGACTTATTGTCACCGTCCCATGGCCGTAGTTTCGATCTCCACCCTCGAGCAATTGGTAGTGATATTCGGGGAGGGAAAAGCTCTTTCGACTAGTACCCTTTCACGAGGATGGTACACGTGCCTTACGGAAAAAGAAAATGCTTCGATATTCAACGGTGTCGTGCCTTGTTGAACTTCTTATGATTATATGACTTTATTACTATATAAGCTTATGGTTATAGTTTTAAATTAGACCCCAAAACTATACAAAAAAAGTTAAATTTCTTTCAAATTTAAAAGATACTTAAAATATAATTGCTCCAAGCTCTAGAAATCTCTCTCTTATCAAATCGTCTACTTTAGCAATAAATTGCTAAAACAGTTTCTGACAACATCACCTGATGGCAATCTTTCACAATATTTAGCAATTATTTTTATTTACATCTTCAGATTGTAAGATAACACACTGTATGTTCTAATAAATCTACGACATTACTGAGCTAACCATCTCCCGATACCCATCTTGAAATACAACCCGCCTAATTAACTTTATTCTATTTAAAATTTTCACCGCGTCCGACCGACCTCACCTTTTGACCTTTACCGGCCCGAAAACAGGTCCGACCCGAACCGTACGCCTCATTATTCGGATCAGATACCTCCAGATTCGACATCCAGATAATTTTATGTTACAGTCATGATGTCCCCGGCCGAGAAACATAAAATCGAAGATGTTCGCCAGTGTGTTTTTAGTAAGGAGGTGGCCGGTGGAGGAGGCCATCGTGAAGGACTGTCAATATGCGGGGCGAATGGGCCAGGGAGTTGGGAAGGAGGGTTATTGATTCGAAAATCGAGGAAGGGAATGGCGATTGTAACCCCCAAGAACTGGATGGACGAGTGATAGAGCCTAGGGTTTGGACTAAGTAAATTAAATAAAATGAGATTTTGGATAGTCCTGGTATATTTTGTAAGGTAAAGGTGGAGGTTATCTAGAATGGATCTTAAAATTATTTGTTTCTGATGGTCCTAGGTTATGGGAAATATTTTAAATTATGTAATGTAGTTTATTTGTGAATATTTTCTCTCTCTCTCTCTCTCTCTCTATATATATATATATATATATATATATATATATATATATATAGCAATTTTTACATATATATTCATAGCAATTTTTACAAAGTATTTTACTGAAAGCATTATCCATTATTTGATGCAACTTTTTGCCATTATATGGCAGCAATGGATGTCACGTTGTTTCGTTGTCTCACGGCAGGCTTCTTCCGAGTGCACTAATTTAAAGAAACATATTTTCTGCATCTTTAATTTGTAGTCCAATATACACAGGGGATGGACAATATATAATAATATATGAATGATATGAATACCTGACATAATACGCAATATTTATTTGTTTAAGGTGTTGGGCCTCCATTTCTTTTAAAATAGCTGGAATTTTCCATGGAATAGATTCGTATAGTGTCCGAATACTTTTCAACAGAATGTTGTCCCATTCTTTTATGAAAACATCCGCCAGTTGCTTCGATATTGTTTTATATATGGAAATCTACTCCTCATTCTATGCTATATTATATATATATATATATATATATATATATATATATATATATATATATATATATATAGTTATATCGATACGGTATTTCTCAAGTGTTGAGTTCTGTTCTCATCTCATGTGTCATATAATTGCCAACATTATCAGAGCAGTAGTTTTATATTGTCTGACCACCGTCCTTTTTAATGATCGTCAGTTTGTAATAGTTAACTTTGTGTTTCACCCACTATTCCTCATTGCCTATGATGTATTACCAGGTTTTATATATGCCGTAATTGGCGTGGATACTGTCGTTCATGAAATATTAAAAAATTTAGCTGTTTTTACGAATTGAAACAGGCTCAAATCTTTAATATTTAATTTTCATTTATAATTTTAATTTTAATATTCAGCATGTAAACTGAGTAATACATATGCATACATTATCTCCTTTATACAAATTACAAAGTGCGTAGAAAAACAAATGTATTTTAATCTAAAACGATTTTCTTTTATGAAAAGAATTGTTCATTGAATCCACCGAAGAGGAAATACTGCCGGTTGAAATTTGTTCGAATATAAATGAGATCCTGATAATATAGACGGAGTATTGGACGCACTACGTCACCAGACACCTGTTATATAATATACATCCATTACTTGATTGGAAATATTCATTTCAACTCATTTATTAAAATTGCAACTACAATAATACCTAACGAAAATATCTTAATCTTAATAAAAAGATTGTACTATTTTACTTCCACTTCGCCATTAAACAATTGTAGTTAATGGTCATTACTCATGAAAAATGGTCTCATAATAATCTGCCTACTTAAATAACCCAACTTGGCTTATCAGCCATAATCGATTAATCATATCTAATTATAATTAACAAGCAAGCTAATTAATAATATACTTATAGCGTGATTAAAAAAATCAATTTTTTACTATATTTAATTTTTATTGTATAAATTTCTATATTCTGTTACAGGTAAAGCAGTGTATTTAGAACCATCTTAAGAACCTTATGAAGTGAACACCGAAGGCAAGCATGTAACTATACCGGAAAATATATCATTTTTAAGTTATAAGATATATCCCAATCTTAAAAAATAATTAACGAAATTAACATGTATCTATAGTTGCTGTATTAAACACATAGTTTACAGAATGAGTTCTTCGATATGATCTAAATCTATGACACTGCTCAGACTCATTCCTCAATAATTCCTTCTAAATACCTTCTTCCAAATTTGGTAATTTTTTTTACAACAAACCATTAATAAATCCTGTATGTTGACTGACATTAGAAATACCTTAAGGTCAATGAACATAAAAATATGATCAAATCTATATCTAATTTTATATAACCTGCCTTTTCTTATTAACTTCTTAATGCTATATTAATATACTGTATATCCATTCAATGTCTATTGTCATAAATAAATAACAATAAATTATCAATTACTTTAATAAACAATTTTTAGTAACAAAAACTTTTTAATAAGGACAATTAATAATCACCATATATAAACAGTCGTCGGGTAGATTAGGTGGCAATGTGTCCACAAGGAATTAGGGTTTGTTGCGGATTTTTGAATCTGTGGTGTGATTGGTCCCTACAACGACCACTGTCAATAACGAGCACTAGAGAATATTATAGAATTCTAGTATTGAATCTGTCAAAATCGATCGGTGTGATACCGTTAGATATTTTCTTGTGTAGATTTTGAAGTGGCATTTCTATGCTAATAAGTCGCGATGAACCGATGCCCTCAAAATTCAATATAACCCAGAAAAATTTAGACATGCACCATTCTAAATAGATACGATTATTTTAGACATTAGATTTGATATATAATCTAATATATGGAATTTTAAAAGCAAAAATAATTTTTAATACTATACATACAACTTAATTCAAATTCTAAATGGATCATCCATTACTGAGAACCCATATATAAAGTTACTGTTGCCTAATCTTAGCCCGATTGTAATTGATAATAATTTGACTTCACTATTTAATAACACATTTTGGTATTAGCGCATATCAAAGATGTTAAGTATCTATATTGCTTTATCTAGATTTTCAACTGTTAACATAAAAGATTTGTATACCTTGAAACATAGCTTGATAAAATGTAAAGTTATTCTATATTGTAGTAATGTATTTCAATTTAGATATATTGTAATATAAAGGTACTACAATACAAATGTATGTTGACGTTTCGGTAGGCTACAGATTCGGCTACTAAGTTTTTTATTGCCGGCATGGGGGCGCAGTGGTTAAGGCGACAAGATGGTCTTCCTACTGTTGCGATAGTCGCGGGTTCTATGTACTGTATGTTTGTGATTGTAATTATAAATGTATTTTTAGGCAACCGTGGAAAATCCGACAAGGAATAACCATCCAAATTATGCCAGTAACTAGGCAGGGCAAGACAAGATGTCTTCTGAGATGGCCTCTGACTTGGTCAGTGGCGAATAGGTAGGCTTAATGCCGACTACCGTGGTTCGAAGCTTACGTTAAACAGTAGGTTCAGACCATATATACTCTCGTTGGTAAAGGACACCCTTGAAGCTGATAAAAATTAGCATTATATTTTTCCCATATTGTAGTAGGTATCTATAGAGTAAAAGTTGGGAACAAAGATGCAAGCATCAAAGCTGCAATGTGCCAGTTGGAACCTTGATATCATAAACTATTCAATTGATCGATGAGTCAATATTTATATTAACAATATGTTGTTCATATCGAGATAATTAACACCTTAATGAATACAAAATCAAGGAAAACTATTGGGATAAAATGTGAGTATCAAAAACTTCCGCCTGCAATATCAATGCAGTGAATTAACACCTTTTACTGTACCCAAAATTATATTATATTTTATTACCAGCAACCCATAGCCATCGTTTGGGAGTTGGTCCCATTTAATAAATACACTGACGTTGATGATACTGGACTTCGAATATTCACCACGAATATTCTTTACCAAATATCACCACAGTTGGCGATTGGCCTCAATTTCCAATATCAACTTCCAATATTGTCTTATATGTCATAGGAATATATAATATAATATAATATATATATATATATATATATATATATATATATATATATATATATATATATATAATAGGTGTATCTAAACCCTGCAATCTGCATCTCTGTTTGTCGCATCTTAAAGAACTGGCTTCATTTCTAATACAATCTTGTAAAAAATATGCAGAATTCACCTTAGGCATTACATTTGAGAGAACTCAAAACTACAGACAATAGCAGCCTAGGAGCCATACAGAAGGATTGGTAAATAAGAGTTCGAGGAAACAAGATTTTGGTCTTGATTGTAGCATTTCCTCATCCACATGCACTATCTTAGAGTCGAGAGAATCTACTGCAGCTTGGCCAGTTCAGCTTATTATGTCAGCGGTAAATGCCACTTTCTTCTGTTATATTTCTGACATAAGTACTTCAGTGCCGACGTTTATAGCATCATATTGATTTTAGCGAAATAAAACTTATTTAAATCATTAAACCTATCGACTGGCCAATGACCTACTTAGAGACCATCTCAGAAGACATCCGGTCATACCAAGTCTGGAAAGTCTGTTTGCAGGCGTGACTTGGTTATTCCTTGTCAGATTTTCCACTGTTACTAGGATTCGAAACCGATTGGAAGGACCGTCCTGTCGCCTTGAAAAGTGCGCCAACAAAGCTGACTTTCTATTCAATTATTCTATATTTAACTCCCAGGTTACATGGCTCTTTAATGCAGAGGTTTATAGCATTATATTGAACGCCATGCGGTCTTTTTACATAATAAATTTAAGAAATAAATTGGCAAATTATATACTTTAACAGAAAATAAAAATATTCGATGGACAATTGAAAATCGATCTTTTTTGCTAAGTCACTAATTATAAACTATCCTTTGAGACACCGTATATACCACAAGATAAATCATCGTCGCAGTATATACCAATTCTGTCATATTATTACACTATATCACTATTCATAAAATCTAAAAAACAAGAATTATAGAAGAAGCAAATAGCTATAAATATTTTTTTCCAGAATACATGAATAAACCAGTCACCATAGTATGATAAATGTTCCGAACAACTTCGAGTATGTTTCCAAACCATTAAAAAATCCGAAATTAAATCGAAACACGCTCAGTGATTAATCCGATTAAATAAATTCAGTTCGAGTACCGCATGTCGTCGACCCCAAAACATAAAATTGAGATCTACGAGCGTTTGTTTTTACTGGGGATATCGAGGGGACGAGATAAAGGTCCGTCAATGTGCGGTATTGTGGGTCTAAAGGGTGCCAGGGAATGTATATTGATTAAAACCGAAGGGCTATCTTAGGAAATGGAAAAGGCTAGACGGCAATTTCATTGTAAGGAGCGAATGGACAGCCGATAAGATAAGGGTCGGAGTAGATGGATTATTTAATATGCTAATTATAAGCGGGTTTGGTCAGTACGATATTAATATCTATAGAAGGCAGAAGATCTCGAGTCGATTCAGTGTTATATACAACTTAAGAATATCATATCAAAATTTTAATTGATATTTATTCTAAAATATTAAGTCTTTCTATTTATTAATAGCTATCTTAGGACATTCGTGTTATGTGTTTGTATGTATTCTGTTATTCTTTAAATTTTCGCTGAAAGGTATTTATTGATTAAAAAAATTGCTACAGAACTTTTGCAAATCTTTCTGCAAAAATATTGCCATAATGTCGTTTTTTCGATCTTCTTTTGTATTTCCAAACTGGTCTGAACAAATGGTAACTGAAAAGCCTTATGTCTAATGCATGCGATGAGACCTGCTGGACTAGACCCATTCAAGCCAAAACAGTTCTTCACAATTCTTGAAGCGTATAGTCGAAAATTGTCATACAAAAGGTTGACTTTGAGTCATACTTGTTAATGCTAGTCTAATGTTTAACAACACAGCGTTCAATTTGTACAATTGACACCGGATGATATTTGCAATAATAACTTCGTTCAGTTTTAGCAGCTTCTAATGTCGTATACCTTCCTGATCCTACCATATGCTTAAAAATATTTTATGATTTGGCTAACAATTTAACCCCTTGTCTTACAAATAACGTTTTGCGCTTGTAAACCTTATAATAGATTCATTTTACGTCGCCAGTCATAATACGCTTCAAAAAATGTCTTTTTGCCAGTGAAGCAACTAAACTACGTTGTTGAAGCGGTTAAAAATAGCATATTCAATTAATTCGTGTGGTAACAATCTTCCATCCTATTGCATCTTATCGTTGTATATAATCTTTAAGTATAAGTAAACGGAATAGTATCACAATAACCTTGTAAAAGTGTTTCCGCATCAGATTTCGTTAAAACAAACAACAATGTTATTAAATGTTAAAAATATATTTTTGAGCCTAGTTGGTTAACACTACTGAATAAAAAACAAAACCACCAAGTTTAGCCGTCAAGTTAGTTTGTATAACAGTTATTTACATTACCATTTTCTATTTCTTATCAAAATACATGCAAGAACCTAATACTAGTGTTAACTAAGATTTACCTGGCCTAGAGCTTATTAAATATGGACACAGAGTTTTTGATATTAAGTCTGACCAGCCAGTGACCAATTTATAACCCAGAAAATATTCAAATTTAATCACTTTGCTTGACGACATAACTACGATGATTCTCCTGTGTGTCATCCCTACTCCCTGAGTGGATTTCAAAGTCACGACTATAGTAGCAATGGGTCCTGTTGTTATGCCGGCTATTCTAAAATAGAGGCCAACATTCATAATAATTTATAGAAAAATAGAGAAAAATCCAAAGATATCTTTGAAATTGAGCTTTTAAAATGTATCTATTATAAAAATGTTTTTAAAAGAGGCGAAATATGAAAATATAGAGTGAAAATAATTTAAAACTTAATGCAAAACCAATAGATACTCAAAACTTTTATAAAGTTTTGTGATCTATAAGCATTATTTAGAGTTGATAAATATTACAAAATGGTTTGAAAAGTGATCGAAAGAAAAGTATTTTTCGAATTTTCATAAGGTTTGGTATAGAATTAAAACCAAAAAAACAGGTTGATTTTCAGAAAAACAAAACTTCTTTAAATGTTTTGATCAGAAACAGCCCTGTGATGTAGTCATTAAAATAACTATAATTACGATAAGAGTTAACATTAAGTTAACAATAGGCACTTAAATTTTAGTTCAGAACTATTTTAAAGAAAATAAGGGGAACCTTTTTGGAACGACATTTCGTACAACACTATTCAATCCCGCAATTCAATACCCATTATAATACTACACAAAATTCTTATAATGTAAGTAGATCACGTCATCTATAATATCTCGTGTATTGACTTTTTATTTATATTTCGTAGTACTAGTATCCGATACCGTATTAGAGTTATATCTTACAGTACAAAGGGATTAAGGGATGTACCTAGTCGTTGTTCGGTCTATATATGTTATATATTTAAATTATTTGTGAGACCGGTAACTTTGTCCACCAATTTGCCTTTGATGAACTGTTTTTCCAAAATATGTATGGTGTAACCTTATGAAATTATTTCCCAAAGTTTGGTGTCTCGAAATTCCAATAACATACAACTGAGCAAATAAGCTACTGCAATCTCCCTTTGGTGCCATGTACACATTGATCTGCAAGTTTCTCCCAAATTCCATAAGACTACGTTATTTCATAGCAACTTTGGTCCACTTTTGGTCTTCACGCCCTGAGCTGTTTGTCAGTGATGGACTTAGAGCCTGAATTGCGTGCGAATTTTCCCGAACTAAACCAGTATAAAAATCTAATTATCATTTAGTTTCAATAATCAAATAATATTGATCAGTTTAAATTACTGCACCTCTAAACATTATAACAAAATATCATAAGTAAGATTATTTTCAGAAGTGAATTGAATTGAATTTTGTATCAGCCTCAGAGCATCAAGTATAAGTATACATCATCATTTTAACTTTTATGTTATAAAGGCAAATATGGAATAATAAATGAAGTGTGTGTTTGTGTGTTAATACAGAAAATATATAAGTAAAACAATTTTCAAATTGATATTTAACTTTAGCATATATATTAAATCAATAACGAACAAAACTAGGTATTTTTTACAATGTAGAAATATCTATTAAAAAATGTATTTACAAAACTTAAGCCTCTAATTTAAATAATCAAAATAATTGATACAATGTCCAAAGAACAAAATGTCGTATAGTTCTTGATAGAGCTTAATACATTAATCGCTGAACACCTTGATATTTTTAATGGTTTAAAATATTTACAAATTTATTATTGATAACGCATAATTTCGTCTATTTCTAATATATGTTCTATCTATGCCAATTATGCAATTAGTTTAATTTTAACTGCTGCATATTTTTATTACTTCATTTATGTGTCCATATAAACTTTATCCCTTATACATATTTCTCACCTAAAATATATATTACAAAGACAATAAATACACCAGACCAATTAAAAGAATAATTTCTTTACCTAAATTTTAAAATAAAGTCAATGGTATTTGCTATTCTGTCATATGCCCCACATAGATACTTACAAGTTATCAACAAATGAGGAACTAAAATTCTATGAAGCATATTATGATTGTTAATATTCTTTGCAACAATCATTTTAACTCTACAGGTACATATTAACATATTTATTAACTGCAATCTTCGGTTAGTGCTGTGTTAAGAATATTATTTACTAAAAAAATCTGAAATTAATCAGAATTTAGTACTACCAAAATTTGTATAAAAATCATAATAACATTTAGAAAACTACCTGTATTACAACGACATAGTATGTCTCCAGAACCATATCGATTACTATCAGTCCTTAAGCCAGAATGATTTTTCTTAGCTGTTCTCTATTCACCAGGCAACAAATTAAATCAAAAGCTGATTTCTAAATTCTATGTATCCTGTAAAGAAAGAAGACAGATGCTTCTTGTTATTCTTAAATATTGTTAATTTATGGTGGGATGAAGTTTTCGCATATGCCGGGTTCTTCTTTCACAGCTATATATTTATCCTTCCTATTACCTTCCGATAAAGCGGGCATATCAGTTTGTTCTCTTTACAAAAAAAATTAAATACAATTTTACATGATCACACTATTCGTAAACGTTTTTTATCTAAACTTGCCATAACTCTTAAACAACACAAAATCTTAAATAACATTTCTTAAACATCTTCGTTTAATAATACTTTAACACATTGACGGTTTTCGCGGTTTAGGGATTTATCTTCAGATTCAAAATTCTCAGCCGACATTTTGCGGTATCCTTGCCAGATTTTGATTCTAAAAATTACGCATCAATAGTTGATTTATGTACGGCTATTCCTGGTTGCTTGATCTGGGCGTAATTCGTTGTGTTGGAATTTGTTTGTTTGTAGCGCAATTTTAGCCCAAACTGAGATAATTCGAATTCTAATTTTAGCACAAAATTAACGTAAAATGGCAGCTGGCCTAAAATTTCTTCTTGTATATAAGCTTTTATCATGCCAAATTTCACGTCTCCAGGTGCCCCAGTTCTCTGCAAAAGGGAGGCAAAATTTTCGCAAAACCGATTAATATATAGTAACTGCGGAATATATATATATATATATATATATATATATATATATATATATATATATATATATATATATATAGTGGCAATAACAACAGAAGTTTAACTTCGAGTTTCAATAGAAACAATCTCTAACTAAAACTGGTTCTCTACACATCGATGTCTTGAATACAAATAATTCCGTTCCGAAATGAAAACAGTTCCCAAAACTTGGCGAGGCGAACCTGCATCTTGGCGTGCGGGCGTTACGCTGCTTGCTGCGTCATCAAGACACGGCCATTCTTCCAACGACATCTCGAAATTATTTTCATCAAAATCCCCCGCGCCGCGCGCTCAGCACTAATTTAAACTTCCGCAAGTTTATTCAACCCTTTAAGAAGTTCGGCGAGCAAAAAGCGCAACTTTTCCGTCGGAACAAACTATTTCGACTTGTTTTATCAGGTCGCATTTTATTTTCTCCGGTTCTTTTTTGTTCTCGCTCATTAACGGTCTTTCCGACGAAGATGGAACTGGATAGAGGTGGATAGAGACTGATAAAAAAAGACTCTCTGGTGGAAAATGAACAAACTTTTCCGGTAATTAGAGAGTTATTCGAAACTGTTTTTCGAAATGATTGAATGATTCGTTCCAAAGGAGTTTTGTTTCGCCTGAGCTGTTTTAGATATAAATTAGATGTGAATGGTTTAAAAGACATTTAATTGTAATTTTTTAGATTAGTTCTTTTAAGAAATGATTTTTTTAGCTTCCACTATAATTTATTTGAACTTCCCGTTATTTGTGTCAATTTTATATTCAAATTAATAAAATATATATCGGCTAATCCAGAATGAAGTTACATAGTCAAATTATTGCTTAATTATCTTACTACATAGAGTATAGAGAGTTTTGAGTTTTACATTTTAAAATAAATTCTTTTACTATTTTCATGATAATTAGTTTGATATAATTCATGGGTTAGATTTTTACTATTGTGGTTTATTTAGAATCTCCTTCGGATTAAATGTTTTCGTGAGGCTTCGAAATGGTTACAGAATTCGTTTTTGAAAGTATTTGGAGATCAATGTAGTAATGCCACCAATGGTCTGAAAACGAAGCTCTCACGAAAAGTGGTTTGTTTTAAAGCGCTAACTTGGGGAAATAGTACCGTTGTGGAATAACACATTTTTAATGAAAAACTCACGCAAAACTAATATTGTTCAACACTGTCAATTATTCTAGAAAATAGTAAAGAGTTATCAAACCGTAAATCCACCTTCTTGAGTTAATTGCTCCATAAAAACACTCAAATATTTCCTATTGCTCTGATCAAGTCGAAGGAATTAATAATGTATATCATTTTCATTGTTGCATTTTACTAAGGTTACGAAGAAATTGTTTACAGAAGAATGTTGCAAGAACTTATTTAAAATTACACAAAATATGAATAGTAAATGAAATTGAATGAATTATAAAATTATTAGATAGTTTTTGAAGCAAACTGCTGAACTGTTTGCAAAAAACTGCAAACTGCAAAATCCAATTTTTGGATAATTATGGTAGCATCATTTTAATATAAGAAAGTATATAATATAGAAATAACAGGTCAACTGAAGAGTGACTGGCCTGACAAATAGAACCTAACCCTCAAAAGATGCGTGTATAAATTGGACTGCTGTCGGATCATTAGTTTGTGAATTATAACATTTTGAGTGAAGCAACTTTTGGTATTGTGAAAAAAATGGATAAAAAGGAATTTCGGGCGTTGATAAAATATTGCTTTTTGAAGGGAAAAAATACAGTTGAAGCAAAAACTTGGCTTGATGTTGAGTTTCTGAACACTGCCCCAGGAAAATCAACCATCAATTGATTGGTAAGTTCAGACGTGGTGAAATGAACACCGAAGACGGTGAACGCGGTGGGCGCCCAAAAGAGGTTGTTATCGACGAAAACATTTAAAAAATCAACAAAATGATTTTGAATGGCCGTAAATTGAAATTGAATCAAATATCAGACATTCTAAAGATATTAACTGAATGTGTATATCATATCATTCACGAATATTTGGGTATGAGAAAGCTCTGTGTAAAGTGGGTGCCGCGCGAGCTCACTTTTAACCAAAAACAACGATGAGTTGATGATTCGGAGCACCCTTTGAGAATGATTAAGCGTTATACACACGAGTTTTTGCGTCGATATGTGACAATGGATGAAACATGAAGACATCGCATCGTGTCACAAGTCAGTGAAAGCAGTGGCTAAAACCCATCCATCCACCATCTTCTCCAGATCTGGCCCCCAGCGACTATTTCCTGTTCTCAGGACTTAAAAGAATGCTTGCTGGTGATCAAAGTGTTGATCACCGAAACTGAGGCCTATATTGAAGGGAATTATGTTGAATAAAGAAAAACTAATTTTGCCAAAAAATGTGCTTTACTGTGGTAGGCCGGGGACTTTTCAATTAACCTGTTACAAGCTACAAAAATGTATAATTATTTTTCCGTTATACGGGGGATATTAAACTAAACTTAAAATAATTGAATAATATAACTTAGATACAACTTTCCATCAAATGCTCAAAAGCTATCACAGGACACCAATCACGTGTGAAATGATTGGAGGGTAATTAATAAATATTGATGTATACATGAGAGTTTTGCGTCGGGTAATATAGCTTTGTATTAATAATTTAATGGAATTTAAACTTGGATTTAAAAAAAATATTATCAAATATCTTATCAAAAGAATTTTTGTTTAATTTTTAATATTTTCTGCCAAATTCATAACCGTATTCAAATATCTACAAATATATTAATAATTAGTTATTACTTATTAGTTAGTTAATATTAATATTACTTAATATTAATATATTAGTTAATAGTTAATATTAGTTAGTTAATTAATTAGTTATGTTAATCAAATATTAATATAATAATATTTAGAGATCTTATAGCTTTTATTGACCTGTGGCAAGATAATAGCAAAGCTTTTAGACTAAACACTTCACTGACATATGACATAGCAGTTTTAATTTGATTGGTCAATGTGAAATGCACAAGTACTCTAAAATGATAAATAAGTTTTTCTAAAGGGAATTACATAAATTCACCTATCTATATATTCCAGTAACAAAATTTTCGAATTATTTTTGATAAACATGAAATATTCTCAGATTTTAATTGAAATTTTGATATTTATAAGAACGAAGAAGTATTTTTTACATCATCAAGTAATCGCTTTACTACAAATTAATTATTTTTCTAGCATTTGGAAAGGAACAAAAACAAAAATTTCAAAGTTTTCAAATCAGGAAAAGCACCAGAAGATGAAACCTCCTACCGGCCCATAAATTTACAGCTGATAATCTCGACAGTTTTTGAGAAATTATACATAAAGACGCTTAACGATGCAATAAAAAATATAATACATTTTCAAAACATCATTTTGTATTTCGTAATAATCAGTATAGTAACTACAGAAAAATTGTATAGACTCATAAACGAAATAAATATGGACTTAAATGCAAAAATATATTGTTCGGCTGCTTTCCTGGATATATCTCAGGCTTTGAGATAAAGTATGACACACATATTACCTACCTTACCAACCAAAATCTTACCTCAACGATATACATAGAAGTTTCACTATAAAATAAGACAATGAACTCTCCGAATTACATCTAATATATTCAGTTTCACAAAACAATGTACTGGGTCCCGTAATTTGTCCCTATATAAAGCTGATATACCGACCTCAAAAATCACTACTGTGGACAACATATTCAGACTACACAGCAATTTTAACATTTCATGAAGATCTATTAGCAGAATCAAAGAAGCTCCAAACGCGCCTGGATAAAATACAACAGTGGCTGAAGATATGGCGTATTAAAACAAACGAAACAACGTAACACAAGTAACATTCACTCTGCGTAGAAGAACATGCCCATTAGTGAATATTAAAAATTATCAACTTCCTTAAGCTTAGTATGATAAGCTGAGGATCTAAATCGATGCCTAACCTAGAAGAAGCACTTATTTGTTAAGCGAACACGGACCTGAATTTTATCAAATATATTATCTTATTGGGCCCAAATCCAAGTTATCATTAGATGACAAGGTATTGCTATACGAATCAAAACTTAAGTCTATGTGGTCATATGGCATCCACCTATAAGGTATTACTAGCAATTCTTATATAACCATCATACAAGGACTTCAAAACAAACTGTTGCGTGCCATTGTGGATGCTCCGCACTATATCTTTTATGAAGTGATACAACGAGTATAATTGAAAATTTTAGTATTAAGTACATTCAAACTTCGCTAATCAGCTAAATATAGAACTTGATCATGAGGTGTGTAGAATAAAATATTTAACACCATTCCTTATGATTATAGGACATATATAGACTTTAGAATAAGAATAACTGATTAATAATTTGCACATTAGCTTACTTAATAAAGTGATTTTCTACATATTATGTATATAATACAATCATCAGAAATGTTTATTGCCCACTGGGCAGATTTTTGAACCACCTAGAGCAACAATAGTGAAAAAAAAAATAGAATAATGGATGTTACCAATAATTAAAAGCAGTAAATTTCAAGAATGTTTTAGATGTTTTCGAGATTCTGCAATTCGCACTAAAATCCCAGAATATTGTCCACCAGTCCACGAATGCATCTCGTATAACTATAAATCATACGGGATTATCTAGGAACTTTAATTTTCTTCTTATCCCTTATTAATAATGGTAAAAAGATGAGTAGAGAGTATTTAAGGATTAAACAGCAAATGCTCTCGGGTTCGCCAATACGGACCCTAAAAATTTCAACAAAGGAACTAAATGAATATTTCGTAGCACATAAATTTCTGTTTTAACAACACCCTTTTCTAGAGAACTTAATGACAGATAAGGGGTAGCGGTAAGTGAAAATTTAATATTATACAAATCCCGATAATAGATTCGCCTTTTCAGTCGTTCAGCTTTTACCCCACATCAAAGCGGGAGCGCACTCATCAATTATTCATTTGATGCGGCATGGGGTCAATAAAACTACAAACTAACTAATCGTGTCTATACAAAATGCTGCTATTAATGCCGCCGGCCTCGCTGCACCCCATGAATACGGCGACATTAAAATAATTGCCAAATATAGAGTACGTACAACTGTTCCTCTCAATGAATGGTTGCAAAACGTAGATGGCTAACGTGTCGTGCTTTTTCTTGTATTAAATACCATATGATTGATTAACGACATTTTTCTACGATAATTTAATAATAAATCAATAAATCAATAGTAAATCATGTCGATATTATATATGGCCTATAAATTAGTTTTAAAGGATTTTTTATTAATTTGAATGTATTGAGTGTTTTTTATTTTTATTCTAAACGAGATTATTTCATTGAACGAATAATATGACTAGCACATAAAATAAATGATGTGAAACTGAAAGTATATAGAATGGATACGTATGGAGAAGAGAATTATGCAATAAATTGAAATGACTTACTAAATCGCATGTCTGTCTTGGCTGTTGCCGATTCAGCCCTCGAACCCACCTGCTGATCATGCCGACGAGTGACAAAAACTCTACCGTTTCTTTTGGGGTGAGCTTGCTCTCTAACGGTTTCTTTTCCACCTCCATCACCACCAAGAACCCGAGGGAGGGGCTTCAGCAAAAAACACAGTACATCGACAAAGAGAAAAATAATTGATAAGGAAATGTATCAGAATTACTAAAGAATTCGTAAATAATTACAAGAATTGAAAAGAAAGGACTACCGAAGATAGAAGGAAAACAAATGACATATCAGAATCAGAAAGAACCAAAAACCATAGAATTTCTCTAGGTCAGTATTCTCCAAGACCAAGCTTATGTTACTATTTAGTAAGTTCATTTTTCTTAAGTTATCTTGGCCTTCACCAGATATTCGATACGATACTCTATTTGACCGCTAAACTACAATCGCTACTACAAAAATAACATTATATTTTTCCTAAACTTAAAGTTAAACAAATAACTTCAAAAATCGACCTATATGTTGGAGAAAGTGGTAATCAAAATGTAATCATAACGGCCTACAAAATACCCGAAAACATCATCCCAGATATTGAATACGTGCGGGGTACCAACAGCGCCGACTAGTAAACTATAACGAATATGTGGCAACCCCGAGACGTTTATCCGGGATTTATTGAAGGGTACTTTCATTCATTCATTCACTGACCATCGTTTAGTTGAGACGAGCCACCATCCACTGCCCAAGCTTCGTCTTCAGGTAACACCGCTGCCATCTCTTTTATCTATTGTGATTTCTATATATTTATATCATCAATAACGCTCGTATCATGTAAACAACCACTTTCGTTTCGTTTTACCGAGCCATATAATTCACCCTAAAGCACCAATTGCAGTCGAGAGGATCCCCATTGATTGTTTCATCAAGTAATGCCTTCAAATCATCGTCTTCAAATTTTTTTCTCTATCTAGATGACACATACTGAAAAGTGAGGCTTCTACATGAAATTGGTTACAAATGTGCCGGATGGGATTTAATACACAGTAATATGATCTGTTGTAAATCCTTTAAAATATAATTTAGAGGACCTGGACATTGCAGTATTATTAACACTTAAGAATGAGACGCTAAAATTTTTGTTGGGTTCATTGATATTATAGTAGGTGCTCTGTAATTCGACATTACTGTAATGGTGTATCTGAGAAGTGGCCCAGATCGATGTATAGGGTGAGGCAAAAGTCCCGCTACAATTTTGATTGTCCGCCATCTTGGTTATGTGACGTTTAGCTTAGTTTCGCTTTAACAGTTGTATAAACGTCCAAATTTTATTATGGATAAAAATACGCCACAAGATCATCCATAATAAAATTTGGACGTCTATAAAACTGAGCTAAACAAACTAATCACATAACTAAGATGGCGCGCAATCAAAATGGTAGCGGAACTTATGCCCCACCTGTTTTTAATTAGGGCAAACGAAATTAATAAATGAATTAACGACTATAAAAGGGACTGCTTTTTGAACTTTTGGACCTAATTTTATTATAATTATTTTAGATATAGTAGTAATGGAGCTGATTTTAAAGACAAGATTAAATAACATTTTAATAGCAATCATCTGGAAGCCCTAGGAAGTATTAATCTTATTAAATTTTCTCAATTGACTGTAATAATTCACCTAGGCCAGTTATTGGCGACCCATAATAATCAAATCTATAAGTTGGCGTAACCCCATGAGTTCGAATCTCGCAGAAACATGTACATTTGTGTTATTTGGTAACTTAAAGTAAAGTGGATAACGTCAGATTCACTTAAAGATTACATAATTAATCGCATATCTGTCGAAAAACATTTTGAATTATAAATGATATAGCAGTAATTACCTACAATTATAATTTTAATTATAATTAATTAATTAATTATATATAATAATACAACAATTAATTTATATATTATTTATAAACAAATATTTTATATAGAGGTATATTAAATATTTATATAGAGAAACCGTTGATAATAAAATATATATTCTTTAATTCAACGACACAAAATATAGGAATTTTCCTAACAGGTAAACTTTTTAAACATCACCATCCAGTCGAATTTTAGAACAGGAAACATTGGCAGAACAGGCACGTCCAAGGAATTTCATTAAAATTTTAATTAGTGCTAATTTGCTCCATTTTTATTTAGTTATAAAAAGACAAAACCCCTTTTTATTGCGGACTCCGTTATAAAACTCGCTCTGTTACAATAGGACGTAACAGATAAATGTTTCAATTAAATTTTACGATTCAGCTTAATTCTTCGAACAGAATCAATTTCGTGTTATTGTTCCGATTTTACACGTTTAGCTATTCCCAAACCGCGATTATAAAAGTAAAAGGGGATGAAAACCTAAATATAAATTTAATCTGTGGCTTTATTTTCTTTTATATTTATTAACTGTCCAAAACAATAATGCAGTATAACGGTAACTTTATTATGTCCATTTTATTCCTCCAGGTTCTTCCCTCTTTTTGTCAATATTTATCTTCTTTTATATTCTTTTCTAATCTTGCGTTAACATTTTTAGTTTTAATTTTTATAAACAAAAAGCTATAATAAAATGCAAAAATAATTCTTTCTTATATTTACAAACGTATTCTTCAAGTTTATAATTCTAGTAAAATAAAGCCAGTTTAGTAACATTTTGTGTACTATTATATTAAATGCGCGTCATCAAAATTTATGACGTCAGCACGTCGTAATGTTACCGCACCAACTTCTAATTATTATCTCTATAAATATTTGGTTGGTAAGATTTTTGTTGATAACAGGGTCAACCAGTACCAACAAATTGAATTTTATAGTTCGATTCCGTTATGTGATCTGGTATATTAAATAGCATTCTATCTCTTTGTAACTAGGGTGAAATCAGAATGAAAAATCCGCTCCGACTTCAAAACGAATTTTATATTTTCACAAACTTCATTTGGCAATATATTCGATGTCATCTATAGCGCAAATTTGCAATTTTATTGGAGAGACTAAGTTACATACAATGCTATATTTCAACAATGATTTGTATGTATGAATATATGGATTTCAAAAAGGAAATGATGCTTGTAAAGCCCAATCAGTCACTTATGTTTCAAGTATTCTGTTAGTATTATTATTAGTATGCAGAAAATATTCTAAGTGCTGACATCATATCTTATGAAGCCCGTAATTATTGGTACAAAAATTTACAAAATTACAAAATTTAAAAAACTGTATATGGGCACACATACGAGATAATTACAAAGACGAGATAATTTCGACTAGCCGCTTTAGAAAACTCCGAAGATTAAATATGAGGAATTGCAAATTGTTCCAAATGAATACACAACGAAAGTCTGATCAGATTTAGACAATGAGAGTCAGATATTTCCTAGTATTTACAGAAACTGAGATAAATTCAAAACTTGGAAAATGCGATCCCCAAATGTTGGCTGAAAAACTATGTTAACGAATAAGTATAAATTATAAAACATATATGGAATGAACGAATGATTTCCCAAGGTTTAGTGTTTCTAAATACCAATAATCTAGAGCTGAATCTTAGTCCTATAGAGCACTGCCATCTGCTTTAGGTAGGCTTCATAGACCTGCAGTCTCTCTTTGGTGACCTCTAGCAGCCTTATTAAAAAAGGTACTGTACTGATTTCTTAAAACATCTAGTGCCCTATTAGTGGAGCTATATATGCATTTTACTAATTATCCACTAACAAAAAGGTTCTTTGTATGGAAAAATTTAATGTGCGATAAAATTTATTTTTTAAAAACAGATTACCAAAAGTACAAAAATGCAGGTATATCATGGGCGTTAATAATTACTCTCTGCTTCAGTGGCAAAACGCTACGTCTACTTCATGGTTTCCTTGAATAGTTTCCCTTCTTAGAAAGTTTGTCTTTGTGGGACATGAAAGTTCGTTTTATTATCAACTCCCAAACAGAAATCACACAATTATTACAGAACATCACATCCAACCAGAAATTAATGATTTACTGGAGAAGAAAATAGGAAAGTCATATTTTTGCATGTAGCTAATGTAACTCACATGAAATATTAAGTCATTTTATTACATCATTTTCGTTGGTGAAAGCTGGTTTTACCAACGAAAAAGTAAAAAAGGTTTTACTCACAGTCAAAAGGTTTTACACACGTAATGGGCTGCTTATTTTTTTCATTCTCAGATTTTCATTTTATTAACTGTCAAAAGAAAAATGCATTCCAATGGTAATTATATTGATAGGTTCACATTTTCCTCCCAGTTTCAAAATTTTGTCATTAAAAAAAATATTTTCGACACGGTGGTAAACAAACAACTTTAGCAGTATTTGAAAATAACTTTTAAGCATAAAGTAATTAAATTTCCCTATACTTTTTTTCTTAAGAATAACTTTATTAGCAGAACATTTTTAAGAGCTTAAAATTTTATTTAGGTTTGATTTTATATTATTAAATTGAATTAAAAAATAGAAAAATTAAAGGTTAGGGGTTAAACATTCCAAATAGCAATTTAATTATCAGTATTAGCTATTAATATCTTATATAATGTTTCTAAAGTTTGTTACTATTTTCTAATGTGGTAAATCTTAATGTTTTCATTCGTATAAACTGAAAAATATAAAGTTTAATATTTTTTCGAGTGTACTTTTAACTACCTCAGTTAATTTTTAAAAACCAGTTCTTTGATTTCAGATCTTCTTCCAGTCTTTGATAACCAGAAAGATTTCTGAAGCTATATGGATGAATAGTGTGCTTGTGGAATGATGTGAGTTGATGTATGCTAAAAAATAACAAGGAAATAACAGTTGTCCACACCACACATAACAAATTGCTTTACACAGGGTCGCTCATATTATAATGTTATTTGTTGATAGTTTTGTCCGTCAAAAGACATGTATAACGAAGGAAAGCGCTATGTGACCCGGTAAACTTCGTATCACCCACATTGGTCTTGCAAATTTTCTGGGACCACAACGATTTAAACCTCTTTGCTTCCTCATAGGTAGATATTTTCTCAGATCTGATGACAATATATATCCAGAAGCTATTTTGAACATTTTGACTATATCACTATTCTTGAAGAAATGTTTATAATTTTGAACAATAGTTCGTTTTACTGTTGGATTGCGAGCCCAATGTCTATCATTTCCGCATTGGGATTGTCCATAAAAGAGATTTGTAAGAATTGATGATCTGCATCTTTAATTTGTAACAGTGCTCCTAGTAAGTGATAATTTGTCCATGTATCTTTAATTCCTTAAGAATTTTAATCTTATTTTTGACACAAATTTGAATGTTACCAAACAACTTTTATGGTATAATGCCTTGAAAGGTAGTATGAGAATGGTCTATACAATATGTCTGCATCAAATGACGTCATTTTGAGGCAAATGTTATATTTTTGAATGCTGTCCAAGAAGCAGTTGGAATAATGTCCCATTCGATAAACTAATACGGATTATGGATCTGGTGATGGGACCAATTGTGGGCATGTTATTTTTCTACCGGCACGACATAATCAAGTAGATTTACCGCTCTATTTTAAAATATTATGCATCTCCCAATATTAACAAACCATTGTCACTTCAATGCTCAATTTAACGGCATCATGCTCAATGTCGTTGTGGTTGATATGAACGAACTCGTTGCATTTCATGCCTATCCACATCATTTCCAGTTACTCTCAAATGCAATTATGACCAACACGATTATTATCATTTCGTTTCTCTTGCTGATCATTACTGCGGTTAATACGTGAGGTAGTTCGTCCCACATTTGATTACATTCGGCGACCTAAGCGACGTCTTCTCCTTAGTACTGTTAACAAAAGAGTAAAAAAAGTTTTTGTACACTAAATCTATGACCCTCTATTCAACTCTCTAATTATTAGCGGTAAAGTATTAAACGGCCAGTGTCGAGAAATTATTATATGTTTAATAATAGCAATTTGATAATAGTTTTAATAAATATTCTTTCAATATGTAATAAAATTTTAATATGTCATTTGATATTATTTCCAAATAAAAATATCGGAAGTCTGAAAATTAAATCTGATGTTCCAATTAGCAACGTATATAACCATAATTTATTATGGATGCTTTAGTTGGACAAATGGCCGATGAAGTGCAGACATTCATAACGATTTTGCGTATCCCATGTCGGACTAACGTTGCATATTTAAGCAGTCTGTTCTCCCCCTAAACAACCATTGTTAGATGCACTTTATTTTGAATTACCCTTATGGATGTAAGCTCCTACGATCATAATACAATTTCCATCGGCGAGGTCGGTTCGTTTGCGATTTTATTGACCAAATGGCTTAGTGGATCGCATGAATTATTTATAGATATCCATTGCTTTCAGTCGGATTAGGGATGAAAATAAGGAATAAGAACGATAAGAATTGTTTTTCTTTCGGGTTTTTTTTTTCGAGATGGGTCATTTGTGTGAACATATCACCGGCATGAATATGAAACTATAATAAATTTACAGTTAAATATTATATATACTGAAGTAATTTAGCAAGAATCTGTTTGGATTGAGAAAAATTCTAACGGATGTAAATTGTTAATAGCTATCAATTATAAAAAAGTAATTTACTACAATTGCATACATATCTAAAATTTTAATCTCTAATGTCTAAAATTCTAATATATTACATGTTTGTTATTTTATTATTGTCATAGGTTTATTTTGTTTTGACATATTTGCCAATTCAGGGATAGTTTATATGGAAAGGAAATAATTACGAGAAAAATAGTAAATACAATAATTTTCTTTTTCCGTATTAATTAATAATGTCACTGTTACTTTCATCAATAATTTCACTATCACAAAGGATTAACTTTTTATTGATATTTATTATTTAACTAAAAATGATGACTGAATGAAATGAATACTGATTAAAGCTACCAATCATTATTTACTAAAACTATTATCAAATTGCTATTATTAAACATATAATAATTTCTCGACACTGGCCGTTTAATACTTTACCGCTAATAATTAGAGAGTTGAATAGAGGGTCATAGATTTAGTGTGCAAAAACTTTTTTTACTCTTTGTTAACAGTACTAAGGAGAAGACGCCGCTTAGGTCGCCGAATGTAATCAAATGTGGGACGAACTACCTCACGTATTAACCGCAGTAATGATCAGCAAGAGAAACGAAATGATAATAATCGTGTTGGTCATAATTGCATCTGAGAGTGACTGCAAATGATGTGGATAGGCATGAATTGCAACGAGTTCGTTCATATCAACCACAACGACATTGAGCATGATGCCGTTAAATCGAGCATTGAAGTGAGAATGGTTTATGACAGTGGTAATATTTTAAAATAGAGCGGTAAATCTACTTGATTATGTCGTGCCGGTAGAAAAGTATCATGCCCACAATTGGTCCCACCACCTGATCCATAATCCGTATTAGTTTCTCGAATGGGACATTATTCTAACTACTTCTTGCACAGCATTCGAAAATATAACATTTGCCTCAAAATGACGTCATTTGGTGCAGACATATTATATAGACCATTCTCATACTCCTTTTCAAGCCATTATACCATAAAAGTTGTTTGGTAACATTTAAATTTGTGTCAAAAATAAGATTAAAAAATCTTAAGGAATTAAAGATACATGGACAAATTATCATTTACTAGGAGCACTGTTACAAATTAAAGATGCAGATCATCAATTCTTACAAATCTCTTTTATAGACAATCCCAATGCGGAAATGATAGACATTGTTCTCACAATCCAACAGTAAAACGAACTATTGTTCAAAATTATAAACATTTCTTCAAGAATAGTGATATAGTCAAAATGTTCAAAATAGATTCTGGATATATATTGTCATCAGATCTGACAAAATATCTGCCTGTGAGGAAGCAAAGAGGTTTAAATCGTTGTGGTCCCAGAAAATTTGCAAGACCAATGTGGGTGATACGAAGTTTACCGGGCCACCTAGTGCTTTCCTTCGTTATGCATTTCTTTTGACGGACAAAACTATCAACAAATAACATTATAATATAAGCGTCCTTGTGTAAAGCAATTTGTTATGTGTAGTGTCGACAACTGTTATTTCCTTGCTATTTTTTAGCATACATCAACTCACATCATTCCACAAGCACACTATTCATCCATATAGCTTCAGAACTCTTTTTGGTTATCAAAGACTGGAAGAAGACCTAGAATCAAAGAACTGGCTTTTAAAAATTAACTGAGGTAGTTAAAAGTACACTCGAAAAAACATTAAACTTTATATTTTTCAATTTATACGAATGAAAATATTAAGATTTACCACATTAGAAAATAGTAACAAACTTTAGAAACATTATATAAGATATTAATAGCTAATACTGATAATTAAAAAATTGCTATTTGGAATGTTTAACCTTTAACTTACATATATATATATATATATATATATATATATATATATATATATATATATTTATATATATATATGTATATATATATATATATATATATTTATATATATATATATATATATATATATATATATATATATATATATATTTATATATATATATATATATATATATATATATATATATATATTTATATATATATATATATATATATATATATATATATATATATACATATATATATATATATATATATATATATATATATATATATATATATATATATAATGATGGATCACATAAGCTCATGGGAATTAAAAATAATGACCGAAAATAAATAACGAAAATAGTCAACTAGCAGCAAAATATTATGTGTCCTACTTAAATATTAATCTACTACAGCAGAAAACAGGAAATGATAAGATAAAGCAGGTGCACCAGTAGTTTTTCCACTTATGCAAAGAAGGGTTTCACTAGCAAAAACGCTTCATAGAAATCACCTTAAAATTGCAAAGCAAAGTTTACGTCAGGCTCACCGTGGACAGAAAGATGTGAAGTCTCTTGTGGATATGACAAAGTGTATATGGACTAAAACAAAGAATTATAACTACGCGTATCAAAAATATATTTGTCTATAATTAATGTAATAGGCGCTTGCGTGTATTTTGATCAACTATATCTATCGGTGAAAAGGCGAGGTAATCATTGTAAACAACTGTACTATATATGCTCATCATCGAACACTCAAAATAGAATCTTTTTCTTTCTTTTCTGTTGATGTTAGATTTGAAAAAAAAATTAATGCCAAAGACTATCAAAGATATTTACAAAGTTATGGCAATGGTGTTCCGTCATATAACAATTGTCTATTCAAAATTATCTATTCAAATATTTTGATTTCAACGATATAAAAGTCAAGCTGTCGTTGCTTCTTAGACGACAAAAACAGTTATCTGTGGCGTATTGTGACTGGGGATGAAAAATGGACCTATGACGATAATCCCAAGCACATAAGAAATCATGGAAGAGCCATAAATATCGATACCAAAATAGAATATACATAACCATAATCTGAACGATGAATTACTGCTAGAGAACAGCAACAGCATATGACATACGCCGTCATCAACTTACACGGAACGTCCGGTCTCATTTTGCAAGGTTTACAAGCTCGAGTAGGTAGTACCTTCTAATCACAATTTAGAAATTCAAACCAACATCGATTTTTTTGCCACAATATCGCCATGTTGCGAAAAATATGGGAAAAGTAATAGAAAATGGTAGAAAATAATTAGGCTATTTAAAGCCAAAAAATGATCAGAGTATTCACAAGTATTTAGTGGAAATACATGAAGATTGGGGAAGTATAATGTAATTAAATAAGTATATGCCTATTATAATTTGTCCTTTCAGCTCAACATCATTTAATTAATTTATGTTATATCGTTTTAGAAATACTCTAAGATAGTATCATAATTCATATCCTAATTTATTTAACAGATTCATCTGTCCGAAACATATTTAATTATAATGTAAATCTGCTCTTAGGAAACCTATAGCCATAAACCTAAGTATCTAAATGCAATATAATTTAATGTTTTATTTATAAAATAGTTAGACGAAAATCTAACCTATATCTGGCACACATTAGCACGAATGATATAATATATTATAGATAATTAGATTAGTAGTAATTAATACTGAGGTCTATTGAAAAATCGTCATAAAGCACGAAAAACATTCAATAAACCTTAACTCCTATGTGGACGTAAAACCGTTGCACCAGCATGAAACGAGCATTTTGAAATCATTTACACTCCCTGGCCACTAATTTAAACTTCCACAAGTCGATTCAACCCCTTAGAAGAAATTCCTCGGCGTAAAAAGCGCGAAACTTTTCTCAGGAACAAACTATTTCAGGTCCGCTTTTCGGCGTTTCATCGTGTCACATTTCATTTTGTTCATCCTGCTTGTCCCTCTGCTGAGGTAAAACTCTCAAGGTAGTTGACAAAGACGGATAGAAGCGGGGGACACGGAAGAAAAAACGACAAAAGAAGCGGGATGACTGTAAACGAAGAAAGTTTCCTGGTAATTAACAAAGTCTCGGAAACCGTTTAAAAGGATAATTAGATAATCTACTTGGGAGTTTTTCTTTGTAATGGCGTTAAAGGACAGGAGAAATTTCCTCTTTCGATCTAAAGAACTGGCGAATTAAATGTTCACGTGAAAAATATTTATAATATTTTTCTTTATTAATTGAAATTTAATATTATTCTTCCTTTACTTCTGTTTATCAACCTTTAATATAGGTCTTAATTATGTTTGTTATATCACGGCTAACATCTGAATTTCTTTGTGTCTGTATTTATGTTCTGTTTTTATGTATACTTTTTAGACAAATAAGACTATAGAACAAGTACATAGACTTGTAAACAAAATAAACACTCACCTAAATGCCAAAATATATTGTTCGGCTGCTTTTCTAGACATATCTCAGGCGATCAACAAGGCGATGAACATACAAAATTAAATCCCATATATTCTGGATTTCCGCAAGGTAGTGTAACATACGCAGACGATATAGCAATCTTAGCATCCCATGAAGATCCAGTCACAGTATCAATAAACCTACAAAACCACCTGGAGCAAATACTATTATGGTTGAAGACATGGCGCATTAAAGCCAATGAAACAAAATCCACGCATGGGAAACGGGAAATGTGGCAATGTCGCCGTAGCTACTATGAGTTTTAGTACATTTTGGCTCTGACATATAACAAAATTTTAATATAAATAAAATAATATTCTATTAAATATAATTTATTTTAATATTATAATACATCTAATACATATATTATCGAAGAACTTAAAACTATAATTAATTATACAGCCACAATAATTTATAGGTTAGAGTTGTTTTATTATATATACATTAAACTTTTTTCCACACTAGTATAGGCAGGGTTCTAGGAGCGTTTTTTTATGTAGTGGTATCCTCCGAAGGCGTAATCCACATAATTAACAATTTTATATCTGAGTAATGTACTTTACTTTACGTAGAGCATATTTATATTTTACGCCTAGTTCTTGTTTCTTTTGATGTAATGTATCCTTGTAAATTCATTATGATATTACTATATTTCCCTTTAGTTTGTCCTGTTACTATCTGTATACATCTTTCTTGATAAAACTACATTTAATCACTGTATTCTCCTTAATGCATTTGCCATATCTGCAAAACAGTTAGTGTTAGTTCTCTCCTCATACATGTTAACCAAGTGTTCATGTATATTATGAACAATAATATACATATCATAAAACTTTCACACTCTATAATACAATTCCCTACAACTAAAGTATACTAATTGTATACTGACCTTAGGTGGTTTCCTCTTTCATCAACATGTCTTGGTAATCGACAGCATTGTATCATAAACCAACATTCATAAGATTTTGATCAATCTGAGTAATGTATTTTACTTTCATTGGAGATCATATTTATGCAATGCAATGTTTCCTTGTAAAATTATTTGGCTGTTTCTATATGTCTCTTTAGTTTGTTCTGTTAATACCTGTATACATATTTCTTGATAAAACTACATTTAGTCACCGCATTTAGCATATCCGTGAAACAGTTAATATTGTTTCTCTCCACATACATTTTAACCAAATGTTCATCTATATTCTCAACAGTAACACACATGCTCATATGTTAAAGCTTTCACACTCTATAATACAATTTCCTACAATAACAGTATATTAATTATATTCTGACCTTTAGTTGATTCCTCTTTCATCACTCTGTCTTGGTAATTGTTAGTATTGAATCATCAACCAACATTCATAAAATTTGATTCAATCATTGTGAGATTCAGAAACGCTAATCAAGTGAATAACTAGCTGCTTATTTTCAATCTATCAAAAACTTGCTCAAGATTCTACTATTTGTCAATTTCTTCTTCAATGTGTCTGATCGAGCTCACACAAACAGAAGGTGCTACTTCAACAATGCCTCTTTCCATAAATCCAGACAGTTAGGCCTGAATATCTATTATAATAATTCTTGGCTATACCCTGTATCAACTCAAATGGATTAAAAATGCAGTGATAGGGAGGAAGATATAATACTCTTTGGCCATAACATTCAGTAATCTGATGTACTGTGTATATTTTCTCAGGCTTATTTCTAAAAAAGTAAATTACATAAAATGCAATTAAATATTTCATTTATATTTACCGAGTAACAATTAGAAATAGTTCATTCTTTAACATTATTTTCCCGAAATTCGCCTTTGTTGGTGCACTTGTTGGGATTTTCCCCAACATATATATATCCCCCATATATATATATATATATATATATATATATATATATATATATATATATATATATATATATATATATATATATATATATATATATATATATATATATATATATATATATATATATATATGGTAGATATGGTGCATTTTACATAACGGTAACTCATGATTCCTCCAAGTACTTTAAAAGCTGATTTTCAAACTACTGCAAAGACAAGTTATAGTTCATTTCTTCATGGTAGTCACCCTTGGACTTAGAGAAACACTAATTCCGCACCAGATATAAAACCATTCCTGTTTACAGCATGAAGAACTATATGTCTGCGATGAATAAATGTTATGACTAACAAAACCTAATCCATAGTTATTCCTACATTTACCTTTTCCCATCAACTTTTCTTGCCTTTACACTATATTTATTATCATCTTGCTATGAGCAACCCAATGTACCATTCTGAAATATTCATGTCTCATTTAAATATATAAATTGATATATTTCTTCCTTGATTTTGTTATATGTTTTTAAAAATTATATTATTTTAATATAATATATTGAAGTTCCATTAAACCTCTTCGTGGGTTATCTTTATACCACTTAAATCCTATACGGATGTATGAATGTAGAAACGGATGTTTTATATCTCTCAAATAGCTGTATATCCTTTGGATTTTTATGAATACTTTCCGGACTAACAATTTTCTCTGAAATAGTTGTAGTAATTTATGTTTCGATTAAAAAAAACTACTTACTCTTTTATACATTTCGTATATTTGATCTCTGAAACACCAAGCTGATCTTGATTCCTCACCTGTCTCGCATAAACGCGGTTTCTTTTTGGCGAATTTAAGGTTATTTTGTTTTTTATTTTTTGAGATATGTTAGTCACCGTGTCCGTATTAATATACAGTGCTGCTGCAAGGCGCAAAAAAATATTGTCAATAAAAATCGCGGCGATTTCAAATTTATTAAAACAAATGGTTAAAACAACATTTGCCGGTTTATAACCCGTAATTATAATATTTTGAAGAATTTTTAGACATTTGGCAAACGGACAACTTTTGCAGGCTCATTCCGTTACATGTTCGAACTTCTCTACCAGCATTCTATTTATTTTTAAATAGAATAAAATGACAAGGATATATTGTATAGTGTACATATTGTCTGACTGTAAAACGAATTTACAACTTTAGACAGACACAACATCAATAGTTGTTTACAAATATCTGATACAATAAATTTAAGAAAAAAAATTGACCAATATTCTGACTGCAGTTACTAGAATAATTAAAACTAAAAAGATAATTATTCTTAATGCAACTTTGCAACAAAACAAATATATCGTTTTATTAATGAACGACATAATCTGTTTTTAACATTAACAAACCTCGTCAATTTCACACCGTTATTTGTATATCTTCGTGGGGACATGTCCTTGGTATCAAATCAGTATTATATAGGGGGTAATCAAACACTTAATTCTCCTCTCAACAATGATCAACTTTCTCTCACTGCTTGCTCATAGGATGACTTGTACATACTTAAAAACTAATGAATATTTTTATATTGCTGTAAATAATAATTATTAATAATAAGATTTATGATGTGTAAAATTATAAAGCATTTATAAAATATAAAGGACTTGTATATATAAATGAATCATTATAGAGGAAAAAAAATTGATCAGTATTCTGACTATAAATACTAGAATAATTAAAACTTAAATGATAAATATTCTTGATGCAATTTTGCCACAAAACAAATATATCGTTTTACTAATGAACGACATAATCTGTTTTTAACATTAACAAGCCTCGTCAATTTAACACCGTTTGTTGTATAAGAAAAGGGAATGAAATAGTTTTAAATAAGGATTATACTCAATAGATAATTATACTTTAGCCCCCTTAAAAGCCATTCACCGTGCATAAATCTTAATCTCCATGTGAGCATAAACACCTTTTTTAAGTTAGAAGGTGGGAATAAACAACCACCGCTGATATTACGATCCTATTAAATTAATTATAACGGGTGAAATGTGTAAATATTTAACAAGTTCTGTCAGGATTACCTCAAGTTTAACATGAATTAAATTATGTACTATTTGGAAACATCTTTATTTCTGGTGTTATTTTCTGGAAAAATAAAAAATATTTTAATTTTTCTTTGTAAATGTTTTTGTTGTTGGTTTGTGAAATATTAATTTTTTCATACATTAGCGTACAAAGTTAATTCTGATAAATTTATGATGGTTACCATAAACTTGTTATCACAAATAATTGTTTAAAAACTTAACTAAATATAGTCGAATTTGATCTATTATATAATATATGAAAAATATACCCTTCAAATTAGCTTGAATGGAAAGTTACAGTGTAAAATTTTTACTTGGCTATTCAAAAGATTAATTCTGGTGTAGCGACCTTCAGATGTGTCGAATCTTCTCACAATTCTCAGCAACCCACAGATCTCCTCGAGACGTTGTACATACCTCAGTTTAGTACCCACGGTGAGATGGCAACAAGTGGTACTGACAGAGGGTGCGATGTGTCAACCTCATGTCAGCCGATGTATGGTGAAGCTAGGGATGACGCGGCCCCTCGAAGTTTTTTCCGTTCGTGACTCTAGTAGTGATCAGAGTTACCAGTAGTGCATTTCAACTTACTACATTGTGATTCTAGTTTCCTTTTAGTATATATTCTTTATATAATTATATTCTGTTCATATAATTTTCTTCACGGTATTTATTATTCAATCGTATAAAAAGAAAACTCCATTACTCCGATATCTCTGACAAATAAATATTCTAATTATTCGTCTTTCTCTAACCGCACCTAAATCACAAACTAAAATTGAAGCTTTTAATTATTTGACTGTTTACATGATACAGATTTTCATATATTAATTTGGAAAATCGGGCATGTACGAAGAAAATATTGCAAAATTTGGACTTACTATCTCTGGACTGAACACTCTATTAACAAACTTTGGATATTGGTTCTGTATATGTTATAACTGACAGTACCGGGACGAGTACATAAGTTCAAGGAATAGTAGAATAGTAGTACCGAAGAGTTCGAATCAATTTCTATTCCATTTGAAGCACATTTTTAGCTCGTTTAAAATATCTTCGTGGGAACATGTCTTTGGTACCAATTCAGTATTAAATAGGAGGTAATCAAACACTTAACTCTCCTCTCAATATTGATAAACTTTCTCTCACTGCTGGCTCATAGCATGACTTGTACAAATAGTAATACTAATGAATATGCTGTAAATAATAATTACTAGCAATAAGAATTAGGGTGTGTAAAATTATAAAGCATATATGAAATATAAAGGACTTGTATATATAAATCAATCATTCACTTACAATCACTTACATTTTCAGCTGACCATTAATTTGTGTAAACTGAATATTGTGTGGGCTATTTTGCTCGGGAGTTATTCAAAAAATGCAATACTATTTAATATGTCAAACTTGTGTACTATAACCAAAAACTTTTATAACCTTTCCAACCGCTAACCCAATATTAACCACAATATTTTGTAGTTTAATTAATAATAACGTTTCTGTTTCGTTTGATTATAAGCTCGCAGGTCCGCTTTGCCAACAAAGAGATATCCTATGGCGAACTCGTGACTGTTTCCTATGCCCCACGTAGACAAAAACACTTTATTCGACCCTCGAAAAAAAATATGACGGATATCTCAACTTCGGCGATGGCGGCGCATGAATCGGTGAGGAATTTCGACATTCTAAAGAAGAATAATGAAGGGCGCGACGCCCCTAACAAAAGAAGAACAAACTACCATCGACGATGAGACCTTTTCAAAATATATCGAGTATACCACATTAAACAGTGCAGGTTCGAACAATGGACCGTTTCCATTGTGATGGAATTGTTTCGCTACATGGAACAGTTGGATGCGCTTTATTTTGCAATTATTTTTCGGGTTTTTTCATCGAAACTTTGAATAACAAATGTTTCATCTCATATTTCAATAATTATTATCTTGGTGGAAACACATTTTTTAGCTGGTCTGAGAACGAAAATATTTTCTATACATAAATATGAATTGCTATGTATGTTTTTTTATTCATTAACAAAATATTAAAAACCAAATAATATTCACACAATTTTATTTTGTTCTTAGTACCACTTACTACGTGTGATGTTACAACTACCATCAGTTAATTTTGTTGTTATATATGTTACATCACACGACTATTTACCTTTATTTCAATGCATATATGGAAATTGAAATTAATATTCTCTCAAGAAATATAAATATTGATTATTTATTTACAGACATGTTTTATCAATTTCAGTTATACATTATTTAGTATTCCACTGCATAAATACTCGATTTGCGTAGATATTTTGAAACGGCATCCAAAGTTTGAACCACTGATCGTTTTTAATCTTTTGACATAATAACTTGAGAAATATATGAAGATATATCATTATTAGCTATATTCTGTTATCTATAGTATATATACTTTTTGTAGATATGTAATGGAGAGTTTTGCAATTGAAAAAAATTCGCTTATATCTTGGGCACAATGTTACCCATTCAAATATTCAGACTGAATGAATGAGACTAAATCGAATATATTAATCGACTACTTAGAAAGATCGGTTTTCAAACATGATTTTCTTTCATAGAATCAATTTCATGAATTGAATCCAATAAAGATAATAAATCCCAACCAGACCTTATGACCTTTATCTGAACAATTGATAATAGAATAATGTATGTCCAATGATCTGGAAATGAGTAACGAGCTACTTAAACCTATAAGAAATTTTGGCTGACTAAATAAAAAATTGGATGTTATTGATGCAGTATAACTATCGCGTGTAATTATACTTTTTTTATTAGCAAATATAAATAGTATATAATGTAATAGTATATAATGCAAATAATGTGCTCTTTAATATAGATTTAAATACATGGAGAACAATGATACAAAAATTTGCTTTTGTAGTTACTGTTGCTAACACCACCAACACTTGGCATATTGTCATAATAAGAAATGAAAGTTATCTATGATATGAATGATATTATTTACAGTGTATTATTAATCATCATATTATGTTTATAAACCCACACCATGATACATTACATATAGAATGTTATAAGGATACTAAATAAAGCAAATATTTGATGATTACTTGAAAGTTGTCTTGATGGAAATAAATCGCTGATTTTGAACATAAAATTGCTCTATGATAAGGGATAAGACTGATTTGCTGATATGTGACTAGATAAGTATACGTGTGACTGATAATTATATATATATACTAGATAATTATATATATATATATATATATAATTTTACATGTAACCCGAATTATGATCCTCGCCGTTAAGCTTATTGACTGGCTATTAACCAGTTTACTCTTAACCAGACTGGTTGCTAGCATAACTGAAATTCTTATTTTACACCCTTGCCTTCAAACAATCACAATTAGAAACAACCTCATAATTAATTATTTTTGTTACGGTTTTATTTTTTAGCAAAAAGTTTCCAAAGTAATTTTATTTAGAATCTATCATTAATAGTTACAAAATTCAGTAAATCTTAATACTCTCTAATACAACTCTCTCAAAGTTTTCTCCATGAAATACTCCATTATATATGCTGAAAAGGAGAAAGCAACAGTGACACGCACCTATAACTTTATATTTAATTCAAAAGTAAAAGTTCCCGAATATTATTCTCATTCGGCTTTATGTAATGTTTGTCGTTTCTAACGGGTATTCTACAAACTAAGCGAAGCCTGACGAAAAAATTAAAACAAAACTTTTGGATACGATAACTTCTCATCCTGTTTTGTTTTAAGTTTAATTAGATCTCCTGTTACCAAATATAAGTTTTTAAAATATATTTCCTTTGTTTACAAATAAATGTTTAGTTTCTGTAGAAAATTATTGTTCTTTAATAAAATTAATAATTAAGGTATTTTCTTTCTCTTTTAGTTATGGGTTGTTATGTATTTGCCTTGTTTTTCAGAATGCTTTCTCACTAACACTTTCTAATTATGAAGAGCTATTCAGTAGTGCAACAGGTTAAATAGACAACGCCAAAATAATCCCAATTTAAAAGCCGTATACATCATACATATCCGCATTGTACCAACACGTAATTTTTAAAATCAAGTTATATCAACATTGTATCGCAAAATGCTCCGCAGTGCAATTTCAAAATATGAACAAAAATCTCTGAATTTTATATTTGGAATGATATCAAAACGAAAAACGAGTATTAAAATATCATTAAAGGAAGTTATTTAATTTTAAGCAATGCTGTTTAAAATTTTGTGTTAGTATCGGTTATTTTTATATTATTAGAACTGTATAGATTTATGGCCAGTTTGAATAAGAAACGATTAAAAATAGTAAGATCAGTTACATTTTACAATTCTGTAATAGGAACAAATTAACATATTCGCTTTATCGGAACGTACATGCAGCAAGAACTGATAATAATTGATATGGTTCTCAAGACATAGTATATCTTTGTACTGGCGGTAATTCTAAAGGTTACTCAGATTTGTTCCAGTACCTCCCACCCTAATTCCGATTTTGTATCGAGCATGAGACTTGTGATATGAGGGCCCGTGTTACCCTGGAGAAGAGTCGCACTTCGTGCTCGAATTTTGCGATATTGAAGGCGTTCGTGGATGAGTCTATCATCCACTACCAATACTGATGCCGAGTTCAGCCGAAATGTCTCGAACATTCATACTACGGTCATCCACAATGAGTTATTCTATGCGGCGAATTTTGTCTGGTGTGATGCTGGTTCGCGGTCGACGATCATGCGGCTTATTCTCGACGGTTTCGCGGCCATCCTTGAATGCTTTGGCCCATTTAAACACGACAGCCTTACTCAGACACTAACTACCGAACTGATTTCGCAAACGCAGAAAAATTTCCGTCTGTTTAACGTCTTCCCATACGACAAAACGAATGACAATACGTTGCGTTACGGCGGTTGGCACTTGACGTTCACTCATGGTTGTAGCACGCGCTCCCGATGAAAACTACGCCACACTTTTCGTAGGAGACCCAGCAATCACATACTCAAGCCATTACCTTCAAAACATACAAGCGCGTCATTTACAGCGTTTGTCTCCATCATATTTTAACCACTCTCGTATGTGTTAAAGTGAAATATCAATTTTAAAATAGTTTTATTCGCATATTCCCAGTTTTAATATGAACAACTGTTTTACTTCATTTTTATTCCATTTATTTCATGTTTACTGTAATTAACATAGAGACATTTATTATTTTAGTTAATGTTATCTATCAAATACGTTTCTGAATGTATATTGAAAATGCTGTAAAAACAAGTGAATAGACAAGTAACATATCATTTTTAAATTAGGCTTTTTGCTCTATCATGCGAGAAACATGATTAATACAATACATTGTGGTCGAATTCAGACTACTGGGTTATCACTAGTATTAACAACTATGGTTACACTCTTCTTTGGTATAATTAGACGAAAATAATCAAACAAACCTTTCAACGTAATATAACGTCTAACACGCGTAAAGACACTAAGACCTAGACAACATATTTCTATACAACCTGGAGCCTAATAAAATAAGTTATATCCCATCGTAAAATGTCACTGGAACAAATAGAAAATAAAAGCAAGTCATCCTCGTGAGATAAACGCCAGCTTCCCCCTTCTCGTGCGTATTCACTTTTACGAAAACAACCACCCGAACGATAAAATATAACCGATCGAAAACGTAGCAGAGACGTGACGCATTCGTCGTCCATTCCATCCAACAATTGTCATAACATTACCTCGCTCCCCACGGTACTCCGAACCGAAATCCTCTTAGAACTAGGCCAACTCTCGTATCTCTGCGCCATCCAACGAACGAAAATAACCGGGGAACGGTTATGGCGCCGAATAATAACAAAAAATCGACAGAGCATCTCCCTTTATCTGGGCGCGGTGCATTTCCATAAATTGTACAAGTAATCTGGCGCCCTATCTCGATCCGGAATAGTGGCGGTCCTTAATAAATTCCGGGAATATCTCGAACTGTTTGCGTACGGAATCGGAAAGCCGACAAAAAAGGTCAGAATCGTCTTGGAATAGTTGATTAGAGGGTACGGGATAGTTGGTCGGGTTTTTGTTTTAGACGACTGGTCTCGCAAATTAAATCTGATAAAAGCCATAACATACTGTGCGGAATACAGAGGTCATTTATGTGATGGTGCAGCAATTAAAAAATTATCGAACCGAAATATATTCAGGATAGCTAAATTTTGATTCATTCACAATTTTTTACTGTCTTTGCTGCAATATATTTTGTTGTCTAAGACTTAAAATAATTTGGCCCATTTATGGAGTTTCATTATTTACTATTTTCAGCATTATCAACTAATACCGATCGTTATGTCCGTTCAAAATAGTTCAGTTACTTATGTGATCTTCAAGATGAACTTGAACTTCGTCTTTGTCCTGCAGCCAGAATGAATGCAATTATATTATTAATTTCCGAATGTTGTTCGAAATTAAGAGGATCTAATAATTTACTACAGCGCTAACTTAATTTTATTACGTATATTATTATAATCCCTGATTTTCATTTGTTTTCGGACAACTTCTCCCGGACTTTTTTTGCAGCATTTTTTATTTTTAACAATGTTCCATTTCGGCATTTGAGGAGTTTCGGTTATTGGCAGGTGATCGTTATTTCGAAGAGGAGTTGATTCAATTGATAAATCGACAGAAATGTGTTGTGAATTAGCCATGATGTATTAAAATTAACCATAGAGAATCACTTAATAGTTAATAAATGTTTAATTTAATTTTTTAAGTTAATGCGCCTCATAATTTACTCGCTCGATTTACCGTTCCGAAAACAAGAAAGAAAATTCCTAGAAGGTAGAGCTTTGTTTATAAAAAATAAATATCAAATTTCACGTTTTAAATCACGTCCACGTCCTACAATGGTTGAGACTAGGTTTTAACTTTTTATGACCTTTGTAGAAGAACTCGTCCCTCAGTAAAAGTGATTAATCATGAACTTCCGCAAGCAAACAAGATTAATATCTGGGAATAAATTTTGATCAACGTTTGACATGGAAAAATCTTATAGTGACAACAACGCAAACACCTTGAGCATAAATTAAACCAAATATATTGGCTGATCGTAAATCTAAATTATCATTAGATTACCAGATTTTGTTGTATAAGTGAATACCTAGGCCCATTTAGATCTATAGTATTGAACTGTGGGGTACAACTAGCAAATCTAACATAGCTACCCCCAGAGGTTTCAGCATAAAGTGTTGCCAGTCATCGTCGATGCCCCATGTTATGTCTCCAACAAACTGATTCAGGCGATATCCCCTTAGAACCCATAACGAGTATAATACGATGTATTAGTCAAAGAGTGAGAAAGATTTAGAGTGAGAATTAATAGTCTCTAGAATAAGTTAAAACACTCTTTAGAATAAATTAGGATAGACTTTTAAATGAATTAGACTAGTATCTAGAATATGAATTTAGATTATAAGATGTACAGCAGATCACTTACTGAAGCTATCTTTTACATGTCAGATTAGTTATGTTATATAACGAAAGTCATAAAGTAATATTTGTTAAACTGTCTCAATTATTATGACGATAAAGTGTGGAAGCGAAAACAAAAGGATGTTACCATTATCGAAATACAATACTTCCTAAATAAAATTGAAGAGACACTGAAAAGGACTTAATAACATTGTCATCCGTCGTCATCATCAGTCCGTATCCGGTGCTCAGAAAGAATATCTACTTCTCAACCAAATTGCTAGAGCCGCAGTACTTCACAAATATTCTTCACTATAGTATTTGTATCTGGCCACGATTGCCGATCGGCCGCAAATGTTCTGGTCTCGGACAATGTTACTGTTTAATTTTCGGACCGCTTTCTATGATCTTGATTCGTGCCTTATTCAGAGCTGTTCGCTGCGTTTTCCACTTAGAAGGTCCATTTCGCCGCAGAAATCTATGAGGACATTGTTCATCTTTTATTCGACAGATTTGGATATGTCTTGGGACCAATAAAATCTATTTTTCTGACTTTTTTTCCTTAACTGAGGGTTGCTTCCCCATCCGATTTATAATTACAAAGGATGCTTCGTTTGGAAATGGTTTTATATTCTCTTCATTAATTTCTAAGCCATATGATTCTACAATACGCATTGTATCAAAAATAAAAATAAAACATATAAAAGCGTATATAAATATAATAACAAATATTAATAATCCATAGGTATTCCAAATATATTACCAAAAACAAGCTCAGTATATTTCCTTCCAAATCAGTACCAGAAAAGAATACAATTTTTGGAACAGAAACTACAACAACAAAAAGATCATATGACATGAATGAATGAAGTCGTAAAGGGCGATGTGGAAAAAGCGCACCAGAAAAGTATCATATAATATAGTGCTTTTCCGAAGCAATGACTAAGGATGAAGATATTACATAGATGATAATAATAATGACAGTAATAAGAAGCAGATTCATAGACGAATAAATAGGCATGTCACTGCAAGTTTTATATTAAGAAAAACAGAAGAGCTAACATATAATTGATAGGTAACAATGTAACAAGTAACATAATTATGTATAATTATGAATACTTCGAGTATTCGATAATAGTCACAATGTCACAGTACCTTTGCCAGTTTTAATATCAGATAACAACATATGAGTACTTTCCACCGGGTTATTCTGGTTGTGTTGTACTAACTATCAGCGAATCAAAAACTATATAACGTATAACATATAACATATAACATATAACAGATTTAAATGAAATATCAACATAATAAGTTTTATTAAGAGATACACACTGTATTTAGAACAACATATTGTCTTTCAAAACACTCTCTTTTATTTGAAGCAAAACCTCTTTCATGGAGTTCGAGAACCATGAACAGATTGTTCGATATAGTTTATACGATGAATAAACCGAAGCGTAAATTATTCAATACTATCATTCATTACTATTATTTCCCTAATAACACTCTTTGAATGGTTTTTAGACGCTGCAATTAAGTCAGTTGATGTTCAAGCAAGATTCTGGCACGTAGCTAATAGATGTATATTTAATATGTTTTTAACATTACGAAAAATATTATTTATTTCGCTTAAATATTTTTTATTCATGGTCTTGAATATAATTATTATTTCGCTACAGCCACTGTAATTTTTAATCAAAGCGCGATGAATTTTTGACAGGTGTCATTTTTTGGTTACGATTATTACTAGATTTAGAGAGATTAGAAGATTACTACGAACAATTAGTATATAACGCGATAAATCATAAAAAACTTACCGTGTTATTGTATTTATAATTGAAAACAATGAATTACACCAGCTAAGGGAGAACACAAAAAAACTCTCAACCCTTTTCTATTAGCAATTAATCGAAATTCATACACAAATTGTAAATAAAACCACCTGACCCACCATATGCCGGCTATTATCCCCCGGGGGGTGCCTTTGGCGTAATTTAAAGCGCTTTTTTCTGTGGCCTAACCCCTCGAGGTAAGGATAATATATTAAACAGCGGGAGCTTTGGCGAACGGATAGAGTTAGGGTTATTTTTCAGTTATTTCGACATGCAAGCCCGCGCTGACCATCACGCAAATACTGCCACCTTGATTTTTACATGTCGACGAAACTTTTATTGCCACTATTTATGTGACAGTTGAACCCAGTATATTCTAATAAAATGAATTCTAACAAAGGACTACAATTACGATATTAAGTTTGACAATTCCCGTGCATGTTCACAATTACGCTAATATTGTCTTCTCTCTATCTACTTATCCATTGTTACACTTGTTTTTATTTATAATCAGTAATTATTACACATATCTTTATTTATTACCGGTGATTGTTACCCATATTTTTTCAATTTTTTTAAAAATCTTAGAGCATTCTTAAGGCTCCTTTTTGTACAAACTTATGTTCATCCAATCATTGGTCCTAGTCATTTTAAAACTTTATGCCTGCCAAGCCACGCTGGATTAATCCGACAATGTACTTGTGAGAAGGCGCTGTATCTGATAACTATGTTAGATCCTGCACTGTACCCTGTATAACTCTTGCAAAGTACGACCGACTTTTGTTATATCAAAACATGACTTCTATAACGTCTATAACGTACTATATCTTTATTTTTTGCAGCAATACTTTCTTCAATTTGTTTTATTCACGTCTGTAGAAATATGCATACATGCAGACAAATGTTTTAGTAATTCGTATTTCAAATTATTTATTTTTAGTTTTAGTATTTCAAATACCTTACGCCTTCCTAGTCCCATTATAAGCAATGTCATAATTTATGGCTATGAAAAATGCGAGTTGGTGTAGATGTGGATGATTTGCTCTTCTCGATTAAACTATGACTTGGTGCTCAAACCAACACCAGTAACAACATATTACAGAAAACCCTTCTTTCATCCTCACAAGCAATGAAATATCGATGTTGAAAGAATTCAAGATGACTTTGTTAATCAATTTTTATGGTAATGATTCCCTATTTCTGATATATTTTTTGGAGATTTTAGCTGGGTTTTTGTGCAATACATCTGGCAGTCTATTGTGTTTAAACTCCAGATCTTTCTACGTCTGATATTAAAATCACCACATGTCTATAGTTGAAATTAAAACCGACAATTGATGTATGATGGAAAAGCGTCATAATTTTCATGAGCTTTGGAAGCAGATTTCTTAAAATTATAATATCTTTATTGTTACAATTTGTCTTTACAATAAATTAAATCTAGATATATATCAAGGAGGATCTATCTGGATAGGAGGGCATCGACCCTATCTTAATGTTTAAAAAAAATGGTGTTTTTATATTAAATACACTTTACTAGACTACACTATACTACACAAGATCAAATAGCTTCATTCTTTCCAATCTAATTCTTTATAATATTTCTCAGGACTTTATTCTAGAAAACTTTTATTGTATTTATATTATTTTTCGCGGAACATCCCCATAATAGAATTTCGTATGTCTATAGAGGTTTGAATACTTGCTTGAATAATACCAATTAATTATCCACAGATAATTGTTATTTTCTTCCATTTAAACAATACATTTTCCTATATTTTAATAAATTATAACTAAAACGTCGAAAATGTAACAATGAATCTTCCATGAATGAACATGTTACTTGAGAACTCTTATTTTATGTAGAGAAATATCAAAAATATCGAATTTAATAGTTTGGTTAGGTTATTTAACAGTTATATATATGTTTACTTATATATAGAATATTCACCAAGAGATGTCACGGATCAAAATATTGCCTAGGACCTAATAAATATATTTCTCCATATAATTTATATATGTTTCTCCATATGTTTTATCTACTCGATAATAACCTGCAATCATTAAATGAAACGTGAAAAATATCCGACGCTTTATGCGCGTTTAATTAGTTCGCTTTTTTGTTCCCGTTTCCTTTTTGATCTCCGCCCAAAACGACACGTACAGCGATCCGACAAAACGGGGAATAAAATTCCGACGAAAGCCATTCTGTTCGGCTGAATGAGCCCCATTTCAGCACCGGTATCACAAAGGAACAGTTGCACGTGCTAAATCCACGAATATAAAAACGTAGCGCGAGTTTGTTTTTTTTTTTTGAAAAAATCTGTTTACATTCTGAATCATGTCAGTATCAAGGTGATTAAATAATTATAACGTGCATACCTGACCGGTAAAAATCAGCACAGTGTAAAATTTGCAGAAAAGTCTTAATAATGAAACGTATGTATATTTGTCAATAACTGTTAAAAACTTTATCTCAATATTTTTATTTTTCAATTTCAATTAATTACACAAGTATATAGGGTTTTGGATAAATGAGCAACCGAAAGCTTATTAATTAAATTGCCGAAGCTTGTTATTAACTTATATTGGAGAGCCGAAAACAAATCAGCAACCCGTTTCTTAAAAGTGGTCCTACTTTTCGAAGTATTTAATAAATTCTTTAAGTTACTATTTTTGACCGTTAAGGGTCATTTATTAAGTAAGAAAATATAAATCAGAAATAGGCGGAGGTGGAACTGAGTCTTTTATACTGCTTGGAACCTGTGTCTCGCATTTTGGTCCTATAGTAATCATTCATCAGGTGGAAAAAATCGAAATCTGATTACGGAAAATGCATTTTGAAAGATATTATAGCTCCAAACTTGTGATAATTTTGCCACGAATTGTCAATTACGTGCTTGTAATCTGGTTATTTGTGGTTACCCAGAAAGTTGTGAACAATACTTTGAAACAATATCCATTCTGCTACTTCACCAGGCGTTAAACATTTCGTCAACTTTGCGTGAGTCATTAGTTTATTTGATTCTTTCGTATGGCAGTTTTGAAAAGAATTCAGTTAAGTATTGAAATGCCGATGCTTGTGCGCTTTTATAAATATTCTAATAAGGACTAGTGATAACAAGCCAATAATTTGATAAATAAAATTAATATATTTCTCAACTTTTAGGCCGCCACAAATTTTCTATTAATGCCCATTGTATTTGATATTGGCCAAAATAGTACGCATTGTGTTAGTTTGTATTATGCGAGCAATCGAAATAGACGTTTTTTTTATATTCGATGTGGAGTACAGCCTCCATCAAACCATATTTAGAATGATCTATCAACCAAAGCACATTCATTTCAGTTATATGGTGTATTCATCACATCATATAGACATGTATGATAATTTCAAAAACATTAACACACCCAGTTCAGTTTGCGAAATAAAATAATTTTCTTCCATAACGAAATGGATTTCATTGCTATTCGATGATGAAGACTCAAGGCATTGTTTGCACCTGGACAAATTGTCAACGGATCGTCGGTAATACATAATATATCGTGATATTTGTTTCCATTTATTCCAACGACATTTAATGACCAACATTTGCAATTCTCTACATAATTTCTCTGTTCTCTCCATATCGCTGACAGATAATATGGGAAGTATGCATCTATACCACTTGGACAACGTCTACTGCTTTGTTCTTCATGCATTACAAAACAATTTTGCAACACATGGCTATAACCTATCTTGACACTCGGATAGAAAAACTCAGTTCAAAACTTCAAATAACCTTACGTATTATTCTCTTGTACTCATGTCCAAATTTGACACTACTTTGTAAACTCCTGTTACTTATATATCATATTTATATATTCAAAATATTGCGATAGTCGCGGTTTCGAATACTGTTGGGGCATGGGTGTACTTTATGTTTGTGTTTGTAATTGTAAATGTCTTTGTAGACAACAGTGAAAAATCTGACAAGGAATAACCATCCCTGTCACGACAGTAACCAGGCTGGGTAGGCTTAATGCTGAGGACCGTGGTTCGGAGCCCACGTTAAACTGTAGGTCCAGTCCAGATAAACCCTCCTTGGTAAAATGGAGACTATAAAATATTTAAAAAAATTAATATAACAAATGCAATGCTTTCATAATTGAAACTGATGCTAAAAAAGTACAAATTAATGCTTCACATATATTTTTCAAATATATTTTTGTTATTAGTCAATTAAGAAAGCTTTTCAAAAGTCATATGTAAGAAAGTATCAGAATATGAACCGCATTATCCTTAATAAATAGAAATTATTAATGGCTTTTTTATTAGTTTTGAAAAAATGGCCAACATATCTTTATAATTGAGAAATTTATCTTCTTACAATATTGAGGGACAGATATCCTATTGAAGATTTAAACGAAGACAATTATTACATCCGATTATAACATGTTGGTGATTACTTGGATCATCTGCCGATGTTAATACTATTTTGAGCACTAAATAGTGCAGGGTCAATTTAAAATTTTTAAACATATTTATTAACTCATGAAAACTAAACTTTTAAATATTTTATTCTTGATGCCTTCAATTCCTTATTGAGTGAACTAGATTATTCTTAACCAAATCTCATCAGTTCTTTCAGGCAACCCTTCAGTTTCCGTTTGACAAATAAATCCAAAGTAATATAATCTGCTTTTCAAATTCATTCTTCAAATGTGTATTGACTTCTGCATCTTAATGGAATACTATCATTATTAATGCAATTTTGCTTTAGATTTTATTTAAGGAATTTCATTTAGGATAATTCGTGCTTAGAAATGTCAAAGTGTACTAAGTATTATATTATACATACATTCTATTCGTTATTGTAGTTATCTTCTTCACTAGAATCATCCTAGAATATGTAAAAGTTACAGCTCCGTAATCCAGCCGTGTATACCACATTATTCTAAATAAAGTTGCAATAGTTGTAATAATAGTTATCCATAATATATTTAATTAAATAATATATTTATTTCTAACCGACTTCGAAGATGGAGGAGGTTCTATGTTCGACTGTATATTTTTGTATGTTAACCGATTTCTCCGTCAATTGTGGACCGATTTGCAAAATTATTTTTTTATTCAAAAGAGTGCACTTCCGAGGAGGCTCCATTGGAACCAAGTCAGGATCTGAAGATGGAATTGAGGAAAACTCTTATGTTTCAATGGCACGTACATTGTTTTCACATATTTTTTATCTAAATAATCAGGTATTTATATATGATGTTATTGCTAAGCTGATGTGATGGAAGACACAACTCCCCAAGGAGGAGTTCCGTTCGGATCAATCGTTCAATTCATTAGGAGGTTAGAAGCCAGTTCAATTATTTTTTAAACATATAGCTTCACAATGTTTACTATATCGTGAATAATGTTACATGCTAAATTAATTTTACTGATAATTCTAAATAAATATATCACTAACATAATCTAATTATTTAAACTGCTTAAAAACATTAATTAATAATTCTCTTTAATGGAATTACGTCTGAACGGAGATTTAAAAGGATTCATTGTTCTTTGTAATATTCTATCCAATTAAAAATAATGACAATAATATTATCGTATATATTACGTTGCTGAAAAATATACATAACCGTTATTCTAGTAAATTTAAAACGTATTATATCATTTTCAGACCATTTAACGAAACAGGGATGAATTTTAATTAATTTCAAATTAATTTTAATTACACCAACAAAATTAAGCTGTTATCCGACGAATTGTTTGAGAATACACAAAAGGATAATTTGTTCCAGACACACAAAGCCTATACAAGTCCAAATATGAGATGGTCGGAGCCGTTCGCGAAAACAGTCGAAAATGCAATTAATGAGAAAATTAAAGTTAAAAGTTGAATTGGAATATTCGGTTTTTCGACGACAGCTCGCTCAAGAATGATGACGGTCTTGAAACTTCGTGTAAATCGTTATGATTGTTCGTCTCAACTTTAATAACTAACGATGCAAATGGAGGATAGCATTTCTGGCAGTTTGGAATTGATATTTTGAATTTTCTTGACAAAATGTGCAACTCTATTTTGAAAAAAATTGAAAATGTATTCATTCGTTAGAACAAAGCAAGCTAAAATTGAATAAATATTGAAATGAAATGAGCGTTAGTGAATTTCCAATAACATCGGTAACAATTGTTACGTTATAGACAACTTGGCACTAACATAGTTTAAATATTTTAGTGTGTGAAAAGTGCTAAAGTTGACTATTTAAGGATATAAGTAGCTAAATTAATAAATGCTTAAGATGCAATAAAACTATAGTGAATGGCAATTTATTTGTTTGTTATACATTGGTAATGTGTTTTAATTCTAATATATAATATGTATGAGTTCCAAAGATTCTATTTAAATGTTTTTAAAAGTACAAATAAGATAATGTAAATGTTGTCATACTTAATGTTAAAGTCATGTGTTTTACAATGAAATGGATGTTAAAAATTATTTTATTAGCAGTAATAATATTACTGTTTTAAAAATTTTCTTTGATGTGAACAAGTGCCTTCTTTTTTATAAATTTATTTTGTTTGGCTCTATAGGTAACAATTTGAAACAGTTAATTTATTAGCTTAACTTTTTCTTAGTCTAGGGAATGTCAATTATCACAAAGCAATGCTTCGATTAGGCCTAAAAATTTTAAAAATAAAATTCTGTAAATAAAAAGCAATTTTATCAAGAATTATATCTTAAGGAGAATATGAGCTCTAATTAATGTTATTAAAGTATTATTATATAAAATATTAGAATTTTTTAAGTATTTATTGACTTAGTATGAATTTAATTTCAAGTATTAAGTTTGAAACTTACTAGACATCCTGAATAATAACATTGGAAGTTCTAAATGGCGAAGGATAGTTGTAATAAGAGGACTGATTTTTACAGTTTTTTGATGAAGAAACCATAACTATTTGAATACTTGATGTTAGAAATTATGGTGTCTATATATGTATATACACACATATATATATATATATATATATATATATATATATATATATATATATATATATATATATATATATATATGTACATACACATGAACTAGCATAAATCTAAAAACTGTCGTCAACTTTACGTAACGAAACAAACATCCCAACGTTTCAGCTACATATGTTTAAGTTTAATTCAATTTAGCTCGATTTCGAGAAAGTTGGACAAGGCGCTGCGAAAACTTTTCTAACAGCAAAATCCTCTAACTCGAACGCTGTCGTCGTAAGTGACTTTATTCCGAGCTTTTATCTATCGCGCGTCGGCCCGCTTAACTTTTAACTTCGGGCCAGAATGTCAATTCCAGTTTGAAGAAGTCGCGGATCGCGATCGTTTTTGCGTTCGTGCGCGGAATATTTGTCGGCTGAGTCGAGAGGAAGCGTAGAATATATTGAGCGATATCTTCTGGGCACATCCCACACATCAAGCTTGAATATACTCGCTTATTCATTATGCCATTATTATTTTATTTTCTCTATCTCTCGTTTGGGCTCGCGTATTTTGGGCTTTCCCATGAAATATAAATTGTGATTGAAACTAGAATGTATCTTCTATATATTTTAGTCATAGAAAGCGATAAGGATGAAAACCATATATTATATATTAAACTATCTTTCAAAGTATGTTTTTGATGTTTTCTTTATTCAAACACATCATTTATATTAAAATTATTTCCCATTAAAGTTAAAACATAATCCACGCTCGGGGAGAGTATCTATTTTTAACAATTTTTTTATTTTACTGGTTGTTCTACTGTGGGTACTGTTAATGCCTCAGAGAGTCAATATTCTTACCAATTATTGTTACCATTTCAGTCAATTGCCTGCAGTTACACTGGCCGCGATTATTTTTAACCTTCTTTTTCTTACATCGTTCACGATGATTCTAATCTGTATTTTTTAGGTTTTTAGAAATTAGATTTTAGATCCAGAGATGAATTTGGCTTGAATATTATGTGAGAAAGTGCACAGTTTGCTCGAATAATATCTACATGGATACATGGCATAATACAAGATACATTGCTTTTCGTTTTTATAGGGATGGAAACATACTTTTATATTACTAAAACAATTTTATTTCATTACTGAGAGTATTACTAAAAGTAATTCGTAACATTTAAGCATTTTCCGGCATTAATATAATCGACGGCTGGGCAACAGAGCTATTTCATTCTGCCCTTGATGGCGGTATAACTAAACCTGCTAGCTTTTGTCAACATTCTTGTAGACTAGGCGAAAGGATATTTCTGCCTATTAAAAATATTCAAATTTGAAAATTCCTTATTCCAATAGTTCATGGCTAGAGATACCTTCAGCAACTTTGTGCATTTGGTTATTGTAAATTTAGAACTGTAATCCTTCTATTCAAATTCCAGAAAACTAGAGAGCGTTTATTCAGTTCTAGAATATCCCTATTCTGAAGCGCCATGAAATAGAGGTTTTTCTCAAAACTTGAAAATTCTTCAAAAACTTCTTAGTTCGTTAGTTCGCCCTTGTCACCCAAATTTGAACTAACGAGGGGCTTCCCTTTCATTACTTCAGAACTACTGACAATCCAGCATCAACCTGTCTCCTTTTCTAGATCATTTATTTGTTATTCATTAACTGAACTAATTCGAAGTAGAACAGCCTTATGATCTTCCCAGAGTAATATCAGTCATATATATTATAACCCGCGTAATGCATACACTCATAAATAATAAAGAATTTTAAAAAGTCTTGAAGCTATAAAAATAATCTTTCGGACGAGGACAAATTTAGTCCCATTAGCCATTTAGTATATTGGATTTCATGTATCATTTCCTTACTTATTTACTTATTTACTCAAAATGCACGGCATCAGGATTTAAAATTGTAATGTTGAATACTCGCAATTTTCTTAATTTGTTCTTACTATTCCCTGGTTGGAATTGCGGAGCTAAGCATGTAAAAAGAATGCCCAAAGCATCAGTATCTCTAGCAAATATAGCGATAACATCAGCGCTGCATTATCAGGTTGGTTAAAGATGTTCTACTCTTTACTAGAATTGGCGTACTTTAATTTTTTTTTGATTTTTTTTATCTTATGCAAATATTTTTCAGATATGCCGAGGTGATAAAAATAACCTTCTATGCAATACCGTTTTATTCAATTTATTCCTACATTAAAAACTGTCTACTGCTTCTATTTCTCTACTGCCTCAATATCATTATCGTTCAATAATTCCAGTCGAAATATTGATTATTGTTCTAAATTCTACAACTAATTTTATTTGCACTTAATTGCCTTTAAATTGGTAATTATTCTCGTATAGGTCTTTTATATTGAACTATGAAAGGTTATCGTTAAATCATTATAATAATCTAATTATCAAACATCATCATCGAAAACTGGTTGAAAAATAAATATAAAAATATTAGGTACCAGACATTAATTGGAAGATAAAAGCATATCGTTAAAATGGAAGAAAAAAGAAAATAAATTTCTGAATTGTTTAATCACCATAAATTTTTTTACTAATTTCAACTTGCATTAGGTATGCTTAGTACAATCTCAATTTACAAATTAATTTATTACTACTGTTCTGTTGCACTTGCATTAATTCACAAGCAAGGCGAGGTCGGCATTAATCACTATATATTTCTAAAAACTAATCTACTTAAGTTAAAATTGAGAATACACCTCCCTAAACAAGTTTGTGTGGTATGGTTCGCTTCATTCCTCTGATTTCCTGCGAGTTGTCCAGTAGCGGTATTGCTTCCAGTTGCTATCATTTAGCAACCTTATTTCATGTTTTAAACAGAAATCTTGGATCACTTCGTCTATACATTTGATTTCGAGGTCTTCGATGCAGCTCTTCATTGGTTACGTGTCGATAAGCATCGGTAATTAATCGTAGGACTTTATTTTGGATTACTACGTTCGATAACTAGTTGGTTTGATGTCATAGTTCAAACCACATATCTGCACCCCATAGGTCCAAATTGGATTTATAATTGACTAATAAACCAATATCTTTGATTTTAGGTCAAGTTGAGAGTGGCTTCTGACTAACCAGTACAGTTGCTTGAGTTTCAGTTTAATTTGCTCTGCTTTTTGTTTAACATGGTGTTTCCAGTTTAACCCTTCATCCAGATATATTCCGAGGTATTTGGCTGATTCTGTTTGAGGCATCTGGCATTCGTCAAGTGGTATAATTATGTTTTTATCATTTCGCCGCAACGTATCACCATAAATGAGACTTTGGTCTACCACCAAATTCCCAAATCAAAACAATATGCTAAGGAATATTATGAACCCGATTGATTAACTTGTGAAGAAAATTCGTTTGAAAATAAAGATTTATAATAGAAAATATAATTTTAGAATCACTAAGATTATTCACCCGCAGAAATAGTCAAAAAGACAATCCTAAAATCAATATAGCAAAATCTGAAATGTCTCAATATTAATATTACTTTCTAGATTTAGCTTCCCCTTACATGCAGCTCTTCTTACATCTCTCAAAATTGTTATTACAGATCCTCAGGTAACCCTTTCGGCAATGTTAGATGACTCAAACAGAATCAGCCAAATACCTCGGAATATATCTAGATGAACAGAAAAACAACATATAGGATAAGTGGCAACTAAATTTAAAAAAAAAAACCTTTAAAGCCAATTAAATATCTTCAAGCATATATTATTATATTTATAAGTATTGTTTTTTGAAAGGAAACCCTAATATAACTAACCTATATATATTTTTCTTTAATTTGACTGTTTTTATAAACCCATTTTTATAATATTGTAACTATCAATACAAAATATTCATCAAGCCCATAATGAATATAATTTATTAAAAATTAAGTACTAAACATCGAACTAATTTTTTAATGCCTAAAACAATTAAAACAATGAAATATGTTTATTGTTGTGGTCACAATTTCAAAATATATGATTCCCGTGTTTGTCACTGTTTGTTTTTGTTACTAGTTATAGATATAAATATGGTTTAATATCTCCTGTTAGTTACTGTGACGGTTCCCATACTTTATTTGATTTTGTTGAATTATTCCAGATTACCATCAATAACGTTAAAATAATTGTGTATATTAAACGTTATTTATTTAAATATATTATAGCCTACAGTACATATTTATTGTTATTTAGCTAAACTAATATCTATCTGTCTATTGGAATATAGCATTCTATATTATTGTAATTAAAAAAGTAGTAGAATGTCAAATTGTAATATTATCAAGATCAAAATCAAGAGATTAAAAATCATTAAAACTTTAATACATGTTGCTAAAGTGAAGCTGGTTGGTCTAAAAGGCCGGAAATAGGAAACGATAGCTTTCATGTTTTCATAAACATAAACATTCCCGAATTTTTTTTACAAGTTAATTAATACAATCCTATAACCTTCTGATTTATCTGCATCAAACATTTGGCAATTCTCTAAATTAAAAAACCCGCTTAAAGGGCATTGGTTTTGATTCAGTAATGATAGTAATATAGAATCAAAGGAAGCTTTCTAGAAAATAAAGTCCATTCCAGAGATCTAATTCAATGTCTGTTTCGAGCACTGTATATCATAGGCATTAATGCAGTTTCTATAAGAGGAGTCATTTTTAAAGGAATGAGATGAGATAGACTTTCCACCAGCAAAATTTCAATCCGACAACAGAAGCTTATTGAAAGCTCAAAATGTGCTTGGCGAAATACGAGTATTATGTGAACAGATTTAAAAAGAAAAGTCCACTCAACATGCTCTATTCACCAGATGTTGCTCCTTCAGATTGATAGCTGTTTCGATCTGTAAAAAATCAAGTCTTGTCTAGGCAGAACTATTAGCCATATGTAAGATTGAAAAGTGAGGTAGTGAAAAATGTGGAGAGAGAATATTTTAAATAAATCTACTGTTTTTTAATGGAGTAACATCCCATGATGGACCTATTATGATAAATGAAAGCGCAGGAACTCCAGTAATTTTGACCTGGTCGAGCAGCACTTCATCTCTTACGAACAAGAAATCCACATGGTGAATGAATGACCAGGAGAAGTCGTATGTAACAATAGACAATACTTTGGATAAAATGCATTGTATCAGTTTTTGTCTACATAAAGCTTCATAGTTGTAAAAAAATTGGGTTTTTATATATTATTGGGTTGATTAAACTAATTCAAATTGAAACTAAATGGCTTCAGAAACGCGATAAATATCTTCCCGTCAAATAGTTGTGCTATCGAATTCGAATACGAAACAATTAAAGTTCGCAAAATTTTAATGAAGCGTCATTGTTTTAACGGATGATAACAAAACCGGCTCACTTTAGACATGGCAAATTAAATGAACTTCTGAGAGAATACTTTGCGCTAAAAGTTTTCAACATATATAATCTTAGTTTGATAGGAAAACTTTATTATTTTCCATTTTTATCTCTAATTTGTTCAAAGCTTTTTCTAAAATTTCTTGGCATAATTGATTTTTTGAAATTGTTTTTACTTCAGTTGGTTAAAACATAATTACTGGGATTACAAATTAGGACTATGTGTTTTTATATATTTTAATAGATATAAACAAAATTTAATTCATTGAATTTTTCTAATGCTTGACTGAAATATATCAATCTCGCTCTTTGGCTATCGCTCATTATTTAATTTCTTTGGACCCTCAAGTTAAACTAAGTATGCATCACTGTTTCAAAGTTGTGAGTTTAACGTCGAGGAGATATAACTTAGTGACTGCCAATCTGAAAAGCAAGTGGTAAAAATGGTAGACAAAAACAATGTTAGATAGCTAAACAGTGAAATCGATGCATATCACCAAGCCCACAAGCATTTGTAATAGAAAAAAAATGTAATGCTGATACAAGTCTGCTCCTTGATTACTTGAAGGTTATTTTTTGTTAAATCTCATGATATGATACTTATATGATTATACTTATTTTTTTATTGAAATAATAATTTAAATATAGTTATACTTATTTTTAATAATGGGACCTCCTTTAACTTATCACTCAATTCAAATAATTTATTTCACAATACTGACTTCAGCGCTTACAATTGGAGTTTTTCTTTGGCCGTTTTCAATGAATTTGACCTTAAACAAGGTGTGGCTATATTTAAGGCAGAATTTACTTCAATTTTATACAACCTTATTGTCTGACAGTGAGATGTTGGTTAAAAATAGGTTCAATTAATTTTAAATATTTTCTAATGCACTTATATGTTTCGAGGTTCTATTTACGTTTAATATTATATATGTTACACTTCATATTAACATGATATACACATGATATAAACTTAATTTGCCTGACAGTAGTACATTAGTTTCAATCATATTCCGGAATATAAAAGGCAAATCATTATTATATGAAATTCATTATAATTTCCAAGTGGCCTAAACAAAGACATATACAAAAAAGGTAACATTAACCTATAATCCATTATACTTTAAATCAATTATATATTTAAATCGATACCTGTATAATTCATTATATGAACAACTGCTGATCAAACGAAATTTCAAAGTAAATAGATACTCTAGCAAGCCGAATATCTCTCCGGCAAATAGTTTTGGAATCGATCCAAGGAATTCTGATGCGAAACAATTAAAGTTTATGAAATGGAAAAAGGGAATTGTGTTTGTAGTAGTAGCGTAAACATAGCAAAGGGCTGGTTTCTAATTTGTTATATTTAATTATACTGCTTTGAGATCCTTGATATTCTTTAAGATCGTTCAATGTTATTAAAAGAAATTAAATTTGAAGAAACCTTTCGTTTGTTTGAAGCATTGTCTAAATTATTCATTGAGAGATATTATATTTCTTCGTTCGATTGAAATTTTATTGTCATTTGAATTTAACTATTCACTACATATTTATAAAACTACTAATATGGTTATAACGATATATGTAAACATACACTATTTTTCTAGATGTGCGATTCACTTCAACTGGACAGAAATATAAGTTACGCTGACTAGAGTGTTGACTGAACAAAGTTATTTCACCCAATATCTGGTTGAAAATTCGCACTGAAAGGCTTATCTGCTGTTATTATGAGAAATATTGCCTATAAAATCTTGTAAAACTGGCAAAATGGGTGGTTGAAATATGTGATTTTTAAAGTCAAAATCAAGATACTTAATATATTATGAAAAATAGGTGTAGTAAATATTCTAATAAATATCCGAATTGATATTAGGTACTTTCTTTTAAAAATAACATAAAACTAATGTAAAAGCAAATAATAACGTAATAATTATATCTATATCAGAAATGTAATCCCACTCTCGTCACTAATCAAGCTCTCTTCTGAATCTTCTGGATTAAGGATGACTTCTGTGGTCCCCATTTTGGTGCCTTTTTACTATTAACAAAACTGTTACGGTACTCATACTAATAAATAGGTCCAGTACTGCTGCACCCTACTTAGCATAAAACTAAAATTCTAAAGTATATAAAGCAAGTTCGTCTTATTATTATAAACCCTAGTTATTTTATTTTAACTGTACTTTTATCTTTTACATTTATATTTTTTCTAGTCTATTAAAATATCTCTATAGTAAAAAATATTGCAATAATATTCGATACATTGAAAGTCTCTTCTTTAACATTCACTCTTTATCACCTTTATTGATATGTTTTGGGTAGGACAGAATATCAAACCAAAATCTTGTCAATTACGTATATGAAAGAGACAAGCGAGACGGTAAATTTTAGGAAAATTTTGCTTCAGAAAATTAATAAATGGAAATAAGACTGTACGGTAAGGGTTATTTAGAACCACTGATGTAACTTATCCTTGTTATGTTAAAATGATTTTGGAAACTATGTATAGTTACCTCCTACTTTTCTTTAAACTATAGGCCTATATCATTTCACCTGTACATAAAATTCTGTGAAAATCACCACTCCAAAATATTGAAACCAGCACTACTACTGCTTTACAAGTAGAATATGTTCGATATTAAGCTGTAAGAGTAGTCAATAACTTTCAATAGTACTTTTTGTTAGCAATATGAGGTACATTTCAACAAAATGATTCACAGTTAAAACTAAAGACTAATAAAGAAACTTAATAGCCGTAAAATTTTAAATATTTAGAATGAAAATTAAATAAAGAATTTACTTATATTCTTTAAAATATTATACAATGTTTATTCCAATAGACGATAAAAGATTTATTACCCTTCTTCAAATGGTAGATAAAAGCATTCAAAAACACGAACAAAACCATATTTAAATATAGTTTCGAAAACGAAATATAACGTAATAATACACCGTATCAGATATTTTAAATGGCAAATGTAACTATTACTTCAAATTAAAGCACATCCTGTCAAGGAGGACAAAGATCTATAACAGTCAAATCAAATAAAATGTGAGCTGTTACAGCAGCGGTGTATCATCCAGCTCTTTAGAAACCGGCATCTATTACGAGTCATACAATAAGAATAAAGTCTACTCGAGGCAGGAGCCATCCGTTCTCAAAAATGGGAAAGTTGATTGCATCTTGTATTTGAAATATAATAAGGATTTTCTTGCATCGCCCCAGGATAGTATGTGACCTTTCGAATTGAGACTGTTCCCCGTTCTAACGACACTCGAGAATATAACGGTGGATTTTTCAGAAATTGAACTTATTTTGAGGTCGACATCTTCGCAAATATTGTTTCCCCTGGGCGAATCTTATCGCGTAAAAATACATCACAGCTGGGGGAAGCGTTACTAACGTAAATAGGAAATCAAGGTTCTGGTGATGGAGGTTGTTTTACAGATACTGATTTAAGCATTGATCCTCAATTTAGTTTAGTCTTTCATTAGAAATTATCGTATTTTGACTTAAATACATAATAATAACATTTTACAATTCATTTCAGCGAAAATTATATTAGTTTTTTTTTATATTTGAGGCCTTAAAAATATTATCAATAAACTATAGAGATTTATTAATTAAAATATGTATTTCCTTGTTGTTTCGTTGCTGACTAACCTACAAATCTTCTCTACAATAGCTTAAATCTAGTTTTATATTTAGGAGGACCTATCGGTCCTAACTTAGTCTCTTATCACTATTACTGCTTATGTATTAACACTACTGTTATGAAATACATATCACTATACTATATTACACTATTCAAGATCAATTGGTTTGATACTTTAGACTCTATGTCTTGACCAGGTGTTATCCAAGAGTTGCTTGAAAGTTAGCGTGAAAAAAAGTTGATATAGGTGTTAATATTTGTTTGTAAAATTCTAATTTATTATGCAATGATAATTATGATTAACCTTCTAATTAACCAACATATTTTCTCATATTTCAAAATATAAAAATGAAAGATGCTTTTCTTATTATATTATATTCATTCTTTATTCACTACTACCTTTATCTCAAATTTATTTTTATTATTTAATTATAGTTTATTTTATAGTTCCATTTCTTATTACTAAGATGGATTAGATGCTTACCTGTATTTTAATCAACGATGTCTATTGGTAAAAATGCGAAGTATGTAAGTAAACAAATGCTAAACAAGCTGACATAACTATTAAGGTTATTATATATAATGTTTTTGATAATATTCCATATACACAGCAGTTTTTCGTTTAGTGTGTAGAGACGCTAATCATAAAATGCTCAAAATAGTATAGGCTCTCGATGCCCATTAAATTTTTTTAAAAATTGGTGATGCTGCTTATTTAAAACGAATTCTTCTTTAAACTAACAATTTTGATATCAAACCTTTACCATATGGCAATTTCGTTACTTACCAAATAAAAAAGATTATTTTTGTGCAGCGTATTGAGATTAGCTATGGCAAATGGGTTTACCGCCTCCATCTAAAGTGGGAAATCATGGGCTAGTCCAAGAGAGACATCCTAATTATCCTAAAAATAAAGACGAATATTCATAAGTATTGCTTATTGCTTTAAGAGCTTTAACTAAGACTTCCTTTTTTAATTAAAACCATGTTTATAGTAGGAAGTGACCTTCAGCTAAAAATTATCCTAGAATATATCCCGTCACCTTTACCAGTATGCTAGAAATTGTTAAAACTCGACTTAAACTGGATGATATGTGATGATACAAAGCAGAATTTAAACGCTACCAATGTTAGTATTCATTTAATTAAATAATTTAAAATAAAACTGAAGCGAATTTTTACCTCGATATATATTATTTGTCTTAGATATAAAAATAAACCTAAATAATATCGGTATGCTGATAATATGAGAAGAATTTGAAGTTATTGTTTTTTCCAAAATTCAACACACAACAACAGTTATATAACACCTAAGGTTTGAAAACAAAAATTTTGTTTTACTCTAAAACTATTTCATTTTACGCAAAGTGGTGATGACATGTTAGTCCGAAAGAACAAACGACATTCGCCGATCTTATCCTAAAAAGACTCTTGCAATTTAAAACATTACATTATCAGCAAAACAAGAAAACTCAAAATGCAAAAATAACGAAAGAAAAGTTCGATTCTCACCTATATACAAAATGCCTTAGTTTTTAATATCGACAGTTTAATTTAAAACTTAGTATTCGATACTGTTTATTACAACTATCGATATTCTTTTTGAAAAAATATCGAAAAATATCGGCCAAAAAATATCGGCGAACAATATGAATACTTTTTCGGTATCCATACTAAATCTTAAACTCGATTCTACTGAAGCCTAGTGTTCCCAACGTACTACCCTACGAATAATATACAAAATGTAGAAAATAGTAATAAACTATTAGTCTCGCTGCTGATAAATATAAATATCACTCAAAATTACTGATTTAAAAGATACTTGTAGCTAAAGCATGACAGGACATTTGACAACATCCGATATATTTCTTCCTTATCTCCTGCACAATATCTCCGAAATCAAACGGATCAAACGACAAAGTAAATTTTGAAGAGTAAACTGGATTAATACATCAACCTGATTGGATGGTTTCGATTTGCTGTATCAATTTGAGTTATGCCGTTCGCGTTGTTTATCATTGTTTGGCTAGGGAGATACCTTTTAAATCGACCATTTAGGCAGGACGGTTGGAATTTGGGTCGGTTATAAGACCGTACACATTAATCAAATTAATATATCACAGTAGATTCGGAAAAGAAGAAGATTAATTGCGAGGGGGGATATTTTGAAACGTCGCTTAGGTTTGGTGTCCGACAACTAACTATACAATGGATAGTGTATTATGTTCTTTTGGTAAAGTATTGTTCAGGATAGGAGAACATAGATATTAAACGCGGGTTTATGACATTTATGCTAAAATAGCAAAATTATTAGTGACTAAAATTACGAATATAGAAATACTAGTTACCAAACATTGTTCTCTCCATATATTTTTTCCTGCTTTTTCTTGATAACTTTTAATATGATTGATATATGAAATAATTATATTAATTGGTTTTCCTAGTAACATTTTCCTGACATGTTTCTATTGAGGCGTAAAATATAAATAAATACAGAATTATTACAAGTGTAACTTTAAATATTTTATTAAATAATTACATTTATAACCTCCAATTACGTTAATTAGGTGTACATTAAAATAAGCTAAATAAGCATTAAACATACCAAAAATAACAAAAATGCATACTGTTGAGTGTTAAGGAGAGAAAACAATGTTGCAAATAAAATAAAATTTATAAGAAGAGATACATCCTTTGTGTAATAATTAATATACCCAGCCCTGCAAGCTTGAAACAAAACTGCACATTCTAGTAGACTATGTTACTTCTCAGCAAATTTAATCCGTCTTTGGTAGTCTTAAATGTGATGCTTATAAGGGGAATGAACGGACTAGGAATTTTTCTTAAATCTACCTATATTTCTCTGAACGTTTTCTAATTCGAAAAGTCTATATATTGATAGAGGCTATCCTTGAGCACCTATGTCTATACCTGTACTATATTCCTTTACCTATACCTTTGTTTACACGTTTTACTCATTACCACCATACAAAACATAAACATCATGCCTCGTACACACAGTAAAAATATCCAGTTATAATAGTCAGTTTCGTTAAAAGTATAGTGATATAAAATATATAGATTTATACAATATAACTGTTTTTTTATATATTTAAACGTCTCCTATTTTCCAACGAGGGTATATCTGGACTAGACCTACTGTTTAAGGTGGGCTCAGTGGACAAATTAGAGTCTATTTCAGAAGATATCCGATCTTACCCAGCCTACTTACTGGGGTGGCTGGGATGGTTATTCCTTGTCAAATTATTTTCTCTCTCCTAAAAAGACTTTTAAAATTACAATCACAAACATAAAGTAACATCCATGCCCCAGCAGGATTCGAACCCGCGACTATCGCAACAATAAGCGAATTATAACTATTTTTAACATTTCCAATAAATATAAAATAATTTTAAAAAATAGTGAACTGACAGAATGAATTTTAAAATATATAAAAACAACGTTATAAAATATTTCCAGCTCATTTGTCCAAATCTGTCAGTCTCCTCGGGTATTTGCTTTTAATTAATATTTTATACGGCGGACTCGTAGAAAACAAGACCGCCCGAATAAAATTAAAAAGTTTAATATGCATTTCGGAAAATTAAAGCCATTTTTAAATTACGATCCGGGTGGTCCCGACAAATTTTTGTAATAACTTCGTTATGTCGCGCGCGTCCAGGCCTTTTCCAATTTTCGAATTTATAAACCGTAAATTTCGGAATGAGTTTCGAATAGACGACAATCATTTTTGACTGGCCGATATGGATGTTTGAATTAAATGGGTTTCATATGCCCAATAGTAATCATTTTATACGAATATTAATGATGAAATCACAGTCACATATATAAGTTGGCCTCTTTTCCTATAAAAATATTAAATGAAGCTTTCTTATTGAAACCAGCTCTTTTTTAACGGACGAAAACTTTTTAATATTATATATTAGTTTTCAGCTATTAATAATATTAGTTTATATTACTATTAGTAACAATGACTTAATAATTAATTTGGAATTTAAACTTGGTCGTAAATATGTCAGTGTCAATAACAGACATTATTACAAATATTAATCATAGGGAAATAGAGATTTAACTTAATAGGATATTTTGGAGAAATATTTCGCAACGTCCAACATGTAGAAGTCGCTACTTTTAACTTATTACTTACTTTAATCGCTACGCTATAAGCCGCGACGGAATCTGATTGACTCACTTCGTTTATATGGTACGTTTGTTATTTAATTATTTTGAGCTCCATTTTCAATATGGCTGTCATAACGAATAATGTATTTAGAGATTAAATTATTAGTTCATCGGTATATATAAGTCGGTAGTACGAAAAGTAAAGTGAATTATTGATCTAGGAAGTGTTGTGTATCCGGATGCACAGTTAGTAAAGAAATGCAGAATCGTTTTCGTTCGAAGAATTATTTGGATGTCATTAAACAATGGTAGATAATGTTAAAGAACCCGAAGTGAATGAATTAACTATCAAAGAAATTTATGATTGTGACATCATGTTTTGTTTTGTTAGGGTGAGTTTATTCATATATATTCAAACATCAAATATTGATTTTTTTAATTTTAGATATTAATTCCCTTCCAAAATAAGCTATGCAAACGGGTATATACTTTTCTTCTTGGATCAATAGCTGCAGCTGCAATAAAATAAATAGAAGCTCCTGAATGCAAATCTTTTAAGAGTAAAATTTATTGCTCAAGTAAGAACAAATTTGTTAAACTGACATCAATTTAATAACTGCCTTGAGGTGCTCTTTTCATTAAATAAAAAAAGTTTAATTATCCATATAAATATATTGGCTTAAGGCTATTTAACCAAGATAGTTTTTTTTTGGATCTAGCTAATGGATTCAGGAATACACATCATCGGCTAGTATGTTTTAGAAGTCTTTTGAATCGTTTAACATATGTTAATTTTTTTCATCTCATTGGCCATAGGAAATTGTGAAGAGGAGGAACATGAGGGCTCTTTCAATAATTATAATAGCGGGAGATAACTCTATAACTTCAATTCCAGATGTTCGTATATGAATAGACGAGCCAAGGTAATATCTTATGCCCCAGAAAATTGTTTTATTATACTGTCAGTAGGGCTCTTTTAACCTCTTCTTTTGATTATTTTTTAATTTTTAAACTCTTATTTTATCCCGCGATATTACTATATCAATAATATAACATATTTTTGTGAAATATCTTTAAAAAATGTACATTCAAAACCTTTTATTTGAATTGTACACACAAAATGATTTTCCATATAGAATATTACAAATAATAAAGTGTGCTATATAGTTTCAATTAAACCCATAATAGATATCAAATAGATTAAACTGATGGCACTAACCAAATATGAAAAAGGGAAAAGACGGAAGAGATAATTTTGATTTGCAATGCACCAAAATTTTTTGCTTATGGTTTTATATATATAAACTGATATTAGACATACTGGAATAGAGAGGTCTCTATTCCAGTATGTCTAGGTCTTAGAGATATATTTATTTTTATACTATATTTATATTTTATAGATAAATTTACATTATATATCTATTGTTATCGATTATATTTATATTTATTTACTTTTAAATATATTTATGTTTAATTGAATTTTATTTAATAAATTTTTTTCAGAAAAAAATTGTTTTTTATTTAAATTTTATTGGTCAACTAAACAAAACCTCAAGGCTGTCACGTGCCATGCATTACTGATGAGCCAATCACATGTCTTCACAGTAAAATATTTTTCTTACATGTGCCTATAATGGAAATTTAAATTAACCAACCAAATTACTTGAATGACCAATTATGCGACCTCTGGATGTTGGGCAAAGCAAAGCTTTGCGCCAGAGTCCCCTATTGAGTTGCATCTCTATTACTCTGTGATATTAATAAAAAATAAAATAAAATTATAGAATTTGTTTACAAATAATTCAAATACAGTCATCCGCCATATTTTGCTCTACTATTTTTTGAATTAAACAGAAAATCTTAAATAATAGCTAAATCATTTTCTGTGTTCAGAGTGACTGAGTTGAAACCTCCTTCAAGTCTTCGTACCACTTAATAGTGAGTAAAAATCTATAATATTCAGCCTGAACATTGGAAATTTAAAATACGCATGTTTACAACTAAATTCGCCGAACCTGATTCAAAATTAGTCCGAATTTGTATTACGCATGCAATTTTTTTAATTCCAACGCTTGCCGCTTTTATTTCAGCGCCCGCCACAGAGCGGAACCTCATCCTTTATACTGCCAATCGGCACAACAAATTTGAATGAAAGTGGGAAAAACTGACGGGATAATGAATGGCATAGATTTTGGTTTCGAGAGAACAACCCTCTTTTTATTTGTTATTAATAAGAAATAATTATTACCACTAAGATATTTTTGAACGATAAATATATATTTTATTATTAATAGTTAATAATAAATTCGTATAATTATATATTAGACAATTAATTGTTAATAATATATATGTATAATTATACGTCAACAAAGGCATTATTAAAAAATATAAAGATTTTTTCTTGTAAAAAGTTTATTTTAAATATGAAATAATATAAAAATTAGTAAAAAATATAATTTGGTAATCATAATTATGAACAAAAATAAATGAGTCATAAAAATGTTTTAAACCAAATATATAGTCTATTAGAAATATTAATGTAAATAAAATAATGAAACAAAATTAAAGTTAGAAAATATAATTTATTTTCACATAATTGTAGGACTCTCAGGAAACTGGAGTTAATTAAACAGCCACAATAGTTTTAACTTCGCGTTCTCTTATAATATTTACATTGCACTATTTTCTACACCACTATTGACGTAGATCTACGTCAATAGTGCGTATTTTTACGTTTGTTTCCTGGAGGCTTAATCTAATTGCACATTACTTATGTGTTTTAATTTCACAGGAGAAAATCTTTACTTTTTACGTTTAGTTCTTGTTACTTTCGTCCCGAGTTTCCTTGTTAAATCATTTGGACATTACGGTATTTCTCCTTAGTTTATTCTGTTACTGCCTATATTTTCCTTCATAAAATTTATAAAATTAGATTTAATAACTGCATTCTCTCTAAAGCCTTTGCCATGTCTTCAAAACAGATAATATTAATTCTCTCCTCATAAGTTCTAACCTAATGCTCATATATATTCTGAACAATAGCACATATATCTATGTACACAAATCCTTGACTATACAATATGATTATTAGTTATAAGTTCAGAGTTTCGGTTATGCGTTGCAGCGTTTCCGCTCTTACTATTCTGTGTTGATAATTGCCAGCATTGGGCCATAAGCCTACAACAAATATGTTTCAATCAGTTATTGTTACTTTCATTAACAGAATTGCTATTCAAGTCAATTTACCAAAACTGTTGATTTCTAATCCATCCGAAATTTGTTCACCATTTTACCATTTTTTAATTTGTTGTTTTCTCTGATTGAGTTTAACCAAGCCAAGGAGATATTGTAGACAATGCTTCTTTCTATAGTGTATTTTTTTTCAGTCTCGTTTCTAAAGAATGTAAGGTATAAAAAATATACAGGTTTAATATATATCACGAGTGACCAGTCACTAACTCAGCCCCAGGAATAAAGTCCAACCTGTTTCCACCATAAACAATGTGATAACTGCAATAAATTATTAAAAATTATTATGACCAATTGAGCATCATAAGAACATTCTAACCTTTAACCTTTTCCAGCAACTTTTATATATAATGGTAATAAATATTATATATGTATGCAGAATATACAAGAACAGTTCAAGTTATTATTTATTATCAATTATTTGATTTTTCTTTTTGTTAAAATATAAAATCCTACTATAATTGTATTTCCATTTGTAATAAAATAACCTAAATTTAATATATAATAGTCTTATTACGAGACTGATTTAGGTTCCACAGAATTTTTCAATCTCCTAAAGAAAAAGAAAAAATATTTATCTTCCACTCGCAAGCCTCTATCTCCTCGTCTCGTTAAGCTACATCTTGCAACCTATCCTATTACATTTACATGTGTATTTTAGGCTAGACTACTCGAAACTAATTTCTTTCAACAAAAAAAGGGTCTAAGGGAAACAATGTTATTGATTTTTGTTAGATGGGTTTTTCCGACAGACCCTTTTTATTGCAGGGAATTTTTTCTGCCTCTATTATTCAGACTAAACGGGTCATATTATCAAAAGAAGGCTTCTTAAATCTCTAAATTCTTTTATAGAGTCTTGCTTATACATACTTTTTGCATAGCTAGCGATAAGGGCGTAAGACTCTGATAACACTTTTAATGAAATAACAACCTGTAATTAAAATTTTAAATATAATTTGAGTTAAAAATACCTTATCCCGCTGCTATTTGTCAATGCATGTCAATAATATGTTTTTCTATACCCATATATAAAGAATAGGTTTATACCATAGATATTAATATTGGAGGTTTTAGTAAAAGTTCTACCGAAATAAAGTGTAGTTTAATCTGGGAATAATGTTGAGAATAAACATTGATAAGTTGACACTTAGAGATATTAAAGAAAATGTGAAAAAAGGCGATAAATATTTCTATGCTTAATCGAGTTTAAAGGCCTAACCAAGACTCTTTAAACTCCTTATTTTTCATCAAGCTGTATATTTTATAACAAACGTATTAGCTCTAATAATTAAAATTCTGAACACCAAATGATGATTGCCTGTTCTAAAAAGCTCTATGGAGTGGGTCATTCTGTGCTCTATTCTTATTTGATTTCAAAGACACTTTATTTTATTGTTGCTAATATTATAATAATGTTAATTAAATAAATATTATATCTCATTGTTTCATTGTCCTTCAATATTCAACCATCCTATATTCCATGTATTTTTAGTTTTAGCTCCATCCGTATTTTTGATTAATTTTCTTATGTATCTTATTTGATGGTAGTGTAGGGTGTTACTCGTTTCTGTTCTGATTGATTTATACTATCATATTATCCAAATTATTTCCACATATAACATATATATTCTTCCGTACTTTGACCATCGATTTATCTATCTTTACCTCTTTCGTGTTCTCTCTCTCTCTCTCTCTTTCTCTCTAATTCTTCTTTCGTTTTCGCCATTTCTTATAAAAAATTATTGTTCCATCCTTTTATATTCTTATTCTTTTCTGTAGTCCTGTAGTCCCTATTAAAATTGTTGATTTGACTTGTCTCTTCTCTTGTATCTATTTTTAAATATATCAATTTCCTCATTTATTATATCTCTCCACACTTGTTTCACAAACTTCATCACTTTGTTTCTTAATTATTTTGTAATTTCCATCTCCTATTTCGATATATTCTCCTGAGTGCTAAATAATTTTAGATTTTTTCTTTTTTCTTCATATATTGTTTCTGCTTGTCTTCGTATGAAACAAGCGTTTTCATATCTGATAATTGTCTACTTTACTTCTTTCATATTTTTTTCTTTCGTCTTTCATTCGTTATTTTTTTGAACACCTTTTGTTGATTAAGACTATTCTATTCACAACACGTTACCAATTATCTCCACCATTTTGTTCTACTCTCTTTCCGCAAAAAAAAGAATATGAAATTAAGATCACTAAGTCTTTGGTAGTAAAAAATAGTAAGCTTATTAATAAAAAAAAATTAAGTTAAATATTAAAATTATGTACTAATTTATTTATACATATGCAGACTGATCTGGTTTGGTCTATATGAATACATTAAGAGACTATTGTTGGATCTAGAAGAGTGCTTGCGAGTTAGGAAATTCTATGGAAGAAGGGAACAGCTGATTGCCTGTTCTATTGTGAACGACAATTGCTTTATACACAGATTTAATGCTAAAAAGAAATAGAAAAATAAACTGAAATAACAAGAGCAATGGCAGCAATCGTAACAGGTAACAGTAGTAGAAAAATAACATGCAATTAATAATAGCGATAATTTCTAGCAATTATGTTATAACTAACGAAACATGCTATGATTTGTATGTGCACATGCACAAATAATTACTACACAAGAGTTACTTTATCCATTTTAGCAACACTTTCTGGCTAATAAAAGAATAATAATTAATAATTTATAGTTACAACCATAAAACTATTATTATTGCTTTAAAGTGCTTCAGGAAATATAGAAAATATACGAATAAATAATAAAATAAAGGGAAACAAAAAAGATAAAGATAAATATTCAAATAAATAGGTAAAAAAGGAAAATATTAAATTGAATAAAATTAAATAAAAATGCTAGAATACTCTGTGAACAGATTCGCCATTTGATGGAACTCACTGGTTGTGTAGCACAAAATACAGTAAGATCAATAGAAAAAAAAATGTAGTGACACTGAGCGTCACGTTCTCTCTTTCTAAAGTTCTAACGTCCCTAGGATAGTTAATATTTCACATCTGGTAATAACAACCTTATGAAAAGGACATATTCCATTCATTCCAAGTTCACCAATCATTCACAAAAAGAAGCGACAATTTGGCATCCATAATCCACTTTAGATTATCGTTTTAACCGAAAACAAATATCCATATATATATCCATACCATATCCATACAGATATTTGGCGCTTCATTAAATTGCGAGAAAAAAATGATTTTGTAAAATTCATTTAGAAACAAGATTCTATTTTAAGAAAACCCTGCAGTGAAAGAATATTGCAAGTTTTTCGAAGTATCAATGAGGTAGTCTCTAGTAAAGAAGCCCATTTCTTACTAAAAAATACATACATGTTACATAGTCCGAAGGTAACCATTTGATGCGCTTTATAATTTGACTTTTTTATTTAGAGCAGTAAAGTGTAGGAAAATTAACAGAAAAATGTAAAATAAACGTAAAGTTACAAGTTTTTTTCACCGGACAAACGGTCTAATTATAAAAAATTTATATTGACACTAGATTAAATGTAATCTACACATACAACAAATAATATTAAACTAGATCGTTGGGTCATTGTACTAGAATTATTATCTAGCATGACATCGAACCAGTTGAAAATAATGACATGACGCAACGACTAATATGCACGTGTTCTTTTGTTTCAGATATATCGGCTTATCCCCAGATTAACGAATACGAAATTCCCCAGGGTAAACCACCGTCTTTCGTTACCCCTGGCCAAACGTATCGTATCGCATCCGGAGCAACGGTGATCTTGCCCTGTCGCATAACCCAACCTGGTAAGTTCCAATATCGTCGTGCAGGTTCGCAGCCCCGGAAAACGCCTCAATTATTTACGGACTTTAATTACCACGTTTTTTGTCCCGATTAAATTAAAACATCGAATTACATTCGAGAACCGATGAAATCGGAGATCAGTGTGGCTCATTTATTCAAGATCATTTTACTCTGGATAATTGGTCCTTTCTAACGGACTAATCAAAGTTGGATCACAAGGATTAAAAATTTATTCGGTCTATTTAATAAAAAAAAAACATGTCTTTGGCCAAAAATCAATATAATTTTATTCAGAATTCTATTATCAATCAGCACTAAAAATTCTAGTCTTATATAATTTTTATCGAGTTTTTATCAGTATATTTGTGATCAAGCTTTCAGAGCAAGAATGAATATATTAAGTAAAGTATTGTACGTCGTTGGCTACAATTTGTCTCAAATGTCGGGAACACTGTTTCGGTGTTTCAAACGAAATAAGTTTCAAGAGCTCCACTTTTCTGTTTCTGGAAAAGACAGAATTAGAATGTAAATAAGCATGTACTAATTAGAACCAGGAATGTACCAAGAATATTGGTACAACATAAATTACTCTAATTATTTTCCATAATTTTTTACAACTTCTTCTAATATTCCTGGTAACATTTCGGTGTCGTGTTGAAAGATTACTGTTGTTTTAGCATCGATATACTCATCGATCTATTTCTATACTTCTTCACTTTTTCGCCTTCATACCAGCCAATCCATGCCGCATAGATCTAGACAAGTGGTAATCAGAAAGCGCTATGTCTAGTAGATAGGTGGGTGTGACAGAACATCCGAAAATCAGAATGTGTTCTTGTAATAACATGTCGTCATTTTATTCATCTAATGTCACTAAACATTTATAGTTACATTTTTTCCGATTTGGCAGAAGTATATCGAATACACTACACTTTAGTAAGTCCAATGTATGTATGGCAATGATTTATGGTAACGCATATTTCGCTTTGGGACAGTCACAGTAGATGCATCTTTCATTGCTAGTTACAAAACCATAGGCATTTCGAAATAAGCTGTTTGAAAGTTTTTGCTGGGTGTGCATATTCAATAAGACTGGCAATTAAATATGCTTGAACTTTTTTTATCCGTAAGACCATTCATTGCAATTGAAATCAAAATCGCAATTTTTAAATCAAAACCCACAATTCAGGTTATGTTATAAGTTTTAACGAATTTAGCAGTTAAGTTAGGCTGTCTACATTGATAATTTGCATTTTCGCATATCGATATAGCTGATCAAGATTTTGTGAACATTAATAGTTTTGTTCAGTGTCAACCTCCAAAGTTCGCCCTTGTACATTTGTTTCCCGCAATTTTCTTTGTTTTTTTAGAATACGTTATATATACGTTTTAATTCACTGTTCTTCAATTTTTAACCACTCACCTCAACTTGTGCCACTTATTCAATTCCTAACAAATATTTCTACAAGGAGACATATTTATCCAAATTCTACCCTAATATTTAAAAAACAGCCATATCTAATTAATGTATTTTATTCTCAGGGAGTTATGTATTGGCATGGAAACGTGGTATTGCAGTTCTAACGGCTGGTCCTGTCAAAGTTTCACCTGATCCTCGTCTACGAGTTTTACCATCACCTACAATAGAATCTCCAGGTATTGTAATATAAGCCATGTCTTTTAAAGGTGATTGTTAATTTAATTTTTTAAGCTTCCCGTTTGGGAGGTGTACCAGAACTTTCTGGTGGTGGCTATAGTCTGGAACTACGAGATGTCCGACCACAAGATGCTGGAGATTACATTTGTCAATTGGGAACAATCGAACCAAAGGAAATTATTCATACCTTAGAAGTACTAGGTAATCTCCTTTAAACCTCATATAGTATTTTATAATGTAGAAGTAATCAAACTCAACTAAAAAATCAATTATTCTCAATCATTAACTCAATTAAATATGACGGCATTTTAAATCAAAAGATTTATTAATTGTTCACTTTATTTACAGTTCCCGCGAGAATACATTTTGTCTCTCATACCGGCACTGTCGAAGTGAATCAAGGTGAAATGGTTAAGATGGAATGTAAAGCATCTGGAAATCCTGTTCCTACAGTTTCGTGGACTAGGAAAAATAACGTTATGCCCAGCGGTGACCGTACTATTCAAGGTTTAACGATGATGATTTCTCATGTAGATCGTCACTCAGCTGGACAGTATCAGTGCTCAGCTGACAATGGTGTCGGTGAACCAGATACCAAGCATATTAATATTAATGTTTTGTGTAAGTGTTTTCTGTAGTTTCTTTTGCATTTTCAATTCCGTAACGTCTAGTGTCGGATTATTTATTTAGGGCTATAGAAAATTGATATTAAGTAATATATGTATAATTACACAAGTTGAATTGACATTAAAATACTTGCCATTGACATTGAATGATTTAATTTCATCATTATCCAGATGGCAAGTGATTTATACTCAAATCGTTAATGGAGGTGTATTCAAAATGTAGTAGATTTGATATTTTAAATATGAAATAAGATAAATATGAAGTAAAAAGGTTAGAAAATTGCAAAACAGATAATAAATTGCTAATTAAATCTAATATTTTGGCCTTTTTCTAATAACAAGATAGGTAGCAAGCTATTTAAATATCCTTCGAAATAAGTCTTAGTCTATTTGCTTTTTACATATTTAGAAGTATGAGACGAATATGTGGAAAGTTTAAGTGTTTTAATCGGTTTCAACTCTAAAGCATTTTCAAGATTTTTTATATAAGTATATTGAACAATGATTGTTATATTATTCCAAATAGTGCAAACTTTCATTATTTTTAGAAGACTTTCAATTAAATGACTACTTTCTAGTTTATTCTCTTAGCCCAATTTTCTGCAATGTGTCAAGCTATCACGATAACGTTTAAATTGCTATGCTGAATACAAATTTTATTTAAGTAATTTGCAATATAAAAATAAAAATTGTTTCTAAAATACTTTAGAAATAAATTTTCCATGTTTCCTAACTTTGATCAAAAGTAAAACTGTCTATTCTTTGCAGCGGAGGTTTGATACTAATATACCTCTCATCCGCGTTTCAGAAATAATTGCAGGACTGGAATTTGGATAAAGGCACATATAAACCAAAAATAAAATGACAGAATAATAAATGATGAAAGCACAATTGTCTTGATCACAAAGAATTATTGTTGTTCAGTATCAGAATGAAGTTGTATCTGATAAAATGTATTATTTCATTTTTTACTTTTGTTTGCTTTGATGCTCACTTCACTAATTACTGTATTTGAACAATGAAATATATAAGATACAAAGAAATTACTTGTGAAAAATATTTGTATGTTTTACATTTCACTAGATTTTCTCTGTGCTTTTTATATGTATGATTCCACATTCAGATGAACCACCAGCCATAAAAATAGCAATTTCTTTAAAATCTATTATATTGTATATTTTCTATGTGATCCTCTCCATATAGTTGTATAGACAGTGTGTGTTTGCCACAGTGTGATAGTTCTCATTGCCCATAAAATAGATTTGCAAAATCTTGGATGGGATGGTAGTTTTGACCGTGAATCTTGAACTTTAGTTTAGAATTATTACCATAATCATTATAAACAATTGTTGCTCCAAATAATGTTATTTTAAAACAAGAAATTAATTTATAAATTTTATGCAAAAACGATTTCGATTGAGAGGTGGCTTCAGCTAATATAGTAGTCGAGAGCTAATTGAATTACAAACAAAGTTCTATTCGTTCTTGGAGTGCAAAAGAAACGGCAACTGAAATTGAATATGAATGGACACAGGAACGATATGAACGTCTTTTTCTATTTCTGGGTGTAAAACCCACTATGTCTTCGAACAATTTGTGTATTTAGCCAGTGTCAATATTTATAAAAACTTCTATGAAATTTCGACAATAACACGAAATGTGACAAAGAAGAAATTAATATATGTGATAGAAAAATACCATTTCATTCAATCGTGTAAATTATCAAGCAGTTTGTGAAGTCGATAGTCGCAAAAACAGTCGAATTTGTCGATAGTCAAAAAACTAGTAACTGAAAATAGTAATTACTATTTCAGTCATATGCAGTCTTCTACAGTTATTCTGTTCGTGATTACAAATGAAGATGTACGAATTCCTTCCCGTATTAATTTTGGGAAAGGAAAGGATGTAGATAATTGGTTGATACTCTATGCTGTATAGATCATTTTTCATTTTAATTGATTTGTTTGATTGAATAATGACTCAAAACATGTTCCATCCTATTTTAATATTTATAAAGTAACAAAGACATAATATAATAAAAGTAATAGGTTTCTTTCTATTTCATTCCATTGTGGGCATAAAAATGTTGGTTTCTCAACCGAGCCATAAATGAGACGGAGATGTACGTATTACCTCTCGAACTTTCTTTGAAAAAGAAAAGGAAAAGGAAATATCTGAATTCTATTACATTCAAAAGAATAGTTGCATTTTGACAGATGTAAAATTATTTTCATATTTTATATGCTTGTCCTGATTATAAAGTGGAGTTTAGTAATAACCACATGTAACGACCTATGTGTACCGTATTTTCTCAATCAATCTTTTTCAACTATTTCACCATAACACTCTTTTTAAACACGATATTTTTTTTATTTATAGTTAATCAGAAATATTAGTATTCCTTGAAATTTCAATGAGAGAAATTTTAACATTCAAAAGGTTTCAACAAACATCAACAGACTTAGAAAACCGAAAAAAAATAATTAAAAAAAGATCTGATAACATAAATAACATAAAGATAACATTAAGATAACATAAATGCGGTCTAAATTATTTTAATATTTATCAATCAACATGTTCATTTTACTCTATTTCGTTAATAATCTTGAAAATAGAGTTCCAAAATGCTGATATATTAACGTACAATAGTGTTATTTACAATCATACCAAAAATAAATCATAAATAGAGAGAACGTTAAAAGCCAGTGGAATGAAACTAGTTGGACCGAAAAAAATTCAAATCAGGCCGACTGAAGATAGCCAATGAAAGTAGTTGATAGTAAAAAGTAGTCAATTACTAAAAAATTGCTAGTCGTTTTCGATCGATAGTTCCCAACGCTACTTAAAACCACTCCAGAACTTTATTTTCGGTTAGTTTATATATTCATTTATTTCAATTTGTTTATTAAAGAGAAATGTTTAATTTAATAAATGTAAAGCTGGGTAAAATGTAAGTTGAGCCATTAGAAATCATTTGAAAAAGCGCCAATCTGTCAATGTTTTGTCAACTGTCTTTTATGTAATTTCCTTCATATAATGATATTTATATTTACAAAAAGGTTTTTTGTTTTTTTACGAATCTTGTTCTGAGAATAACGAATTTAACAAAATAATTGTAGCATTCGGTTGAGTTGTTTTGAAATTATGCGCATAAACATATTTCGACATTTCATTTTTATTTATATAGGTTAATATATTTTGGGACTAAATTAATCAATAAGGGCTATTGGATGATCGATTAACAATGACCAGCCAGAAACTATTCCATTATTATAATACTCTTACTCCATGTCAACTTTGTTTACTGGACGATAACTATTATTAACGCCTCCTATTAGAACTTATTTAATACCCAATATCTGTTTTTACTGCGGAATTAATTAATATGGTGATGAACAGGAAATTAGAAACATAGCGTACCTCGGGATTTATTTAGACGCCATCAGCAGATCGGCTTGATTGCAATAAATTCCATCCTGACAAGACCGCAAAATCTCCACGGCCCAAACAAATTAATAATGTCCCGTTACAAAGGCCGTTCGACGCACCATTTAAAACCTATTCTTTAATTAGATTCTTAGATCCTCGGCTTAGATGCGGCTTCGTCACTGGATTAACACTTTACAAGGGTCCGGGTTCGTGGGCTGATATTTTCTTCGACCATAAACGGTTTAGAGGGGTTGACATTAACTTTCCAAGTTTCGCTGTCGGGTCGTTTTGGTGGCGAAGAAACGATCTCGCTTGTTATGTTGTTAAAAATAATTAGTAAACTTTTGAAACCGTATCATGTCCCGTTTTTGCCGTTAAGTCAGTTTCGCTTTACGGCGTTGTCGTGGGGTGTGAGAAATGGAACAAAAATAAATACGCCCGCTACCGTTTCATTAAATTTATGAACTGTTAAAATTAATTTTATTAATTTGCCGGCTTACAATGAACAATTTTATCTTTAATTGGTTTTTCCTAATTAAAATTACAACCGAATAAAGCTATGTTTCTTGAATAATATTGAAAATAAACGAAGAATACGTTAATTTGAAAACGATTTCGAATTTGGCGCACGAGTATATACTTCATGTATTTTGGAATATATGTTGAAACAAATTTATTTTTTTTATTACTCTTCGTGAGTCCACAATCTGCCCTATTGGCAATAAGTATTTCTTCTGTTTATATTATATATACATGGCATGTAGAAAATCACTTCATTAAGCAATCTTCTGTATAAAATATTATCTTAATTAATTAGTTTTATTCTAATGCTTATTCTAAACTGTACATATGTCCAGTAATCAGATCAGGTGGTGATAAACGTTTTAGTCTACGCACTTCATTATCACGTCGCATATTTAGCTGATTAGCGAGTACATTGGGATGCACTGACACTCTTTCGAAGTACTTCACACAAACACGTTGGATTACACTCGTTATAGGTTCTAGAGGAATATGGCGTTGTATCACTTTATTTGAAATATAGTATGGAGCATCAACAATGGCACGCAACACCTTATTTTGGAACCGTTGAATGATGGATATATTAGATTTGCTAGCGGTACCCCATAGCTGAATTCCATATGTCCAAATGGGCTTGAGTATAGACTCATACAGCAATACCTTGTTATCTAATGATAACTTGGATTTGCGCCCAATGAGCCAATACATTTGATATAATTTTAGTCCCAGTTGTTTCCGTTTAGAGAGTATGTGCTTCTTCCAGGTTAGGCGTCGATCTAAATGCATACCAAGATATTTAACATGCTCTGCTTGGGGGAGTTGACGATGATTGATATGCACTGGTGGACATGTTTTTCTACGCAGGGTAAACGTTATATGCGTGGATTTTGATTCATTGGCTTTAATGCGCCATGTCTTCAACCATAATTGTATTTGCTCCAGGTGGGTTTGTAGGTTTATTGATGCTGTGACTGGATCTTCATGGGATGCTAAGATTGTTGTATCGTCTGCATATGTTGCCACAGTAGTTATTTTTATGGTGGGCAGATCAGCCGTATACAGAATATACAGTACTGGACCCAGTACACTACCTTGTGGAACTCCTGAATATATGGGATTTAATTCGGTATGTTCATCGCCTTGATTTACAATAAAATGTCTGTCAGTGAGATACGATTTTAGTAGCTGATAGTCCTGATGAGGGAGAAGTTTCTTTAGTTTAACCTGCAAGCCCGTATGCCATACTTTGTCAAAAGCCTGAGATATGTCTAGGAAAGCAGCGGAACAATATCTTTTGGCATTTAGGTCAGCGTTTATTTGGTTTACAAGTCTATGCACTTGTTCTATAGTCCCATGCTTATTGCGAAAGCCAAACTGATGTTCTAGAATAATTTTTCTTTTTTCTATTATATAGTTTAGTTTTTTTTATGTATAATTTCTCGAAAACTTTCGAGATTATTGGTAATAAACTTATAGGTCGGTAGGAGGTCACATCTTCTGGTATTTTTCCTGGTTTAAGTATCATTAATATTTTAGCTACTTTCCAGATACTAGGGAAGTAATTAATTCGTAGCATAGCATTAAATATATATGTTAATAGTTTTATAGCCTTTTCTGATAGTTCTTTTAAAATTTTGCCAGTAATTAAGTCATAACCAGGAGCTTTTTTAATATTAATCTCTCTCATTATTGTATGTTTAACTTTTTTGACCGTTAATTTCTCGTGCGGTAAATCCATTTGAAATGGCGAATCTAGAAAGCTAGTAATTTTATTTTCGTCATCTTTATGTAGCTGAGACTGGAAAGGTTTAAAAACATTTTTTAAGTGTTTTGAGAAAATGTCGGCCTTCTCTTTATTGCTTCTCGCCCAGTTATTTTCGTTTGTTTTAATAGGTGGGTTATGCTGCTGGGATCTCCCAAGCTTTTTTGTTGCTTTCCACAACGAATAGTCTGTAGCCTCAGTTGATGTCAAGTTTTCTAGGTATTCTTGAATGCCTTGGTTTTGTTCAATTTGGATAAAATCTCTCAGCTCTTTTATGGCCCTATTAAATTTTCTTTTATTCTCTTCAGTCCTTTGCTGTTGCCAATTTCGTCGTAACTTTCTTTTTTCTGCTATCTTATTCTGTATTGTACATGATATATGTGTATTTTTTCTTGGAAATGTTTCACTGTTGGGAGTCGCGGAATACGCTGCCTCCTGTATATTTTTTGTAAGATTTATTGCTGCTATTTCTATATCCATTTCAGTTTGTAACGGTAAGTTTAGAGAGATAATTTGGTCTAAGTTTTCTCTAAATGAGGGCCAGTTAGTTCTATTATTGCATAGAGAAGGGGGTTTATTTTTGATGGTAATTTTTGAAGAAATTGTTACTATTATTGGTGAATGATCAGAAGACAGGTCGAAACATGATTCTGCCTGACACTTTTTTGGATCAATATTTTTTGTAATACAGAAATCTATTGTATCTGGTTTTTTATTTCTGTCTGAAGGCCAATATGTTGGTTCACCAGTAGAGATATGTTGTAAGTTATCTATCCTTATGGCTTTGAGCAGTTCTCTACCTTTTGAGGTTATTATTCTTGAACCCCACATTAAATGTTTCGCATTATAATCTCCTCCTGCTATAAATCTATTACCTAGCGTACTGAAGAATTCTTGAAATTGTTCTGCCTTGTTGCTATGTTTGGGTGGGCAATAAATCGCAGAAATTGTTAATGGTCCCTGGGTTTCCTCTATGGTTTTACTGGTGGCTTGCAGGTAGTCTTTGCGGAATTTTTCTTTTTCGAAATGCTTTATATCATCTCGAATTATTATGGCTGTACCTCCATGTGCTTTACCATCAGGGTGATTTGTATGATAAAGCTTATATTTAGGAACTTTCAAATAATTTTTGTCCGTAAAGTGTGTTTCGGAAACCATCATAACGTCAATATTTTGTTCAATTACGAACATTTTTTGTTCCCTGGCGTGTTGTTGGAGCCCATTGGCATTCCAGACGGCGATTTTGTAGCTATTGGTTTCAGGTATTAGGCAAGTTTGCTTACGACGGTTGTGAGTAGACCAAGCATCGTACTCATTTGATCCATTAGTTTGGCCATCATATTTTCTAATCTTGAGATGTTGCTAGTTTCAGTAGGTTGAGATATTGTCTCTCGTTTTTGTGCTGAACCATTTTCAACTATTTGGGCATAAGTTATGTCTGGTTGATTTGTTCTGGTTGGTAGTGGTAGATTGGTAGTAGTGGATTGTTTCTGTTGATGCCTTTTTTCCCTTAGGGCAGGATAGAGTTTCTGCTGTAGTTGCTTGTGAACTGCGCAACCCTTGTAGTTCGCTGGATGATTTCCATTACAGTTAACACATTTCACTTTTTCATCGCGAACTTTACGAATACAATCTCCTGTCTTATGTTCTCCTGCACATTTTACGCATCTATATGATTTGCGACAGTAAGTCTTTGTGTGCCCGTGCGCTTGACACCTTGTGCATTGTGGTATAATTCTTTTTATATGTGGTCGTTCGCATTTAATAATATTATTTTCCAATTTGGTGATTTCATACACCGCCTTATTATTTCCATTAGGTTTTATATCTATATAAAACATAGGCGGAGGTTTTTTTGTCGTGTGATGTCGTATATTGTGAATATTTACGACCTCGTGACCTTTTTCAGCTAGTGCTACCTTGATGGTGTTAAAGTCCGTCCCGTGATGTAATCCTTTTAATACGAATTTAAATGTTCTCTCGGATTTTGGCCTGAATGTATGGTATTGGGTGTTTCTTTCATCTAATTCTTTTATAAGAACTTTAAAGTGATCCGCTTCGAACAATTGGATTTTAGTTGTTTCATAGCTCACTGTTTTAATTGTGTAGTTCGTAGTAATGGTTTTCAATAGGTCATGGATATTTTTTATTATTCCTACCTTATAGACTGTTATTGGTGGTGGTTTGGGAACAACTTTTTCAGGGCTTGGTTGTATGTTCTCTTCAATTTCTTCCGACAGGTAGCTAAAACTGTTTTTGTCTCTATCGGTTTCTGTAACCAATAGTCACTGATTCTTGTTTGTTTCCTCGCGATTTCTTCTTCTGGACTTCTTAATCGTTTTTTGTTAATGACTGTAGTCCATTCTGATGGTGGAGTTTGCGTTATTGCTGTTTGTTCTAATCTTATATCAAAGTGTGCAGGTGATTTGGTTGAATCGCTATGGTTTTCCATTTTTTAATTTTTAATATTTTACTTAATTTACTTCCAGAGGATAAAAAATAAAATAAATACATTGTTTATTTCACACACTTCATTTTTCACTTACGTTATTTTAGCACTAGTTTTTTACCAAAAATACTATAAATGAATTTCAAAAGGACTGTTGTAAAATAAGATGAAATAATTTTAAAACACTAATAAAAATGAGATGCAGTCCTTTTGTCTGGTGACGTAAACACGTATTCACTACACTTTACGTCCACTGAGAGACGGATAGCCGCATCTGTTATGAGTTTTTAACACTCACTTAAATAACCGTAATAAAATACTGGGTTTTTTTAAAGAAAGGTATCTTTTTATAGCTTGGACCGTATTGAAAATACGTCTTCACCCTACGAAGGTTGGAACTGAACTATATGAAACAAATTTGATAAATATTCGATTTAATAGGAACGAAGTAATTTATAGTTATTAGGAAGGACGATTTAATAGGAAGTAAATATCGAAGGTTAGGACATACATAAACATTGGTAAATTTTTGAAATAACACATTTTATATGAAATATAAAAATATTTATTTCTATGTTCAGATGTAACATCATATTTAAATTAATTTATATATTTAACAATTGACAGGGATTCGAAGAACCCTGTCAATTGTTAACATATATATATATATATATATATATATATATATATATATATATATATATATATATATATATATATATATATAAACGTTATGTTAAATATATTTACTGAAATTACATCAATCATGCTTTCTTCCCATTATTGGAGAGATGTAGGAATTAGATTATTAGAGTGTTATTGATCACTTTGTCTTGTTTGTTCGACCAAGGTCAACTCCCCTTAGCTAATTTAATATTTACGAAGTATCGTTCTCCAGTGTTCTTGCACCCTGGCAAAATCCTATCCAATTTCTCTTTCTTCTCTCTTCTCTCTCTCTTCTTCTCTAATTCTAAATTCAAATTTCACTTTCTTCGATTTTTACTCTCAATATATTCTAGTTGCACCTCACCTATAAAATAAAAATTAATCAAAAAATAATTACTGATTAGTCATAGTACAAGATATGTATGTGTATATAATTTCTCTCATTCCCTTGGCATTTTCCAATAATTACCAGCACAGCTTGCACTTCGAGTAGGTAAACTAGACTCTCTCTGTATCGCCGGAGATATTTCAACTACTTACAATAAATAGAGTAGTATAGTAGTAACTTATATTGTACTAAATATTTATATATATATAATCTGTTGATGCCATAGGATTTCGAATAATATTCTATAATTCGAACTATTCGAATAAGCTTTCTTTCTTTGATCTTGATATATGTAATTTTCGGAAGATCGACTTTATATAGAAATCTGTAAGGAAGTCGTTTAATTTTAATTTAATAGACATGTCAAAAACGTCCTTGAAATTATTTCTTAGCTCTTCATTGGATGTCGCATCTTAAATTAAGACCTTAAAACTTAAGCATCACTATAACAATTTAATAGTAACAAACTTTAGAAAGAGGGTAATTTTGGTGCTCTATTCAAAATCCAACATCTTATAGCAGCAAAAGCTCATGTAGTTTGGAGAACAATAGACGCTGCTCTCTTCTCTCCTATTACCGAACCCAAATATTTGGATCCATATACTTTCTAACTGGATCTGCTCTTGAATGCAAAATATGTCATGAAGAATGCTATAAGCTTCAATCATTTTGTATCAGCCAATAGAGAGCCATGATCAGCAAACATCTTTTTACATAATTTTATCCACTACTACGTCGAAAAGCATCGAGAAACAATATCCCCTTGGCAAACAACGACTCTGTTCTTAAATGAATTTGACAAATAATTTCGCACTCAAACAAGTTCATGTTCAATTTTCAAAATTACCCAAAATGAGGGTCAATCTGTAGAGTCGAAATCAGACAATCAGACGTTTTCTACACCTACGACGTTGTTCCACAAAACTGATGGAGTGCGAAAATCTTCTCTCAACAACGACGATTGGGTCTAAATTTTTCCTGTTTTTCTCAGATTGTCACGTTACGAACTCATTGATATCTCATCTGCATGATTTTCATAAATACTTTCTCAACTGTTGATAGGAACTTTGTAAAACATTATTCAATATACACAAACATTTATAAAACAATCGAAGCATATTGTTTTATAAATGTTTGTGTATTTTCAATACAAAAACGTCTACTGCTTATGGTATTCTTTCCATATATTAATTTTAATGTTTTATCTTAAAAATGTCTTGATGATATAAAAAAAAATTCAATATTAAAAATGATATGAAAATATTTAAAAAAAGATGGTCATATTAGATCACTATTAAATAATCGCAAATATTCAATGGTGAAGTGATGTAGTACTACTACGACTTAGTACCTGTGAATATAATATTCACATTGGATATTCTAGGATCTTAAGTTTTTCATATCTAATAACTCTATTTATCCCTGTTTAATTATTAATAGCATCATTACATATGCAGTTTTCACATGCCGTCATAGATATTTAAATTATAAAATTATAATAACGTCTAATAAAATTAATTCAAACACAAACCCTTCCAGATAATTTCTAAAGCCAAAGAAACCCTAGGTTTTCTTCCAAATCGTGCGTAAGAAGTAGGACCAGCAAAATGAACATGGCCTGAAGATGGCAGTCTCATCCATTGAAACGTTAAAATATTAAAAGTACTTTTAAAGATGTTTTCTCTTTCTGAACCTCTAGAAGGGTCAACCAGAGTGAAAACCTGAGAAAAAAATTGAATTAAAAAATATACAAAATTAAAACCATTATTTACCAAATATTTTCTCTAAACTCTAAACCGTTCTAAATCAAAGAAATATATTTTAACAAATTCACGATCTACATTATAATTCAGTATTAACAAGGTAAAAAATAAAAAAAACATATTTCGAAACACTTCTAGCAATAGAATTATGAATCACCGCTATCTGAACTGTAACATTTTCTTTATATAACCTTATCTTCCTCCTTTTATTTCGAAAGTATATATATAGAATATATATATAATCTTATTGAAATCTGAATATTTTAATATATTTCTATTCTTCTGTTCGTTGTGTCATCTTTTTCATTATTCCAGCGGGAAATACTGAACACCTACTCGTAAGAAATAAACATGACGAAATCGTCCCGAAATACATTAAAAATATGAATATTCTACTGCAAGGACGGGCAAAACCATTTTCATCTGCGGTAAAGTGCGACCGTCTTTCCAACGAGTGCACAGATAAAAATATCGGGGTTTAGGTCTGTGTCGTCTGTTTTTTAACGGTAAAAGGACTGCATCATCCTACGAACAGCCAATTTCAATGATTTAAGATAAGAGCTTCTGGTAAACAAGCATGCCATAGTTGCTTTTGAAAATGCAAAATGCAATATTCCTCGGGGCTATCTCATCGTTAAGGATTTTTTAATTCATCTGAAAATTATATTTCTTTATTGCAATTACTCTAAAATGATTGATATCGAGCGAAATTATTGGAGAAACTGCTGTTAAAACGTATTAAATCATTTACAGAAATACCAGATTTCTAGTTTGGATTTCTACACAACTACTAAAGTAACAGCGGTTGTTGAAAAGGCATTCGAAGAAAAAAAAATACTGTCCAGCCATATTCCTGGACGTGTCACTAGCTTTCGACTGGGTATTGCATTTGGGATTAATATATAAAATGAGCAAATTACTACCACAGAATCTCCGTCTACTGCTGGAATCATATCTTTTCGAAAGAAAATTTAGGGCCTCCCATAAAGGGGCATTTTCAACACTTAAGCCTATTTCGACTGGAGTTCTACAGTTAGTGTCTTGGGACCACTACTCTATTTGCTCTATACTGCTGATATACCAACAACAAAAGAAACAGCACTTGATACATATGCGGACGACACAGTTTTCATAGCAAAAGATGTATCTTTTTCTAAAGCTGTAGAAAAAGTACAAGTAGCGGTCAACATAATCTATATATGGAGTAGAAACTGGAAAATACAGCTTAATAGCTCCGAATATGTCCATAATAATTTGGCATTGCCGCGAAATGACAAAACCTAATTTTATCACTTGACGGATGCGCGATTCCTCAAGCAGAATCAGCCAAATGCCTCGAAATATATCTCGATGTGTGTCCCGTAGGTTAAACTGAAAACATCACGTTAGACAAAAACCAGAGCAGATTAGACTCAAAGTCCAGCAACTGTACTCGTTAGTAGGAAGTTACTCCCAACCTGACTTAAAATCAAAGAGACTGGTTAATTAGTCAATCATAAAGCCAATTAGGAGCTATGGGGTGCAAAGGTTGCACTAAAACGTCAAATCAACTAGTAATCCAACAAACCCAAAACAAAGCTCTACGATTAATTACTAATGCTTATCGCTACGTAACCAAGGAAGCGTTGCACGATGACCTCGAAATTAAATGGATATACAAACAAATAAAAAATACTAAATTACAGTAACATGGAAGCAATACAGCTACTGGACAAAACGCAGGAAATTCGAAGATTGAAGTGAACTGAACGACACGAATATGTTTAGTGTATAAGTGTATTTTTTTGTAAATACATGCTGATGTATTAATCCGGTACTAACCTTGCTTGTGTATTAATGCAAGTACAATAGAACAGTAGTGATAAATTAATTAAATCTAATCAAATATATCTAATGTAAGATGAAATTAATAAATTAAAAAAATATATATTTTCAATACAATAAACTAATAATCTGTTTAGCTTTGAATCCCATTAATGTAGCATGCAAAATAATCATCTGCACTACATACTCATTACCTGTGTCAGAAGTGTCAGAAATAATGGAGAGATAAATGTGATGAATAAGCTAAACATTGAAACAATTTATACTTTAATTTACTCATTTTAGTAATGGGTTTTTGAGCAGATGCGTTATATTATCGATATTTTTCTTTTATAAACAGTTTTTTTCTCCTAAATTTTTGCATGCAGTTTATTCAGAAGGTTACAGTAAAATATAAAGTTTGGTGCTGCAGTATATAATCTCAGATATCATGTGGTAATTCTAAATGAGTTAAAATATTAAATTCGATATATTTGTCAAAATGCTTTATCGTTTTGTATTTCTATAAGGAAATCTGATAATCCTGTAATTCAAGATAACTGTTGAATATTCGAATAATTGTTGGACACTGTGTACTAAAAATTGTTTCCTATTCTCCAGATTAAATCATGTGCATTCTAGATAAGTCTGAAACACAAGTATCATTAACTCATAAAATTTTACGACAGTTAAGAATCGATCACAAAAAGACTTCCAGTTGACATAGCCAAATATATCATACCAACTTGTTAAAAAAATAGTATATTCTATATATGTATCTAGGAACTACAGCAAGATATAACTTTTGCCTAAACTAATTAGAACATATTGTAATTAAATTAATAATAAAAACATTACATACTTTATAATTTTATAGTAAATTCTCATTGGAGCATATACTTTATAGTTAATTTAATTTAAATAGAGCATTTTATAATGAAATTCTAGTTTTTTTTAAATTTTTGCGGAACAACAAATACACATATATTATTTACACAAAATATATTTAAATATAAAACAAACAATGTATTTATGTCCAAAAATATGTTATATAATTAAACGAATTCAAACAAAATAGTATTTTGATAAAGATATTACAATAAAATTTTATTACAATATATTTTGAAATATATAAATTATAATGTAATGTAAAAAATATGATAATTGTTCGAAATAAATCGGTTGGCTCATACTTTTCACCAATTCTGCACCTTTTAAATTTGGTTATTTGTGTCGAACATTTGTCAAAACAATCGAATACTTTTTATTGAGCAATAGGTTGCAATGAAGGTAAAAAAAGAAAATAAATAATAATAAGGATAAAGGCATTTCTCTCAGTGGGCCTCTAAGTGGGTCACTCGCCAGTCGGGAGTTTCAATAGTAACCATTGTTCAGAACCCTCATGAGCAATAGTTTCAGATCAAGTAACATCCAGGTTGGTAAAAGAGAGCCAGCTTAACACATAATCTATACGAATACAAATAAAAATAAATAGCCGAAATGTGTGTACGCGCATAATTTCAGAACAACTGCACCATATTGGATAATTCTTTTTGTTGTAATTGTTACTGTTAGGATAAAGTTTAACAAAGTTTGGACAAAATTTTTAAAAGCTTACAGAAAAGTCTTTTATATTTTAATCATAATATGAAGAAAAGTGACACAAAGACAGCTCACCAAGCATTAACATTTTTCTTTATGAATTGGCCTCTGAGTATAATAGATTAAAAAGTATAGATGCTCAAGTGGGCGGCAGTCCAAGAGGATGTGGCAGATGCTCTGAGGGGACCGGCAGAAGGCGCAATTAGGAGGATCCTGATCCAACAACAAGTGCTCATGAGTAAGCCTACAGTGTCCAATGCGAAGACGAGAGAGAATATTCTGCTTGTAATGGAATCGCAGGGGAACTGGTGAAAAAGTTGCTTAACCTCCCTTAACTTGTTGTCTTTGAGTAGCAGATCCCATCACAATTGGTCGAGATGATTATATATCGATTTTAGTCTGGATTGCCCATCCCTTCTACAAAAGAGTTTATATTATTTGTTAAAGGGTTGATCATATTACCCGCTAGAATGTCTGCCCTCTCGTTCCCCTGAATTCCAATCTAGGAGGGAACTCAAAGATATTCAACCTCCAACCCCATTCCCTGGAGAGACGGGTGAATGTTCCTTATTTGACCGATCAGTGGGTGGTGGTTCAGTCCAGACTGGATGCCCTTGATAGAGCTCATTGAATCAGAAATTATGATAACAGGGCCTTCCAAGGTTGTGGACAATGCTCTGCGGATGGTGTAGAACTCGGCCATTAAGACACTCATCCAAGGATGGAGGCGGGAGCATTCCTCCCCCAGAACGGAAGTATGGGCGGCACCAATCGCACCCTCATTCTTAGAGCCATCAGTGAATATTGTCATATATCTATGAAAACGAAATGCCATTATTTATCTGAAGAGGCTTCTGTAAAATTGCGGACTTGTGGAAGGCACTCATCTCCAAATTCACGCTTATACCTGCACAGATCCAAGGGGGGTTAATCAGTCTGCCAAAAGCTGCATCAGGGAACACAATCCCAAGCCGAATACAGGTCTTGTAAAAAACAAGCGATGGGCTGGGATATCCGCCTCTATGTTTATCATAGGCGCTCCTCACAGGGAAGAAAGCACCATAATAATTCAGAGCAGGCTTAAAACTAACCGAGCAGACATAGCTTAATAGCATAAATTCTCTCCGGGAATCCAGCGATAGTAGCGCTGCTTCACACTTCAGGCTCTCAACAGGACTAGTGCGGAAAGCACCGAGCATCATGCGTAGGGCAGCATTCTGAATGGGTGAAAGTCTTCCTATATATGAGAGGGGTGCAGTGATGTAACACTGGCTTCCATAGTCCATCATACTTCTCTGGAGGGCAACATAGATGTTTCTAAAGGATGCTCTGTGAGCACCCCATTGTGAGTTGGACAGCAATTTGAGGAGACGAAGATTCAAGGAACATTTCCCTCGCAAGTAGTTGATATGTGAGAGCCAGTTGAAGCCTTTGAAGCCAGTCGAAAATCAATCCCAAGAATTTGTGGTGGGGCTCATTAGACAAAATATTATCCCTAAGCGATAGAATGACGTTCTTTAGCAGTTTCTCACCCTGCAAAAATGCATATTGACCGACTTAGATGGGGAGAACTTCAGTCCATTATTGGTTGCCCAAGTTGGTAGCCTATTTAAGATGTTCTGCAATTTCAACTGACTAATCTTGGGGTCATGGTGGGCATGATATATAACTATGTCATCAGCATAAAATCTGATTCCAATGTGTAAAGGGATGATGGAGTTGATCGAGTTTACTGCTATATTAAACAGTAGGGGGCTAATGTCGGGGCCCTGAGGAACTCCATTAATCTGTCTGAAAGAGGATGACACAAAGCCGCATAACTGAAGGCTCTGCCCCCAAACCCCATTTTCCCATCTGAACAAACACACTTCGGGGGGTCACAGAGTCAAAAGCCCCCTCCAAATCCAAAAGGCAGAGGTGAGATGCCGTCCCGTATCAAAAGACCTCACCAAGTGCTCCTGAAAGCCCACCAAATGGTCGATGATAGAGTAAGCCTTCATAAAGCCCAGCTGACTAATAGGCATAATATCATGAGAGGTAATCGAGTGCATGAAACCATTCTCTCAAGAATCGAGAGTAGACGAGTGTCTTCCAACAGTTCCATGAACCATCTACCCCTACAATCATAAGAAGGAGATCCCCATGCTGGTAAATGTGCATTCATGTACCCCATCATTATTACCGGATAAGGCAACTGAGACAGCAGACTCTCAAGATCACGTCTAGCAACACCCATAGACGGAGGTAAATAAACGTTGCAGACGGTAATCTCTCTCTTAAAGAAGTAAGTTCTGATTGCCAAAGTCTCCAAATCAGAGGAAATGTCTAATCTCTGAACTAGTACATCGCACCCAATGAGCACTGCGACCCGTCCAGATAAGTGGGCGCAATCAAGTCGATCTCTCCTCAATATCTCATAACCCTTTACTCTAAATGTGTCTCCGGGGGAGAGGTTAGTCTCCTGAAGAAGGACAATGAACGGATGGTAGAGTCCCAAAATAAGTTTAAGTTCTTCGTACTTATTTTTAATGCCATTAGCGTTCCATTGGAGTATACCATTCATGGAGGCCATTATAATTCCATCTCCGTCTTCTTATCCTTTTCTTTCTTGCCATGCTTAGAGCGGTCCCTGGATGGACCACTAGTATTCTTCTTAGAAGGAGGAGACGAGCCCCGAGATGAATTGGGCGATGGGAGTCCCGATCTTTATTAGTAAAAGTTTTCTCTTTACTGGTTCCCGTCAGCTGAGAGGGAGGAAGATCACTCCTCTGACGGGAATGGCGAAGGGGTGATGGGGGAGGGAGATCAGAAAGGGGGAGAAGGGAATCTCGCCCTTCCTTCAGAGGAGAAGCGGGAGTGTGGTGTGAGGCGTCGGGATGAAGAAGGGGCTAAAGTCCCTTTAGGCAAGGAAACTTTAATTTCAGGATTTCTATCACCAATGAAAGTCACAGGGGCTCGGGAAGGAATAGGTATGTCATGATCTGAACCACAATCCAAATTACGTTGTGAGCAGGTATTTACTGAAGTGCCCTTAACTGCCCTGGTATAATTCATATGAGTGTTTCCCATCTGTGTTTTTGCATTATTTCGTGCTAGGTGATACGGTAATTTTTCTTCAATTTTGATTTTTTGAATGAGGGTCTCTTCCTTATATACAGCACAACCCTTGTAACGAGGAGAGTGTACCTGGCCACAGTTCACACAGTAGGGTGGAGTCAAACTCCATTCTGTTCCATTCTGTTTTATCATTTCTGGGTCTATTAAGACCAGAACTTGTGCCAGTAGTCATTGCCTGTACTCCGGCCTGGTCACCTACCGGTAATGTTGCGCAGTCAACGGCTGACTGTCGAGCAGAGCCTGCGCGGCCGCCCACTCTCTCGACAGGTACTGGAGATCTGACCCCCTGCACCGTAACAGGTTCTCCAATATGAGTACTATCCATGTTGTTAAAATGACATAAAACAAATACTGAGACAATAAAGGACAACACAAGACTGGGACCACCGGGATTGTCACACCCGTGCCATGGCCGCAGATTGTAAACCTTAGTCCACACCCCACGGTCATAGCCCGATGAGGTAAGCTGGGGCCCCGGGACTGCCACACCCGTGCTGAGACCGAGCCGTATTATCCCAAGACTACACAACCCGATCGCAGCCCCCTGGGGGGTAATAGACATGTATATAAATATATATATATATATATATATATATATATATATATATTATTTATATAATTATATTATATATATATTATATATATATATATATATATATATATATATATATATATATATATATTATATATATATATATATATATATATATATATATATATATATATTATATATATATATATATATATTATATATATATATATATATATATATATATATATATATATATATATATTTATATATATATATTTATATATATATATATATATATATATATATATATATATATATATATATATATTTATATATATATATATCTTTTTTTTTAGCTTTCTAAAGAATATGCCATAATATATATTTATTTAATATAGCTTCACATCACAATGCATTTCATATAACAAAATAAAAAATAGCATTAACCAACATAAACTTAATAATTCTATATTATGGATAACGACGTTTTTGCCTCGAATGACTATGGGAGTTTTTATAACGGGCTCTAAAAGAAAGTGACGGGTTTATTCGTTCTTTTGAAGCCAAATTACAGCTTCAGCATGGTAATTTTCCTAAATTAAAAAGCAGAATTTGCTTATGGACCGAGTGGTGCTCAAACCTGGCTCACGTTCATTTCAGCGGAGCTAATTCGACATTATTTATGCCAGTTGGTCTATTCACGAGTTTTGAGTTGTTTTGCTTATATGTACACTGCAGTATATAAAGAAGAATAAAATAATATTTTAATATAGTCTTACTTTGTTTTTTATCATAATAAATTTAAAAAACATATATAATATATCAATTACAAAGGTTTAGGATACAGTTTCTGGAAATATTAATCACTGAAAAAGTCATTGAAATAGTATGATAGGCCTGTCTTTACATTTTGAAATTCTTGAATTTCAGTTCAATTCTATTTACTTGCATCCATTAATTCAGAAATCTTAATGGCGAAAGTCTAGACTGACTAGAGGAATATCGCAGAGGAATCTAGATATAATAATGGCTTTTCATCGAATTATGTGGCAATTTTGATATTAATCGCAATTAGCGGCCTCCAGGACCAAAAAAGTTGATAGACAATTAATTGCAGGACTAATTAGGAGAAAACTCATCCCAAATTCTCATGAAATTTCCAGGCAGCTTAACAATTGCTGAATAAACTGACTTCAGACGTTTATTGGGAAAAATCCAAAAGGAGAGAAAATGACTACCATATGAATTGTTTGACAGCCAAAAAAAGAAGGGTTTATCTATATCAACGCTTAAGCGCAAAATCAACATTAGCCATAAAATTTTGTTGTGTATATAGTGAGATCAGCAAGTGAATCACGCGCTGCTAAAGCACAAAGAAAATGTTACTGTAGATGCCTGTCGGTGTCAACTGAATAACGTATAACGTAACGTAATATATAACGTAAGTAAACGACGTATTAATACAAATGTAAAGTCATCCTCTCGTATGACAACAGTCGACCATACATTACGTACGCAAGAATTATAGGATTGAAATTGTGAAAGATGAACGAATAAGAAGTCCTGCCGTGCCCAATGTACTCACCAGGCATTGTTGCTTATCTGTTTGTTCAATTAGAAATACTGAAAAAGTGCAGCAACAATTCGATGATTAGATTGCCACCAAACCAATCATGTCTTTCGATATGGTATCGACATGTTACAAGAAATGTATGAAAAAGTTTTTGGTAGCAAAGGAAAATATTTCGATTAATATATCTGTTGAGATATGAGAGAGAAAACAAGGCTGTAAATTAAATACAATTTATTTTCTCTCTTCTTTGAGTAAATTGCTACCCAAAGACGAGTTGTTTAATTAATAGTAGATATATATATATATATATATATATATATATATATATATATATAATATATATATATATATATACATTTAAAGATATTAATGAATACGCTATGGGAAAAGGATTATGATTCAGATCGAATCAGATCGAACACTCTTCCAGCTAGGAACTTCTCACGCTGATAAACACGTGCGTTTCGGCTATTTATGCTCTTCTATTCGTGCTTCTTGATATTAATGGTTATAAACACTCGACAACGAGCCGATGGGATATCCTCTTTATTGAACACGTATGTTCTCTTTACTCGGTTGGTTGGCTAATTTCACCAGACATTCAATACAATGCGATGTTACATTTTGTATCAAGCCTGTAGTTCTTTTCCCATGTCATGGATATTAGGAATTAACTATCTATCATATATATATAACGTTAACTATCTATCCGAGAGATTTCTACAATTAACGGAAACTTAAATTTACACGACTGCCCTTTATATAAATAATGAAATTTGCGTCGCAACAACATCATTAATATCCATTAATATACATTGCCCCAACTTTTTTTCAAAAATTCTCTTTTCATTCGAATATATAATATCCCATATAAATATATATGAAGTAAAAGAAAGTCTAATATAATTATTATATAGATAAAATGTTTTAATAGAACACAGTGTTATTATCTACTTATAGAATGAGTAACCGTCGCATTTGACAAACACTTTAAGACAATATTCAAATTTATTCGTCAAATGCCCTCCTACGTTCTTTAATTTGGAATATATTTTACATTTAACACAAATATTTAACAGACGCCTTTAAAAGCTCTACTAATTTGTAGGGGATTTTGAAAAGAAATAAGTACTACGTCACCGAATCTTTTGAGGGATTCAAATAATCACCACTAATTATTATTAGTTGATTTTGTAATAATTGATGGAGACAGGCATTGAAAATTAAAGGAAATTAATCGCCACAATACTTGGATTTAAGTTCAATTTCATGAATATGGATATTTTTTTTACTAGGTAGGGTTTCGTAATCCATGGCTTAAATAAAACTGTTCAAAATTGTTTCTTTAACGTTTTTTTTTTGAAACTATAACATGCTCCCAATAGTTTTCTGTTGATTTACGTTTCGGTCGGATCACACGCTATCAATTTTAAAATGTTACTCGTACAAGCATTGAAGCACACAATAATATTCTGTAGGAAAAGCCGTTTTTAAATGAAGCCCTCAGCCAGTAACGCTTTTAGTGAAGTTCGGAAGCTTTCAAATAAATTTTCAGCGAAAACACGACTCAATAGCACGTCATAATGAAAGACCAGAGCTTGATTATTTCGTATTAGGGTGTTTTTGCCGGTAAGCTTTTGTAACGACAGAGCAATATGGAAGGGGTGAACTTATTTCATCCGAATTGAGACTTGAACGGGGTAATTTTTGCTAAATTAAAAAGTTAAATAACTAGCGCAACCGTCGCTATTTGATTTAACCCTAAGTTTATTAAAAAAATTCTCAGCAAAATATTCAGCCTCTTTGACATGATTGCGGTTAAATTGCTTTATACCTTAATTAGATCTTTGTTATAATAATTTAGACGAATAATTTATTTCAATATGAATATGTATATAAATATAATACGTACGTACTAACACAAACAATTTATATAATTCGTATTTGGAAGCATTAAATAAACTTCAGATCTCTGAACTTTTACCAGCGCAATATACATTTAACGGTGTTTCAAGATCTGCTAACAAGAAGCAGTATTGGCAACCTTTAGAAACTTTTTTAAATTGCCCAAGGCGAATGGTCACCAAACAATAATTATAACGTATTAATAAGTATAATAACAATTACATCCCAATACAATTCATAATACAGGAAGCTGTATCAACAAGTATTCAAATGGATTCCTGCACTTTCGAAATATGTTTCCTAGTTTCTTGTTCTTTGTCATATAGAAGGCAATGCCGAATATGTTTCTTATCACTTTTCATCTTAAAATATATTATTCTCGCAGAATTGTAACTCACGTAGACTATTGGTGCGGTATTATCGCGGAGACCATGAAAATATTTTTATTTTAAATATATTTTTATAACGATGATAAAAAAAGTATAATGTGTCTAAAAATATAAATGTGTAAAGACAATTAATATATTGCTCTGTGTATTTCATGTAAAAGTGAGTGCATATCTGAATTCGGCGCATGAGTACAACTGAATTTGGAGAACAGGTGGAATCGAACGTGTTTCATAACAGGTTTAAAGTGGTACTGCGCATGCACTTTGCTTAGGTCCGATGTTTTCAATAGATAATTGTTCGGAACATATATGATAGTTTAGCAAATAATAATAATGGCAATAGCGAAAGGTTCAAACGATACTATGTCATATTCTAATTTATATATAGATATAGACATAGAACAATGCAAACATTTTGGAGTATATTACACATCAATATGTAAAAATAACAAGCAATTCACCATATTCTACTCAACAATTTTTTTATCTTCTTTTTCTTTTTCTGTCGACTTCTCTTGAGACTATCATATTTCCTAGTCCGATGTTTTCAATAGATAATTGTTCGGAACATATATGATAGTTTAGCAAATAATAAAAATGGCAATAGCGAAAGGTTCAAACGATACTATGTCATATTCTAATTTATATATAGATATAGACATAGAACAATGCAAACATTTTGGAGTATATCACACATCAATATGTAAAAATAACAAGCAATTCACCATATTCTACTCAACAATTTTTTTATCTTCTTTTTCTTTTTCTGTCGACTTCTCTTGAGACTATCATATTTCCTAGTCCGATGTTTTCAATAGATAATTGTTCGGAACATATATGATAGTTTAGCAAATAATAAAAATGGCAATAGCGAAAGGTTCAAACGATACTATGTCATATTCTAATTTATATATAGATATAGACATAGAACAATGCAAACATTTTGGAGTATATCACACATCAATATGTAAAAATAACAAGCAATTCACCATATTCTACTCAACAATTTTTTTATCTTCTTTTTCTTTTTCTGTCGACTTCTCTTGAGACTATCATATTTCCTAGTCCGATGTTTTCAATAGATAATTGTTCGGAACATATATGATAGTTTAGCAAATAATAAAAATGGTAATAGCGAAAGGTTCAAACGATACTATGTCATATTCTAATTTATATATAGATATAGACATAGAACAATGCAAACATTTTGGAGTATATCATACATCAATATGTAAAAATAACAAGCAATTCACCATATTCTACTCAACAATTTTTTTATCTTCTTTTTCTTCTTCTGTCGACTTCTCTTGAGACTATCATATTTCCTAGTCCGATGTTTTCAATAGATAATTGTTCGGAACATATATGATAGTTTAGCAAATAATAAAAATGGCAATAGCGAAAAGTTCAAACGATACTATGTCATATTCTAATTTATATATAGATATAGACATAGAACAATGCAAACATTTTGGAGTATATCACACATCAATATGTAAAAATAACAAGCAATTCACCATATTCTACTCAACAATTTTTTTATCTTCTTTTTCTTTTTCTGTCGACTTCTCTTGAGACTATCATATTTCCTAGTCCGATGTTTTCAATAGATAATTGTTCGGAACATATATGATAGTTTAACAAATAATAAAAATGGCAATAGCGAAAGGTTCAAACGATACTATGTCATATTCTAATTTATATATAGATATAGACATAGAACAATGCAAACATTTTGGAATGTATCACACATCAGTATGTAAAAATAACAAGCAATTCACCGTATTCTACTCAACAATTTTTTTATCTTCCTTTTCATTTTCTGTCGACTTCTCTTGAGAATATCATATTTCTTACCCAAAATAAGAGTAAAACCAATTTAATTTAACAATTTTTATTGGACGTTAGACTTTTGGACCTTTCACGTCTAAAACAGTACTGAAATGTTTACTAAAATACAATAATACACCTTGTAGAAAATGTAAATTCGTACTAGTCTATATAATCCATGTTTCTGTCCTCCACGAATGACTCCATTAATGAATTTCGTACTCGCAAATAGAGGTAATATTTTTAATGTGTGTACCTCTTTTATTGTGTCTACCCGATACTATAATTTCTACATATGTACATACAGCGTTTTCCCTTGAGGCTGAATATATTTATGACGATTTTGGAGTTTTCATTACAAAATTGTATATGATCAAAATATTTTCAAAAATTTGCATATATAACTCTAAAACTACATGAACGTAATAGTTTTCAGATATTCTCTAGCATAATCTTGAAAAGAGTTGGATATAAATATTAGTCGTATTTTCTCCCTTATCGTGGATTTGTTAAAATAAACATGTTTCTTATATATATGTGAACATTTTAATTTTATATAATATATATATATATATATATATATATATATATATATATATATATATATATATATATATATATACTAGCTGACCCGACAGACTTCGTCCTGTCAAAAAGATTTGTAATGTGGCAGTTTTTGTGCCTACGTATTTTAGAAAACTCTCCTGAACAGAACCATCACCCTGGTGATAGGGCGTTGTGAATAAAAAATAATTAAATAAAACATATATAAGGATTGAAAAGTAAGTAATCGCTTTATTGTTAATCATGTGAATCATAATTATTATTATTATTATCATTATAGTGCTTTGTGGTATACGATGTTTTTTGTTTGATTACCTGGCGCATAGATAAACAAATCTGATGGTTTTCCAACACGGGAACAGGCAACATACAATTGACCATGTGAGAAACATGGGTTTTCTAGATTGATACCACAAACACTTAATGATTGCCCCTGGGACTTGTTTATAGTCATAGCAAAAGCAAGCCGCACTGGAAACTGTAGTCGTTTAAACTCAAATGGCACATCAGTCGGAATCATTGGGATGCGCGGTATGAGAACATCTCCTTTATACTTTCCTTTGAGTATAGTTGCTTCTATCACATTGTTTAGTAATTTTTTTATCGCTAACCGTGTACCGTTGCAAAGACGCGGTTGATTGATATTTCGCAACATCATAACCACCGATCCAACCTTTAATTGAAGATTGTGAGGTGGCAATCCTGGCAAATCCAGCGAGTTTAAAAATTCCGGTGGATAGTTGACTACATCATCTTGATTAGTAGCCGAATCAAATAATTTATATATCCTTCAAGCAAAGTTGCTGCGATTCCCGACGAAGCGAGTGCAAGTGCAATTTTATTTTGTGAGCGAATTGTTGCTAATATTAATGAAATCAAAAAAGTTTTTCCTGTACCACCAGGTGCATCTAAGAAGTAAATCCCTCCAGTTTCATTATTTGTTACTTTCATAAGAGTTTCAAATACATACTTCTGTTGTTCATTTAACAGTGGAAGATTTTTTTGAATTAATTCTTTCAAAGCGTTGAGATCATACAGTCTTTCTCGATGCAACTCTTGGTTAAAAGCGTCATGCATTGGACGATTGGGCGCGGTCAGGCCTAATTGAATTAATAGTTTGTTCGACATTATCAAGCACATGTCCTCAATTGAAATCAATGCTTCATTGTAAATTTCTTCACTGATTTGTATATTTGGATTTCCCATTCTATTCCGTATTTGATACAAAATATCATCACACATATAATCTTTGTACTTCATCCACAAATCAATTGGGTTTGATGGGAAGCATGTAGATATGATTATAGAAAACAATGTTCGTATTTGATGAGCGTGTGATGATATTACAGCATCATTGAGAGTTTGATCCCAATGAGCGTCATTTTCAAGCAATTGCAAACGTTGACAGGCTTCTCTGTAGGATCCACACAATTCACTATCAACAGTTCGTAACTGTTGGAATGATGTTGGGCCACGTACATTGACTAATAGCAGTCGTAAATAAAAACATTCATCATTGCTTGGATGTACTGAATAAATCCGGCCAATCGCATCGGTGGAATATACATCTGTATATCCTGGAACTGGTTTTCCTTGTTTCCGTCGTATAAATCTCCTTGAGGATTGATTCCAGGTATAATATTTTGGCATTTCAGAATATAGCAATGTTTGTGCGAAATCATCGTTTTGGCATGTCTCAAAAAAACTGGTTAATGTAGTAGATGGTGGCTGAGCAGCTCTTTGTACTGCGTTCTGTGCTGTAAAATACACTCTTTGTACATTTTCTAAATGCACAGCTAAGTGAACAACAGAAGGGTGTCTCTCATGAATAGGAAAAGAAAATATTCGCCAAACTGCTTCATTACTACTGACATAGCGGCCCATTTGGTATTGGGTAACTTCATCATTAGAATTCTCTGCACCAATTCCAATCACAGCCATATCACTCCCTTTGGTTATATATTTGCAAATGTATTTAATCGATTTCACTGAATGGCAAGATTCAACGTTGATGTGTGCTTTGAATGTCTTTGATAAAATGGGTGAATATGGAACAATCCAACGATTATCTATTTCAATATCTTGTTGATTTAATTTGACAATTGTTGATTTTCCATTGTCTGCTGTCGATCTGCGACGATACAATGGATAACCGTCATTACCAGTAATTGTTTCCGATATTAATGTCCGTGGATATCGTTTTGAACATTTACCATCCATCATACACGGTGAATTTTGATTAAGAGTTCCACAGGGACCATGTATCATGTTTTTGATAACTACCTCATGCAATCCAGGATCTACTTGTACATTAGGGATTTCAGCTGATATCACTGCATCAACTTCATTTGGCCTTATCTTTTCAACCAACCAAATCAAAATGTGTGCATGTGGCAATCCTCGTTTCTGCCACTCCACAGAATACATCCAGCAGCGTGTCTCACCAAACACATTATGTTTTACGATGAAATTCATTAAAGATTTCAACTTTTGTCTAAAGACTCTGGCTGTAATATCATGACGATCAATGGGTGATTGCCCATGGAATAACTCCTGCTTAATTTCTATCCATTGCGGATTGCATGTAAATGTGATGAACAAATCTGCTGTACCATAATGACGAACATACGACATGGCATCTTGAGCATATTCGTGCATATGCCGAGGGCTTCCGATGTATGTTGCTGGAAGAATAGTCATCCGACCGACATTCTGTGCATTTCCATCAGTATTAATCGCATCTCGAAGATGAATATACTCTTCAGATCGGAGTTTGGTTTGATTCAACCTGATGAATGTTAATCTCTCCGTTTCAATTTTAACATACATGTCAACAACATATTTGTGATATAATCGCCGACATTTCAATATGTGATTATCTTCATTTTCCCGAATCATTAGGCGGTATGAATAATAGTTCATTGAACTGACTTTTTTGTTGGTTTCAGAACCTGTAAACAGATTTTGTTTTAATAACATTCAAATACATAATATAGTGACTGAGATATTATCGCCATAGCTAAACTAATATTTTAGTTACCTGTAATGGGATTTATCATTTTTATTGATAAATCGTAGCCATCTTCACCTTGCCAAAATATAATGGGATATTGCAGTGCATCATATGAGCGGTGTGTTTCCTTTATACGTTGTAATTGATCATTCCGACGATGTAAAACAATATCACGGGATTCCAAATTTTCTCCAACTACAACGATAGTAACTTCATCAATAGTTGGTGCATTAAAACGTCTTGTATGTTGACCTGCAGGTGTTTTATCAGCTCTGATTACAATTTTGTGATTATCGGATGGCATCAGATCCAGGGCAGTTTTAAACAATATAATCAATTGATTGTGTTGATGAAATAAAGTTTGTAATTGTTCTACAATAGACCTCTTTACTAAATTGTTATGTGCACAACGCAGATCAATTTCTTGTGGTGAATTGCCCATAAAATAAATTTGCAGGAATTTGTTGTCGCTATCTGACACTGGTAACAGTGAACCTGCTCTGTGATATATTTGCCCTTGTATCTGTAAATAAAAAAATATTATGGTGTGATATAAATTAATGGATTGTCAGTGATCAAACTTAAATAATATTTGATCTTAAAAAGTATATATTTAGTTTTAACTAATATCTATCAAATATAAAATATAATAAAAGTGTCACTGAAACTGAAGCACCATATAATATGATGACTAAGTGATATATTTCGTAATGATTAAGAAATTGAAGATTATTAACACATCTTAACTTTGGTGACAGAAAATTTTGTTCGCTAAAATAATTATGAGTAACTGCTATAATACATACCTTGAAAGTTGGCATAAAATTTTCCCGAACTGCATTTGTTGCCCCAAATGAAGTCATTTGAAAGCAATTGTTATATTGTTGGATATGTGTCAAAAAGTGTATAGAATCTGTTCCTATTCCTGAAACCAATGAGTACAATGGTTCTGGTGGTGGATCCAATGGTATCAATTTCACTTTACCATTTGCGCAACACAATCCATTGGCTTCGTTTTTGTATTTTAATGCCTTACAGTGTGAGCAAACCAAGTTCATAGAACCAATAACAACACATTGGTAGTTACTGTAGTCAATTGACACATCGTAACTGAAAGCAGCTCGATTCAAACTTGCGCGATTATTAGTTGAATGTCGCGCTCGCGCTTCACGCGTTTGTGATATCCGAATTCTTTCACGTTCATTTCCGTCGTCACGTTCTTGTGCAGTACGGTTAGATCGGTAATTAGCTTGGTTTATAGCATTTCTGGTTCTTCTACCTAAATTGCTTCGTCTTATAGGAGGCATATCAAATATAAATTATTTTTTCACTAATCACGAACTAAACAAACACTAACTAACTAAACACTCTGCACAAAACACGATATACGAATTTGTTTCGTGTATCAGTTGACAATTCATCTGTCATCTGTCAAAAGTCATCTGTAACAGACAACTTTTTTTTTTTAAATTTAATATGACTTGAACTCAAATCCTTTTAAGCCGTACGAATTGTTTTATTTATTTAAAATTTGGATATTAAAAATAATAAAATACTGTTGGTAACGCGATTTTTGTTTGACTGATGTAATGACGTGGAAACTGATGCATTTTATCTCGCGTGCCGAAACTAATACAAAAGAAACGAGAGTTTCGGAACGCGACATTAAACTCCTCCAACTATGTATTCTGTGCTCCAACGCACACACGCACATTGTTTTGATAGATATGATCTTTGACGTTAGGAACACACCTACATTGCTTAGACAACAGTGAGTGCTTGTAATTTAATGTGAACTTTATACCATAGCAATAAAGCTCAAATTGACTACGTTTTAGTTACAAATCATTTGTATGGGAAAAAGAAAAGGGCTATTTTTAGGGTTTTTCCAGCAATAATTCTAATTTTTCCCGCCGTAAAAACCATCCTTGAACTTCAGCGAACATTTTAAAAAAAGATTTGGCCAAATTGGTCCAGGCGTTGTTGAGTTATGCGCTTACCAACACATTTTGCGATTCACTTTTATATATAAGATATATATATATATATATATATATATTTATTTATTTATTTATTAGTTACATTATAAATTTATCAAGTTCTATTTCTTCTGATTTTACCGTTCCATTAAACTAAGGACCCAGTATTCTTTTTAGTAAATTACCACTCTCTACGTAGTAGCAGTTTTCATTACAAAATTGTATATGATCAAAATATTTTCAAAAATTTGCATATATAACTCTAAAACTACATGAACGTAATAGTTTTTAGATATTCTCTAGCATAATCTTGAAAAGAGTTGGATATAAATATTAGTCGTATTTTCTCCCTTATCGTGGCTTTGTTTATTACGTTACTGACTATATTTATATTAATTTGATATTCTTTGAAAAACGCTACAATGGTAAATATTAGTTTACTTCAGTAAACCTCGATATTCAGAAATTATGCACACATATCATCGAAAACTTATTCACAAAATACTTTATTTTGTTAAGTGATTGTGAAAATTATGAGTATGAACAAAAAGTTACGTAAACCGCTAAATGATTGTAGAGTATCGAGACTTCAACAATCGATGTAGTTTTGAAAAATATTTGCATTTAAAATATATTAGGAAGGTATCCCGAACAGTACCAGACCTGATCAAGAAAATAACTTTACTTCTAAATATAGTAGCCGTTTAACTTGATATTTTTCTTCTTGGTACACAAGAACTGGCACACTCTGTTCACAAATAATATTGGATTTCATTGTAGTAGCAACCAACTTACAGATATTTATTACAAATTATGCAGCCCAACTATAAAAAATGTTCAATAGTTTCTACTGTTTCCGGTGTTGTTTAGTGTGCTGATTCTAAAAATAGTAATAAAAATGTCACCCACCAAGTTCACAAAAATCAACTTATTACTAAAATGCGTATTATTACCTAATAGAAATATGTATATTTCATTGCATGTTGTTTATTGAGTTGAAAGTGTTCTGCAAAAAACTAAGCAGAATATTTATGTAATTTTACAGAAAACTACTCTACATGCCTTACCATTAGATATTCTATGAAAGCAAGTGTTCTCATATTTCTGATCAACTAAAATTTTGTAAATGAAGAGATTACATGTTTAATATGCGAGGGGCAAGGTAAGGGATCTACTCATCCAAAAAACAATGGCATGTAAAAATAGTTCGGTAAGAAGGAAATATTGTGAAAAACTTCTATCAGAACTACATATATAGTTATATTTTAGCTTATTTTAGAAAATGGCCTTACACTTGTTGTTTGAACATTTTGAAAGATATTAAAGCCACTAGCTAAACCCTTATTGTAAATAAAATAAGGTGGAGCAAAAGTCCAGCTACCCTTTGCATTTGACACTAAGGTGCGGCTAAATATGGGTTATGTGACGTTTAGCTCTGTTTCGCTTTAAACATTGTGTTGTGTAGATATCCAAATTTTATTATGGATTAATATACGCCACAAGGAACAGCAGAAATAGTGACAATATTTATTGAAAATAATCGTTCCATTCTCGCCATTCAGTGGAAATTGCGTCAACGGTAGCGGGAATTTTGCAATTCATTATTGAAGTGATATGATAATAAAAAGGTTAATGGATGCCAAAAAAAAATTATAGAGGCATTGTATTACTAGAGTACACAATTATTTGTGATTAATTTTCGTCGTATATTGATGCTAGAATACAATCATCATCATCAATCTATAGACGGCGCGTTGGGGGAATGTTTACTTTGCAAATGCTACGCTGCTATTTGTGCTGCAGAGCTTTGAATATTTTAATCAGTTCGTAATAAGTCGCAGCTGTGTTGGACTCGACCTATTGGTGTCTGGTCTCCTATTTTTCTGATAATCTTCCGTCAAAATGATCAATTTCGCCACGGAAGTCTGTGAGAAATTAGTTTGACAGACATGTTCAAACCATTGTAATCTGTATCTCTGGATTTGTTTTTAAATTGTGCACTGATTGTCGCGTTTTACTGACTTCGTTTCTAATACGATAATGGAGAAAAACATATGGCATTAGCTTTTGATCCAGACTTTATGCGGTGTTCAAATATCACAACCATACAGAAGAATTGGCAAGATATCGAAATAGGCGGATTTTAGTTTGGATTGCAATATTTCTTCTCCTGCATACGCAACATCTTAGAGCCTATTCGGCTTACTGCTTCAGTGGTTGATGCCATTCTTTTCTTATTACTGATCCTAAAGGCCTAAACTCCTGCAATTAACATACTCTAACTTGATCCGGTTGAGATTCCAATAGTAGTTGATCAATCAGTCGTTAATACTTTGGTCTATTCTCCATTAATTTTGAAGCTATAAGGCTGTGAAATGCGAAATATATCATGAAGAATACTAGAAACCTCAACGTTTGTATTAGCGAATATCATCAGCGAAAATGAGATCAGCTGAAGAGTTTGTAGTTGTCTTCATCGATCTTTGTCTGTTTTTAAAAGTTTTTCGTATTATTAAGTCTACTATAATGTTGAATAATAGTGGAGAGACAAGTTCTCCTTATCAAACAGACTTATATATATATATATATATATATATATATATATATATATATATATATATATATATATATTTATTTATTTATTTATTAGTTACATTATAAAGTTATCAAGTTCTATTTCTTCTGATTTTACCGTTCCATTGAACTAAGGACCCAGTATTCTTTTTAGTAAATTACCACTCTCTACGTAGTAGCATCATTATTTTATGCAATTTGAATCTATATGTGTGGTTTTTTGTAATAACCTACGTCACTGAATACAAGATAGCGAAAACACGAGATGCGGCATAATGTATTTAATACATTATTTACTAAATGTGTGTTATTACATATATATTTATAACAAGTTATTCTACAAAATAAAACTTTTATTATTTTTTAAAAACAATGAAGTGTTATTATAAAAATAAAAATATTTTCCATCAGCATCAATTATAAGTTGTTCTGTCCATTTTTCTAATTACCTTTTTATGATCCCCAATCTGTAGTTGTTAGTGAGTACTGTGACTTATTAAGCCCCATTATTCGCGGTAAATATGTTCCAAATGATTTACAAAATCTAATGTGCAGAATAAAATAAAGATTCTTATTCAATATCTTATCCTAACGTCTAATGTTATGTTTTCCAAATTATCACTAATTGAAAATAAATTCTATGGGTCTTTTGCTTCTAATTTATAAATTATATTACAGATGCCCCAGAGATCGAAGTGGAACGGACGACGGTGCATAGTGGAATTGGATTGGAAGCTCTATTGGTCTGCATTGTCTACGCTGAGCCTGCTGCTCAAGTAAGTAAATTCGAAATATTTTGAATTTATTATTGGATTAATTTTCATAGCCAAAAAACTAATATAAAACCTTAGTGTTAAACTATTTCCGATTTGGGAGACTCATGTAACAAAGTGTAGTATATTTTGATCGCAATTATGTTCACGATAAAATGTATTATATATCAATTTATTATAACACGAAAAACCTACTTAAAACCACTACTGTTCTAATAAAAACAGTAATTTCATACAGATTAGAGGGGGAAAATGCATTTTCATTGAAGTAAGGAATTGTAATAGTATTTTGACTATCATCTATTTTGAATTTATCACAGCAGGAATGCATCAAGTCACTAAAAATGTAGGTGGCTTAGGTTAAAAAATTAGATAGGAAAATACTAATATACTTCTCAGAAAATGATATAAGGATATGTTGCTAAGAAATTTATTGAATATTTATTGAAGAATTTAATCTCAGGTAGGCAACAATTATTTTATATATCCTTAAACTAATAAGCAATTACGTATACTACCAAATTTTAAACAATGTTCTTAACATTATTACTGCCGGTTCCTAACAATGTCTTATGTTAGATATTAATTTCAACTATCATACTATATACATACGAAACTAATATGAAACAAATTACCTATGCTAATATCTCATTTGCCAACTATTTATAATTGTATTAAAACTTCGGCTCTATTAAGTTCACTTAATAAAGCTTCTATATTTATGCAATAGATATGGTATTATAGACAACTTTCGATGAAACTTAATGATGAATGAACTATTTCCAATAACGGCGATATAATTTAACTTTAAGCGTTTTAAGTTTTAATCAATTTAAACTTTTCGAACTTGTTAAGACACATCGATCACTTACCATACCGATAATTAATGATTTTATACTGAGAGAAAGTAAGATAAAAAATATATATTGAATATATTATGCAATGAAAATATCAAATAGTCTTTTGCGTCTTTGTTGGTTATTGTTTTGTTTCTTATAATTTCTTATCAAAGTTAGTAGGTAAAAGCTATTGGTTTGAATTGAATTGATTGACGTCACTGATAAGCCGCAAAAAATAACTAATGAATCTCGCGAGTCATCTTCTTAAGTTTTGAAATTTTATTTTTCTTTTGCTTTGTATATAAAATAATTGTTTTTGTAAGATTGATAAATCCGTTCTTGTTTTCCAAACTACTTTGGAATATTCTAGTAGGTTAATATAACCATAAGTTTTATAAATTAAACTAAATTAAAACAGGATCCATAATAATGTGGATTTATATACAGCGCTTTTGAATTGGCTTAAATGTATTAAATATATCAATTTTTTACTGCATTCCTGCTAGGCAAATTAAAAGTATTAGTGAAATTAGAAGTACGTGTGTCTTATGATATTTTTTTCACTTTAAAAAGGTATTTGTTGAGAAAAACTATTACCATATACATTAACCTAAATATTATACATAATTTTCTACAACTACTTCTGTTAATATAGCGATACCGAATCAAAAAAACGAAATTAATTTGGCAATGATCCAACCATCGATCGCTTGAACATTTACAAAGTGTATGCCATCCAATCCCTGCAGCATTGATCTAAGCAAGTGGAAATCAGAAGGCGTCGTCTAGTGAGTCTCTGGATACGAGAGAGTGCAACGGTGTATCCTTCAGTATTCTTGAAATGTGACCCAACGTTGTTTTGCGAGGAGATGACTGATATGTTATTTGCTATTCAATTGTTTTAATTATTCAACTGGCGTCGTTAAAGATTTGCAGCAACAGTTTGATTTTTTTTTAGTAGCTCGTAGTATATAACCTTTTTCTGATGCCCCCCATATGCACAGCAATGCTTTTTGGCCATGGACTAGTCCAGGCCTAGGAATGCTACAGTGATAGTCACTTCTCATCTAGTCACATTGCGTTACAGAAAACTTGTATACTCTAGTTTTAAGCTGTAAAATCGCGATTCCTGAGGTCGTACCATTTTCCCTCCCTTTGTCTTGGGAACTACTAAGCTATTTGAAGGTTTTCGTCTAATGCAATAGATGTTAGTCCTCCGTTCTTTGCCATTGATATCAAAGTAAGCACTCGGAAGTCATTGAAACCATAACCGATAATTGGTATATAACAGAGCAGTATCACCATATTTCTAAAAGTGTTTCATGGGCTTCGGCATATATAAATATTTAAACCTAAATAACCACAATCTTCGAGTGAATTTGTTTAACATTGCTTTGCGTAAAAAGGAATAAAAAAAGTAAATTATGTTCGCTGGAAAAAGTTCTTCAAAATTTTGTTTCGATATATTTGAAGAAGTGTTTCAGAATTTTGCAGATTACATCGTCAAACTTAGGTCTACCGCTAATGTAAATCATTGATTTTATTTAATAGACTTAAATTGTTGATACAGGCTTATCGCTTTATCAATCCGATATCAGTTTGTATGGGCAACCTCCCTATTTCAATTTGATATCAATATTCGTATGTAAAAATATTTCCTAAATTTTAAATTTATAAAAAGTACTAAAAAACGTACTACAGTCGCGGAAAATTATCATTACACCAGCATATATTCATCAACATCAGTAATCAATAAATTTGAAAAAGGAATATAAAATAACTAGGAACGATATGCTCAACTACAATATTGTTTGGATCAACAGAAGATATCTCGAGAACAATTTTAGCGTAAACGACTAGCATTTACTAACGCCGTATTAATACTGTGCATGTACGCTACGCAATTCCTCACGAAATCTATCAAAGCGATTAATAATTTCACCCTGGGGAAATATCTCTAATTCGACCGACAGCAATTATGCAGAAAACGCAACATGTTGGCATGCAACATTTGTTAACACGTTCAGTATCAAAGTTCTTATGGCCTTAATAGTTAAACTTTTTCCACTTTCATTAAATGATTTCATTGTATTGCGATATATTCCTTAGATATATACAATATATGTTATAGTGCAGATTTATTTAAATTTCTGGATTGTTCTGTTCCCATTCTTATGAAAAACAGGAGAGTTTAGGTATCCTCCTCTGTGAGTTCCACTTTCCCGATTGAATATCCTTCATCAAGATTTCCATTCAATGAAAACTTTGGGATAAAATTTGACCCAAATATTTTTCTGGATTATATTTCACCGTTTTAAACAGCTAGGTGTTCATAGTATATATATATATATATATATATATATATATATATATATATATATATATATATATATATATATATATATATATATATATATATATATATATATATATATATGAATAAGGGCGATACACTTATTATAGCGGCCCTCCAAATTTCGATACCATTTTTGTAGTATGATTTGTCCTTTGCTTCAGATTCTTTCAGATTGCTTTCAGTCCTTTGGCTTTGCTTTGATCACCTCCTCATTCGACGAAAATTTATTGCCAGCGAGCATTCTTGTGAGATCTGAAAACAGAAAATAGTTGCTGGGTGCCAGATCTGGAGAATACGGTGGATGAAGAAGCAATTCGAAACCCAATTAATGGATTTTTGGCACGGGGCATTGTCTTGGTGAAGCAGCAGTTTATTTTTCTTCAAATGGTCCAATAGCGCTATGTAATAGGCAATATTGATGGTCCTTCCTTTTCAAGGTAGTCAATGAAAATTATTCCATGCGCATCTCAAAATACAAACGCCATAACCTTGCCAGCCGACCGTTGCGTGTTCCCACGCTTTGGGGCGGGTTCATCGTGTGCTGTCCACCAGGACGCCTGTCGATTGGACTTCGAAGTGAAATGATGGAGCCACGTTTCAACCATTCTCAAATATCTATGCAAAATTCGGGTTTATTACACTTGATCATCTTGCTGTTAGGAATTATCAACTTGTCGTTGTTTTTGGTTAAAACTGAGCTCGCGCTGAGTGGGTGCCACTTTGCACAGAGCTTTCTCATACCCAAATATTCGTGAATGATATGATGTACACATTCAGTTGATATCTTTAGAGTGTCTGATATTTAATTCATTTTCAATTTACGGTCATTCAAAATCATTTTGTGGATTTTTTAAATCATTTCGTCGCTAACAACCTCTTTTGGGCGTCCACTGCGTTCACCGTCTTCGGTGTTCAATTCACCACATATAATGTTAGAATATCAACTGTATTTTTTCTCTTCAAAAAGCAATATTTTATCAACACGCGAAATTCTTTTTAATCCATTTTTTCACAATAACAAAAGTTGCTTCACTCAAAATGCTATTATTCACAAACTAATAATCCATCAAATGAGCTGTCAAATTTATACACGCATCTTTTGAGGGTTAGGGATAACTAAAAACATATGGATTTAATTCTAGTAGCGCGTCTAATAGTCATTCTAATGTGTCAGACCGGGAACTTTTCAATTGACTTATTGACCTTTCAATTCTACGATAAATGTATCACGTATAATTATTTGAAAATACGACCTAAAATTACGATCTAGATTGTTTTGTCGATTGACTCCCAGTTTGTTGACGGTTCCAGATTTTTCAGTTCATGTTAATATATATATTTAAATTTTTAAAATATATAAAAACAGCGACCAAATAATTTGTCTTACTGCCTAATCAATAAAAATATCGCAGAAGATTGATTTACTGAAAAATGCTATATATCAACTTATGAACACAAACATTACATAATAACACACAAGAAACGAACAAGCGTTTACATAAGTGGCACAGTGTATTCGAAATATATATATATATATATATATATATATATATATATATATGTATATATATATATATATATATATATATATATGAATATATATATATATATATATATATATATATATATATATATATATATATATATATATTTAAAGATATTAATCAATACGTCAATCGAATGTACTTACTGATAACGAACCACTAGTTTGGCTAATATAGAGAGCAATTCTTTCTCTTCTTTTTCTGGTAGTGCTTTAACAATTCTTATTTCATTTTTTTTTCAATCATACTGCTCATGTTTATGCTGTCTTCATGTTTAATACTTCTTCTGTCAATTCAGTACTTTCTTCTCATTTCAACACTTTCCCACGGTGTTGATGCAAATACTTTCTTCATTATCGATGCAAATTATGCCTCCTCATTGTTGATGCACAGTGTTTAATCGCTGAAGTTCCTCCCTTGGGTTCTTGGTGGTGGTGAACAGGGCTGGTCCCAGAAACATTATTCTGTACTCCGATTCGCTGAGAATATCAGGGTGGGAAATACACTTCCAGCTAGGAAATTCTCACGCTCATAAAACCTATGCGTTTCGGACCCTTAAGGAATTCCCGAAAATTCCATGATTTCGGGTCTTCTTGATATTTACGGTTCTGGGCGCCATAGGGAGTCCTCTACCAGTTCTAACATCTAACACTTTTCGTCTAGTCTCGATACTTGAACCCTCGTTATTCGAAACACTCGACAAAGACCCGATGAGAGTCCTCTTTGTTGGACATGTATGTTCTCTTTACTTGGTACCATTTTTGGTTGTCTAATTTCACCGGATGTTCAGTACTTTTCGACGTTATGTTTTGTATCAAGCCGTAATTCTTTTCCCATGTCACAAATATTAGGAATATCAATTAAATATCTAATAAATTAGATCCGTTAACTATACAACCGAGAGAATTCTACAATTATCGTAACTTAAATTTTACACGACTGTCCCAACTATTAATGATTAAATATGAGTCGCAATATCCATTGAGATGAGATACTTGAAAATATCAACATTTTAAAACATTAGAAAGAAACATAATCAAAGCTAAATATAATGAAAAATTAAAGAAACAAAAATAACAAGACATAAGTATACAATATTGACTTGTTGGGTATAAACCGCTGTTTTCTACAAGCTTCACCATATATTACGTCGTTTTTCTGCCAAATTACCTTTATCCGAACTTCAAAGGCAAACCCCCGCTATTAAACCGATACAGATAAACTTTACGGCGGGAAAATAAATATATGTGTTTTGTTTTCGAGTAAGGAAGTTTCCTGTTTACAAAACTTCTCTTATAGAATAGAATAGAATATGCTACGTAGTATGGATTTTATAATGTTATGCTTTAAGTATTTTTCCATTTTATGTTTGATTATTTTGTTCTGTTTTCTCTTAGCGGTTATATTTGTTTGGTTGATTTTTTCTTATTTTTATTATCTCTTATTACATTGGCGTACTATGACAAAAAATATCAACAAATAAAGCTGTAAGTTCTAACTTTTAGAACGAAAACAATAAGATTGGAAATGAAAACAACATACGAAGAGCTTTGAAATTCTTATATACTCAAAATTTAATAAGTCAAATCAAATCCGATTGATTCAACACAGTTTCATAGCCAATCGTACCGTAGATCATGTCGATGAAGAACAGAAGTGTTATATGTGGCGATTGATATTGCTTTTATTATTTTTTACTTATCAACTTTTATCAGTTGGTCCGACTTATTTCCTGTGACTTTTTTTTAAATCTAGAAGGCCAATTCAGTTAAGTCCACACCATGAGTATATGAATGTAGATATATTATGTATCATATTGTTGATTTCGTGAAGTCATAACATGACAATTTTTTTTTCTTGAAACTGCCTTTTTAAAATCGTCAAGCTGTAGAACTTGTAAAGCTTTTTCATTTGGTCATCTGGTGAAGAAAGTATATTATGCTATAATAAACATGATTGGTTTGCATAAGCGTCCAATATAAAATTGTTATAAATTATTATACAAAACAATTGTTATATAATGTAATAGTAGAATATAATATATATAATATAATGCAGTTCTTAAAGAAAAAATTCAAATAGAAAAATTGACTTAATTGAAATCAATCTTCGAAATGAGATTTCTGCTAATTGAAAATGAGTAAAGTACTTTAATTTCAGGCAACTTAGTAACTAATAAATCTAGTGATTCCAAACGTTTCTAATCGACGAGATTAAAAAAGAAAAGAGAATCACTACCAAACAATTTAGTTGAAAGCGCTATTTATTTTAAGAGGGAAGTTTCAATGCTTTCCGGACAAAAAAAATAGTTGTAGCGGATTGTGATAGGTGATGAAAATTGGATATACTACGATAATTGGAATTGTGAAAAAGTTATGAGTTTGTCCAGGAGGGTCATCTGATACCGAAACGGAATATTCATGACCAAGACTATTGCTGTTCACATGGAGGAATCAGCAAAGTGCAGGGTATTGCGAGTTGCTAAAACCGAATTAAAGTATTACAGCAGTAATCAGAAGGATGTCATACTCTTGTATGGCAACGCTCAGCTATTTTTTGCCAGAGTTGTAAAGGATATATTTTTGTAGTCGAAATGGGAAATTTTGCCGCACCCTCTGTACTCACCAAACATAGCACCTGGTGGTTACCCACTTTTTCAGATAGATGCAACATGATCTGAGTGGCATAACATTTCGAAAAGCTGAAAAAATGCCAGAATTGATAGATGCTTTCATTGCTGATAAAATATCATTCTCTCGGCACAGTATCACCGTGTTGTCACAAAGATGAGAAAAACTTATAGAAAATAATGAAAAATATTAATGCCCATTATATTCAATCTTCTCGATAAATGCCTTTTAAAGTGGAAAAATTATCAGCATATAAGCTGTACATGATAAATTGACTGTTAAAGTAAATCACCAAAAAGAAAGATCATATCAACTAATCACAAACGGACTAATCAGTTAAACTGACTCAAAAAATAAATTAAAAATGAAATTGAACATTAAAATGGGTTTTATTTTATATTATGATATAATTATCAATATTGGTAATTGTTTTTCGAACGAGGGAGCTTCGAATTGATACCAAATTTAATATAATAAATGTCATTTATATAACTGCTTTTTATAAACAAGCACCATTACCTTGACGCAGGCATCAACAAAATTATTATGCAACCCACTCATAATAATAAATCATAATTATACGTGACGTATTATGTCGATATAAAGTACTTTACTGAATTTCCCACGGGTTAAATTGTGCCATCATAATTTTATTGGATAATAAACATGTGAAGTTCAGACTAAATATCTTTGCTACTCAGGTACCATTAAATTTATTAAACGCTCTTTTTCCCTGGATGAAATATGACACACTTAACGTAATTTGTTCTCCACAAACAATTTGAAAGTCGACGTTCAATTACTAAAAGTCTCATGCTTGTCTCACCTGCGAATATAGAAGGTGCCAAGATAAATACGAAATAAACCGCAATTATAAGTAGTTCTAGTTCTAGTTCTGTTAAAATTACTCCTCGTTCTTGATTGTTTTTAAGGAAATATTTCAGAAGCCATTTTAATTTGTGTATTAATAAAAGACATAATCGCTAGTTTAATTAATATTCCTGAGTTAACTAATAATTTTATGAAGCACCATTTAGTCTTTAACAACAAAAGTAAAAATTTGATGCCTTTTTAATATTTCATCTCTAGTAAAACATAACCAAAATAGTATAATATTAGTGTGTATAGAGTAGTATGGACTCAGTAGAATCGTCAGAATTCTGAAGCAAGTAAGCGGTCAGAAATCAGCCAGGGAAATGTCATAGCGTCAGTTTATTGGGACACAAAAGGAATTGTTTATACAATTGATTAATTGCAAAAATGTTAGGAAACTAACATGGTTTGTAAAAAGTGCTCGTCTGGATCCTGCACCTGCTCATATAGCTCAAGAAACCATCCAGCTTATTTTCTAGATTTAGCTTTCATTGACTTTTGACTCTTTTTATACTTCTTTGCCTTCTAAAATTTCTTTGCAATTTTAATAGTACTCCTCGGACACAAAGGTAAAAGGAATTCATTTATCTTCCGGAAAACTGCTGCACTGATTTCATTGATGAATCGTTGCTATAACTAATATAAATATATATTTTGATAACGAAGAGCATTATCAGGTTTAATTTGCAATAAGTTATTCATTTCTCTTCCAGAATTAATTTGTTGAATCAATTTGGACAAAGATCTTTTGAAAAAGTTAAATTAACATAAATAAATAAAATTGCATTAGATCTTAAAATAATCTGGTCAAAAAAATATTTACAGAGTCATTATTTGAATCTCACATCCACCGTTTCTAGACAATATCGATGGTTGGATAACTACTTGCTTTATTAACAAGAAGTAGCAAGTACCGAGATTTAGTTCCACTCCGAAGAATAAGTAACATTATAGTATTTGATAATAATATCTTATCTCATCCAGGAATCAGATAATTGCAAACCGAAGGTTAATACTCCATATATATGACTTGAAGTCAAAAAGATCTGTAAGTTCGCTCATATACAATTATATTTTACAATATATTTCAATAATTTTAATTTACTAGGTGTGAATATGTCCCAATTCCAAATTTACTGAATAATTTATATCATTGCTTTAAGAGATGAAGCCTTTAAGTACAAGAACATTAACACAAAAGCCCCCTTGGTGGCGCAGTGGTAAAGGCGATAAAACGGTCCTCCTACTGTTGCGATAGCCGCGGGTTCCAATCCTGCTGGGGCATTGTCGTAAATTTATGTTTGTGATTGTTAAAAATTTGTGATTATCCTAGGCAAGAGTGTAAAATCCGACAAGGGAAATGATCCCTGTCACGCCAGTAGCCAGGCTGGGTAAGACCGGATATGTTCTGGGATGAATCGATAGTAATAGTAATCGGTATTGTTATAATTAAATACTGAAGACCGTGGTTCGGAGCCCACTGCCCACGTTAAACTGTAGGTCCAGTCCAGATAAACCCCTAGTTTGTAAAAGGAGACTTTAAAATATATAAAAAATACAAATTAATTAATAGATAACTGAGAATTTACCAACCAACTTAAGATATCACTGAAGGTATATGTTCATGTATGTATACAATTCATTTAATTATAAGATAAAGAACGTTACTATAATTGAAATAAATTACTAATATATGTGCGGACCCTAAAAAAGTTGTCCTGTTCAAACGTTTTAATCTCGAAAACTTCCATTTTTAGATAGATTGTAATTGTTTCGGCCATTTTGATGAAAATTTATATTAAAAAAATTATTAAAATACCTAACATTTGAGTGTGAGAATATCTGTATAGAAACTTAAATCTGTTTTAGTAAGAAAAAACTCATGCTATTTTTATAATATACTAGCTGACCCGACAGACTTCGTCCTGTCAAAAAGATTTGTAATGTGGCAGTTTTTGTGCCTACGTATTTTAAAAAATTCTCCTGAACAGAACCATCACCCTGGTGATAGGGCGTTGTGAATAAAAAATAATTAAATAAAACATATATAAGGATTTAAAAGTAAGTAATCGCTTTATTGTTAATCATGTGAATCATAATTATTATTATTATTATCATTGTAGTGCTTTGTGGTATACGATGTTTTTTGTTTGATTACCTAGCGCATAGATAAACAAATCTGATGGTTTTCCAACACGGGAACAGGCAACATACAATTGATCATGTGAGAAACATGGGTTTTCTAGATTAATACCACAAACACTTAATGATTGCCCCTGGGACTTGTTTATAGTCATAGCAAAACCAAGCCGCACTGGAAACTGTAGTCGTTTAAACTCAAATGGCACATCAGTCGGAATCATTGGGATGCGCGGTATGAGAACATCTTCTCCTTTATACTTTCCTTTGAGTATAGTTGCTTCTATCACATTGTTTAGTAATTTTTTTATCGCTAACCGTGTACCGTTGCAAAGACGCGGTTGGTTGATATTTCGCAACATTATAACCACCGATCCAACCTTTAATTGAAGATTGTGAGGTGGCAATCCTGGCAAATCCAGCGAGTTTAAAAATTCCGGTGGATAGTTGACTACATCATCTTGATTAGTAGCCGAATCAACTGATTTATATATCCTCAATTCGCCTGTAATTTGTTCTTGAATTTTGAAATTTAATTCATTTACATCTATGTTTTTGCAGCCAGTATAGCTCGTTCGCTCAACCAATCATGGTTTCTGTAATTTTGAGAAACATCTGGAAACACCTTCTGAATAAGTTCATCTTTTGATCGAGTTAACTGACAAAAACTTTGAGGAAAGTTAATGCAGCCAGTCAACATGTCTATAGGAAATTTGCCATTACCAATGTCAATGAGTTGTTTACAGAATATGTTTCCAGATTGGTCATTTTGCAACTCGACACGCATATTCTTGCTTAAATGAAGTACTTTGACATGTTTCCACAAATTGGAGGACTTTAGACATGCATTGAGTTCATCAGCTGGCGTTGATCGTGGAATCACTGGCAATGTTTGACGAAAATCTCCTGCTAATAAAATCATTGCACCACCAAATCGGTTATTATTGCTACGTAGATCTTTTAAGGTTCTGTCTAAAGCCTCCAAAGATTTTTTATGTGCCATCGTGCATTCATCCCAAACAATCAATTTACATTGCTGCAAAACCTTTGCCATTGCAGAGTTCTTCGAAACGTTGCAGGTTGGAGTTTCATTGCTTTGCATATTTAATGGCAATTTTAGTGCTGAATGGGCTGTTCGACCACCTTCAAGCAAAGTTGCTGCGATTCCCGACGAAGCGAGCGCAAGTGCAATTTTATTTTGTGAGCGAATTGTTGCTAATATTAATGAAATCAAAAAAGTTTTTCCTGTACCACCAGGTGCATCTAAGAAGTAAATCCCTCCAGTTTCATCATTTGTTACTCTCAAAAGAATTTCAAATACATACTTCTGTTGTTCATTTAACAGTGGAAGATTTGTTTGAATTAATTCTTTCAAAGCGTTGAGATCATACAGTCTTTCTCGATGCAACTCTTGGTTAAAAGCGTCATGCATTGGACGATTGGGCGCGGTCAGGCCTAATTGTATTAATTAGTTTGACATTATCAAGCACATGTTCTCAATTGAAATCAATGCTTCATTGTAAATTTCTTCACTGATTTGTATATTTGGATTTCCTATTCTATTCCGTATTTGATACAAAATATCATCACACATATAATCTTTGTACTTGATCCACAAATCAATTGGGTTTGATGGGAAGCATGTAGATATGATTATAGAAAACAATGTTCGTATTTGATGAGCGTGTGATGATATTACAGCATCATTGAGAGTTTGATCCCAATGAGCGTCATTTTCAAGCAATTGCAAACGTTGACAGGCTTCTCTGTAGGATCCACACAATTCACCATCAACAGTTCGTAACTGTTGGAATGATGTTGGGCCACGTACATTGACTAATAGCAGTCGTAAATAAAAACATTCATCATTGCTTGGATGTACTGAATAAATCCGGCCAATCACATCGGTGGAATATACATCTGTATATCCTGGAACTGGTTTTCCTTGTTTCCGTCGTATAAATCTCCTTGAGGATTGATTCCAGGTATAATATTTTGGCATTTCAGAATATAGCTATGTTTGTGCGAAATCATCGTTTTGGCATGTCTCAAAAAAACTGGTTAATGTAGTAGATGGTGGCTGAGCAGCTCTTTGTACTGCGTTCTGTGCTGTAAAATACACTCTTTGTCCATTTTCTAAATGCACAGCTAAGTGAACAACAGAAGGGTGTCTCTCATGAATAGGAAAAGAAAATATTCGCCAAACTGCTTCATTACTACTGACATAGCGGCCCATTTAGTATTGGGTAACTTCATCATTAGAATTCTCTGCACCAATTCCAATCACAGCCATATCACTCCCTTTGGTTACATATTTGCAAATGTATTTAATCGATTTCACTGAATGGCAAGATTCAACGTTGATGTGTGCTTTGAATGTCTTTGATAAAATGGGTGAATATGGAACAATCCAACGATTATCTATTTCAATATCTTGTTGATTTAATTTGACAATTGTTGATTTTCCATTGTCTGCTGTCGATCTGCGATGATACAATGGATAACCGTCATTACCAGTAATTGTTTCCGATATTAATGTCCGTGGATATCGTTTTGAACATTTACCATCCATCATACACGGTGAATTTTGATTAAGAGTTCCACAGGGACCATGTATCATGTTTTTGATAACTACCTCATGCAATCCAGGATCTACTTGTACATTAGGGATTTTAGCTGATATCACTGCATCAACTTCATTTGGCCTTATCTTTACAACCAACCAAATCAAAATGTGTGCATGTGGCAATCCTCGTTTCTGCCACTCCACAGAATACATCCAGCAGCATGTCTCACCAAACACATTATGTTTTACGATGAAATTCATTAAAGATTTCAACTTTTGTCTAAAGACTCTGGCTGTAATATCATGACGATCAATGGGTGATTGACCAGGGAATAACTCCTGCTTAATTTCTATCCATTGCTGATTGCATGTAAATGTGATGAACAAATCTGCTGTACCATAATGACGAACATACGACATGGCATCTTGAGCATATTCGTGCATATGCCGAGGGCTTCCGATGTATGTTGCTGGAAGAATAGTCATCCGACCGACATTCTGTGCATTTCCATCAGTATTAATCGCATCTCGAAGGTGAATATACTCTTCAGATCGGAGTTTGGTTTGATTCAACCTGATGAATGTTAATCTCTCCGTTTCAATTTTAACATACATGTCAACAACATATTTGTGATATAATCGCCGACATTTCAATATGTGATTATCTTCATTTTCCCGAATCATTAGGCGGTATGAATAATAGTTCATTGAACTGACTTTTTTGTTGGTTTCAGAACCTGTAAATAGATTTTGTTTTAATAACATTCAAATATAAAATTAAAATACATAATATAGTGACTGAGATATTATCGCCATAGCTAAACTAATATTTTAGTTATCTGTAATGGGATTTATCATTTTTATTGAGAAATCGTAGCCATCTTCACCTTGCCAAAATATAATGGGATATTGCAGTGCATCATATGAGCGGTGTGTTTCCTTTATACGTTGTAATAGATCATTCCGACGATGTAAAACAATATCACGGGATTCCAAGTTTTCTCCAACTACAACGATAGCAACTTCATCAATAGTTGGTGCATTAAAACGTCTTGTATGTTGACCTGCAGGTGTTTTATCAGCTCTGATTACAATTTTGTGATTATCGGATGGCATCAGATCCAGGGCAGTTTTAAACAATATAATCAATTGATTGTGTTGATGAAATAAAGTTTGTAATTGTTCTACAATAGACCTCTTTACTAAATTGTTATGTGCACAACGCAGATCAATTTCATGTGGTGAATTGTCCATAAAATAAATTTGCAGGAATTTGTTGTCGCTATCTGACACTGGTAACAGTGAACCTGCTCTGTGATATATTTGCCCTTGTATCTGTAAATAAAAAAAAATATTATGGTGTGGTATAAATTAATGGATTGTCAGTGATCAAACTTAAATAATATTTGATCTTAAAAAGTATATATTTAGTTTTAACTAATATCTATCAAATATAAAATATAATAAAAGTGTCACTGAAACTGAATCACCATATAATATGATGACTAAGTGATATATTTCGTAATGATTAAGAAATTGAAGATTAGTAACACATCTTAACTTTGGTGACAGAAAATTTTGTTCGCTAAAATAATTATGAGTAACTGCTATAATACATACCTTGAAAGTTGGCATAAAATTTTCCCGAACTACATTTGTTGCCCCAAATGAAGTCATTTGAAAGCAATTGTTATATTGTTGGATATGTGTCAAAAAGTGTATAGAATCTGTTCCTATTCCTGAAACCAATGAGTACAATGGTTCTGGTGGTGGATCCAATGATATCAATTTCACTTTACCATTTGCGCAACACAATCCATTGGCTTCGTTTTTGTATTTTAATGCCTTACAGTGTGAGCAAACCAAGTTCATAGAACCAATAACAACACATTGGTAGTTACTGTAGTAAATTGACACATCGTAACTGAAAGCAGCTCGATTCAAACTTGCGCGATTATTAGTTGAATGTCGCGCTCGCGCTTCACGCGTTTGTGATATCCGAATTCTTTCACGTTCATTTTCGTCGTCACGTTCTTGTGCAGTACGATTAGATCGGTAATTAGCTTGGTTTATAGCATTTCTGGTTCTTCTACCTAAATTGCTTCGTCTTATAGGAGGCATATCAAATATAAATTATTTTTTCACTAATCACGAACTAAACAAACACTAACTAACTAAACACTCTGCACAAAACACGATATACGAATTTGTTTCGTGTATCAGTTGACAAAAGCAAACTCAGTAGATTAGGTAACAGACAACTTTTTTTTTTTTAATTTGGTATGACTTGAAGTCAAATCCTTTTAAGCCGTACGAATTGTTTTATTTATTTAAAATTTGGATATTAAAAATAATAAAACACTGTTGGTAACGCGATTTTTGTTTGACTGATGTAATGACGTGGAAACTGATGCATTTTATCTCGCGTGCCGAAACTAATACAAAAGAAACGCGAATTTCGGAACGCGACATTAAACTCCTCCAACTATGTATTCTGTGCTCCAACGCACACACGCACATTGTTTTGATAGATATGATCTTTGACGTTAGGAACACACCTACATTGCTTAGACAATAGTGAGTGCTTGTAATTAATATGAACTTTATACCATAGCAATAAAGCTCAAATTGACTACGTTTTAGTTACAAATCATTTGTATGGGAAAAAGAAAAGGGCTATTTTTAGGGTTTTTCCAGCAATAATTCTAACTTTTCTCGCCGTAAAAACCATCCTTGAACTTCAACGAACATTTTAAAAAAAGATTTGGCCAAATTGGTCCAGGCGTTGTTGAGTTATGCGCTTACCAACACATTTTGCGATTCATTTTTATATTATAGATAGCTATACAATTTTGATTATTTCTATTGCACTGTGGTTTTGTGAATAATATTTAGTTAATCCCTGAGGGGTATAAATGAACAAACCTTGTGGTTTTCCAAACTTTTTTTAAAGCCAAAAATTGACTTTTTTCAACATTGCGATTTACTAATAGTTATTGCAAACGCTAGGCGTATTGGAAATGGGAAAACATTTGAATGGAATAAGTGAGTCCCAAGGGATTACTGGAATCCCCGGTAGAATGACTTCAACTGAAAACATTCCATTCAAAATAGTAATTTCATGAATATTGCTCATGATTCTTATTATAACCAATCGTTTACCATTGCATAATCTTGATGCATTCAAATTTAAAAACGATATGATTGGTTAACCAATCTTATATATCAAGTTATGTGGTTCATTGTATTACCGTCGAGTTTCATTTACACGTGTGTTTGCTACGTGATTTCTCAAATTTACATTATCTCTCAAGTGTTGTTTTATATTATATATCCATTTAATAGATATTTGCGGACTATCTCGGTAATAACTTCTGCTGTGTACGTCGACCAGTATTTTCTGTTCGCCCTCGAAGACGTGGCATATTGTTTTAATAAACACGCAACATATAAGTATAAGTACATTTTTACGTTAAAATTAACAAGAATGTAGACCAAATTTCACTAAAATATCTAAACATATTGGGAATAAAACTGAAAAACATAACATTTCAAAATATTTCAGTATGTTAGCAATGATATTTTTATTATTGAATAGGCTATTGCAATTTCACACACAGGAAAATATCTGGCAAGCTGGATGAATTTAATGAATTGAACATTAGTTTTATGAAGTTCAGTTTAGCTTGATCTGTCGCAGACTATACGTTTTATTTTACAAGTAACATTACTATAATATGTCTTTTCGAAGTAGCAGACTCATAAAACTCACAAACTACATTGGATATATCAGTTTTATTATGTGAAACTTCAATACACTTTTCGACTGAATAGAAACATACTTAGTAGAAAGTTGTGATTTGAATATTATTTTTAACCTACTCAAGGAAATATTACAAAATAGTAAATATTTGGTATATTCTATTTCTATTAATTAATCATTTCGTTTCAGGTAATTTGGTTTAAAGATACGACACAGCTGGGTACCACAGAACGTCACACTACACATGCCAGAGGCAATAGATACACACTGTCTATCAGAAACGTGTCTGCCGCTGATATGGGTAATTACAGGTTAGTCGCAAATCAATTATAAATATCCTATTTATCTAATAGATATAATAAGATGTAAATCAATCACCATTCTATTCTATGTATTTGCTAAAATTAACAAATTATAATTAATACAGGTTTTATTATTAAACTATATCACTCAATAAGATTTCATTTAATTATCACTACATTTACTATTTTTAATAGAATCAATATTTATATTATGTATCATAAAGTTCTTCCTTATGCAGCAAAATCTTTTTCCTCTAAGTTTACCGATACATATTACCATCAGATTTGTTCAACATATAGCCAAAGACGTATTAGGTGCTTGCATGTATTCTGGTCATTTTTTCTTTCAAAAAGGTTAATAAAAGTTTTCTTCAAAAAACAATCATCATCGATCCATATTCGCACATCTTCGGCATTTCTAAACCCGGTGCTAGTTAAGCTATGTTTCATCAGTCTGCTGGCGTTATACCTGCTACGAGATTATGGATGACTTTGCGTCTGTTATTAATTATTATTGATATTTTTCGCAACCATATGTCATTAGATTTGTTCGGTTTAAATTATTAGACATCTGCAATAACAGTGTTATTTGTTTCTAGTAGCTGGTAAAATACACTACTCCTTGCTGGACTTACAATATGTATACAAAATTTGATGATGACGGTTTTTCTCGATTAATCCATGACCTGTTTTATTGGGATTGTCCCAGTGCACTCTTTCTATTCGAACTTTTTTGATTCTCCAGATAGTTATTCATCAAAATATCTTCTTTCAAATCCTAACTAACCAATGCTCACAATTAGGCGTAATGAATGTCGAAAACAGGATTCTATTATTCAAACAGTATGTTTATTAATAACCCATTACTAATAAATAGAAAACTGTAGAGAAATGTTAAAACCCTCCAATTTTATAATTATATTAAGTTATTTAACAGTTGTTTACATAGATTTTATTTGTAACAATATCACCGATAAAAATACATGCAAGTACCTAACAAAATATTATAATGTATGATTCTTAATCCGAAAAATAAGTCTGTTTAAAAGAGCCAACAAATTTCTGTGGGTAGAAAAATCAAATATAGTTTCAGAAAATGTTTGGACATAACCTTCTTAGAAGGGTAATAACTCATCTGGCTTTATTTTTATTTTGCAGTAAGCTCAGCACCAAAAAGCCAGTGTTTCATCACCAGGTGAAATTTATTTTTACCAATTGTATTGTCTATAAAAATGTAAAGTATATAAAAAGTATATAAAATTAGTTCTCATTCACTTCTTAACTAATAGTCAGAGTGACATTAATTGACAAACTAGAGACTAATTGTAATGAATTCTTTAAACTTTACTCAACTATAATATAATCCTCCATTATCAACTCTACATTCCAAACACATTTCTATACTTGCAACTGTTTAAACAAATTCTGTCCTGACCACTCAATGGTAAACAAATTAAATAATTATACGGTTCGAATATCAAAATTAGAAGAAAAAAACCACTCAGCTCTCGGTTGTAATTAAAATCTAGTTTAAATTGTATGGAATATTTAATTGAGTTAACTATAAATAAAATGGTTTACATTTTACATTTTCACGGATCGCTTATTTAGTGGCGTATTTTACTATTTGAACTAGATTTAAATAGAATAATAGATCAGAAATCAAACAGTTTGCGCTGGTCGTAATGCAACTACAGATCGCATGAATTTTTATTACTTAGGTTAGCAGAAAATTACATATACTATGTCGGGATACGATATCTCTTTTAGCTATTGCATATTTAAACTATGGCAGTTTGATTATTTTCGTTTGTATGCATTTCAGACTTGATATAGCAGCTTTCAAATTTTTCATACTTAATTATTGGTTTGTACAATCTAAGAATATATTACATTGTATACCTGACAAATTATTGTTATTGTTACCATTAAATTGTTACTAACAAGGATTAGGTCTAGTTAATGATCTGTTGGTTTTTCCAATAGCTGGCTTTAGCAACTCTATTACGTATTGTAATATAAATGTCTAATAAGATAGTTTTACATTAAAAGTCATAAAGAATATTGGATGGAAAAATGAATACTGACAATGAGAAAATATTATATATTTTACTTAATAAAGATCAAGCCATTCAAGCCCAGTTTTGATTTCAGTTCCAGTCCATGTAATTTCAACGTCAACATTGTAATGTTAAAAACCACTTGAACTCATATTAAAAAGTTGAATATTAAAAAAGCTGGATGTATGGTTGCCACAGTAGTTGATCTAAGCCAAATTCATGGACCAAATGTATGAATGGCAAGAAAATCGATTCATTCTTGAAGACGATAGTGACGAGAAAATAAAATTTGATTACTAATAACAATACAGAATGAAGATCATCGTGGTCGAAGAATGATTGTGGTCTTCATTGTCGTCTTCATGTTGTGGTGATATTTGGGGATTGCCAACAGCAAAATCAAAATTTCAGTCTATATTATCAAGAATTAGATCTTCTGAAGGAAGCAATTACATAGAAGCGGCTAACTTTGTCTTTTTTAACTTTTTTTAATGTAATTTAAAACCTTTCTACAAGAAGATATTATTATTTGACTGTTATGCGTGATTTTGTCAATTATCAACTATATCTCAAGTTGCGTCAAATTGTTACAAGCTTTTATGGGTCATATATTCACTACAAGCACTCCCCGACTTTCAGCAGCACGTTTGGATATTGTACGATGATACTGTATCGATCAAGAAAGTGTAACAAAAAGATATTTGGATTTTAAAAGGAATTTTGTTCCTGGATTTCTAAATCAGGCAAAACAATATACTCATATTATCATTTGGAACTCTGAAACCTCAAAAGATAACTTGTTGATAGATATTTGTTTCAAGCATCGTCTCATATACTCAGATAGCTCAGGAAGTCATTACAAAAATTGTGAATTATATTTACGCAATTCGACAGATATAGTCCATTATAGGTGCTGTGCGATAAACGTTTTTTGGTAAAAATTGAGATAATGCAAAATACATTAGAAAATCACTAGAACAATTCATATGAAATATATGATATCCATTATTATTTGTAAAATTTATTTACGAATTAATTGTACAAACTAATTCTGAAATGATTAAATATAATATTATTTTCCTCTTGTGACAAAATATTGCATTTACTTCGGAACTCCAATAACTTTTTTATTATTTCGGCTTTATGTAATATTTCCGCTGTTAGACTATTCAATTGTATAGGTTTCCTTTCAAGCTGACGTCCTATATCTGTTCGAATGCCTCCAGATCTTTTCATCATTTTTCTTTTTATTTATAGCGTCGTATTTTTTCCAAATTCAAGTTCTTTGGGGCAAAGCTAACAGAAACATTCTTAGGAGACCTCAAAACTGTTTATCTTAATCGCATTCTGTCCGTCATAACCAGTGCTGCCAACTAAAATAAACGAGCTGACTTTGAAGAAATTGGGGACACAATGGTAAAACTTTTAAATAGTTAACGAATTTGATGAAATATCCATTGTGGTTAAAAGTGGAAAGGTTTTATTTTATTTTAAATTAATTGATAGAGTTTTATCCATATTTTTAAGTACAGTATATTTAAAATATTAATATAATTTTACACGCTCAAGGGTTTTCCAACATACCAATATAATACGTACACTCAAGATATATTTATGTAAATTATTTATTATATTGTTACTAATCGTTACCGACTAATCTACTATACATTTTTAATTACATTTTTAATTGCTTTTCTATGGAAAACTTCCATTATATTTACATTGCTTCTCGCGAAACATTTCCATAATTGAATTGCATAGGTCAATGAAGATTTTAGTATTTGTTTATATAATAGTTGTTTCTGTTATCTTATCGTATATTTCAACTCCAGTTCTTTTCCTTTCTTTTTAACATTTTTCTTCAAAAAATGCAATCAAAATATTGCATTAAGATTCATTCCAAGATACTTAGCGTGGTTACTATATATGGCAGTGTTATTTATTGTTATTGGCGTTTGTTCTGCAACATGTACTTCTACTTCCTTTCTACAATATCTACTTTCGTTAAATTTAATCTTTTATTATTTATATTGTCACTGGCCTGTTATAAGTATCCGATAGCAACGTAGTAGCCATCTTAATATTTAATATTTATTTTATATCATATGCGTAAAATTAATAAAGACTTGGCCCCAACACTCCTATTGTAGCTATTGTAGAAATTATGAAGATGAAGTTTGACTCTAAACATTCCGACTGTAATGTAAGATATTAGTAATTTGATTCTTTTTGATTATTTTATTAATACATTGTTACTAGTCGTTTCCGTCTAACCTACAATTTATCTTTATGCTAACTTAAATCCAGGTGTATAACTAGGAGGACCCATCGACTTAACTCAGTCACTGGTGAAATAATATTTATACATGTCACTGCTGAATATATGCACCTCACTGCACAATACTACACAAGACCAGATGGTTTGATTCTTTTGAGACTGTGTCCTGTTCTGGTGGTATCCAAAAGTTGCAATATACAAATTCGTATGAGAATGGAGTCTTTTCTCATGCCCCCTTACAATTCTCTTGATTTCTTGACTCACTGTGTTTATCTGAAGGTCCTGATGTAAGTAATCAGTCCTATAGTATTTGGGTGCGCCCACAATACCTCTCAGGACTTTGTTCTGAAATGCTTTTATTTTATTTATGTTACTCTTTGCAGAACATCCCCATAATTGAACTCCGTATCTCCATATAGTTTTCAATATTTGCTTATATAATAGCAATTTATGATGTACTGATAATTGTGATTTCCTTCCAATTAACCAGTACATTTTCCTATATTTCAATTCCAGTTCTTTCTTTTCTTCTTTATATGTTCCTTCCAGCGAAGTTTTGCATCGAAATTCATTCCGAGATATTTAGCGTTGTTGCTATATGGAATGATGTTATTTAATGTTATTGGTGCTTGTACGGTCTCTCCGACAGCTATAATCGCAATATCATCAACAAATTTAGCCATCGTAATATTTTCCATTTGTGGTATATCACAAGTGTAAAGTAGATAAAGCATTGGGCCCAGTGCACTTCCTTGTGGTACACCTGCCTTAGCTTCTTTTATTGTAGAGTAAGCTTCTTCTTGTTTGACTCTAAACATTCTGGTTGTAATGTATGATTTTAATAGTTTGGTGTGTTTTTTTGGTAGTATTTTCTGTAGTTTATGAACAAGGCTTTCATACCAAACCTTATCGAAGGTTTGTGCTACATCTAAGATTATAGATTAACTTTGGTTAGCTCTTTCGGCATGTCTAATTCAATCATCGAATTTTCAGCTTCTATGTCCGGCAAATATTGTTCAATATTAGCTTCGTTTGGATTGAATTTTTTTCCAGATATTCAGCAAATGCTTCTGCTTTTTGGCGATTGTCACGTGCCCAATTCCCACATAGGTCTATTATAGGTAGACTGTGTAGACATGAGCGCTTTAGATATTTTGTGGCTTTCCAGAGTGAGTAATCAGTTTCTTTATCATCTGTTAAATATCTGAGATAGTCATTTATGGATTTGTTTTTTATTTCCAGTATTTCTCTTTTCAGTCTTTGGGTTATATTGTTCAAACTATTTTTATTGTCAGGTGTTCTGTTTTGATGCCATTTTTTTCGTAATTTACGTTTTTCGGCTACCATTTCCTTCAATTCTTTTGGATAATTAATTCCTTTAGTTGTACTCTTAATTTCTGGAGTATTATTCAAGCCCCTTGTTGAATATCTACTATGAATTTTTCTGCTTCAAGATTTAATTGTTCAGTTGTCTTGAGGGGTACATTTAGTTGAATTCGTTTGTTCAATTCTTCAGCAAATCCTTCTCAGTCTGTTCTCTTGTTTGTTAACGTTGGGTTTCTTTCTTCTCTTAATATATTTTCGCTCAACGTCAGAATCACTGGCGTATGATCTGAACTTAGCTCAAAATTTTCTTCGAATTTTATATAGTTGGATGTTATGTTTCTTACTATGAAGAAATCTAACAGGTCTGGGGGTTTGTCTTGATCAGTCGGCCAATATGTTGATTTTACAGTTGACATGTAACTACATCTTAGTTCATTGCCTTTAATTGTTGTCATTCTGGATCCCCATTTTGTATTTCTTACATTAAATTCACCTCCAATTATAAATTTTTCTCCCAGTTTGCTTAGGACTTTCAAATAATTGTCCTTTTTTTGATTGTATCTTGGAGGACAATAAATTTCGGCTATTGTAACCTTGTATCTGCTTGATTTAATAGTTGCTACTGTTACCTGATTTTCTGCTGTACCTAGCCCGGGTTCTTGATGGTGGGAAATGTTCTTTTTTATTATTGCACTTCCTCCTCTTGCGGTGTTAGCTGGATGTATGGTATGATAAAATGTATATCCTCTAAATGTTATAAACGATTCTTTTGTTAAATGGGTTTCTGATATTAGGCAAATATCTATTTTTTACATATCTATGAATACTTGTAGGGTAGCGTGATGTTGCTGGATTCCATTAGCATTCCAAATAGCTATTTTTGAGGCCACAGGCCAAAGATTTTTCATTTCTAGTTTTTCAATCCTTTCGGAAAAATTTTCGATCACTTTTTCTTGTCTGTCCAGCTTTCCTATTAGTTTAAGTAGCAATTCATTAGTGGTTGCTTTATCTTCTTTGGTGTCTCTTTGGTTATTTTGACTGATAATTTGGGCATAAGTCATTTGACCATTAACGTTGTTATTATTTTTTCGGTTATTTCTTTTCAGTCATTGTTTCTTCAGGTTTAACTTGAGCTACTTTATTTCTCCTCTCTTGTAGTGTTTTAGCAACTACACATCCTCTATAACTTGACGGATGGGCTTCATTGCAATTTGCAACTTTCGGCTAAGCAAGTCAAAGTCGGCAACATTACTTACGATAATTGGGGGTGGCCTAAGCATTCTAATTTCTTTATTTTGTTCATTATTTTGTTTTGTTTTTATTTACTGTGGCGAATATCCTGGAGAATTATTTGCGTTTCTTTTTTTATTTTGAACCGTTATCCAGCCTACTTCTTTCTGCATTTCTTCTTCATCTGTTTCATATGTAACAATTGGATTGCTTTTGTTGGCTTGGTGGTTTATCGTTGTTTTGTCCTTGCCCTCAGAGCTTTGTTTATTTAGTTGCAGCTGGAGGGCATTTATTTGTTTTTGCATATTGGTTAATGCAATTTCAAGACTCTCCCGCGCCGACTTTTCATTCATCCACGCATTATATTGTGCCTGTTCATTCTGGGTTCTAGTTGTGTGCTCTACATTCAAAACTGCAATATGTGATACGCCTGATGTCAATATTTCCATTTTATCTGTTTTTTTGTGCAGTGTTCTTCTCCATATTTTTTTATGTATTGTTGAAATAATACTGTTATTTTTATGTTTCAAATTATCCTACGTCGCATTTGTGGTCCAGATGTTGAGTTTTCGACCCTTAACCTTTTATGGCATTTTGCATTTATTTTCTACAGTGCTGACCTTTTTTCCGATCGCACTTTCACTTTTTCACCAGTCTTTGAAATGTTACTGTTAGACTTTTTTTAACGACGCATTTGTGACATATATGTTACACTTTTGTTTCGTTTCACTGACCGTCTCTCCGAACACGTCTTTACTCTGTGAAAATCAAACGTGGACTATATTAGTAATTTGATGATTCTATAATATTCTCTGTATCTTACGAACAAGGCCGTCGTTTCAAGTTTTATCAAAAGCTTCTGCTACATCTATAGATAAATATACTTCTCTATAGTCTATGTTCACAGGCTTTTTCAGTTACATCTGTTGTTCTATGCACCTGACCAGTTCTTGAGGGATTGTTAGTAAACTCAAACTGGTATGCTTTTTTCCTCTACAATCAGTTTTATTTTATTAAGTAAAGGTTTTTCAAATACTTTAGCTTTTAGCGATAGCAGCGAGATAGATCTGCAGGTTTTTACTTCATTTATTATTTTTTAAAGTTTTTAGATTATGATCTTTCGAATTAGATCAATAAAGTTTAGAATATGGTGGAATTACGATTTTAGAGAATTAAAGGCATTTTAAGGATTTAGTTTTTAACGCCTTACGTTTCGATTATTTGTTTTATTTTACTAATTCAATAACCTATTTTTTGACGATTTATTAATTAGATATAAGTGATGATACCAAAAGATTATATCAATATTTTTGTTCAGTATAGTTACTTATTAATTCTACATTTGTATATTACCAATTCTCTGAAATCATCACTGTTACGTTACTCAAAAAAAAAACGAAAGCAAGTCTTCCATAGTTTAACTCAAAAAATAATGAAATGTGATTTTAATAGAACAATCCGAATTTTAAAAAAAGTCGGTATTCTCGAGGACACAGCAAAATCAAGAATGGACGAAATTTGAATCTAACAAAATTCATTGAATAATTTGATTGTAGAACTGTTGACAAGCCGACCAGCCCTAATGAGTAAATATAAAAAATAATAGGATTTCACCGTTCACCTACTAGAAAAGATATCAAAATTGTTGAATGAGAAGTTCCGACACATCAAGCATATTTTATATTTTCATGAACTTATATGAACTTCATGAATACTGAAGACATAAATGGGTAATGAATGGATAGGTAAATTAGTGGCCCCAAACCCGACATTTTCCTTTCCTGAGTCCCGTTTTGCGTTTCCAGGAAGGTAAGCTACAGTTATGACAAAAATTTTTGTTAAACTTTGTTGAATTTTTATCAATAAATCAAAAATAATGTTATAGGGCCTTATATGATGGTAGTTTGATAATTCAGTAAACTTTTGAATCAACGATTTAATCAAAATCAATATTCTTTTCAGCAAAAAAAATATTTCGTTAGTGTGTAACTTTGCATTATCTGACGGTAACAAAACGTTTTTAATCGCCAAATACGGTCACTCCGTGCGGAAGCAAATTCAAATGAATATGAAATATGTGCAGCCGTCTTGAGTGGCGCAGTGGTCATGGCAACGAGATAACCTCCTACAGTTGATATAGTATCGGGTTGCAATCCCGCTAAGGCATGGTCCTAAATTTATGTTTGTAATTGTTTATAATTGTGTTTGTCCAAAAGACAAGAGTGTAAAACCCGACAAGGATAATGAACCCAGTAACGCCCATAACCAGGCTAGGTAAGACCAGTTGTCTTCTGGAATAATTGCTAAATTCGTCACTTCCCATTCGAGAACCAGTAGGTCCAGATAAACCCTAATTGGTATCAAGGAGATTTTAAAATATAACAAAAAATATGTCCAAAAGCTCTTAATAATATTTGCTTATGATTGCTTTACAATTGTCAAGGTAGTAGATATGGATGACACTGCATATGTCGCAATAAAGTGTTACCATGACTTTGTTGGATAGCAAACATAGCTTAGCCTCCTTTGGTACAGGTTGGCTATGCGATATTATATATTTCTCGATGATAAACTAATTTTAAACGAATAATATATAAGTGTATATAAAATAATTAGTTTTTTTTTATTTAAGCTGAAACTATAACGATAGATAATTAAAAATTAATAGAGCATGTATTAAACCACGCTGTACAGCTTATATCTTTGTACTATGTGTGTTGGCCCATATATCTCTTTTATTGTTCATCGTCGCAAAATAAATTGCCAAACAGCCCACACACAGCTGCTAATAAAAATCATTCGTTCAAGCATATTTATTTGGTTTTTTAATGAACAATCGATACCAAAATATCACAGGTCACGCGGCGACTATTTATACCACGCCAAAGTTAATAAACATTCTAAATCAAGGGGTTTTGCTTATTCTGTTGTTTTGTGTTCTGATTATCGATTAAAAATAACCCCTGATGTTTCCAAGTACAATATTTGTACATTAATATAAATATCTATTATATTTATATTTTGTATGAATGTTTATGGAAGTATAAAATATTTGATCAATACAATGTATTGGTGCACACGTGTGTAGTTAATATGGTAAACATCAATAAAGTTCACTACCAACTGCTGCTCCATCCAGTATATTTTCCAGATTTAGCCCGCTGTGACTATTTCTTGTTTTCAAACCTGAAGAAAGAGATATAGGTCGAATGAAGAGATCTTAATTGAAATAAACGCCTTTTTGATTGTCGAGAAAATCTATTATTTATAACTAATGAAACAGTCGGAAATACTTTGGATTAAATGCACTGTGATGATTAAAAAATCTGTCATTTAAAACTTCACTGACTGATCAATTACTCATTATTATTATCAAACTATCTTCGTAGTAATTAATCGATAGTGGATATGCCCATGACATTAAATTTTATACCGCCCTGTATAAATATATTATTGTACACCTATTTCGCTTGTTTATTTAATCTAGCTGTTTATCCTATTATAGAAGGATGGATTTTGTTAAATTAATCTACTTTACACCTACCTATGTTTTCTTAGTGCTCACGTAATTTAGTTTTCACATAATACAAAATCTATTTCTGTTTTACGTTTGTTTTTCAATAAATATACCATTAATAACGCCAACGCAAGAACGGCTAAATTATAAGTAACAACACAAAACCCACTCTCATAACAGAATTCGAATTTTCTGTATTATTTTTGGTAATTTTCTTGCTCTAGACATCTATGAGACAAAGTAGGATATAACATCGTATTACTTGATTAATTTTTCTATATTACAAGGAGCTTGATATAAAAATTCCGGCTCTGAAAGACCTTGAGCAGAAACATTTTTTGCTGTTATGCCCCGGTTACAGTGGGGTTGTGGCACTACTGCGTCTTCCATCCACATATATAATTACCACACAGCTTGCGGAAATTTTCCAGCCAGTGGTCCGAACGTTTCCAGTAAATTTTATTGCATTTCGCCAAGATTTCAACGAAGCAAGGATGGCATCTACTCGTATAATGCATATTAACGTTTCCAACAGTCTTTCTGTATCATATTGCCCTACATCCCTTGCAAGAACTAATTATTTAATCACTTTCTTGACTTAGTTCGGCTTTATAAAAGTTGCTTTATTGTAGGTTGCTTAGCATGATAATGAAAATGTTTTTATTAATTTATTAATCATCGTTATTTGCTACTGTTACTACTATTTACTGATCACTACTACTACTATTCAGTGCTTAGTAAATGTAATGATGTCCTCCGTATATACGGATCTAGAAGGCTATATATTAGCTGAGTAAAATATATAATAATGCACTGGAGGCTAAAAAGACTGCTGTCTGCTTGATCTGATTTTTGTGTATTCTTGTGAATTTTGTAGTATTCTGAAACAAAAAAGGAGTTGCAAAGAAGTAGTAAAGACGTGGTTATGACCCTAAATTTTGCAAGGCGATGATTGAATAACAATAGCCATTTTCTTTAGACGCTTTTGGATGATTAATTAAAATTTCTACTAAATGGCATATCGCTTCAGTAGAAGAGATATAAGGTCAATTAACTCTTCTATTCTATTATTTTAACAATTATTTGATTACATAAAGCAACATCTTTCCATTTCATATAATTTTTTTATTTAGTGTATAAATGTTATTTAATCCGGCCGTACTATTTCTAAATCTCCCTGTATAATGAACGAGTGAGATAGATTGGTCTAATAGACCCTCAGGGTCTCTTTTTATAGCCGTTCAGCAAGTCGCCTCTTCTTTGCGTTACATAAAAAGAGTTTTTAAGTAAAATAATAGTTTATTTTTTGTTTAAAATCTATTTACGTTTTATAACTTAAAAATATAATTTACTACATTTATATTTTATACGTTTATATATTTATACACTTTATATATTTTATATATACTTTAATGCACTTTCGACTTTTACTATTTTTGCTGCTGGGTTTAAAAAGATGCTGAAGCTTAATAAACGCTTTAAGCTTCTAATTTTAACTTATTGTGATACTGTCCCATCATATTAATGTGAAGTCCAAAATGAAAACTCAGCACTAACTATTAAAAAACTTTCAGGCAGCATCTAATAAGAAGCACCCTAAATGAAATAAAATAGCTATTAGTAGAATTTACCGAAAATGCTGTTTCGAACTATCTCCCCATCTCATTTCTATTGCTTATTAAAAATAGAGTTATTTTTGAACGAACCATTCAAGTTTAGCGCACATATGATACTACTTTGACTGTATATATAATTAAAAATGTTTATTAACATATACTGAGCATATTGAAAGACATATAGTTCCAAAAAAAGATCGAAAAAAGGAGAGTAACAAACGCAAAGCCGTCGTCTTATTTGGCTTTCACTATAGTTGTGAAGCTTACCACAACAGGTACAGAGTTTTAAAACGTTGAAGTGCGAAAATGGTTCGATTATTAAATCCCTGCCAAATAAACATCCTTCTTTCGATACGCCATTTTGCCAGAAAGACGGAAAATTTATTTTATTTTGTTCTGGATAAATACAAACTCCTAAAAAACTCAAGAAAAAAACCTAACATTTGGGACAAAATTTATAGTAACTTAACTCAAATAATAGCTTATTCTCATATTTGGTTAATAAGCATAATCTATACATTGAGATTTCTTGTTTTTTTTTTAAATTTTGAATTCTCTGAAGTTCTCTCAATTCAGCGAGCCTGTATAACTTCTTTAGAAGGCTAGATAAAACCTGCCGCTTAGGTAAGCTACTCACTAGTCGATAGGCTTAATGCTGAAGACCATGAGGGCTGCCATCAAGTAGCAAACTGTATTCAATCGAACTCTAGTTGTTAACAATATTCACAATATTATTCTAGAACAAAAGAAAAAAATCGTTCTATTATTCACAAAGATGAAATATATGCATATTACATAAAACTGTACAAAAAATCAATAACAAGACACCGAAAATTTAAATAAATATACCCCGTTATAAAACATTCATTGTACAGAATTAATATCATTGAACGGAATGACAGTGACATATTTTTTCGCGTTTAATAAAGATAAAAGTTCCCAACCAAGTCGGTCCCCTAAATTGTTCTTTTTTTCTCCTTCTAGAGCCGTTTTTATGCCGGGATGGCGACATCAGCGAGACGGTGTGATTTCTTTTCGCAGGAAAAGGAATGCTTTAAGGGAAATATCATATCTTACCGCTGAAAATAATTAATGACCTTTTATTACGCTTTCAGTCGCTCTCTACCCCCTCACTCTTTTTTTCATTATACATTTTTTTACAATCTGTTGACCAAAGTTTGTTTATTTTTTCTGCTTGTATTTTAAATATTTACAAAGGGAGAAAATCCATACGGAACCGTTTCATAATGAAGGCTTTGGAATAATGAAGTATCTATCGAGATATTTATTTAATTAATAATAATATACAAGTTTAATAATGGAATATTAGTCCATTATATCCATCCCTAATGTCAAAAGAATAATAAAAAAATATGTCAATGGCTTTTTCAAAATATTTATAACTAACTTAATTTATTTCCATTAAATAGTGTTTTGTGTTCTTTAATATTGAGTAACATTGATATATCATAGCAATATTAGGTTAGCCTGCTTTTTGATCGACAATGCTTTTTTAGTAAATATGCGAAGTATTAATATTCATAAATTTTTACTAACGATTTCTATTTAGTACTATTGAGTTAGTCATTCGATACGGACGCGAATCATAGAATGATCAAAATTAAATTTTTGACATTTGTTACTTTAGTATCATTTGAGTAGATATGCTGCTGAAGCCTCTCAAACTTTCAAAATTATGATGATGAACTTCTTTGTCATGTCAAAAAATTTAAAGTGGTGTCAAAATTAGTTAAAATGTTTAAAGAGGTATATTATGAGCTGCTAAAGCAGTATCGAACTGTTAGTGCGTGTAATAAAATAAGTGTCATCCTCTTGGATGACAACGTTCGGTTGCAAGATTTGTGAAGGTTTCGAGCGAGAGGTTCTGCCGCACCCAGCATTCCCATCAGATATAGCGCTTTCTGGCTACCACTTCTTCAGATCGATACAGCATAAACCTCGCACCCAGTTTCGAAATGTTGAAGAAATGCTAAAACGGTTCGATTACTCTAGCACTGCCATTGGCATGGCAGTGTATCGTGTTTTTCGTCGCGGTATCGCCATGATGGGAGGAAGATTGGAAGAACTTGTAGAAAATTATAGAAAATATTTCTGTTAGTATTATTTCTAATGCCCTAAATGAATAATGGATGCCTTTTTAAATGAAACTGATTTGACTGAAGTAAAAATGATCAGAGTACAATGAAGTACCTAATATTTTGCTACATTCAATATTCATGTATATATTCATAGTCCAGAAGTAAAAGTGTTAAATACGATCATTCCAAAACCACATCAACTACGCTGGACAAAACCATGTTTATCCTGGAATTTTATTAAAACTTGTAGCGACCTTGAGGCATGTCGAATTTTACATCGTGGAATAACGGTCTACAAAATACCCAGAAATATAATCCCAGATGTTGAACACGGGCGGGGTTCCAGCAGCGCCAACTAGAACACGATAACGAATAGCTGGCGGCAACCCCGAGACGTTTATCTGGGATGTTATTGAAGGGTATTGCGATTCATTCAGTACTCAACCCTCGTGTAGTTTAGACGTGCCACCATCGACTGCCCAAGCCTCGTCACCAGGTAACACTGCTGCCATCCGTTTTATTATTTGTATTTTTCACATTTTTTTTATATTGCCAATAAATAACGGTCACATAATGTAAACACCACTGTTTCATTTGGTTTTACCTCCATTCACCGAGCCACATCATTTACCCTAAAAACTGATTACTGATCAGTTAATTCAATCAGGTAATATTAACAGCAATGATCGTGAATCAAATCCCACACCAAGTAGATAGGTTTAAAAGTAGAAGAGGGAACTGGATTCTTCGAATTGTAAATTGTAAGAAAAACATATTTTTCAAATATATTAAAATATCTTACAAAATTATTAAAAATATTATTATTATATTAAAAATTATTAACTCTAGAAGAACTAATTTTTGGATTGGAATTAAAAAAAAAAGGTGTGTTAATTTTTAGCACAATTGCGTATATCTATTACTGTGGAATTCTAAATAAATTTGCCTATACTTTCTGTATTGAAAAGCTCTATAGGTTTCTGTTGTAAATTATAAATTACATTTTGTGAACACCTGCCAGTTTAATAAAACAATCGTATGCAACTACGATAAAAAAATAACGAGTAAAACGTATTTCGTCATTTCATTTAGTAACTCATTCATCATAGATAATATATTACCTTTGGAAGATCCCTTACAGATTTGGATTTAATGAGATAATGAAACAAATTATCAAGGTATGGCAAAAGAAAATACATCCAACCATTCCAGTAACTAGGATATTGGTTCTAAGTCGGTGTGCTAGTTGACCGCTCGCCAGTCCGCAAGTTTAATCTCGAGGACAGTCGTTAGGAGCCCTGTAGCCAGTCCAGATAAATTCTAATTGGTAAACGTATAACTAAAATAATATTTGTAAATATCAACATTTTTAAGACGTCAGTCAAGTCATTATTAACAATGTTTCTGTATAACAATAAAAAACACATCGTTTTTTAGCATCCCCGAAGAAAAATCTTGATTAAAAATACTTAAATTGTTATTCACGAAATGTAGAAAGCCATTTGCTGAAAACAGTTATTTCAAAATGGTTTTTACGGCAACCATATTTTTTTAATCGGCTTTTATTTGAAAACCAAAATATAAAGTCGACGTAATAACTCCGATTTTTTTTCTTTATTATGATAAGTATTCAACTAAGAAAAAAATTAATGGTTTATCAACCGTATATTCTATTTTCGGCACGCAGAATATTAATTTTTTAAAGACATTTGTTTCAGTAAAAAAATTAATTGAAACATGCATTCAACGATCCTTCCTAATAGATGCCGTTAAAGTCATTCAAATGTATAACAAATTTAGTTATACATATTCCGTAATAGGGCCATACTAGAGCATGTTTAATATAGAATTTATAGGATAATCTAGATACAAAGGAAGCATAATTGGTTTAGTCAGTCAAAAATTGTTGCATTTTGAATATTGAGTTATGAGTAGGTCATTTTCGGCAAATTTTGCACTATGGATGATCTTTGTGGTAACTAGTGCTATTGGCAGAATAGATTTTCTCCTTCTTGCTACGGAAATTTCAATGTTAAAGCTGAACTTGAAAAAGTCCTATTAATAATACATCGATCATAAGACAGTTTTTTATTTATTACATAAGACTGCGTATTAAGTGAAATAGGATACTCGAGATTCCCATGAATTTACAAAAAAAAATGGATAAAATGTACCATCTGCCAATCGCTGTTAAAAGGAAACTATCTTTAAAATGAATCATTACGGATGATCAAACGATTAGCGTATCATTAAATTACACAAACATGAATATTTTTATCAACACTTGGCCAATAACGTGAATGTGTGTATTTTTTATATTATGTATATTCTTGATGAAATTAAAAATGATTAAAAAATTAAATATATCATAAATTATAATTTATATTATATTTCCACCAAATAATAATATATTTACAAAGCGTGCATAAGAAGCGTATATTTTGTTTGTTAGCATCTCTTAGCATGTTTATTCTTGAAATATATTAGTTTAAGATGACTATAAAAATAACAAGGAATTTTACCCGCTGTGTAAATTCACACAGCGTATGTAGTATACATACGAACAGAATATGTGTACCATATTGTATCATCAGTAGTTTATTAATATACAAGAAATTGCTGACATAAATGTATATAAGTGACCTCCAGAAACAGGCAGTGATAAAAAATATAATGTTATATAATATATATAATATTTTTTCATATATTATATCATAGAGTTAGTTAAGGGATTTATAATATATTAAATTATTATTCAGATGAACTTAAGAAAATCTAAAATTATAACGCAAATTTGACAATAATCAAAACAATAATTTCTTCCTTATCATATACTCACACGTCTCAATTCGTGGATTAGCGAATAGACCGACAAGAACCTCTCGCACTGCACCATATTTTATATGGATAAAAGGTTATATCGTATAATACAAATAAGTAATATGGATAGAATTGTGTATTAATTCTGTAAAAAGTGTTTCTTTAGAGTAGTAGTTTCATACTAGTGATCGCCTTTTGGGCGAAATTTGACCATGATTAAGTTAATCATGTTTCTCACATTATAGAGTAAAGAGAATAATTATCATATTATATTTTATGCTATTAACATTTGCTATGAAAATAAAATAAGATAATATATGTGCAAACTATCTCAAGCACCAACAGTCACTAAACTATTTTATTTTGAATCTAATTAAACCTAATTACCATTCAGTTTCAATATTCAAGAAAGTATTGATGAGTTAAAACTGTAAAACTACATTTAGCACTACAGTTTTCAGAAGTGCAATAATAACTTTTTCTTTGCATTTATGTTAAAAACATAAATATGAAATAGTAAATGAAGTAATAAATATTTGAATGTTAAAACAGGGAATATCTGACTAAAACAATTCTGAAATTACTCTTTGACTTTATCATGTATGTTAGAACAATAACGAATACAGTTTAGGAGTTTGTTAAAATTTAGGAATATTTATAAAAGGAATGTATTTACAAACATTAAATAAACCCTAGACTTTTCAAAACTTATTTATTGAAAAACAAATACACCAAGCTGATTAAAATAATAATTTTGTTAGCTACATTTTTAAATAAAATTGTATTGTTCTCTGCTATTTATTCTACTCTTTGATCTTTAAAGCAGTAGCTGTAATTTTTCTCCTGTCAGTATTTATTCCAGTTGAATTTATTTCAAGCTATTATTTTATGTATCTTATGTAAATCCTCGCTCCACGTTACCTCGCAGGTAACTCGTCTTTTAGTCGTCATATATGGCATTCATAATTCTTTCTACTTGCTACTTTATCTTATTGTCTCTTCTATATGGATCTTAACTAACAACTCAGGAACAAATGAGAAATAAATATACTATGAAGCTATTTTATAATTGTTAATATTCTATGCAACATTCATTTTAATTCTTGATACGGAGATTTATTATTACCAATATTAGTGATTAGTGTATTTAACTAAAATTTACATGTCCTAAGCAAAAATAATTTTTCTTAGCTAGTCTGTTTTCCGGACAATAAATTAAACCTAAAGCTGCTTGCAAAACTATAAATAGCTAGTAGACAAACAGGACCGACGATTCTTGTGATTATCGAATTATGATATATTAATAATTTCCCTTATGTGGGTTTTCTTTTGACTACTCGATACCGTTTTGCTATACAGCGCTGGCAGATTTAGATTTTAAAAACTACAATGATGAAACGGCAAATAATCTACCGTATTGATGGAGCTGGCAACGCGCCGGCCAGTTCCAATAAAACTAGAGCCTAATATATTTGTTGGCTTTTCCTGGTTGCTCGATTTGTTCGTATTTCATTTTATTGGAATTTACTTATTTGGAGCGCATATAACATGCACATTTAATATTATAAATATTCAATAAACAATAATAAACAATTATAAATTCTTACTTCAAATAAGCGTTAACCGTGCCAAATTTCAGACCCGTTTTCCTCACAAATGGAAACAAATATTACAAATATAATAAATCAATTAATATATGGGAATATATGATACAACTAGTTAGTTCAAAACATTTTTGATAAGGTATTATATAAAATTCCAGTGCATCTGATTTTCTGTAGTCGTTATGGATTATGAGTTGTTATTACAGCACTTTTTCGACGAAAATTTCTTCCCAGCGAGCATTCTTTTGAGATCTCAGAACAAGAAATAGTCGCCGGGGCCAGATCTGGAGAATATGGCAAATGAGCAAGCATTTCGAAGCCCAATTCATGAATTTTTGCCATCGTTTTCACTTACTTATCACATGGTGCAATGTCTTGGTGAAGCAACACTTTCTTTTCTTAAAAATGTGGCCGCTTTTACGAAATTTCGTCCTTCAAAGGGTCCAATAACGCTATGTAATAGTCGCTGTTGATAGTCCTTCCTTTATCAAGGTAGTCAATGAAAATTATTTCATGCGCATCCCAAAATACAGACGCCCTAAACTTGCGAGCCAACTGTTGCCACGTTTTGGAGTGGGTTCATCGTGTGCAGTCCACTCGTATGACTGTCGATTGAATTTCGGAATGAAATGATGGAGCCATGTTTCATCCATTGTCACATATCGACGCAAAACCTCGGGTTTATTACGATTGATCATCTTCAAACACTGCTCCGAATCATCAACTCTTCGTTGTTTTTGATCAAAAGTGAGCTCGCACGGCACCCACTTTGCACACAGCTTTCTCATACCCAAATATTCGTAAATGATATGATGATCACGTTCAGTTGATATCTTCAGAGTGACTGCTATTTCATTCAATTTCAATTTACGGTCATTCAAAATAATTTTCTGGATTTTTTTAATGTTTTTGTCGGTAACAACTTCTTTTGGGCGTCCACTGCGTTCGCCGTATCCGGTGCTTAATTCACCACGTCTAAACTCAGCATACCAATCCTTAATGGTTGATTTTCCTGGGGCAGTGTCCGGAAACTCAGCATTAAGCCAAGTTTTTGCTTCAACTGATCCAACAGCTGTCAAATTTATACACGCATCTTGAGGAATACGGCTAACTAAAAAATATATGGATTTAATTTTAGGGCCATCTATGTGTCAGGCCGGAAACTTTTCAATTAACCTGTTATGTTAGCATAAAAGGATTTAAGAAGCCACCTAAACTGTCCCAAATAATTTTAATTCATATTAATGCAAGATTATGGAATGTAACAATCCATGTAAATTCACACCTGTAATACATCCGAGACAGTATGAAAGTTTTAAGACTTCGGTTTTCAAAAAAACAAGTCACGGTGGAAGACGGATTTGGACCAGTTAAAGTCAATATTTGGGATTGTTTGTTTAGGCAGATTTTCGAGGGTGTAAATTTAAGTTTTGCGCGAAAGTTTTAAATTTCCGAGCAAAAGGGCGGGGGCCGAAAAAGGATTCCATTAGGATTTCCAGGAAAAGGAAACAGAACTTGGATTTTTACCGTTATTGACTTAGTCAATTCGTCAAATTGAACAAAGGAACACCTTTTAATTTACATAAAATAAATATTCCCGATTCTTTGTTGAAGTTTTTCGTTTCGATTTTGAACAACTTCGGTTTTGAAAATAAATTTTTCTTAAACTTAAACAACGGAAAAGACTATTCTCACCATAAATTCTTACCGCATGACTTCAAATTACGTAATATCATTACAAATTGATTGAGAGTAATCTGATTTGGCACTTAGGATATTTTGAAATTATATTTATTATTAGTGTTGGGAACTATCGAGTGAAAACGGCTATCGACTCACTTTGACACAGACTTTAAAACGCTATTTTCGCTCCGGTTAGTTTCAGTCGTTACTACTTCATTCGACTATTTCATAATGATCTGGTTTGGTTTGGTTTGGTTTGGTCTGGTTTTGCATTCTTAATTGCGACCTTCAAAATATAATTCAAATTATAATAACTTCTAATATGATTGTAAATAACAATATATATATATATATATATATATATATATATATTTTCAATAATTAGTGATTATGAAATTATTATGATATTATGATTCAAATATTTAGGAGGCATTATTGCATTTCTTTTTAGTATCAAATTAAATCAAAATCTATAAAATATGAAAATAATTTTACATTATTCAAATTGAAACTGTTTTTTTGAGCATAATAAAATCCTCAATTAAATATTTCCTGCTCTTTCCCAAAAAACGTTCGAGATACATATAACTCTGTCTCACTGGTGGCACGGTAAAAAAAAACTATCGTAAGCACACGTTGTAATGAAATAGAAATAAACCAATTACTTTTATAATATTATGTCATTGTTACTTTTGAAATATTAGAATACGCTGAAACATTATATTTGGGATCATTATTCCATTCCTTTTGTCACACCGCCACTTGCCAATTTAAATTTTTTTAAAATAAACTGATCTGTACATATAGCACAAGCAAGCACAAGAGAATCAGTTATCTCCGTTCTTTCCTCTCTTAAGATGGATATAGAAGGAAGTCGTTCGTCTCCATCTGTTTGAACGAATCTTAACGAAGTCCACTACTTTTTTGACTATCAGCTAGTTCGACTGTTTTGCAGCTATCGACTGTTTCGACTGTATTCAGTCGATAGTTCCCAAAACTATTAATAATATTTTATTATCATTACTAATTTCTTGGTACTACTTAATTGTTTGTTATTAATAAGGATTTAACACAACTGGACCAATAGTATTTGGCATTAACCAACTGGTAAGTGACCAACAGAAACCCATCTGATCTTACACAGCTTGTTTACTGGCATGATAGAAATCTGAGATTACTGGTCCATATTGCATTTAACACTATTGCCTTAACGAAACACATAAATTAAAAACATCACTTTTATTTATTTAAATATGTCAGGATATCGATCCATCTTCTTGGACACTGTGCTAACAAACGAACTATTCAATTAAATTTTCTATTAAGCAAAGACTAACATCAGAAATTTAGAACACTTAAAGTTGCATTAATCGAAATATCAGCAAATACTATCCGGATTTAAAACCTGAATTGCAGACAATCGTCAACAAAGGATATATTTAGTGAAGAAGTGATATGACACAAACAACATTGTGTTGAGTTAGATTTCAATATGTGAATACTAAATTAAGAAATACCGAAGTGAAGATAAAAGACGCCAAGGCCATTAATGAAAATTATTCAACAGTATCTAGTTTTAATCCAAAAAAAAAAGGAAATAGTCTCTTGCTAGCAAGAAATAAATTCTTTGATAATAATAAATATTCAGAAGCATTTTTTAGAAAAATTTCACATCAGATTATCATATATTATAGAAAAGCTGCAATAAGTTATAGATCGTATAACATCATATATGATATCAACAATTTTTTTTGTATCTTGTTGAATTACTTGTGTATATAGCTTGAAGGACTATAAATTTCTCTTTTGTCTGCCAATTCTATCCAGCTGCAATGACCAAGTTGAGTTACTTTGTATAATTCAAAAATAATAATCAGGCGCTGAATCAAAACGGCTAATTAGTAAGTCGTTCTGAAGGATATCAATGATTCACGAAACTAATATTAATTAGTTCCTTGGGTATTCACTATTTTGTTTGAGATTAAAGTAAGTGTATCTGAGTAGTATATTACAATAATTAAGAATAATCAGTTCCAATATAATATAAAGAATGATATATCCGTATCTTTGATCATACGCATCTATTTTGCTTGCATATAAACTTGGTTTGAATGTAAACATATTTTAACTTTAGCCAATTAGAAGAGGTTTTCTATATTCCAAATAAGCCAGAGGACACGTAGCTGTACCAAAATATGAACAAACCCTGACCGACAATCTGCCAGAGATACCTTCAATAGCGCTATAAAGCTATTAAAATATAATAAATACCGTATTTTGGGAAATAAATATTATACTTTTACACACTTTTTAACAACTTTACTAATATATCTCTCTGGCATCCTGAACACATCTAACGCCACATGTTGCGGAATCGGTTAAAGTTACATAATCACTTCAACATCGCTCCGCTGGTTTCTAAAATCAAAACAATTATTTTAAATGTATCATTTAGGATATTCAGGTTCTTCAACTAGGCGAAGTTCCCAACAAATAACGGACCTCCAAGCAATTCCAAATAATTCTACAAAATAAAAACTCCAATTTTTCATATAGCGGACTACGGTAACTTTATTCGAATATCTCAATATACAGAATTATTATCGTCTCATTCTGGCGTATTCCAGAAGTTTTGAATGCAAAAAAAGCAGTCACGGATTTTTATTATGGACGGATCTTATAAGACGATCTTTTTAAAAGAGCAGTTTTTATATGTCTACATCTTTAAATAAATTATTATATTTTCTGCGATTTGGAAAAGTACTTCTCAGTCCTTCTGCTCCATTTTCTTTGAGAAATAATTTTTGCTTGGTAAGTTTTTTATTGGTGGCTTTTATCAATCTAACTTCAATGTTTTCTCTTATAAAAAATCTTATATACTATGAAATTATATTAATATTATAAACTAAGTGAATTTTGAGAATATGGTATGTTCATATACGTACGCCGGATTACTATTATTTGAAATCCACTGCGTATAATAAGTACGATGATATCAACAGTACGTTTGTTATAGGGAAAACGAATCAATTTTTCCTAGTTAGCAACCGAATAGACCGCAATGTTTGATATTTGTTAGCATCATGTTATATTATTGATGCGGTTCCCGAAGTTGTTATCAATCTTTCCCGTTATAGAATTAAAGTTACAAAAATTAAGTGACAAAAATCTTCGTTAGATTTTAATATTTAAACCAAACTGGTTGTTATTAAATTAAATTATAACAGCTTTTGAGGCAAACATCCTCGCTTTTATTAGCCACAACTAAAAATGAAAAGTACTTTCTTTACAATAAACAGAGCCATAAAATTGCCTTATATATCAGAGGAATATTTATGATCCCAATAAATTATAAAATCATATATGTCGTAAATTCAAATAACAGAAACACAAGAAAATATATTTATTGATGCTTTCGATGAATGGTGGATACGTAAATTAGCTCTATTGCATAGGCACACGGTCTGAGAACAATGTAAAAAAAATCGTGCCATTTTTTCTAATAGAAAACTAGCGGCTGACTGGATGAGTTGCTTGACACCATTTGGACAATGCAGAATCTATATATTACGCCCTTTCTATTCTCTATTATGTCTCCCGCTTTAGAACGCCGTCTATTCTTGATCGACTAAGCATATTGATATTGTTACGGCAACTTTAATAACGCTACGTAGGCTTGCAAAAAAATTGTACTGTGTACTGAGATTTCCAAAATCTGTTTCACACGTTTTGCTCACTTGAATTTGGATAATGTTGATCACCGAAATGACAAATTAAATTCTTTAAAAAGGCGGCCAAGCTAAGCGTTATAACAGTATCATTATTAGTATGGAGCAAGCCAATCACAATAAAACTAAACTACATTTGAAAAGTAAATAAATAATGAACCATTAAATTGAAAGTTACAAGGACTAATGCCGAGAAAGATGATGACGTGCGTACGAAGTAACACATGAACAAGTTTCAGTTTCATAGAGGGATTATGCCTCAATAATAGGAATGGTCTTGACTCTCTCGACACACGCTTATTTGATGAACAGTCAAAAATGGTTGGACAGTTCTAATGCATATTCCATGTAGTTCAGACACAGACATTACTCTATGATTTATTGTAATCTTACAATAAGAACTTTATTAGCACTCTCTATAAAATTAAACTGAACAAAAAAACCAAGGTAACCAATTCATTTAATTTTTAATATAAAAATTAATTTACAAATTTTTGACAAAATTTTGACACAAAAAGATATTGACGATTTAAATCTGCTTAAATCTATTCGAACATAAATCAAACTGCCTATATCCAAACGTCTCACTCATCGCTTCCATTTAATCATACTAACCCCGTATAAACAATTTTCGTAATCACGGGATATTACATTTCCATTAACAGTCGCGTGATGTAACATATGTATATTGCTCTATCTTAGCACCATATACCAAAAAATGTGCCAATCTAAAAACAACTTAACAATTTGATAGGGATTCAAAACTGTTTTTTGTTCAGCGTTTTGACAACGCACCTAAGTTAAATATATCAGTTAATATAAATCAACAAAAAACAACGATCTTTAACCAAGACATAACCTTTTAAATAATAAAATGCACCCACTCTCACTAATTACAGTTTCTAATCATTCATGGGCACAAATCGTCAGACGATACTAACGTCAATCGAAAATGTTCGGAATTTTCTATAAAACAGAAAATCTTCCTTTTCAAACTGATCGATTGATAAGTTCACACTGTTAATGTCCACTCTATGCGACATTTTCATTTGATAGAAAGTATAGTATAATAATATATCCAAAGGATTAAAGACTCCCACATTCACAAACAAAAACACATTCTAAATATTATGTTTCAGTACATTTTAAATATTTTAATATGTATAGGATATTTTCAGTTTTTCAAAAAATTCCTGATGGTTTTTTTTGTTTTCAATTTGGCTCTACTCGGATAAGGTTGACTCGAAGACACTATTATTAGAATTATTATCAATACAATAGAAAGTGTCTAAAGAGTTAAATTATTCGATTTAAAAGTATAGTGCCATAAATATCCACTAACCAAAGGTATAAAGTAACAGTTTTTACATCCTTATAACATTAACTAACAATAGTATATTCTCGCTATAAATTTATATTTTTTTACCTATTAGAATTATTAAAATATGATAACTATTAATTAGTAACATAAAAGACAAGTTTCTGGAATTCTAGGAATTCGTTTTAGATATCTAACTTGGTTTGTTGTATAGCCAAGGCCATATCAATTATGATAAGATGTAGAAAATATTCTTAATATTTTTAAAGTCGATGTATGCGATATACATCATGCACGCTGCTTTCTGAGACATGAATCTTCAGTAATAATACTACTTACGCTATCTAAACATAGTGCTCCCTTCGATGGTAGATACACTAAAATAGGCATGATACAGAGAAGATTAGCATAACCCCTAGGTAAAAATGACACGCAAAAAACATAAAACGTTGCACATTTTTGTCAAAGCCAACGTTGATTGAGTTGAACGATGACAATCATCTAGCAATTTTTAAATCGTAAATAACTTCATTAACTTCATTCAAATCTTTGACTTATCCTTATTTTCTACAATAATCGATAGGCTCCCTTCAAGATCTCTATGAACAAACCCTTCCGTTAACATTAATACATTCTAAAATATGTTTATCGTGACAACCCTACTCAATCTCAGTCATTCTCCAACTCCTTTACAATAGCTCACCAGGCCGTATAATTTACACGAACAGATCCAACTTAGATGCAGATGTAGAAGCAACTGTTCTTAGTAGCTTAGTTGTATGCGGACTTTACAAATTACCTCCGTACACCACCATTTTGGTCGAATCGGTATGAGGTCTCGGCATGGTCTTTCAAATTAATTAAAGAATAATATGTTGACCATCCACAATTAGTACTCAATTTTCTGAAGGAAATCGGCAACTTTCCACTTATTTAACTTAACCAAATCAATAACTAATACCAACAAGCCTATCAAAAACTACTTAGTACTGTAACCCGACTTCCCAATCCAACATCCCATATTCCATCATTACCCAAATGTATTATTTAATCAATTATTGTAGTGTAAGAATATAGTGTAAATTAAACGAATTATAAGGTGACTTGTATCAAGTCACTAATAACGCTAGCATCTTGAAGTGCCTATAATTAAAAAAAAAACTTTCTACGCATACTTAGAGTTTCTACTAAATATTTCCCTATTTCTGAATCCCCTATTGTCCAATAATCACTCTAAGTATGAAACTGCAAACCAAATTTCTCTATTTTGTATCGAATTCAAAATTGCTTGATTAGAACAATAACAATATCAACAAACTAACAATATCGTCGCAGTTATGTAGAAATAACAGTTTGAATAATAGAATACCAGAATTTGACACCTCATTTAATTTCCATAAACAATTTTATTTGAAGCTGCCGGATATCATATTATATGATATAAAATATTCAGTAGCCGTCCAAGATAATTCCACACCTGTCAGATAAAAATATACATTAATATATTAGGGAACAGTTTTGGGCACAAATCAAATTTCCATGAATACAAACTTGTATTGTATCTTTTCATTTATATTGACATTATCAGTTCTCAATAATTCACAATCGGTTGCGTAATCTTCGAAATTGGCTAAACATCGTTAAAACTTTTCCCATAATAACTTGTAAATGTCATCAACTCGCTTAATCTTTGACCTGTCTTGTCTTAACTTCCGCTTATAAAGTTTTTCCGCAAATATACCCAAAACTTTATTTCGAAGAATAAAAAATGAAGTAAAAAAGTTCTACAGAAAAATAATACGAAACATCATCCCATGTTACTTTTTCCTACCGAATCGATGTAAATAAAATATTATCAATTCAAGACAACATTATTTAAAAATATATTATATTTTTCTTAAAATGATTACATACAATGTAAATATGTTTAATAATCTCTAATATTATTTTCGCCTATTTATTTATAATATTTACTTGTTTTCAGTTGCATGGCATCAAACATCCACGGTAAAGCCAGAGGTCACGTAATTCTTGCGGGAACTGCTACAACTGCCACCATTGAATCTTCACCAAAAGGCACCGAAAGAGATCGGTTCACCTTGACTTGGTCAGTCAACAGCCACTCGTCCATCATTGAATACAAGCTGTTCTACAGACAACAACCGCACCATCATCATCAACATCATCAAGAAGAATCTAATGAATATAAAAGCACCCGAATCAATGGCACAAAATACTCAGGATTAAGAAGCGAATGGAACGTTGTGGTCAGTAATGATGTTCTACTTTATCGAATAAATAAATAAAATATAACACATAAATAGTTAAACTAGTTAAAATAATCATATATTAGATATGCAACTTAATTTTCCCAGTTTTAATCATAAAGTATTCTAAAATTGTAATTAAAATAGGAAAATTCTCGAGGCCGAATGTGCGGCACACTATACGAATACCAAAAACCTAGAATCTCAGTGAACACCCATCTTGGAAGAGCATCAAAAGTTTGAAGACGCAGAATTGGAAGCTCTTTTGGTTCAATATATGCCTTGTACAGTAAAATACTCCAAGTGCAGATAAAAAGAACTTGGAGTTCAGCTTTTATAATTACTTATCAGCTGTTACTGAACGTTTGCTCTAAATTAGAACATTTTAAAACTTGGTTTGACCTATATGGCCGAAAACAATTTTCGGAAATATATTTTTCACTGATTATTGGCCAACAACTATAATGACAGAAAAGGAAAGCATGTTATTTAACAACAGATTTGAGCGTAAAAGTAGGGTGATAAAAGCAATAACATAGAGTGTACGAATTCCTGAAAACTTATTAACTTATCATCTGGAAACATTCAAAAACAATATACTATATTTTCAAGAGTATCTGTTGGAAAATCTGGAAATATATATATATATATATATATATATATATAAATCAATCAACTATAAAATATTTAATTCCCGTTCTTTATAGCCCATTATTCTTGAGCAATTTCTCATTTTAAGCACAATCAAATTTAATCAGCCTTATGTAATATTGATTTTGATGCTATTCTGATATTTGTAATAAATCTATATACAGAGAGAATAAATATGTAAATTGTATAATAATCAGACATATATACCTGAACTAGATGTTAATATTGAAAGTATTGTTGCAGACTTTGAATGGACCAGGATTTAACAATCGTCATTATCCGGGAGCTGTTCCTACCTATCCTGGCGTTACAAAACAAACTATGAACTATACTCTTCAAAATCTCTTGCCGGCAACAACGTACGAAGCTAGGATACAAGCTAAAAATGATTACGGATGGAACAAAGCCTCTCCAATATTTCATTTTACTACTCGTCCTAATGGTAAGTTTATACAATTTTTCTATTGAATGGTGATATAGTCACTTTGAACGCAATTATTAATTATTTCACGGTTAAACTAATTTTTCGCTAAATTATTTTTCGATTATTACGATCTTAATTTTAATAGGTATCTTAATTATATGAATAACACTAGTCAGAATAAAAATAGTGTAAAATAAAATTCTGTGAATGGCAAGTGGTATTTGTTGAACCTTTTAATTGGATATTTTTATTTTAGATTATTCAGTGGTTGTGATAAAAGTCGGGATTATAATTGGGTCTCTTGTATTACAGAAATAGCACTTAACTATTTGTTCCTTCCAAATAACAGCCGTAAAGAGGGCATTGCTAGATAATTTTGGACCATCTTCATAACATAACATAGCTATTCTATACAAAAATAACATGATTCCAAAAGTGTATTAACGTCTCAGTCATTTTCGGTTTGAACTTATGAATAGTCTACTTACGAATAAAAGTCTCCTTCTGCTAAAATCGCGAAACCATATCGAAAGATATGATTATCCTTTGGTTTGGCAGCGATCCAATCATCTATCCATTTTCGCACTCTTAAGCATTTCGAAACCGTATGCCAGCGAAGCCTTACTACAACGATATAAAAAAGTGGAAATGAGATTGATTGAGATTGAGAATGACTGTCAACCAATGTACCTATGAAAGTGTCAACCTGCAACCGAGCGTTATCATGCGTGGGTTGATCGTAGATCATATGCTTTTGAAATGTCATTAATTCTCTTTCACCTTTCACAAGACTTAAGATTTAACTTAAGACTGTTGTAATAGATCAAATTTTCGTAATCTGTAATAATACAATGAAAATTGTTAAAAAAAATGGTTTTGAGTCATTATTGCTCCATTTTTGTTCTTTATTTTTATTTACTTGGCAACATTAAAATTGGATATTAAAATAGTCATATATCTGAATTCAAAATAAAATCATGCTGTATTGCTCTGTAAAATACAATTTGGTTTTATTTTATTGTTAAGTACCTAACAAGCACTCCCATTTGCTGAATAAAGAAAGTAACATTATAATAAAAACACAGTTCTTTACGTAATAACATTTAGTTATTAAGATTAGTTAAATAAACCAGGAATCAATATTGTGGGAGAAAATCGAACTATATTATAGACAGCAGAGAACTATGCGTTAAGATATGAGGAATAAAATGAACCTATTATTTTCTTTCCTTATAATAATTAATATTTATTTAAAAAAAAATAAAAAATAAAGTATTGCAGAATCGAAGATGCAAAGGTAAATATATTGATTGATTAAAATGACGAGTTCATTTAACATAAATAAAATGTTTCCATACAAGTGTCAAACTATTATATTGATATTGAATAGATATTGAATTTGAAGCCCATAGCCGAAGGGACACAATTTCAAAAATTTAAACGTTTTTGGTTGGTCATAACGCTTTTTGTCAACTGTACCTACTAAATGCCATTTCAGTTTTTTTTTATTAATCTCCTAGAACATCGACAATCTATCCGTAGGCAATAAGTATTATTATATGGTTTCAGCTATATAATATAACTATCCTGTCATGTATAATATCACTTCAGTTAGTGATCTACTGTACAACATATAATCTAAATCTGATTCTAGATACTATTCTAACTTATTTTAAAGTCTATCCTAACTTATTCTAAAACTATTCTAGCTTATTCTAGATATTATCAAATCTCATTCTATGTGTCTATTAATCAGTTCGTAGGGTAGTTTGCGTTTGAGCCTACGCACTTCACTGTCATCGCACACATTTAACTGTTTGGCGAGTGCATTGGGATGCACTAATAATCTTTCAGAGAATCATACTCGTTATGGGTTTTATGGGGATATCGCACTGAATCAGTTTATGGACACGTAATATGGGGCGTCGACGATGACTCGTAATACTTAATTCTGGAACTTCTGGGGGATATCTATGTTAGATTTGCTAGTAGTACACCATAGTTCAATACCATAAATCCAAATGGGCCTAAGTATTGACTTATATGGCCAAGCCTTGTTATCTAATGATAATTTAGATTTATGCCAGATTTAGATCAGCCAGTACATTTGGTTTAGTTTAACCCCAAGCTGTTTGCATTTTAAACGTCAAATGTAAAACGTCATTCAAAATGCATTCCCAGATATTTAACGCAAATGCCATTTCATGAATGTTATTATATATGTATGTTATTATATAATATGTTTACTCCTTCAATGACTTACGCTTTGAACACTCATCACTCTAAATTTATTAGTACAATATACCATTTAATATTTTTCAATAACCACATATTAAATCATCATTAAAATGATAGGAATTTTATTTTATTTAGTTTAACGTTTAATTTTCTTTCAGATATGGAGAACCTTATCGAACCATCAGCCCAGCCAGCAGTATACGGTTCCAATCAAAACCAAGCCATTAACAGTGCCCAATCCCGCACTACCTTACCCGATGCCCTTTACTGCCTTACAATCCTTAGTTTACTCTTCTATTAGGTAAGTGTCGCTAGCGCTATATCGTGGCACTCCATCTAAAACGTCGATGTATCACCAAATATCTTCTGTTTGACCCTTGTGATAAACAATGCGGAGGTGGAACTGACAAAACAGACATTCAGAAAGGAACAGTGCATTTAGTATGGTGTTTGTTATCATGAAAGGAAATGAAAAGGAAAAAACAAAACGCAAAATTTTATTCCCATTGTTCTAGGTGAGTGTTATGTAAACTGAATGTGTAGATTTCTTCTTGATCAACTGTCATCATATTATTCACATTTCTAATGTCGAAATTTAAATGTATTTCGTTTTGCAAAAAGTTATTTGGGACATTAACTGCATAGTATTTTGTTCATTTTCTCTTACATACATATATAGACTCCATTGATGATTAAAAATAAATACAGATAGGAATTCTTATTATCTGCTTATAATTTTGAAATAATTGGTATTTTAAAAGAATATTACAGTGGATAAAGTTATTTTATATGTAAAATTTTTCCCGGTATAGGAAAAGAGGCCACAAAATTGCGTTTTAATTAATATATCCAATTTCTGCAAACATATAAATCGAAAGTATTAATTAGGTCATACAAATTGCTTCAAACATTGCTAATTGTTCAAAATTGTATTCAAAATATCTTTTATCAGAAACATTTTATTACATATGTTTTATTACTTTCGAACTTTATTATGTAATACAAATTGCAAATTTTAGTAAACAAATGATTAGAACTAATTATACATATCAGAGAAGAAATGTATTAATGGAACAAGGAAGTTTCTCAAAGCATGAAAGAAAATATAGTAAAGAAAAGTTGGCGAAATGGGATATTAATATATTTTACACCACCTATTTGGAATACACTTCAATATATTGTTCTCTTACCTTTATACATTTTAAGTTATTTCAGCGTATTAATAACTACAATGAGTTATTATTGAATTAGTAAAAATGTCTTTATATCAATTTTCTTGCTTCTTAAGTGTGCTTCTAAACAAACACTTAAATTCTGAAGAATTATTTTGAGGCTGGATTAATGCTCGAAGGAATCTATAGAAGTCAGTTGTTGAGGATCAACTACTGAATAAGGAAAATCATTAGCGATATAGTTAATGGATAAAATCAACGCCAACTGTTAAGATTTAGAACCTGAAGTCAAATTACGCGAAGGCTAAATATTTGGAGTAGTTCCCCATCTTAAACAATTTTAAATTCTTAAAGCATATAACCACCTGAGTATACTAAATGTCAACGTTATAAATTCGCTTGAATCTGTTCTATTTTATGAGTTACAAAGTTTACTGTTTCAAATCCTATTTAAAAATTAAGGAATAATTTTAACAGCATGCAGCAAAATCATTTAGCTTGTATCACTCTTCTAACAGAAATATATCTAAACAATGATCGATAAAATATATAATAATATGAACACTAAATAGGACGACTAAATAAAAACAGGTTATTAGGATTTATAATTTATTATTACAAGCCACCATTGGTTATAAAAATAGTAGTTATAAAAAAATTCCAAAAAAAAATTATAATTTAATAAAATTACGAAATACAAATATCGCATACAATAATTATTTGGATATTACTAACAATACGACATTCGGTTCATACGAAATTTCATTAAATAAAATTAAATCAAAACTGGTTAGATAATATTTTATTAATTTATACTTATTTGTTGTAGTACAAAAACAGATACATCACAATACCATTTTAATTAGCAAATCAATCAACAATGGAGATATTTAATATGGAATCATTAAAATTTGTTTTTAATAATAAATATATTTGCCCGAATCAAAATATAAATTGTAACGTAAATGAACAAAATCTCTTGTACGTTCCCTCTGGAAACAAATCATTCTGGTATTTATGTTTCATTATGTGTTTATTTTATTAAATTTTAGAAATAGCAATTAGATAGAACTACACTGAAATATATTAACTGCTTATTGTACGTTCTGTTATCACATCATCATTTATAAATAAGTAAACTAAAAAATGATTTATTAAAATTAATATACACTTAATAGGAATTAATTTTAGGCTTTCGGTGTATAAACAATTAATCAACTAATATTTATTAATAATTTCAACGACATTTTAGCTTTTTCTAATTTATAAAAATAAACGCATTTTTGGAAAGTATGCAAAAGTTCTCGCTGTTTATTTGCATTGGTGGAAATAAGTGGTAGACTTTCCATCCACAATATAAGAGCAAGAAGAGTGAATATGGAAAATTAATGTTTCCATTAAACTCCAAATAGGATGTAAAACTAAGTTTTGTCTTTAAGGCTAAAAGCATATTTCGATCATACAATGTCACTTTTCAACGACTCATTTTGTTTTAATTCATATGCAACCGGATATTAGTACTTTTGAATCATCCCACATATTGTCAAAACATCTGGACATAATATCGGAAAGTAATTGATGATTTATAATGATCAATTATCAATATTTAGCAGCGAGAATTTATGTTTATATGCATAAGGTATAATTTTAATTAATATACACTGAAGAGCTCCCTCCACAACAATCTGAACAAATGCACAATACGTTTTTTTACAATTACGCTTACATTCGGGTTAAAGAGGATCTTGTGAATATCCGTCAATTTCTAGCAAATAGGTAGTTTACTAAAAACCCAACAAAATTAATTTTGTTTACAAGAGGAGATTGCTTCTGATTTGAATGATAACTTAATCCTAAGCTTGTAGTGTAAATGTATATTAATTTTTTAAATGAACGTAAATTGTAATTTAATAATCGATACGGTAAAAATGTGTAAAATAAAAAAGCAAACATTATTTCTTCAAACACCGTCTGTATTACTAACAATATATCATACGTTATATGGCACATTCTTTATAAATATATATATATCTAAATATTTTACATAATTTTTAAAATAACACACTTAGTGTCTATTATTGTATATCTGAATTCCGTTGAGGCTTTTATCGTAATCTTTTTGTACACAAAGTTTTGTCCTGATGGCCGGCCATTTAAGTAATAAACGGTTATATTAATATAATATATCTCCTTTTTGTTAGCTGTTTACTGTATTCAGTTAAGTATAATGAATTGAGAAATATTGGCTGGCGTCAAAATGACATAAACTTTAATCTTTTCTTTGGAATCATTGTGTAAATAAAGACTGAAACTATTTTTGTAAGGGTGCAATAAAATATGTATGAATTGGTTATGTACTTTTGGATTAATATATTTAGTGTCCTCATAATTGTAAATACAGCTTAATAAATTATGTATAGATAATACAGCTATTGTTTTATTATACAAATCAATCCAAATATTGCTGTCATTCATTAGTGAATCATTAATAAATATTAGCAGATAGTCTTATAGTTTTTTTAAAACATGTTTAAATTATAAGGTTGTGACTTGTAACTTGAAAATTTCCTTCTTCCTTCCATTAAGTCTCAATGACTGTAATTTTAGTGAAATAGTAAATTACAGTTGTAATTTAAACAGATATAGTATTTAAGCTGCCAGAAGAATTTTATGAAAAGTGGAATTACTGTTCTTTTATAATATTGATGTTTGATATAAATAGCATTGTCCAAATGATCTCATAGTAGCAAGAAGTAGTTCAAAAGGTAATTTGCATCCAAGTAGATTCTGGTACTCCGCCTGCCTCTAGCTGTCTCAACACTTCTGTGATGTAGGTAAGTTCGCTGCTTCCTCTCCAATTCGTTTCATCCAAAAAATTAATAAATTTTTATTTACACTACTCGTCCAAGAATTCCTTAATGTTTTATAAACCACAGTGTGAGTGTGAGTTTATTGAAACTACCAGTAGGTTACGGGTAGTACGAAGCAGGAAAAGCGAATTCTCTTTAAGATGGTATTTTAATCTAGAATACCTCCTTAATGATAATTCTTCTAGATTACAATACCCTCTGAAGTACTAAATTTTCTCGCAGATGATAAATTTCCTTCGCACTATTAGACCTCGTTTTGGACCTCAATTTTTAATACGTCTTCATGAAGGGTACTTGTAGTTCAAAGTTTAGAACAGGGACAGAAATTACAAAATGTTTTGCTAGTCAAGGGCTTATACATTTTCAAAACATAATGAAGCTCTGGCATTAATGAATACGACCTTGTTTTCCGGTTGGCTAACAATTTCGTATATAATCGAATGATGTAAATTTTGAAAAATTAATATATTTTCACAATGATGCATTCGATGTTAACAGGAAAACAATCTGCTGCAGTTTTACAACATTTGACTACGTTAATTAAACACCCAATCCAAGTATTACACATTAAGTAATAAACTTTAATATTCTACTATTTTCCAAAATTTTTAAATTATAAAATAAATATAAGTTACAAAAGTTAATTAATAATGTTGCCTTATTACTCTAAGGCGTACAGGAGATAATATGAGCATGTTTTTAATAAGGTGTTGAACCACCATTTGCTTGATAGTTTTTATATGATCTTATGTTATTAGTGCCTAGAGTGTTTAGATGCATTTTTGTACCACACATTTATTCGGCAATTGCTTCAATGATGTTGGAGATGGAAATCTATTCCTCATACTTTGTTCTAATGCCCCCCTATAATGGTTCAATTATCTTGAGGTCTAGCAATTGTGCTGACCAAGATAGATATTTAAAGATATTCTGATGCTATTAAAATAAGTTTGGGCCATTTCGGCTATGTATATGGAATTAGTAAGGTAGTGTTAGTACGAACTTCCTCACTGAAAATGTTTAGATTTTCATTCGCAGTAATCTGATGACCTTATATAAATGAGATGGTTATAAAGGAACCGCGTCCATGCTTGACAGTTAGAAGCAGGCAGTCCGCATCGAAGGATTCCTTTGAGCTTCTACATTTGATCACCCGGTCGCTTGTGGGATAAAATATAAACGATGATACATTAGACTATGTCACATTCTCCAAATCATCAAGTGCCCAGATTTTATTATCATTGCATCACTTCTTTGCAGTCTTAGCCCATGAATATTTTCTTTGTGGAGCTCCTGTTATTGTCGACACATGACCCATGAGTGAGTGTTAAGTTCTGCCAATCATTTTTAATGTTCGTTGGCTTCTTTCAGTCATTGGGTTTCGCCCTCTATTCCTCTTCACCGATAATGTTTTACCATGTTTTGTATATGCAGTAATTATTGTGGATGTTGTCGCTCATGAACCAAGGCGAATCAAACATTTCACCGCTCACTAGTCTTACCCGTCTCAGCAAGGCGTATAATATACTGAAATATAGACTACAAGACTTAGTATGTAAACTAAGCAATACATACATGTCGAAATAATTACATAGAAGTAATGTTGTCAACATGCAACAAGATATACTATATTGTGTATTATATTCATGTTTTTGTCCGACTGTAAGTAAGGTCGGTACGTAAACGTACGTGACTTCAGAGATTGCTTCTTGGGACAGAGTCTCGGGTCTTGTCTTTCGAGCAGTTGATCTCTCGCCAATCCATAAGCTGAATATAGACTATAGTAGTTCAAAATCAATGTTGAGTAATAGATTTAGCTCAATCAATCCGAGCTTCCTAAAAATACGAAACAAAACGTAACAACAAAAAATTTTCTTACCATTCTGTTACCAAATGTGTATATTTTCTTTGAAAAAATATTATATTGATAAACTAATAAAGGTCTATAAAACATATTTGATATTAAGCATCATACATAATACTTAAATAACTTCCGATCATCAAAAACAGGCGATTTTATTCCAATATTGTAACATAAGTCATTTCTGATAGCATTATCTGTTACTTAAATTAAGGTTAGGAATTTTGTTCGTTATTACCAAATCAGTTCATCATTACCAAAATTGCATTGAACAAAAAGTAATATCATCAAGTTTGAAATATAATATTATGGTAAATATTGTTAGGTATTTACTTTACTTTTATTAAGGTAAGAACTTATTGCCTAAAACGAGCAGCAAATCATGTTATTCGGCATGAAAACGACCGATTGGCCAGTGACCAACTTAGAGATCTTCCCAGAAGATACATGGTTTTACCCAGCATCACTACATGACTAGGATAATCTCTTTTCAAATTTTAGATACAGATATTTACAATCATAATCAAAAAGTACATCCATGCCCTGCGGCATTAGAACACGATGGCTATTGCTAGTAGGAGGTTCGTCCTGTCTCCTTAACGATTGCAGCTACCAAATCGGTAATATGGTAAAATTACTTTGAATTAATTCATCAATCAGAGACTATGCTTCTTGACCTATTACAGTCGTTTTATTTTTTTATTAATTAAAAATTTTAATTACACAATATTTCGTTAAGAATATTTCAGAGGGAATATTTCGTCTGAGTATTTAGAATATTCAAAATATCTCGTAAAATGACATTCGAAGCAAAACCAATGTGAATGCGGCGATGAAATTGACAATAATTTTAATAACGACAGCACTGCAGCGTAATATAAAAAGTATAACCTCTATTGAAATGTTTTCCTAGTAAAAGACGAAAAAAAAACGCGACGGTTTCCAGAAGCTGGAAAATTTTTATCGAGATCTCCGGTCCTGTTTTCATTCGAACTATCGCCAACTGGAAACAACACTTCGGCAGACGTCTGATCACAATTCATTCGGTCCTTTTAAAATGTATGAAATACATTTTCCATTTTCCCGCGCCCGTCTTCCCACCCGATTATTCCGCATCCTCAGGCACTGATATTTACGTCGTTCTGATGGAATGGGACGCATTAAAAGTCGAATGTTTCAGACCTCATCGTCTTCAGGCCACATCTTGATTAATTTGAAATACCGCAAGTTTTAACCGAATGTATCAGACGTATTTATAACATTCGGATACAAAAGGTATTTACGACAAAAACGTTTAAGCATCGTTGAGTTATTTTCATCTTCTTATGTAACTATTCTATTTACTGTACTTAATATTTTTATTTTTTATTTTAAAAAAATTGCCCGTAATTACATAGATTAGTGATGATCCTATAGACAAAATTCGTCCACAATTTATTAAACTAATTATATTTCTCCCATAAGGTCAAGTCAAGGGACTAATTTAAAAATGATATGTTACTAAAACTTGTTTTCATGGTATTTTCAATATAAGATCTGAAATGTATTTGATATATCACATTAATTAAAATAATATTTGCACATTAAAACATATTAAAATACATGCAAACCATCTCAAGAGTTAATACTCACTAAGCCTTTTGAAATGACATTTAATTAAATCTAATTTCCAGTAAGTTTCAATAATCATCAAAGTATTAATAAGGGTAAATTGCTACACCACTGAACATTATAACAAGTATCGTAAATTATGTTCAAGATTGTAACAACTTCAGTGCATCAAATATAAATGTATGTTACATAATATTTGTTTACTTTTCTGTTATAAATATAAGTAAGGAATAATAAATGCGGTTATACGTGTATATATATTAAATATATATAAAATAGAGAATATTTGAATAAAGAAATTTTGAAATTGATATTTGTCTTTAACATGTATATAAAAACAATAACGAACAAAATTATGTAATTTATTTTTTATAGTTTAAAAATGTATATTGAAGTCATGTATTTACAATCATTAAATAAAGTATAAAATTCAAACCTTAGGTTTATAAACCTTAGGCAAATAATTAAAATAATTGATAGAAAGTTCCAAGAATAAAATGTTATATATTCACAAATATTAATGAATTTATCGTTAAATGCCTTAATATTTATCAATATTTTAAAATGTTTACAAATTTACTGTTACTTTCATGTCAACCATCTATGCAAATTATGTAGTTTTATGTAAATTATGTTTATATAATATGTTTTTCATCCATATTGTTTACCTAAAATATATATTGAAAATTAATAAATACACAAAATTGTATTGTTCTTTGCTTATTTAATTCACTCTTCGATCTCGCCCTTGCAGAAAGCTCATCTTTGGTTTGTCTTCTATGGCTTTCATTTATCAATTGCTTTCTACTTTGTCTTGTGTTCCAAGTGAAATTATATGAAATTATTTTATAACTTTTAATATACTATGCAATATTCATTTTAACTCTTGATGCACAAATTAATTTACTAATTACCTACATTATTCGATAAATGTTTTGTTAGCAAATGCATTTACTAATGAAACCTGAAATTAATCAGAGGTCAATACCACTAAAACTTACAGAAACATCTTAACAGCCTTTAGAATTATCTTTAAGATATTCTGTGTCTCCAGAACCATATCAATTAATAAGAGTCCTTAAGCAAGAACAACTTTTCCTTTATTCTTTTTCTTCACCAGACATCAAATTAAATCAATATAGTGATTTCGAAAGTCTAAATATCGTGTAAGCAAAGGAAGCAGTCAATTTTTGTTATTCTCGAATAAATACCACAGATATGTTGGGATGACATTTTCACATATGACGGTTTTTTTACATATGTATATATCTTCCAATAAAGCGGACACATTAAATTATTTTCTGTGTAAAAAATGTAAAATATAACTTTACGTAACCATAATATTCTTAATCGTTTTTATCCAAACTTGCCATAACTCTTTAATAATTCTAACGATACAGAAGTAATCGAAAGTAATACAAAACACTGCTTAAAATTAAATAACTCGTTTCAAATGTAAAAAAACAAACATTTCCTTAACTTCAACGAACACTCTCCTTTATTTTATTTTATGAACTTAAAAAAACCTTTATCCCCAGCGAGATTCGATTGTATTACGTTATTGTTAGTAAGCTAAACACTTAGTCCACACAGCTACCCACCTGGCTTGTTTATATATTTGGTGTCACGATCTCACGCTAGGTTGCTTGATTTGGACCGTTTTTGTTTTATTAGAATATATTTATTTATAGAGCATATTACATAAAAATATTAGGCTCAAAATTCTTCGCAAAATTTGACGCTTCCAGGTGCCCCCGCTTTCTTCAAAAAGGGAGGCAATTGTTGAGCCCAATTAATATGGTGACACCTACATCTAACCTGAAAAGTTTCTCCAACAATAACTTAGTTACTTCGTCGATTCGGAATTAAACCTTATCGCGTGTTTTGTGTTCGTGTTTGGTGTTTTGTCAAGCCTGATGGGCGTATCAGGCCTCACGATATTATTTCGGTCAGATGGCATCCGATCCAATACTATTATCAGCTTTTTGGCTAATCGTTGTTTTAATAACACTTTTATAGTCGTTGGACAATAGTTTTCTTCAGTGTCGGATTATGAGCAAAATATTCGAACCTGGATTGTCCATAAAATCAACTTGTTTGAATTGATGATCTGCGTTTGGTAATGGTAAGAACGCTCTTAGTAAATTATGAATGTATCCTAAAATCCACAATTAAGATTTTATTAACTTATTTCTGATACCAGTTCAGATGTTGCCAAATATCTTTCGCGGTATAACATTTTGAAAATGAACATGACATTTTCATCTACATTATGTGTTGTGTCAAACGACGTTATTTGAAAACAACTAATATATTATTAGTGGTTGGTCAAGAACAAGTTAGAATCATTTTCCATCTCAAAAAATAATTAACGTAATGGATCTGATGGTGAGATTAATTGTGGAAATTGGAAATGTAACATAACAATACACATTTCAATATTAAAATATTGAAAAACCACTATCATTTATTTCTGAATTATAGTGGAATGCTGATCGTCTCTGAATTAGATGCCAATTGCTTTTGTTATTTCCTTTGTGACCAATTTCATTATGTCATGCTTGTTGTTATGTTTGATGTGCATCTTACGATCTGTTATCCATTAATTTCCAGCCACTTTCCAACGCTATTGTCATATACCACAACGTCTATTATCGCTTTATTTCTCTCGCTGGTGATCAGTGCGGTTAGCGCGTGAGATAGCTTGTCGCGCATTTGATTGAGTTTCTCTTGACCTAAGTCAGTCAAAGAAAATTCTCACGTGCTGAATTTGTGACTAAATAATAACAAATGTAAAATATATTTACAAGATATAGTTTACTACAAGCAGTCAGCACATATTACAACGCTATTATTAGTAAAGGTTTACTCGACCGCAATAAGAATACGATTCGAAATTACAGTCAGCACATTGTTATACCATATTTGATGTATATGTTATATTTTTCCACTTGATTTTCACATTATGGAATCTATATACCTATAAAAAAATTGCCACATTTGTACAAAATATCCTGGAAAAGTATTAAAGGGTCACTGCCAAGAAATTATATTCAATGTTTAATACATTATATATTCTAATGACGATTTGATAATACTGGTCCGAGTATAGATAAAGGTTTCACTTATATAGGCGAAACCGAGGAAATGTTTTGCATGGTCCGACCAAAGCTGACTCTGTGACCACGTTTCATCGACCATGATCGGTTCATTTGAATTGGCCTACAATGCATTTGATTGGCTCATTTCTCTAACCCAATTGTTTCAGTTTGTTTACGACGCCATTGATGTATGTCTGACATAAAGTACGATCAGCATTTCTGTGTCTCAAATAAAATCACTATTGTTTCATTATAATGTATCTTCATTCTCAAAAGTATAGGGTATCCGGTGTATGTGCGGAAGTAAAAAACCAGTTTTCATTGGAAGAAAAATCCCAAATTAGCAAAATTAAGGATCTGTGCGTGTGACTTAACATTTTACCTGTTACATATACAACTATTTATATAAAGTATTTATGTTCATATATATATTATTATTTACAGGAATACAACTGACGAAAATATGAAAATATTACCTACACTTTAAAACCAAAATATGCCCAAATGAGCCAATAATAAAATTACATTGAAGGTAAATGTGATTTTATTACTTGAAAAGTTTTTGCTGTCCTTTAAAAAGTTTTTTTGTAAAGTGCCATCAATCTAAACATAATTATTTTCAAGGGGTTCATTTACTTGAAGCAAATTTATATTGGTTAAAATACTTGTAATTAATATTTTGACTTAAGGCTCCTTAACCGAGATAGCCTTTTAAACAAGGATGTTAATAAAATACATTAATCCAAAATAATATAATACAATTAGACCAACAAGATAAGCTTGATTTTATAGACAGGAGATTATCATGGTTGATTTATTATATTGTTAATACATGCTTGAGCTGTCTTTTTAACTCCTCTATCTTACTATAATAAAAACACAACAGCAATTATATATATCGTACATTTTACTTTTTTGTTCTTTATAGTATCATTTTTTTTGTATGTTTTCTCCATACTGATGTATATCATATGATTTAACTATTTTAATTATCTGTACCATAATTTTCACAAAAACATTGTAAAATAATTATAACTTGCCGCAATACATTTTTGTGTTAAACAAGTAAGTAAAATATTAACAGACAGACTTGCAGCGGTACTGCTCTGGTTTGAGTATGGGAGAACAAAGAGATAGAAACTTTAATACATCTTATTTGAATTAATCGCACTAAAGAAATATGAAAAAGAGAAAAAGCGTTATAGATAATTTCGATTATATTTACAACGAGATATGTTATGTTTTCAATTAGATTGCAGCCATTTATATATCAACATTTAATAATTTTTTATTTATATATTTATATTTCGTTTGTTTTTATTTATATTATAGACTTATATTTTAATTTTTTGATATTCTATAACATTTGTATTTCTTTAGAATTTTATATTAATAGATGGTTTTGAAAAATGACATTTTGGATTTATTTGAAATTTAACTGATCAGTAGAATTTGTAGTCAGAGGTTAGTAATGTGAGGCATATCAAATCGTCGACCAATGAAATGCTATCCTAATAAAATATTTTCATTACTGGTGCAATTAATGGTAATTTAACTAACCAATGAAATTCAGCTAAATGACGTTCTCCGCGCCTTCCTGCTGAGACAACGCAAAACAATTATGAAATTATTTGTATTAAGTTAACACTCTACATATTACTCTATGGTACACACAAGTACTGATAGTGGATGGTATTGTTAATTTTAATAACAGATGATGACAATGATAATCGTTAAAAGAGATGGATTAACCCTTACATCATAACACTCTATATATTACTCTATGAAAATATTTGACCAACAAAAATCTATCCCTTGTGACAGTTAAACCATTGATGGCAGTGACATTGATATACTGTATACTGTTTTCCCTACAGTTATTTCATATTTTCTAAATACGTACCTTAACTGCACATTATTCTGGACATTTTTTGAAAACTCAAATTAGCCAAATCGAATCAACCGTTCTCTAGTTTTTGGCAAGACTATCCAACAGCAATTCATTTTTATGTATACCCCAAATCGAAGAATGCTATTTGCTCCTATACAGTATATAGTTGTATTATATACTATACAGTTGAAAATTGTTCATTGAAGTTCATGAAGTTAAACCCATATTTTAAAAATAAAATCCCTTATCTGAAACCTCCAAAAAGATCATAGTGTGTTAAATTAAATCAATGCGAATATAGCAAAGTTTTTATATGCGGTTTCAATTTTGCTTAAAAATGTTTATTTGATAAATATGTTATGTTGGCCTAATTGAGTTTTAGGATATACTGAAAAGAATTATATTGAAAACTCTACTACTACTTGTACTCCTTTACCAGATTTGGCTTGTAGTATTAAATGCTTGGATGTGTTGTTATCATTTCTTCACTAAAAAAACATTTATTGATTAAAACTGGAACCATGTATATCAATCAAGATATTTTTTTTCGTTTTCTATATATGTTTTTATTTCACATTATTCCACGAACATAGTGATACGATATATCTAAAAGCGATGGTAATTTTGCACTTTTTCAGCATTTCGAAACCGTTTACCAATCAAATCATGATCTGAAAATTGGTAACCAGAATGGAGTTGTAATCAGTATGATATGATAGTCGAGCGCACAAGTATATCCATGAAATCTATTTATGTTTGTCTCTGAAACCTTCTGAAATTGTTGCCGAAGAATATCAGAATAAACTACTAGATACCATACTAGTAAACTACTATAAGTTTTTTAAATATATGACTTTAAATATACGGCTTTTAAATAACAAATGAATATGCTGGAAATATTAAATCTAATGGGCTGCACTAAGGGCAGCGATATAAAAATATTTAAGCCTCAAAATAAGGTACTACGTAATGCACTATGTAATGCGATATTACCCGAATTATCTCCTACATATCAAATAATGACTTTAAGGACTATAAACGTACCTTTACAGTGAAAAGAAAATCAAAATATACTATCCAGAGACTATTAACCCACTAGGTCCAGACATTTTTCACAGATTCAAGAGGTTAAATCTTGAGAGCCGATATTATTGTATAAGAGCATTGGTTGTTGATTAACTAAACCAGTTATAAGATAAACTCACACCATTACAACAAGCAAATAATGCATAACTTTACTTCTACCTCATTATTGTCCCACAATTTCTCTTTCCTAATTTTCCTAAATCAGTACTGAAATGTTTACGTATGTCCGCAATGTTTCGTAAAAAAATACGAAGGTTTATTTTTTCATGAATATTGCTTTAGGGAAATCTATTTAACATTTTTCAAGATTCAGTTTTTTCTTTCATAGATGCAAAATATGTCGATATATTCGCAAATGAAATATATCAGAAGTAAACTAAGCAATAGCACTACAAACGCAAAACGCTTATTAGAAATCTACAGAACATATATATTTAAATTAATACATAAGGCATAAGGTCGCCTCTCGAAGGATACTGACAAACTTTCCATTCGGTCGATCGTGTTCTACATTATAAACAAGTTTCCCCTTTTATAAACTACTATCCCACTTCCTGCCAGATTATACAATATTAGAATTCTCCAGGGTCGAAATCTTTTACCGTCAATTTCCATCTGAAAATACGATTATTAATTTAAAAACTCCATTTAAAGTTTACTGTCCATCGATGAATTTTTAAATAATCTATTGCGGGAAAAGCTTTTTTTTCTTTTATTTCAATAATTTGTTTCCGTACATTTCATGAAAGTTTAAGGCATGTAAAAAAATTTAAATTAAAAGTGTTATCGTTTTTTACAGAGAATCTACGAAAAAAAGAATAGCAAAATTTTTATAATAATAAGTGTAGGTAAAATAGGTCTCCGGGTTATGTGAGATTAAAACCTGATCGGATGGTTTCAGAAGATATTTGACAATGGGACCTAAATTATATTGCTCGCAAACCCAACCATCTTACTGGTATATAAGCAGATGACGGTACAAAGGGATTGCAATTAACATATAAGTTTTTGTTTAGTCGTTGGATAAGAGATGTGGCAACATCACGTAAGTTTCTCTTGTCTAACAAGTCTACGACAATCGGGTATTTTCATTTACACTCTTCTCTATAGAAGATCACACTTCGAAGCAATCACCTACACAAACGTACTGCCATGCCTTAATCTCCACTTATTCTTGATGGCAAGAGATATAACATATGAGTATCGATTGAGGATGGATCTTGTCTGACTCCTGGATTTGAGGATGTCCGAATGCAAAATGCATTTCTGTTCAAGGCATTTTAACACTTCATTCTAGAAAGGATTGGTTAACCCACGCCGAAACCGTAGATTTAGTGCTTTAAAAATAAGCGCTTTACATCAAGCTTGGTGATGTCTAGAAAATTTTCACCAACCTTTATATTACATAAAAGTTCATCCCTCCATAATTCAAAACTTAAACATATATCAATAAAAATATACAGCTAAAATTTCTCTTTAAAAAGGAACTTATTTTTGTGACGATTTAATCAGCTACACAAATAATTTCTCTAATGCGTTTTCAGGCTGGTAAAATATGTTCAACTAAATATTTACCGAAAAATCGATACTCTATTCAAAATAGTCGTATTTTCTCCTCTAACTAAAGCAAACATCACTCGCTAGCGCTAATATATATCTGGTATCATTAGCGTAATTAATTCGTAATATTTAATTTTAACAAGAAAACATTTGCTATAGAAAATACAGCCTTAATGTATAAAACCATAATTTATTTATTTATGTAATTATGAAAAGCTTGACAACCTTTATTGAACTGTAGGAGAGGAATACAAGATATGTTAAAAATTATAAGGATATTTCTCGCTTCTGTTATATATCCCATGTTTGAGTTGTTTTTTCTTGCTATTAAACCACCAGTACAGATGAAGAACGTATATTTTAAAGCTATTGAAGTCAATGAATCAAAATTATTTGATCTTAGATCAAGTAGGGATTATACTCATAGAGTAATAGAGAGAATACTCAATATATATAGGGAATATTGTAAATATAAAATTAAATAAATGAAATAAATATAGGCTGTAAAAATAAATAAATAAATAACTAAAACTTTTCTGTCTTTTTCCTTTTTTATATATGATTAGTGCTATCAATTTAATGCGATCTATTAGAGTTCTCTCTTTTTATTTCCATATACTGAAAGCAAACTTTGAGCCTTTCCTTATTAAAATCCCCTTTACCTGTTATTTCCGAAAGTATATGGCTACCTTATTATTTTTAACATTCGATCTGGAAGATCATTTTGTACTGTACAATTAAAATATCTCAAATTTACATTTTTTAAAGCCATTTGACAAACAAATATATTATATACATTATCGACGTGACAATATCGTGGAATAAGATAAAAGAGATAGCTCAATAATCTACTGACAGACTAATACAATATTTTTATGTGGCATGAGATATTGCCTTGACTCGTTTGTTCGTATAGGAACATCTGGAATTGAAAATTGAAATTTCTGAACTCCTGGTAATACATTCCCCGTTCGTATTGAATGTACTGATGATGAGCACTTCAGATTCTTTTATTACAATTTAATAATTACGTTGTTACTAGTCGTTTCCGACTAACCTACAATTTGTCTTTATGATAACTTAAATCTAGGTATATAACTAGGAGGACCCATTGGCTCTATCTAAGTCTCTGGTGAAATAATCTCTATACATGGCACTACTGTATTTTTTATTATATGCACCTCACTACACAACACTACACAGTATCAGATGGTTTGATACTTTTGAGTCCATGTTCTTCTTTGGTGGTATCCAAAATTTGCAATACTTCAATATTCTCATAAGAGTGGAGTTTTTCCACATACTCCCTTGCAATTCTCTTGATTTCTTGACTGACTGTGGGTATCTGAAGGTCTCGATGTAGGTAATCAGTCCTGTAGTCTTTGGGTGCGCACACAATACTTCTCAGGACATTGCTCTGAAAAATTTGTATTTTGTTAACGTTACTCTTCGCAGAATATCCCCATAATTGAACTCCGTATGTCCATATAGGTTTCAGTATTTGCTTATATAATAGCAATTTATTATGTACTGATTATTGTGATTTTCTTCCAATTCGCCAGTACATTTTCCTATATTTTAATTCCACTTCTTTTCTTTTCTTCTTTATATGTTCCTTCCAATGAAGTTTTACATCAAGAATCATTCCGAGATATTTAGCATTGTTGCTATGGAATGATAGTACTATTTAATGTTATTGGTTCTTGTACGGTCCGATTATTGTGTCCAATTATTTATAATGTTACATTCTTGTTATAATTTTCGTATGGCTTCTTCACTATGGTCTTTAACAGCTATAATCGCGGTATCACCACATGTATAGGCCTTCAAGTTAAACCTTATCGAAGGTTTGTGCTACATCTAAGAATATGGCTGAGCATACTTTTTTAATTTCGTAGGCTTTTTCAATAACATCTGTTATTCTGTGGACCTGGTCAATTGTTGAATGCTTGTTAATAAACCCAAGCTGGTGTGTTGTTATTAGGTTTTATCTCTCTATGATCGGTTTTATCCTTTTCAACAGCAGTTCTTCAAAAATCCTAGATATTACTGGCAACAGTGATATAGATCTATAGGATTTTATTTCGTTTTGGTGACTTTCCAGGTTTTGGGATCATTATAATTTCCGCCACGTTCCAAATACCTGGGACAGGACTTCAGATGATTTCTTAAAGATACTAGCCAAAAGATCTATATTCCTGAATCCTGGAGCTCTAATTGATTCAAAAAATTTCAATCTATCTTGGTTAAGTTGTCTTAAGATAGTATATTTATTCGGATAATTATACAATTTTTTTTAAAGCAATGGGGGTTTCAAGTTAGTTATTAAATTTCTAATGGACGACACTTTAACAAATGTGTTCTTATTTGGGAAATAAACACTATTTAAGTCCTGAATGGCTTTGCATCAAAGTTCCTAGTGTATTGAACTTCGATTAATCATATCTTAAAGGGTTTGCATTCAGTAGCTAATAGTGGTTGTTGAACTATCAAATAATTGATCCAAAATAAAAGTATATCGCTGCGTAACTTCTATAGAAAGGGGTTATAAATATTTGATATTTTATATGATTTATAATATGAATAAACTTACCTCGACTTACAACAAAACATGCTCTAACGATCACAAATTTCTTTAATACTTAATCCAGTCAGTTTGGATTTTTTAACATTATCAGCCATTTTTTTAAAGACAGCCAAATACTTCTTCTATGCTAAGAGCCAATCGGATCACGTCGCGGCTCTTAGCATAGCGATTAAAGCAAGTAATAAGTTAAAAGCAGGGACATTTAGATGTTGGACGTCACGAAACATTTCCCCAAAATTTCCTATAAAGTTAATTCTCCAGTTCTCTGTAATTATACTCCAACTAACCAGTACAGTTGGTCTATTTTAAGTTTGATCCACTCAGCTTTTGTCTAAAGTGATGTCTCCGATTTACGGCATTTTAATAAAAGTTTCTTTAATAATTTAGATATCGCAGGTAGCAGCGAGATAAGCTTCTAACAATTAACTTCCGGTTTGTCAGGATTTTTAAGGATAATTATTCATTTTAGCATATCTTGAAACACGCCGGGACATTCATCAGTCTCACTCATGATGGTATACCATGTAGACCATCATGATAATTATTTTTTATTGCTTTTTATTCAATAATCTAATTGAAACCTCATTATTTTTAAGATTCAATTGTTAATAATAATTTATAATTTATGATTAACTTTATTATTAATAATAAATTATTTATTGTTAATAATTTGTTATTAACAATTCAATAAACAATTAATTTATTATTTTGTTCTGTATCCTTTTCCTCAACTAGGGACTGGATTTACTGCTTAGTATAGACTCTGAACCACGGTCACGACTCCTTGACCACTGAACTAATCAAGCCAGCCAAATCAATTCTGTTTATTTTCGTTAATTTCCTGATTCGACCGATTACTGATTTTTAAAAATATTCTTTTATATGCAGCGTTTGTGATGCGCCAAAGTGAGATTCACTGTATGCACCCATATCAAAAAATTAATCAACTTATCATATCCCTAAGTTAAAGAAGGTAATTTACATCGTGACCTCATTTTTCTCTTGTTTCTAACGTACCCTCCTTTGCATTTGGCCGAATCGGTTCAATTAGATTTCAAGATTTCAAGAAATTAGCCTAAACTTAAGACTCAAAACAAAACATTATAAATATAATATGAGAACTTTTTTCAGATCTGAGAACTAATAAACGAGCAAACTTATTTTAGGATAAAAGGAATTAACAGTTCAAAAAATATTTACGAAACGACAGTATTGTGTCTATTATTTAGGCAAAACAAGCATCTACCAAGGATTAGTATTACGGCCATTGCGAAAATAAAACTTTCGATAATCAAATACTACAGCTTATTCCTCGCATTTCTAAAGCACCAGAAAAAAATATCGATAAAAAACCCGAGATAAAAACCAGCGTTTATAGCATACTCTATGGCGTAATGAAACATATTTTTATGATATATATGCAATTCGGAACAGGCAAAACAGCTGGTCGCCAGGGTGGAGGCTTAGAGGGAAACGGCCAGAATAATTTAATAAGACGAAAATAAATAACGCAAAAGCTGGATACATTAAATATCTTTAATAACGTTTGGGGATTTGCTTGGAATAACGGATCATTATATTGGAAATAAACGTCTTTTTTACGACCCTGATTTATATTTTAAAAGAAAAAATGGCAAATAATAAAATATATATATATCTTTTTTTAATATTTTCAACGGTATTTCCATATCTTACCTTAAGAAACACTACACTGCACGCCCATCAGGAATACAAAGGATTTACTAAGAGAAAATAAACTCCATTGATATGAAGTATATTAATTAACTTTAACTGACTAAAAGTAAGTCGTAAAGAGTACATTTTAAAATACCTTTCTTTACTATAACTTCACCCTGGTTAATGGTTTAAATGAAATAGTTATTCTTTGTCTGATTTCACAAAATTACTTTGATTTAATAACAAATTTAAAACCATTTCAAGAGTGATACACTAATTATAGCGACCCTCCAAATTTTCGATACACTTTTTGTAGTACGATTTATCCTTTGCTTCAAAATAGGCCTCAGTTTCGTCGTTCACCTCTTCATTCGACAAAAATTTCGTCCCAGTGAGCATTCTTTTGAGTCTGAGAACAGGAAATAGTCGTTGGGGCCAGATCTGGAGAATACGGTGGAAGAGGAAGCAATTCGAAACCCAATTAATGGATTTTTGCCATCGTTTTCACCGACTTGTGCCACGATGCATTGTCTTATTGAAGCAGAACTTTCTTTTGCTTCAAATGCAGCCGTTTTAAGGCGATTTTGTTGTTTAAACGGTCCAATAACATTATGTAATAGTGACTGTTGATGGTTCTTCCTTTTCAAAGTAGTCAGTGAAAATTATTCCATGCGAATCCCAAAATACAGACGCCATAACCCTGCCAGACGACTGCTGCGTTTTCCCAGGCTTTGAAGCGGGTTCATCGTGTGCAGTCCACTCGGATGGCTGTCGATTGGATATCGGAGTGAAATGATGGAGCAATGTTTCATCCAATGTCACATATCGATGCAAAAATTCGTTTTTATTACGCTTGATCATCTTCAAACACTACTCCGAATCATCAACTCGTCGTTGTTTTTGATCAAAAGTGAGTTCGCGCGGCACCCACTTTACACAGAGCTTTCTCATATCCAAATATTCCTGAATGTTATGATGTACACGTTCAGTTGATATATCTAGGGTGCCTGCCATTTCATTCAGTTTCAATTTACGGTCATTCAAAATCACTTTGTGGATTTTTTAATGGTTTCGTCGATAACAACCTCTTCTGGGCGTCCACTGCGTTCACCGTCTTCGGTGCTCATTTCACCACGTGTAAACTCCGCATAGCAATCCTTGATGGTTGATTTTCCTGGGGCAGTGTCCGGAAACTCGACATCAAGCCAAGTTTATGCTTCAACAGTATTTTTTTCCTTCAAAAAGCAATATTTTATCTACACGCGAAATTCCTTTTTATTCACAAACTAATGATCCGACATCAGTCAAATTTATACACGCATCTTTTGAGTGTTAATGATTTGTTGAGCTAACTAATACACGTATGGATTTAATTCTAGTAGCGCCATCTATGTCTCAGGCCGGGGACTTTTCAATTGACCTGTTATTATTTATTAGTGGATGTATGATTAAATTATTTAATAGTTATATTTAATATCAAAAATCCTTAATAAAAACTAACCAATTTCCAGTCCACCAATTTAAGTCGAAATTAATGTGCTTTTTTATGACCTTGAAATATGAAATAAACTTACAGGCTCCAATCCAATAGACTTCTTGGCATATTTAGTACATCGGAAAGTACATTTTGTAATGTAATGTTTATAAAAGGATAAAAAATTATATTTGTTGTCGTACCTATTGTTTTATAATGTAATGTTAATAAAAGGATAAATAAATTATATTTGTTGTCGTATATATTATTTCATTTTCATTTATCTTATAATGAAATTTATAAAAGTTTATATTTAGATAAGAATTTCTAAATACTACTTTTCATATATTATAATATATGGGTTTGATACCAATAAACATCCAGATTTTAGCTTAAATATAAATGGTTAGTTTAATATATTCTTAAAATATGCATACAATTTACAAGAACTGGAAAAATCAAAGTTTAGTACACATACTAGATTATTCATTCTTATGAGATACAACGTTGTTAGGCAGTAATATGGATTTTTTGCATTCCTCTCTAAAAAATAAATATGTTGGTCAAGTTCTTTGCTCACTATATTCAACTCTTAACCGTAGTATTTTAGTATCACCATTTGATACACTTTCAAAAGTTCGATGTAAAATAAACCTTTAAGGACTCACCCGATACAGAAAGCTCTCTTGATGTATGTGTCTTGTCCTGCTGAGATTAGATTAATATTGAGATTATACATTTATCGGATAATCTGTCGAACTGGTGGGTCACTAAAATATCATTGAACCTTTGGAGCGACGGTCGTTTCAAGTATTTGTTCTTGAGTAGTAGCAAGAGCATCATTTAGCTTAGAAAATGTACAAATATAGATACGCAATACATTCCATACAATATTCCATGAGTACGAATAGGAGATTCTGGTCGGCCTACTCATAATTCAGAAATAGTTTATAATATTGAGATAAATAGAACGAAAAAGAACATTTGAAAATGTAAATTTATGAAACCAAGTTGTATACACATGTCAACAATGAAAATCAGAGCAATACAATAGAGGCTCTCGAGCTAATAGGTTGTAACGAGAGGCGTGTCGCGTTCCAATATAACGCCGAATAGACTATTTGAAACATATACAAAACTTGATCGGCAATATAAAAAAAGTAAAAAATGTTGACTAAAAGAGTACAAAGGTGAATCCGCCGGTATTTGCTACGTATCAGGAAAAGTATCACTTCAGTTATTAAATAAGCCACCAGAACCGAAAACACAATAAAGAAAACACTATTAACTTATCTCTATAGAAACTTGTTTCGCGTAAAACTCATAAATTCAGTTCTTGTTTCCAGTGACATCATATGTAGCAACAAAAATCGTTCTGAATGGTTTAGATGGTCAATTGTGAACAAACATCAAACGTCATCAAACTTTAAGATTCATAGTCAGGGACCATTAATCTGGTTCTTTATTTTCAATGCCTGGTACCGATCCAAAAGTTTTGAAAATCTACTTTATCGGTTACGAGAAGTAAAAAATGACGCACGCTGTCTAGACGACTACGTCGACCGCATAGAGTAGAAAAAAATTGTGGCAAATTTGGGGACGTTTTTGGAAAATCATAACCAATTTATTATATTAATACACACAATTAATACATTGTTACTAGTCGTTTCCATCTAACCTACAATTTGTGTTTATGATAACTTAAAACTAGGCATATAACTAGGAGGCCCCATCGGCCCTATCTCAGTCTCTGGTGAAATAAAGTTTGTAGGTGTCACTGCTGTATTTTTTAATATATGCACTTAACTACACAATAAGATCAGTTGTTTTGATTCTTTTGAGTCTGTGTCCTGTTCTGGTGGTATCCAAAAGCTGCAACATTTCAATATTCTCATGAGAATGAAGTCCTTCCTCATACCCCCTTGGAATTCTCTTGGTTTCTTGACTGACTGTGGGTATCTGAAGGTCTCGATGTAGGTAAAGAGTCTTATAGTATTTGGGTGCACCCACAATACCTCTCAGGCCTTTGTTCTGAAAAATTTGTATTTTATTTATGTTACTCTTTGCGGAACATTCCCATAATTAAACTCCGTATGTCCATATAGGTTTCAATATTTGCTTATATAATAGCAATTTATTATGTACTGACAAATGTGATTTTCTTCCAATTAGCCAGTTCATTTTCCTATATCTCAATTCCGGTTCTTTTCTATTCTTCTTTATATGAAATTTTCTTCTTTCCTTCCAGCAAAGTTTTGCACCGAGATTCATTCAGAGATATTTAACGTTGTTGCTATATGGAATGATAGTATTATTTAAGGTTATTGGTGCTTGTACGGTCTGTTTATAGGTGAACTGCACATGTACAGATTTACTTTCATTAATTCCTACATTCCAAGCTTGTGTCCAATTATTTATATTCTCACTTTCCTGTTGTAATTTTCGTGGGGCTTCTTCACTATTGTCTCCAACAGCTGTAATCGCAATATCATCAGCAAATGTGGCCATCGTGATATTTTCCATTTGTTCCAGAAACCCATTTAACAAAAGAATCCTTTATTAAGTTTAGATTATATACATTTTATCATACCATACATCCAGCCGATACCGCAAGAGGACGAAGTGCAATAATAATAAAAAAGAACATTTCTCACCATCAAGAACACGGGTTCAATATAGCAGAAAATCAGGTAACAGCAGTAACTATTAAATCAAGTAGATACAAGGTTACAATAGCAGCAATTTATTGTCCTCCAAGATACAATCGAAAAAAGGAAAATTATTTGAATATCCTAAGCAACTTCGGAGGAAAATTTATAATTGGAGGTGATTTCAATTCAAAAAATACAAGATGGGGATTCAGAATGATAAAAACAAAAGGCAATGAAACTGCATAAAGCAGCTGCTGAACTAAGATGTAGTTATATGTTAATTGGAAAACCAACTTATTGGCCGACTGATTAAGAGAAAACCCCAGACCTGTTAGATTTCTCCATAGTAAGAAACATAACATCCAACTATATAAAAGTCGAAGAAAATTTGGAGCTAAGTTCAGTGCACACGCCAGTGATTCTCACGTTGAGGGAAAATATAATAAGAAAAGAAAGAAACCCAACGTTAACAAACAAAATAACAAACTGAGAAAGATATGCTGAAGCCGATTCAAAAGTTTTGAAAATCTACTTTATTGGTGACGAGAAGTAAAAAATGATGCACGCTGTCACCAGATAGTGTAGAGAAACATTTTGGTAAATTTGGGGCCGTTTTTGGAAAATCATAACCAATCGATTGTTGCCATTGAATTACAAAAGGACAGCTAAGTTCTTTTCATTGAATAGGACAAAGTTTCATATGGCGGACACAATGAAATATATATATATATATATATATACAAGGCAGAGATAACACAGCGCAGATGATCCAAGACAATCATCATTCTTACGACGCTTTGCAATATCCTTTAATATTTTGGATAGGTGAAGATGGATATAATTTAAACATTAAACAAATACATTCAGTGACAGATACAAAATACAAACTGTTTTATTTTTGTAAAAGTATTTTCTTAGTAATTTATTTGTAAGTTATTTATCTTTTTATTGTCCAGGCGCAGAAATCAACAAGAAAGTTGCTAACAAGAAGAATCTTATATTCATGAAACTTGAAAGCGAACGATTACGATACATTAGGTTTGATCAAACGAAGCTTCGTTTTAACGACAATGTATGTAATTTGACTAATTCTATCATCAGTAATGTAGGTGGGAGAACTGACATCGATACAGCATATATTCTTCCATCATTATATACCGCTAGTCCGCGTCATATACAAAAATATATTCAAGACGATATGCTTTGTGCGTGTACACCGTTAACCAGATCTGTTCATTGCATTTACCTACGATCTAAACTGGGATGAAATTTTTGTTACTGGCAGTTCAAACGTGTATTCAATTAAAAATTAAATCATTGATAAACTTGAGTACGTATCACTCGACAAAAAAATAACGTTTAAACATGACAACTTATGGGGGGTCTGCTAGTATATAACACAAATAAATCCCAAAACTGCACTGTCTATACTTTGCTTGAAGCTTCAATTTACTTTCGTATAATCGCCGATAGATAGCAAAACGCTGACAAGATAAGAACAGTATCGGGTCGGTTTCGGATGTAACGCAATAGGAAAACTTGGATTACCTTTCATCGAAATGAGCTGACGATGTTATTCTTTTGACAAATATAGAAACTTATGTATAGCTTAAAAATTCAATTTCTTAGAGATAACAATAATAGTCCGGGATCCCATGAAACTCAAACTTACGCTATTTTATAAAATATAAAAATTTCTTTGGAAGAACCCCACTATTGGTATAAAATATCAAATCCAAAATTATCATATTAACTGTTTATCAAGCTAACAACGCCATATCGTGATTTCGTGATGGTCAAATAAGTGCTATCGAAGACAGTAATCAATTAATTGATAAAATACTACAAGTATTAATTTGGACATCTGAAAATTATCTTAACATATTTAAAAAGCTATAAAAAGTTATTATCGGCTAGGAGGAGCGAAAAGAAAAGTGAAAATGAGCTAACAGAAATTAAGGAAAACAAGGTAAGATCGATTTCGATTAATTTATAATTTTAAAAGATTAATCGCCATTATGAACCTACAAGCATAACAAATATTCTACTATTAGTTATTTCAATCAACATATCAGCTTCTTCAGTTAAGTTTTTACAAAATCCAAAAGTTACGCTGATATAGTGAACCCTTTATATTAAGTATCGCGACTCAATAGGCAGCGACCTAAATGTTATATCTAAATGATCTCACTTATGTTGCCGGTTAAAGAAACTACTGTCTCTATATTTAGAAAAATGATGGAGTATGTAGAGCAGGTGGTAAGAAGCTATAATCTATCATACGAAGAAGTAAACTCTCGTTATCAAAATTTGTAACATTAAAAAATAGAAATGTTACCACATAAATTTTGACATTTACTTTATTTTGGTTTTGACATATAACAAGATACTGTGAACGAAACGTGAATATATTATGTGAGCAGATGCCCTTTATTAGCCGTAAGCAGTTGGGATGCGGCCTCCTTTGAATATTTCAAGAAATATGGAGATCCCCTCCCCACACCTAAAAATATTGAGCTGCCGTCAAATCACGGCAGTCTTGGTACGAGTGTGGCCTGAGGAAGAAGGAAGAATCCTAATTTATAATTTTAAAAGATTAATCGCCATTATGAACCTACAAGCATAACAAATATTCTACTATTAGTTATTTCAATCAACATATCAGCTTCTTCAGTTAAGTTTTTACAAAATCCAAAAGTTACGCTGATATAGTGAACCCTTTATATTAAGTATCGCGACTCAATAGGCAGCGACCTAAATGTTATATCTAAATGATCTCACTTATGTTGCCGGTTAAAGAAACTACTGTCTCTATATTTAGAAAAATGATGGAGTATGTAGAGCAGGTGGTAAGAAGCTATAATCTATCATACGAAGAAGTAAACTCTCGTTATCAAAATTTGTAACATTAAAAAATAGAAATGTTACCACATAAATTTTGACATTTACTTTATTTTGGTTTTGACATATAACAAGATACTGTGAACGAAACGTGAATATATTATGTGAGCAGATGCCCTTTATTAGCCGTAAGCAGTTGGGATGCGGCCTCCTTTGAATATTTCAAGAAATATGGAGATCCCCTCCCCACACCTAAAAATATTGAGCTGCCGTCAAATCACGGCAGTCTTGGTACGAGTGTGGCCTGAGGAAGAAGGAAGAATCCTAATTCAAGGGCAATTGAATGAGCTTCTCAGCTGGCTTCTCGAATAAACCAAAATAGAATCCAGTGGTTTTATTGTAAAAAGCACGTGCCCACCCTCCATTCTCACATCAGAAGTGGGATTCGAGGTGGTTATTCGAGTGGTTATTTATAATAATGTTAATAAGTGATTTTAGAACAAGTTGAAGAAGTCGGGCCGTCCTAATTTCACACAAATTGTGATCTGTTGTCAGCATCCAATTCGAAAATTGATGAATGAACTTATAGATCAATGTCTGTATCAATGAATATCGGCGGGAAATGGGTGTTAAAATACCCCAGAGTTTAAATTCTGGTAATCCCATAGTAATTTCTAAATTAGTAGGACAATAGTAAGTTTTGACATTAATCTTAGTTACAATTAAGAAAATACGAGAATTTAGTTTTATTTTACATAGACCTACCTCTGCTATTTCCAAAATTTGATTAGACGAAAATATAATACATTATAAAATCAATAAGCTAATACTTTAATAATATTTTATTATGCGTTTTACATACGTTTGTAAATATTTCCAATTGTCAAACGGTGTAATTATTTCAGTTGCTTTTTTTTAAATTAAAATATCTCTTAAAATAAATTAATTCCGAGTACTACTTCCGAGTAATAACTCATTACCGCAGTTTAAATATTAAGTAATTGACCCTGAAGATAATTCTTTATTATAATTGTTTTAATCGTATTTTCCGTAAGTAAGTGTTGAGATTTTTCTGTCAAATTTATGTGAAACCTAAACTTGATACGTCATTTAACTAATTATATTTTTATTAATCCTGGTTTGTCGTTACTAAATTGAACTTACATTAGGGGATAATTATTTGTTTTCCTTGTTTTGCATTATATTATTGAGTTTGCAGGGTATGTAAGATTATTTAAATAATAATAATAATTTTTATTGTTTAATTTTCATAGAAATATAATGCAAATTGAAAAATTAAATGTTAAAAGAATAATATCAATTCAATTTTATGACTTAAAACTCCCCAAACTCGTCAGTAAATTGTATAAGGTCACGATTATATTGTCGAAAATATTATGACATAAATTTGGGGTTTGTAGATTATATGTGGTTATTTATTTAACTGCAACTATTTTCGTTTTTCAATCTTAGTTAAATTGTTTAGTAATATTCCCTAAAAGTAACATATATTATTTGTGCTTTATATTTTGAAACATGGTAAATCTCTGATAACTTATTAGAGAACTAAGAAACAATATTAAAAGCAGATCTAAGTATCATCCACTTTTGATATCAAACCTTTTATTGTTTGAAACATTCTAGCTATCTGATAATTTTCTCTTTTACCATATGATTTAAATAGTTTACGACTTGAATCATAAATAATATTCAGAATTTCCGATAATGTGTTTGCTTGCTCTATAAAAACAAAAGCTATTTGTTAAAAACTAATAATATTCAAAATTTTATTTCAATCGCTCTGTATTCTCTTATTACGTATTTTATGACTGATAAGATTATCAAAGCGCCTAGCGACATACGGAAGGCATAATCCGATACCTTCTTAGTTTGTTTTTTTTTTTACTACAAACAAAACATCGATTGAGTGGCCAATTTGCCTCACCAGAAATCACCGCCCAGACGCTTTTCTTAGTATTTTCAAATCTTATTAAAATTGCTACTATGCATTCTTGAAATTTAGTTATTTTTTTACTTTCTGGGTATTACTTCCTTCCTTTCTACAAAGATTCTTAGTTAAAACACCCGATAAATAGTTTGAAACAGATTTGTTGCTTAATATTCAATTTAGGTATCTTGAGATAATTTTGTCTAAATTATTTGTTCATCGGAAAGGCATTAATGCAATAAAATCATATATATTTAGTTTATAATATTTCATGGAGTTCTCAGTGAAAAATAAAATTTAATTCCATGCAAAATATTAAATTACACTTGCAGAGTTACTCGTAGATAGTTCTTAATTATTAAAGTAAATTGGATTAAAATAAAATTGAATTTTTTTGGAAATCGGAGGTAATAAATTATTAGGATAAAAGCAAAACTAAGCACGTTATTTAAATTTATTTTCTTGGAGACAATAAAAGCATTTTAAAGAAGGTTACTGAATATGTTTTGAGATTTTCTTGCTAGTTTCATATTAGTCGAATGCTGTTGACGTGGTAAAAGGAAACTTTTAATAGTCCGATCATAAATGAATCTCCCTATAGTAAATTAAAGCGATATTTCCTTAATAATAAATTCTAGATTTAAAATAAGTTTTTATTGAATTTATAGTTGTATGGAAATATCAAGTTTTACTAGATTTCTTGTCATTTATATTTTTGTAAATTTTGTTGGATTACATGATTAAATTATAACATGTAACGATAGAACTTTTTACTGAAACTTCTAAAAAGGAACAAAATTGAAAAGTAACTTGGTTATTTGGAGACTTGGTCATGCCAAGAGAAGCATAATTAAATTAATAAACTTTTGATCTTTTTACTAATATTAATTGTTTCCATTATTACAAGGTAGACAAGCTCTAAAGTTGTTGTCAGGATGACCGAGCGGTTTATTGTGAGTTTAATAGTTAATTATTATATCATTTTTAGTTTTTATTAATCATTATCACTTGCCACATCACTTATCCGCAATAGACTTGTCAAATTAAAAGAAAAAGTATGTCATTGGAATTATGGAATTGAAATCAAATTTAAATTCTAAGATGATTTGATTCATTGAGTTTAATTTTGTTGTATTGACTATATTTGTAATCATAGTGATTATTATATGATTATTTTTATGGGTTTATTTTTAAACTTGAAATGTAATAAACTGTAATTTGTAGACAAGACATCTGACCAACTTCTTTTTAAATGAATGTCGTATGAAGATAGGTCGAATATTTCAATCACCCATTGCAATTATTAGAGAGTTGTTACAGTTACACCCAAACCTTCATCAGAAGAGTAATTATATAGTGTGAGTACATTTAATTATCTAGGTCTTGTGAGTATAAAAAGAAAGAAAAGAACTTCCGTTTAAATAATTAAAAAAAGAAAATTCAGTTAAATAAAGAAAAAAAAATAAGTTGAACAAAAAAAGAAATTCCGTTTAAATATAAAAAGGAAATTCCGTTTAAATGAAACAAAAGATATTCCGGTTAAAAAAGGATATTCCATTTGAATAAAAAAAAAGAAGAAATTCCGTTTAAATAAAAAAAGGAAAGAAATATTTTAGCATATGATTAAAGATAAATAAAATAAAGAAATATATTTAAAAAAAAAATAAAAAAATTGAAATGTTGAGGGTCTAATGTTGAAGTTAAGTTAGTATGTACGATTAAAATATAATAAATAAATAAAAAAAATAAAAAAATATTTTTCCGTGGTTAAAAACGTTTCAGCACTGTGACTAGTGGCAGCTACTTTGTCACTGGTGTTCTTGAACGTGGACGATGCCAGTTTGCTTTGCCACTGATGTTCTTGTAAGTAGCCGATGGCAGCTTGCTTTGCCACCACTGTTGTATAGTACGTGGGCGACAGCAGTTTGCTTTGCTATTGAGCCAAAAAAAAGGTCAAGGTTGAAATGTTTTTGCCACCACTTCTCTTGAACGTGGCCGATGGCAGCTTGCTTTGCCACTACTGTTGTATAGTACGTGGGCGACGGCAATTCGCTGTGCTTCTAAACCAAAAAAAAAAAATTCTCAAAGTTGAAATGTTTTTGCCACTACCCCATCATCTCAAATTAAAAATAATTAAATCCTATCTCAATATCTCGAAGTATTGAAATTGAATAATGTTGCTAAAATTGCAATGTTAAAATTTATTGAAATCATTTCTGAATTTTTGAAATGACGATTCTGATTAATATGAATTTGATGTTATGTCTTAAGTCTGTCTTAAAGCAAAAGTATGTTTCTCCAAATTTTCTTTTAGTCCTTTTTGTATCGTCGCCAAACTAGAAGATTGAATAGACCCTAAATAGACCCTAATAGAACCCTAAATAGACCATAGCTTGTAAACAGTTTAGGGGTCCAATTTATCAATTTTATAACCAATGTATTATCCTGTAAAAGAGTTCGTTAGGTCCACCAAAAATCAACATGGCGGACCAAAAATCACGTAGAACTAGATTTATAGAGTACTTGCGATAATTGGAGATCAGGAGCTAAGCACTAAACGAAATATGTTTCAATTTGGATGTAATGAAAGCTTTCTTATTTTGACCAAACGCTCTTTTTTAGAAAATTTAATTTAATTCGGCATATGGAATTATATAAAAAGCCTTTCCTTTTCCTGACTCCAAAAGGAAATAACGGACAATAAAAGATGATTTCCGAAAGCTATTTTTTAATACGAATAAATATAAATTGAATAAAACAATCGTAGTAATTAAGTCCTTATAATTTTAAGGTTAATCTTGGGTGCTAACGATTATACATCATGTAATTGTCGTCAAAATAACAAAAAATCTCATATGTCAAGTAGAAATAAATCACTAGCCGCTTTGTTTCTTGGAAGAAACTTTTTAAAATAGCTTTCTATCGGAGTAGGGAATCGATTACGCTTCGCTGGATCTTAAAGAAATTGTTCGTTTAACTAGTGGAAACATTGCCCCTGATGCGGATATTCTGATAGCCGCACAAAGAAATTTAATTCTGCCTTGAAGACCGAACTGGAATGCTCTTCCCCTGTTCGACGAAATCGACCAGTTAGTACTAATTTGTAATTTTCGACGCTGCTCTTGTTCTATTGTAAGGACATTACCGGTGGGTGTTTTAATTACTCCTCGAATATCGAACTAAATGAATAATTTGCTTTTGAATAAACTGAAATACTAACGTGTTCGACAGGTTAGAATTCCATATTTAAGTTTCATTATAAATTCTATCACTTTAATATATTTACTTCAATGATCCTGCAATTTGTGGATCCCATAATTGTAGTGATATTCGGACAATTGTACAAAATCTATGATAGATATTGATATTATTACAAATTTAGATCATTTTTAGAGAAATAGTTTTTCGAGATGTGAGAACAACTGAAAATCAAAGCTTGGAGAATAAGGTATATATTGAAACAATTCGTACTTCAATTAACAGATTTAGCGATGGCTATTTAGCTCTTATATTAATAATTTTCCTGTAATACAAATTGGAACTCAAATTAATATATGGAAAATCTTTACACTCAATTCCAATCCAACAAAATCCAAAAGCTTACAACCGTAACTTCAGCATATGTTTTACCAGTTTTGAGTAAATATTAAAAATCTCCCATATTAAAAATTTGACTGTTCTGATAAAAAAAAACCAATTAGTTTACATGGCTTGTAGTGATTACATAATTGTAGTGACCTTGAGGATGTCGAATTTTTTATGCCAGCAGCGTCAACTAGTACACGATAGCGAATATCTGGCAACCCCGAGACTTTTATCCAGGATATTATTAAAGGGCACCTTCATTCATTCGTGCCACCATCGACTGCCCAAGAGTCGTCTACAGATGACACCGCCGCTATTCCTTTTATCCATATGTAATCTCACATTTTATATAACTTCAATAAATTAACGGTCACATAATGTAAACGTCACAGTTTCATTTGGTTTTACCTCCCTTCCCCGGTCCAGCTAACTTCCCTAAAGTGGTGATCCCAACATGGTCTTTCGAGAAATAGAAATGGAGAGTACGTGCAACATGCTGAATTTTAAATGACCGTTATATTTTTTCTGACACAATATATTTTCCAACTTTCAGTACATTGTTTTTCAAGTATTTTTGTTTCAATATTTACAACCTCACATAAAGTGGTTCCTCGTTAAATTTAGTGCTGGTTAGTTAAATTTAGCTGGAACTTTCATAAATTTCGTTTGATTTTTTAAATTTTTTGTTCAAATTTTATTTCTTTGAAACTTTTGAACTCTTAGAGCTTTTAACATCACTCACTAATCATCATCATTTCGACTAAACATTTCTTTCGGCGTTATTTTTAAATCATAATGTATGCATCATACTTTTTTGATATATCGGTATGTTGTATTTAATTTTTTTCACAACTTTTTTGTTATTTTTTTTGTTTATAATTGTATGTAAATTCTGGCAGGGGAGTATTGTAGCGACCTTGAGGCATGCCGAATTTTACACCGTCTAATAATGGTCTACAAAATGCCCAGAAATATAATCCCAGATGTTGAACAGAGGCAAGGTGAAAGCAGGGCTAACTAGTACTGGATAACGAATATCTAACAACCCCGAGCGTTTATTTGGGATATTATTGAATGGAATTTTCATTCATTCAGTCAGTGACCATAATTAAGTTCAAACGTGGCACCATCGACTGCCCAAGCCTCTTCATCAAGTAATACCAATGCCGCTCCCTTTTATCTATTTGTATTTTCCACAATTTATATTATATCAATAAAATAACTGTCACACCATGTAAACAACCACTGTTTCATTTAATTTTACCTCTATTCACCGAGCCATATATAAAAACCTTAATCTATTTATATACATTTTGTTTAGTGTTGGACATAAGTGTATGCCAACTAATTTTTACGCTTGAATTATAATCATTAATGATTAACAAATAACTATAAATAAATTAACAAATACAATCTTTTAAATAACCATCATAGGACTTACCTCACCGAATCTACAGCGAATATGCTTCACTGAATATCAGCATCACATATGCAGCAATCTCCTATATTTCAAATCGCTTTCAATAAACTTCTTCCATGTCTGTTACGGAGCTGTTCGCTGTATACAAAAGTCAGATTTCGAATATGTAGACTGTACCTTAGGTATTTGATAGACCTCAAGTTTAAAGATATCGGAGTGTAACAGTGTCCAAGTATCGAATCCATATAGAAGGATTGGCAAGATAAGCGCTCGAGAGAGGCGAATTTTAGCCTTGACTGCAATATTTATTCCGCATATACCTTCTTAGGAAAGCTACCGTAGCTTGGCTAATTCAGCGTAGGTTTTCGGAGGTAGATGCTGTTTTCTTCTTCTATATTGCTGATCCCAAATACCTGAACTCCTACACATGCTCTAACTGAATTCAGTTGAGAATTAGAATAGCAGAAGTTCCGTCAGTTATCAACACTTTTATCTTTTCTCCTTTAATTCTCAAGCCATATGGCACTGTCGTTCAAAGTATATCATGAAGAATGCTATAAAATCACCATAGATCGATATAGTACTTTTGAGTATCATATTGAACGCCATGTCTGATTAAAAAAAACTTTTCGCATTATTGAATTCACTACTATGGTAAAAATCAGTGGAGAGCAGCAACGGCGCGTAGTCCAATACTTTAGGGGTGCACAAGATAAAAAATATTGTCCACCATTTTATCAAAATTCCCGTTTCGACACAGAATATTACATGCGCGAGCTACAAGTGCAGTTAATTTTCATCTGCACATGAGCCAGCATATTCCTTCGCCTGTCCTGGCAACCACGGAGTGCAGGCGACGGAGGATTAACCAATCAGATCTAATATTCCGAAGTACAATGACTGATGATTCCCGCGATGCGCGCAGAGCAAAGCGAAAGGCTAGATTTCTCACGTTGCGCACAATTAGCGTCTTACGATTTGGGGATATAGAGTTTTGTTTATGAAATAAGTGATAGGTTTAATGCTGCGTGGAGACCGGGTCTACAAAAGACAACGAATGGGTGTGTTGGGATATTTTTAGTTCTGTTTGGACGGTTTGACGACGGCCAATGAAGATTTGTTGGCATTCGCTTGCAATCCGTAGAGTGTCGTTAACATAAAAAAAATGAATGAAATGGACGAATGCGGTGTGGATGGTAGGTATATACGCTATAATTGCCGCCGCCGTTGAGAAATACCGATTTACGCCCAACAAGCGCTTGCTCCTAATAACAAATGCAATATGTATGTTTTATCGAAGGCCAACGAATGTCCGGTATGAGTCCCATTCGTCAATCAGATAAGAAATTCGTCAAAAGTCGAAAAAGTTTTTGTGTATTACTTTCATGCCTGTGATGAATCGTTTTTAAATAAAAAGAATTATTAAAATAATAACAGGTCAGAATTTAATTAGTTTTTTTTTTCAAGAGGAGGCAATTTGTGAATGCACGTGAACATGTGGACTTATTGAGGAACCGTTTTTTTATGAACCCTCATCGAAGATCAGTTTTCATAAATTTCTTGTCAGATTGTTGAAACTACTTTATCTTTAAAGGTACAAATATCTACTGTACACTACGTATTCGTGATGCATTACAATCAGCATTTAATATATTATTACATTTAATATATAAATAACTATATTATTAAAGCAAATCGTATGCATATAATACAATATAGAAGCAACAGAACATTTTTTTCCATCTGTTGATATTATAATACGCATATCGACTGATACGTTTGGAAAATTATGCTTTGAAACGTTCCCAGAAGTCATAGAATTTCGATGACAATAGCGTTATTCGAACAATGTCGAAAAATATGCTTCTCGTAACATGGTCGACAATAGGGAAACATTTCAATCTTCTGAGCCGCATTAGAATATAATTTACCGTATCGCTACCGAAATTATTCAAATACAGAATATTTGAAGCGAATATAAAAATCTACCTATCGTATTACAATCGATGGAATTACCCAAACAGTTCAGTCACAAGTCTATATGTTGTCAGTTATACCGGGGTAAGGCCACAATTGTTGAAAATTGGAAGGTTGATGCGGCTTGTGTAATTTTTTTATTATATTTTTAGTAATGACCGTTTGTGATAATAAGGCGGTGTCTATAATTAATAATTTGTAACTTACATTTATTTCTTCTTCATCATAAATTTCATTAATACTAACGAAGGCGGGGATGATACACGTCTAAATGAAAAATACAAGAATAATGCCCTCTTTCTCTCAAATTAACCAGCAAAGACGTAATTCATTTTAAACATTTATTTTATTTGCTTATTTATTAACTAAGAAAATACTGTGAAGTTACTTAAGGGGTATTCTAGTCTGCAGGCTTCATATATTTAGGTACTTTTCAAGTGCGATAAAGAACAAACACTTTTTTTAGTATCCATTTGATTTCTAGCATCCACTGATGAAGTAGAGGGCCTCAACAAATTACACACCCTCGTTGACACGTTTACTACCTTCCTAATAGTCTGAAAAAAAATACTATTCTTATCTAGATAAATGCTGCTATCGTACACGACTTTTTTGACTTTAACTTTTTTTAATCAAATTACGCTTGTTCGAAAAGACGAATTTTTTTAAAAAATTTTTTACATTTCCAATTTTGCTACAAGTACAAAATTGGTTTGAAAGAATTTATAGAGAACGTTCACACCAAATTTCGAGTAAATCGGTTTAGAGGAACTTGAGATATCATCTCAAATGTCTCGAAAAAAGTAGTTTCGAGAAAATCGTGTTTAAACTTTCGGGTAAAGTTACGCGCAGTCCAAGCCCTACAATGGTACTCTATATTTATATTTTTTCAATTTTGCGATTCCTCCTGCCTACTTTCTAAACTTAATTATATTAAATAGGCGATTCTGGCTTCTCTAAAGCGTAAGAAGTACTGAATCCACATATTGTCACGTTTAACGGTAAACGCACAGGTTTCTGTACCAATTCTTATTTCCACAAGGGCCATCATTTCTAAAATGAAGTTTCTGAATTAAGCCTTCGTTATAAATAAAAACTCCTCTAAAAGTTGCAGTTTCAATTATGCGAGTTCCAGCGGGTATATATTTGGTCCAATAGTCCATACAAATGAATTCAAGGATTCCTTTTTTGAGTTGCAAAGATTATTTCCACGTACGTAGGATGTCCTACGATTATTGAATATCAAAATATATATTTGGAATACGAAATAATTTTTATCTTTAGCGGGCGGCGGTGTACTTCTCACAGGGAGTAAATGTTTAACTTTCTTCCCTGCTATTAGGGACGAAAGTACGTAATTCGACCGAGGTATAAAAAAAATTCTAGAAGAATTAGAGCAGCGCCGAAAATTCAACTTTCGGCACTTGTGTTGTAATATACTATTACTAAATGTCCCAAAAACGCGAAAAATTATGATTTTAAATAAAAAGTAAATTTTAGCTAAATGGGTTGCAAAATGACTGTTGCTAAATAGTCCTTCATATAGTGTTTCGCACCATTCAGTACTCTTTGGGCATGCTCTAATTCTTACACAATATTAATGTTGTCCCTGTATGGAATGGTTTTCCAAGTTTTGATGCTTCCGATAGTCTACGGCTAAGAAAATAAGTTGGTACAATCGGCTTTTGGCGGCCGTTCACTCTGAACTTCAAGCTTCTATCCAAATGACAGTATTTTACATGTGCCGCGAATCCACGGGCTAGTGATATTTTTTTAATGTTTCAATATTTCTCACTTTGAATAATCTAGGGGTCCTTGAACACCTTGACTTTGCAGCTTCAGCTTCAATATTTTTGCTGGAATTCCACTTAAGTATACCAATAAATGCTTCTAGTAACCGCGAAAGGATTACCAATCCGATACTAACCAGCTTCCTTTTCTCAATAATTTTAATAACAATTTTTTTTAATAATAATGGTGTTCTGGTTAATTGAAAGCATTCAAAACACAACAGCCTTCTCTTCGCCTCGGAATCCTGCTGACTGCTCCTGTTACAAAATGGAAAAGGGTTTTAAACACAGAAAAACTCTGAGTTCATGGGAAGAAGAGGCAACTTGTTGAACGGCGATACAAAACGACCCTGATGGTATTTACCTATTAGAGAACAGTCCAAACCTTCTCACTCGTTGTATATATATATAGTGTTTGTACATTATATATATATATATATATATATATATATAATATATATATATATATATATATATATATATATATATATATATATATATATATATATATATATATATATATATATATATATATATAATGTAGAAATACTTGAAATGATTTACAAAACAGATTACAAGCGATGTAAGACGGACCGGTAGGGGGAATCATCGGAAGGGAGGGAAAAAACATTCTTCAACATAACGTTTTGGGAGGTATTAAAGCGCTAAGTTAGCTTAAAAAGAAACAGTAATAAATTCCATCTGGAAAGCCTAAGGGACAGAAACAGCGCGGTTTTATCCAAATTCGGCCAGACAAAAGCGCCGAGCCGCTGCCGCATTTATCATTTTCATTTCCTCTGCGCGAATTTATGCACTTTCTTGCCCAACTTTAACTCAACCTGATTTAAGTCCCCTTCCCGTTCCGTCGTGCCACATTTGCTAAAAGAATAAACTATAATAAATTTTTGAATAAACCTGCCTTAACGAAATCCCCCGGTATTAATTATGATGACAAATTTTATTAAATTTCTTAGGAAACACATAAAACTGCTTTCCAGGAATATACTTCTTTCTTATTGTGTATTTGAAAACACTAATGATACAGGCCATAAAATTATATTTTTACTTGTTTATAAGTAATTATATACTGTCTTATATCAATTATGTAACATAATGTTAGTGTTAGTCATTACCTCTAGTATTACCTTGTACTCGAATATATTTTTATTTTTTATATAATATTTAAAAGTTGCAGCTTCATCAGTTCAAAAAAGTCCTTTATTGAACTCTTTCACAGGGTTTAGCAACTTTCTAGAAATATAGTAAAACCACTGGTGTGACCCAAGTGAGAGCAGATATCATAGAATCTAATTTAACGACCGGATAGAGCATAAGTTAACATGGAGGACAGCGGTAATAGTTAAAATATTGAATAACTAGAAAAATTTGACGTAAAAAAAATTTAAGCAAATTATGCAAACGAGGCTTGAATAAACTTGCAAAGAAATATACCAAGAGAAGCAGATAGGATGCAGATCAAATTATAGCTGTATATAGGCCGTCCAAGATAACAATGAATTCCTGACATCAAAATATATGACGCCACAACGTCGCAATGCTGTCGCATCAGCTTTGTTTTCTAATTTATTTTGGCTTTGGCACACAACAAAATTGTAACGTAAACAAAATAATGAAACAAAAATAATGTTATCAAATATAGTTTATTTTAACAATAGATGTACTATACAGCCACAGCTCTTTTTCACACCAGTTATTAACTATAGTTCTAGGCGTTTTTTATATAGTAACATCCCATAGATAGCCACCCTTAGCCACCTATTAAAAATGTTAAATCCAAGTAATGTCCTTTATTTTCATAGTAGAGCATATTTACTTTTTAAGGTTAGTTCTTATTTCCTCGGTTGCTACGTTTCCATCTCTTGTTTGCTTATTAAGTCACTTTGATATGAATATATTTCTCCTTATTTTTTCTGTTACTGCCTCGGTATATTTTGCGTGATTTAATCTTTGCTTTCCCCTATATATAGTAAATGCTTGCAATGCATTTGCTATATCCACTGTAAAATCTTTAGTATCCATTCTCTCCTCATATAATCCAATCAAAGGCTAACTTATATTCTGGACAATAATCCAGATATCTATGTTAATTACATATCTTTTCAGATCTGTTTCTAAGAAACTGAATTACGTAAACTATTAATATTTTATTTATATTTACTGAACGACAACTTGAAATAGTTCCCCATTAAAGAGCTGCATATTCCTGAGATTTATGGGAATAATTTCCAGATTATATTTTATCGGGAACGCAATACCGAAAAAAAAATTTTTACTTTTTTCATACATTTCTTATATTTGAAATGAAACTAATTCTGATCTTCATTCGTCACCTGCTTCGCATATTGACGGTCTTCTCTTTAGCGAATCTAACATTATATTGTTCTTCAGTTTTTGAGAGAATTTGGTGACTAATATCAGTACAGTGCAAAAAAATTAAAGATTTTTTAAAACATTTTAAAACTTTTTAAAATTATTTTATACCCCTTTAAAATTGGTACTAAATATTTTAAAATGTTAAGAGAATATCGAATTTTTTTTTTGAGCCGATAGATCAATATTTTTATATATTTTTTGTAATATCGATATATTTTTTGTAAAATCTCAATATATTTCCTAATTGTGGAGAAAAACTTCGAATTTTTGTTTAAATATCAAAATCATTATTTTATTAAATATCAATATATCGAAGTATCGATACATTTTTTTATTTCGACATCTCTAAATTAGAGTCGCTTTATCAAAATAAGCAAAGCGCAAAAACAACTTTTGCATGTTTGCAACTCCTAATTATTATCACTAACGTTTGGGAGAATTTTGCAGGTATTTGAGAAGCAAGCGAATGTTATAGGCTTGTCTAGGAATAAAAGGGATAAAATAAAATTTTTAAACTATGTAGCGTGTAATACAAATTAAAAAGACGGTCTACTGCATGCTCAATATCCACATAATTATTATTTCCGCTGCACCGTTAGTTTTTCTCCGCACACTGATAACAGGAGAGTATTGAACTACATCTTGTTTAGCTCCATTACATCCCTAAATGCTGAAAAAATACTCAATTAGAAGAATATGAACATAGACATGGACAATGTCATTTTCTTTTTCAATTTGCTTGGATCGATAAATTATAATTCTTAATAAAGTATTCATTTAATCAACAAAAATGCCTTCGATTATGATTGTAGTTTCGGTAGAATAAATATTTAAAGAGACATTTTCTCAACCGATTACCAAATATATACACTACTTACAATCAATGTTTACAAAGTCAACAGCATACAATTGACTCAAAATTATATTGGATCGAAGAACTATATAATATAATGAATACTAAAATACAATAGAAACACGATATAAAAAACATTGTCGATTCTGTTACAACATACTAAAATTTATAGTTTTGTATTTATATTTTTGAATAAAAATTCAGCTTTATGATTTGATGGAGTAATCTAAATTGTACTTTTAACCAAAAAAAAATACATCTATATAATATATAACTATTAATTAATTATTATAATTTAAATTCACATCTGCTTTATATGAAAATAGTTAAAATATATAGAATTAAAGTATATAAACTACCAATGCTACTCTCTGTGATTTAACTAAATTAATTATATTATATTCGTTTAATAAAATTAATTTACATAGTTTATACGTTTTTATAAACTAGCCCGAATTCATATAATTACTTTCTAGTTAATATGCACAATTTCGAAATGATTATAACAATTTAGGATACAGATCATACCAATAATGTTAAAATTAGAATGTTTCTAGTTACAAGTGACCGCGTAGTGGCCAAAATTCGGCCGTAATCCATTAGATCAATAACATTTATTTTGTAGAAGTGTAATAATCATTGAATATATTTTTCAATTTGATCTATTGCGTTAGCTTCAAACATAGATATAATGGAGTCGTTTGCTTTGAACATGTACAAATTTGTCTGCTTGTTAAATTTGTTTTGTTACTATTCCATCAATATGCTATCATAAGATTTTCCACCTGAATATATTATTCGATAATGCGACCACCTTAATTTGTTGTCACTATTAAAATGTAAAATATTTTAAATTTCTATGCTGTTATACTATTTATAACAGTTCTTGATCATAACTTGTCTTTATTCTTATATAGTTCCTAGAATATTCAAATAATTAAGAGGAGACATTTATCAATAGCTTGCATTGCTTGGGTTTTTGCAATAGAGTGCTGACATATTTCTAAAATTCAATAGAAATGAGTGTACCGTTCAAAAGGTAGATGTGAAAATTAGTTTTTAAAGTATATGCTCCAACGGTTGAACTACTGCAGAATGTAACAAGAAGATTTCTCAAATAATAAAATTATCTATTATTATATTTGAAAGGTAAGTATTACATATTAAACTGGTCATATGGGCGGCCACTAACGAAAATGGAAATGGCTACTAGACGAATTAACTGAATATGTAACTTCGACTCGTTTTAAAATATACAATCTATCCAAAGAAGCACTGAACTCACGCCATTTCCATTTATGACGTCAAAACGGAGCGATGTTGCTGCATTTAACGTTAACATTTTAGATATTTTAGTTTATTTTAGTTCCGATATGAGTTCCGATAGTTAGTTCCAACATTCTAATATAAATGAAGCAATCATATTAAAACATTATAAAATATAATTTATTTTAATTTTAATATTTTAATTGTATTAGATCTATTTCATATATTATCGAATGACTTAAACTACAGTTAATTAAACAGTTACAAGCATTTGTAGGTTACAATTATTTTATTTTATTTAGATTGAACTCTTTTCTAAACCATCTATGATATACCCTGGAAGCTTAATCTACCTTATTAATAATTGTACAACCATGTAATGTATTTTATTTTAATTAGATAACATATTTACCTTTATATGTTAAGTTCTGGTTTCCTTCCTTGCTGTGTTTTTTTTGACAAAAGATTTTTATATTACTGTATACAATGTATACAATTTATACCTTTTGTGGTTACCACTTTCATTACACTGTTTTCGTATTGTCAGCATTGAATAATAATACCTCATCCCAAAAGTTTCATTCACTCACTGTCACATTCTGACCAACTATTCAAGTCAATAAATAAGCTGTTAATTTCCAATCTAACATTAGTTCATAATTCCACAATTTGTGTTCAAAGGGTGTTATTCTAAAGAGTGTATTGCTTTTCACATATCCAAACAGTTCCTGCCGGTGTATCTTTCTCGCCCTGCACATCTACAATAGCAATTCTTTACCGCGTCCCATAAGAATTCTATATGATGAATATGCAACGATAGCCATCTGATATACTGCATATCTTTCTTCAGTCATATTTATAAGAAAATTAGTTACATACAATTAAATATTTAATTTATATTTACCAGGTGCGAATATGAAATGCTTCATACTCTAACGCGGTATCTTCAAAACTTAGTTTATGTTTTGCAAGCCAATTTTAGTTACAGCCTATGTCGATCACTTTTTGGGATCTCTTTTTTTCTAGCATGAAGAACAATATATCGGTATTGAATTATTAAAAATATATTATGATTTACAAACTCTAATCAAATGTTATTATAACATTTAGCTCTCTCCAGCAACTTTCTTTACAGTCTTTTTATTAACGTCTTGCCAAAGTTCCATTTTGAAATATCTGGGTCTGTACACAAATGACTACTTATATCCCTCAAAGAGCTGCATATTTCTGAGTCCTCTCTGAACGCTTTCCATACTAAATTTTATCTCTAAAATAATTCTATTAATTTATTTTTATATTAAAAACTATTTTAAAACATTTCATAAATTTAATCTTGAATACAGCTAATATCTAACTAATAAGCTAATAAAACTTATATGGTTTATCTTTAATTTGGGAGATCTTTGTTATAGTGACCATACCAATATTCAATTCAAGAGGAACACAATCAAAATATTTTCGATAAAAACCCCATCAGCTTAATACATTGCAGTGAGCCAACACTTGAATTTTGCGAACATTTGACAATCTTCCGACTTTTCTAGGCTGATTCGGCTACATTTTCGAACATATCAGATAACATTGTATACTTCTTAACTGGAATAATTTGAGAAGGAACATGTAATTTTGTAATAAAATGAATTTAGAAACTGCAATAGGCAATAAATTATATATATTGATGGTGTAAGTTCACTGCTAGTTTGGATAAACTATATGTTTTATTGCTTGCCAGGCACTAAAGAAAATTTTTCTCTATAAAGTTTTGACTGGTCATAAAAAGTGGATGCACTGCGAAAATACCCAGTATAAAAAGTTGAATTAATCCAGTAGAGCGAACAACACATGCTGTACATATGTTGGGATAAGAAAAGTGTAATGTGTTAGAATGAATGACTTAGGGAAAGAGAAAGTTCCTTTAAGCTAGCAAAAGCACTGCTCCCTCTAGTTTCTTGAAATCAATGAATATACTGTTAATTTACTATACGGATAAGTACATACTTATTTATTCGAATTTAGTAGATATGAATTGGCTGAATGCTGCAGTACCAGAGAAAATGTCGCAAGACGATATGAAGACTTTTTCATCCAGTTTCGAAATGAATGTCAAAAATAAAGATATTAAATTGGAAAAAGTGAATTAAAATTTAAAGTGCAAATGGTTTAACCAGCAACAACGATATATTTTATATATGACGAAAATATAGAAACATATTAAAAAATTGCATGTCTCTTAAGGGATATCTCACTCTACTGTATAAAATTAATATGTACCCCAAAAAGCTTATTCTTTAACTTATTATACTCTTTGGCTGATGTTATCGTACCTATAAATTAGTTTTAAAGTATTTTTTTAATTTGAAATTTAATTGCAAAAAATCGTTACAACAACAGGTCAATTGAAATGCAGTCCACTCGGATGACTCTCGATTGCATTTCAGAGTGAATTGATGGAGCCATGCTTCATACATTGTCACATACCGATGCAAAAACTCGGGTTTATTACGCTTGATTATCTTCAAACAATGCTCCGAATCATCAACTCGTCGCTGTTTTTGGTCAAAAGTGAGTTTGCGTAGCACCCACTTTGCACAGAGCCAAATATTCGTGAATGATATGGTGTACACGTTCAGTTGATATTTTTAGAGTGTCTGCTATTTCATTTAGTTTCAATTTACGATCATTATAATCATTTTGTGGATTTTTCAAATATTTTCTTCGATAACAACCTCTTTTGTGCATCCACTGCGTTCACCCTCTTCGGTGCTCATTTCGCTACGTCTAAACTTAGCATATCAATCCTCGCCGGTTGATTGTCCTGAGGCAGTGTCCGGAAACTCGGCATCAAGCCAAATTTTTGCTTTAACTGTATTTTTTCCTCTCAAAACGCAATATTTTATCAACACGCGAAATTTCTTTTTATCCATTTTTTCACACTAACAAAAGTTGCTTCACTCAAAACGCTATAATTCATTTAATTCTAGTAGCGCCATCTATATGCCAGGTCGGGGATTTTTCAAGTTATCTGTTATATTTTATTCAAAATATTGCGCATCGATAGCTGCTACTTTTTTTCGAAAGAGCGATGCATCTTTCAGTTATCTGCACAAGAAGTGAAGCGCTACTCAGATAGGTTACAACACATATGCCCGAACAAGTAGTAATCAGAAGGAGCAAGGTCTTGGGGAAACGGTGGGTGGGGTAGCACTTACCTTTTTAATGTTTTCAAGTATGTTTTCGCTAGTTTTGGAACATTTGGTCGAGCGTTGTCGCGCTGAATAATAACACTTTTGTGATTTTGCTCGTGTTGCGGTCGTTTATCGCACAGTGCTCGGCTCAAATGTCTCAATTGTGGTCGATGGCTCTCCCCATTGATCGTTTCATCGAACGCTACTTTCAAATCCTCGTCTTCACAAATTTTTTTGGCTTTCCAAAATGCTCCTTGTCTTCAGTGTCAATATCTCCACATTTAAAACGTTGAGATCAGTATTCACACGTTGAAATCGGTGATGCATGGTTGCCATCAGCTTTCTTGCTTTTTGATACGACTTAATACTTAGTAACACCATGTTTTGTAATTCTTTTAAAATTAATCTATCGGTCTAATATATCAAAACATTTTTAAACAAATTGTATTAGGTCTTCTTTAACGGAATTTTTCTCTCAAATGTAATTACCACAAACAGCTAATGTACTATATTTAAAATAACATTTTCGAAATATAATAATAGGACCGAACGAGTTAATATTCCTTTAAAACCGGGAAAATGAAGCGGTATGCAGCTTTCGGTCGTCTTATATCTTATCTGATAATTGCTTTTCTGTCGCCTCTCTCAAATAATTAAAAATATCGATCGCCTGCTAATGAAAACAAAACGTTTTCAGCGAATACATTGTTACAGTCTATTTTTCTCTTTGGATAGGGGAAATTCAATAGCGTATGCTCTTTACCTTTATTTTTGTTAAATAAAAACAAACGGATATTTTGTAATGGTATTTATACAAAATGTTATTCTAAAATTAATCATAAAATATCTCCATTTTGATGAAAATCATATTTAGTACATAGCTTCTTATACTCGAAATTTTGAGATGGGTTGTTTTTATAGAAAATTACTCTTAACTTTTATAGAAAATTAACTTAACTTAAATTATAATATGTGAAATAATTTTAAGGACAATGAATTTTTAGACGGAGTTTTTTTTCATATTTTCAAAGCCTGGCCCTATGAGAATATGTCATTAAGAGGGTCTTTCAAAATTTTAGATATTTTCGGAAATATATAGGTTTTGACATGATACCTCAAGTTTTACTGAAAGGATTTACTAGACATTTTGTGTGAGCTTTTTCTATACGTTCGTCCGTTGCAACAAATTAAAGTGATAATAAAATGTCTAAAATTTTTTACTATTTTAAAAAACTTGTAGATATCAACTGAGTAAGATAATATTCTTATACAGAAATATATTTGTAGCAAAGTTCTTAATATTACAATACTCATAATATGACTGCTGCTGCCTTAAAATTAGAAAATAGATAGATAAAATCAATAAGGGAAATATAATGTAAATTTGTTAAAAATCCAAAGTATGTGGACCAACCAATCAATGAATGAAACAATTAACATGAATTAGAACTAAAAACTGACATCGTAATTTGCAATAAAGAAGGTGTTAATTAATTAATGCAATACAATATGTAGAAGTATGATGCCTTATTTTTCCAAAATTCTATTATCAATGTAAAAATCATCTGCAAAAAAATTGTAAAATTTTGTGAATATGCTTATTTTTAGAAAGTTATATTTTATCAACATTCGTACAATATTCAATATGGTACCTAGCTGCGGTTAGTAGAAACTCAGGAATTCTAATAGCCAAATTTTCTACTGTATACCAGATTGCTCAATAGCTTAGTGATATGATAGTCTATTGATTATAACACAACTAAAAATAGGACGTCATTTTAATCCTTTAGATCATTGTTTGAAAGCGACTTAGAGTTTATACGTGTTGCATGTTTAAACCTGGGAAAAATCACCATCATGCAGTTATTAAATTATTTGTAAAACGATGTTGGAAGTTGTGTAGTAAGTATCTTATTCAATACACTAATGTTACACTACTATTACCAAGAGAAGACTTACATTTTCTCAAATGATTAATAAAATAAAATTACCACCTTCCTAAAAACGCCACCTCAAATGGACCTGCTAAATAAATACAGCGAGAGATATTTTTTTATTAAACAAACAATAATGAGAGTCACGAATAATAAAAAAGCTCCAGGATATGATTTAATTACCCGAAAAATTTTACAAGAACTGTCAAAGAAGGTTAAAAAATTATTAACATGTTTAACGCAATTTAACGAATAAATTATTTTTCTAGCATTTGGAAAGTAGCAATAATAATAATGATTTTTAAAGCAGAAAAAATACCAGAAGATGTCACCTACTACCGGCCTATAAGTTTAATACTGAAAATCTCAAAAATGTTTGAGAAACTATACATAAAGAGACTTAATAATATGACAGAAAAAATAAAAATTATTCTAGATCATTAATTTGAGTTCCGTAACTATCAAGGGATTATAAAACAATCTAGCACATTGGTAAAGAATATATATATGATCACCAATTGGCCAAATGTACGACATGATAGTAAAGTATGCAAATCTTTAACACCATCCGATCTAGATGTATAAAATGTTCAGGTAAACATATCACCACAGAGTGTATAAAACCTAAAGAAGCTAAGCCGAAATTTGTAAATTGTAATGAGGCGCATTCGGCAAGTTATAGAGGATGTGTAGTTGCTAAAACACTACACGAGGGGAGAAATAGCTTCTCAAGTTAAACCTCAAGAAAAAATGAGTGAAAAGAAACAACTAAAACAATATAATAAAGTTATTGGTGAAATGATTTATGCCCAAAGTATCAGTCAAAATAACCAAAGAGACACAAAGGAAGAAGAAGCAACCAATAACGAATTGCTACTTAAACTAATAGGAAAGCTGGACAGACAAAAAAACCGAATATTTGTCCGAAAGGATTGAAAAACTAGAATTGAAAAACACTAGGCCTGTGGCACCAAAAGCCCGAAATGGTAATTAAAGATATCCGAATAGCAATTTGGAATGCTAATGGAATACAGCAACATCACGCTACCCTACAGGTATTCCTAGATATGCAAAAAATAGATATTTACCTAATATCAGAAACCCGTTTAACAAATGAATATTTTATTAAATTTAGAGGATATACATTTTATCATACCATACATCCAGCTAACACCGCAAGAGGAGGAAGTGCAATAATAATAAAAAAGAACATTTCCCACCATCAAGAACACGGGCTCAGTACAGCAGAAAATCAGGTAACAGCGGTAACTATTAAATCAAGTAGATACAAGGTTACTATAGCCGTAATTTATTGTCCTCCAAGATACAATCAAAAAAAGGAAAATTATTTGAATGTTCTAAGCAACCTCGGAGAAAAATTTGTAATTAGAGGTGATTTCAATACAAAAAATACAAGATGGGGATCCAGATTCAACTAAAGGCAATGATCTGCATAAAGCAGCTGCTGAACTAAGATGTAGTTACATGTCAACTGGAAAACCAACTTATTGACCGACTGATCAAGAGAACACCCCAGACCTGTTAGATTTCTTCATAGTAAGAAACATAACATCCAACTATATAAATGTCGAAGAAAATTTTGAGCAAGATTCAGGTCATACACCAGTGATTCAAAACGTCAACGAACAAAAGAACAGACTGAGAAGGATTTGCTGAAGAATTGAACAAAAGAATTCTACCAAATATATCACTCAAGACATATGAACAATTAAATTTTGAAGTAGAAAAATTCGTAGTAGATATTCAACAAACTGCTTGGAATAATACTCCAGAAATTAAGAGTACAACTAAAGGAATTAATTATCCAAAAGTAGTGAAGGAAATGGTACTTGAAAAACGTAAATTACGAAAAAAATGGCAATAAAACAGAACACCTGACAATAAAAATAGTTTAAACAATATAACCCAAAGACTGAAAAGGGTAATACTTGAAATTAAAAATAAAACAATAAATGACCATCTGAGAAATTTAACAGATGATAAAGAAACTAATTACTCACTCTGGAAAGCCACAAAATATCTAAAGTGCTCATATCTACACAGTCCAGCTATAAGAAACCTATGTGGAATTGGGCACGTGACAATCGCCAAAAAGCAGAAGCATTTGCTGAATATCTAGAAAAAACTTTCAAACCAAATGAAACTAATATTGAACATAATTTGCGGGCATAGAAGCTGAAAATTCGATGATTGAATTAGTCACACCGAAAGAGCTAACTAAAGTTATTAAAACTGACATGTATCCCAGGAAATCACCAGGCTACGACTTAATAAATGTAGAATTACTGCAAAAGATACCAAGAAAGGGAATTATAAAACTCACCCATTTGATCAATATAACATTTAAATTAAAAACATGTCCCGGATATTTGGAAGATGGCGGAAATTATAATAATTCTAAAACCTGGGAAGTCACCAAACGAAGTAAATGCCCATAGACCTATATCACTGCTGCCAGTAATATCTAAGGTTTTTGAAAAACTCTAATCATAGAGAGAAAAAGCTTAATACCAACACACCAATTTAGGTTTATTAACAAGCACTCAACAATTAACCAGGTCCACAGAATAACAGATTTTATTGAAAAAGCCTACGAAAGTAAAAAAGTATGCTCAGCTACATTCTTAGATGTAGCACATGCCTTCGATAAGGCTTGCAATAAAATTGCTACCAAAACAACAGACCGAACTATTAAAATCATACATTACAACCAGAATGTTTAGAGTCAAACAAGAAGAAGCTTACTGTACAATCAAAGAAACTAAAGCAGGAGTCCAAGTAAAGCAGAACAAAGTCGATTACCTACATCGAGACCTTCAGATACCCACAGTCAGTTAAGAAATCAAAAGAATTGCAAGGTTGCATGAGGAAAGACTCCATTCTCATGAGAATATTGAAATATAACAGCTTTTGGATACCACCAGAATAGGACACAGGCTCAAAAGTATCAAGCCATCTGACCTTGTGTAGTGTTGTGTAGTAAGGTGTATATATTAAAAAATACAGCAGTGACATGTATAAACATAATTTCATCTGAGACTGAGATAGGGCCGATGGGTCCTCCTAGTTATATACCTAGATTTAAGTTATCATAGAGACAATTTGTAGGTTAGACGGAAACGACTAGTAACAATATTTTAATTAAATAATAAAAATAAATAATTTAAGCTAGGTAGCGGACCCGGGGCCTGAAGCGCTCCTTATATTGAATCATTCTTTCTTAATTCCTATTTTTTCTCATACGGGCTGCACATTTACTTGGCCTACCTATTGTAATATTAAAAAAATTAACTGCGTAATGTATTGGGTAATTATCTAACACCAAATAGAGCAAAAAAAAAACTTTTAACAACAAAATTAAACCGACTTCAAAAAATAAATGAGGAACTCATTAAAAATTAAAAAATAATCAAACTTAGATTTTTAACACAAAGAATAATTTGTAAAATAAAATATGTACATAGTAATCGTTGTAATAATTAAATAAAAATAAATAAAAACCTTATTTAACCTTTCTAGTACACGTATTTTATATTCTACTATATACACATAATTTAGCTTAATACCTACGTAAACCTATTTATCTATTTACAATATTTTTTTGTATAGGTATTTTAAAGTCTCCTTTTACCAACTGTGGGTTTATCTGGACTGGACCTACAGTTTAACCTGGGCTCCGAACCACGATCCTCAGCATTAAAGCCTACCGACTGGTGAGTGACCAACTTTAGAAATCATCCCAGAAGACATCCGGTCTTACCCAGCCTGGTTACAGGCGTAACTGGGATCATTTTCCTTCTCAGATTTTACACTCTTACCTAGAACATTCACAAATTTTAAACAATCACAAACATAAATTTACGACCATGCCCCAGCAAGATTCGAACCCGCGGCTATCGCAACAGTAGGAGGACTGTCCCATCGCCATTACCACTGCGCCAGCAAGCCGGCTTATTTGCAATATTGCTTTAACTGCTTCCAACTGATCAATTTTAAGTTGGTGCCGAGTCCAAACAATACAAAAATAATAATATAATTTTGTGACATATACAAATAATTAAATTATCAACAAAATAAATTTAAATTAATATAACTGTTTGGGTTCGGCACCGACTTCAAAGTCATCAATTCATCAATCACCGTTCATCCGTTGGAAATACAATGCGTATCATCATACTATTAATTATATTTTGTTCTCCTTTGTTAGTTGATAGATCAAGGAAGTGATTTTCGATATATCATGTATATAATATAATCATAAGAAATGCTTATTGCCCACTGGACAGACTATTGAACCACTAAGGATAATAATTAAAAAAAAATTGTTATCAGTAATTAATAAATTGGTCTCACAAAAATTATCACGCTTTCTATATATCCATTAACTTTTCTCTAACTAATAAAGAAGAAAAAGTATTGTGCCATAAAAAATGCCGTTCATCCTTTGAAAATAGCATTGTGTCATCATACTATCGATTATATTTGATTTGCTGTTGTTAGTGGATCCTATGCCGGAATTCCCAAAATCGACAAAAAGCCAGGATCGTTCAGTCAGATCGCGCGGTCATATTTTCGTCGTCCAACTCGTTAATTTTGTAGTCGCGACTTTCGCCCCATTTGTCCTTTTATGCGCGGCAACATTTTCGTTCGGATGCTGGCTCGTTTACTGCTCCGAACGACACAAAGCCCCATTCTATCCAGGAAAATGCGTAATTGATCCTTTAAGCTCGTCCGGACCGTTTTGTAGCCTGTCCGGCGGCGCCCTCGTACGACCGGGTCACGTGTCGTTACCGATATCCGGCCATTCTCTTTTCATAAGCCAACTATGATGCCCAAGCAAATTTAATTAGGTAAATAAAGACGGCGGCTGATTTTATTGTCAGTTTTAATGGCCTACCGGTAGGTTCTATTGATAGTTGCTGCCGGTTACATCTAGGGTTTCAATCGAGTTAAATCTTATAATGAAGAGCGGTTTAATATTAGTTGCAGAGAGTCGATAAATAAGCGTAACTTGTTTTGTTGTGTTTGTAATGAGTTTAAACTAGAAGTTTCACTATTAAACGTATTTAATGTCTTATATTATGATAATTTCAGTTACATGATTTTTTTGAACTAATTTTTCAGTAGTGATAAGTCGATTTATCACCGTGTGGCTTTTATGTTATTTTAAACTGCGTCAGTTTGTTGACTGATTAGCTTAGCTGAACACCTTGAAGAGGCATCACTAAGTCTATATCTTGTTCCAGGTTTCTGTTCTTTAAACTATATTAATATCGTATCCTTTCTGTCTCGTTTGTCCTTACTTTTTAACAATTCTTTTCACCCTGATTTTCTGTGTTTCCTGAGAAACTAAATGGCGAAGTTGTCACCTCTACATTTTTGTGGAATCTGCTACCCTTGCAACCGCAGCAACAGAAACAATGTACATAAATAGTATCATGTATGGTACTTTTTCATCGGGTCGTATTTTCCAGATGTAATATCTTCATATAAGGACGATAGATAACCATTATAGTTCATTTATGAAGAATCATAATCACTACTTTTTATATTCTGTTGATTTTACTCTATTTTGTGGTGCCCAACCTGAGTTTTGTCAAATGCTGAGTTTGTTCAGAGTATTCCAGTTTTACCTTTTTTACTTCTTTCCATTCTATTTATTCTATTTATTATTTTCTATTTATTTATTCATTTATCCATTTATATACTTATCTATTTTATTTTCCTCTATTTTATTATTTATTCACATATTTCCCATAGTATTTAGTGTAAATTAAAGATAATAGTTTTAGGGTTGCAACTATAAAGTATAAATTACAAATCTTTTATCAACCATAAACTGATGACAAAATGATCGAGGTAACTGATGTGTAGTGATGATGTAGAAACATACAGAAATGCCACCGAAAATTGTTCTCAGTAACACTTGGTGGCAGCGTATCTAGCGTATTTACCTTTGGATTTTCCCCTATACGCAGTACACGTTCAACATAGCCGAAGTTAAGAGAAGAGAGTGCACAATAGTAAGGGTGTTGTCTATTTATTTATTTGAGATTTCGGCTTACTAGGCTGACCCTGTCTAGGTCACCCTCCCTTGATATGATTGCACGTCCATCATATAATATGCACATTTAATACTTCATCCTAGCATGGTTTATTATTGCTATCAGTTATCGCTATTATCGCTATTATATGTTATTTGTTGTTTGTTATAATTGTCCGTCATTGTTACTGGTTACCATGCACTAAGATTGTTGTTAACCATTATGGTTATTTCATCATTCCTATTAAGTACCATTTCTATTGTCTATTATTATATCAATACCATCCATACTATTATATCATCCATACCATTATAACATCAATACCATTATTTGTAGATACATTTATTTATCGACTATCATACACCATGATAAGTCGGCATAATTAATTACCCGTACTGCCCGTAATATTAACTGTGAGTTAAATGTCATTATTACCTAACATTAGCAATATCTGTGGAGATAATCACCAGCCCTTGTTACATTTCATGTGTATTTTTAATTCCACCCTTGTCATTGAAAATTTGTTACTCAGGCACGTTTTCATTTGGTTTTCAAAGTTTCAGTCACCCGATCACCACGACATCAAGATCTCGCACGCTTAGAGTTTGCTTTATTTATTTTCCCATTTGTTGTGTAAGTAGGTGTTGTATCATTTATTTCGATGTGTTTGTTTTATTTGTGTAAGATATTAAATTGTTTCATAAATTTTATTTTATGCCCAGGGTTGATATGTAGACCTATATATTTACTATGAGGATTGTCTTTTTTTGCTGACAGTGTACTCTCTAATCAATTTTCTCATTTTGATGTTAACCATATTAATGATTAATTTCTTATCTACAGCAATTTCTCGCTATCCTTGTTACCTTATATATAGTTATCATACTTTTCTGACCTCTGTTCTTCTATAATATATCTTAATTTAGCATTCCGGAGATTAGCACTTCCCTTTCTTCAGATTATTTAGCATTATTTTTACCATATCCAACAGGCCAATTGAAAAGTCCCCGACCTGACACATAGGTGGAATACTGGAATTAAATCCATATGTTCTTTAGTTAGCCCTAACCCTCAAAAGATGCGTGTATGAATTTGACAGCTGTCGGATCATTAATTTTTGAATTATAGCATATTGAGTGAAGCATCTTTTGTTATTGTAAAAAATTGATAAAAAAGTATTTCGAGTGTTGATAAAATATAGCTTTTTGAAGGGAAAAAATACAGTTAAAGCAAGAACTTGGCTAGATGCCGAATTTCCGGATACTGCTCCAGGAAAATCAACCACCAAGGATTGGTATACTAAGTTTAGACGTGGTGAAATGAGCACCTAAGACGGCGATTGCAGAGGACGCCCAAAAGAGGTTGTTACCGTAACCGTAAATTTAAATTTAATGAAATAGCACACTCTAAAGATATCAACTGAATGTGTACATCATATCATTCACGAATATTTGGGTATTAGAAAGCTGTGTGCAAAGTGGGTGCCGCGCGAGCTCACTTTTGACCAAAAATAACGGCGAACAGATGATTGGGAGGGTCGCTAAAATCAATGTAACACCCTTGAATTATGTTGAATAAAAAAAAACTCTATGCCAAAAAATTGTTTTACTATGGTAGGGACTTTTCCATTGACCTGTTATTTAATTCTTTATTAGGTCTGTCCCTATTCGTTTTTTATTATATATTAATTTCTTCCTCAGGATCCTCTATTTTCTATATCTTATTGTATTGTATCTCTATTTCAAATAAAATCATAGTTTTCGTTCCTGTTTCTTTATCTAGTTATTTTATTATCTCCTCTTGTCCTCTTGTATAACCTAATTCATCTCCAAATCATTAATTTGTTTCTTTAATTACCATACGATCTATGTCTTTTTCATTACATATATTAGCATAGGATATTCTTCCTCTTCCGTGTATATCAAATATTCTTTTGGTCCTTATTTCAGCCATGTTTCCGTCAGTTTATATAACTTGGTATGCTGCTAGGGCTGCTTATTAACCTTAACTTAGTAGGTCAGAATTTTATTTATTATTTATTTGTCCCCTTATTCTTTATTGTTATTCTAGTTTGGTTGCATCGCGTATTCTCACTATCCCTGTATCTGTTTCCTGAAACTTCTATAAACACTATGTAATAAATAAATTGATATTATATATAATTGTTAAATTTTATTAACAATTGAAATGAAAAACATTAGGGACTATATGAGAAGAATTGAGAAGTGTGGATGATAGAGGGATGATAACACGTGTCAGGATAGGATTACAGGTTTTCTGAGTTCTCGAAATTAATGAATGGTTCCAGTTCTTCACATCATGTTCGTTCATTTTTATGCCGACCAACATTCTATTAATACATTCATTCTTGTCCACGGAATGCTAAAATACGCTTGAAATAATCCCATAACTGAATAATTGTAACATTTTTTAGAATGTTTTATTTGTAATTATGGCTTAATTATTTCCTAACCTAATATATATTTATATATTATATATATATATATATATATATATATATATATATATATATATACATATATATATATATATATATATATATATATATATATATATATATATATATATATATATATATAATCGTAACACTATTAGTCATTGTTAAAATAAAGACATTAATTCAACATGAGTTTGATCGTTTTATTATTAAAAAGCGAGGTGCTTGCTATACTGTACGCATTGTCCTTTATATTGTACAACGGCACGTTTATGGGGATGAAAACTAACATTCCTTTATCGCCGGAATGAAATCGCTTCCTTATTGAATCTTTCCGACAGTATATAAATTCCCAGAGATATTAGGCATGCTCCAATGGGCAAAGCCAAACACTGATACAAAAGCCTTATCAAGCATTATCCGCTTGCGGATTGCCGCTGCTTTTCTTGTTCGGGCCTCCCTCACAATAACCAGTTCCGTTCCCATCTTCGGATCTTCTCTGAAGTTAAATAGTATACACCGTAGCTACGAACTAATTTTAATGTTGAAACAGTGAAATTCCTCTTCACAAAGAACGCTCTAACAGTCTTGATTTAATACAATTTAATATACGGGTAAAAACGAATGTACCATATGGGAAGTAAAAGCATTGAACTAGAGACATAAAAGACAATAATAAAACCGCCAATATCTCAAATAAAATTTTCATGAAATACGTTTCACTTTCAGTCAATAGTTGAAATACAGTTTTTAAAGGATTTCCCCTGATTACTTTTCCTTAATTTTCGATGTCTTATTATCAGGTTTTTACTATTTTATTCGTGACTTATTGAAAATAACCACTCTGCTGATCTCTGGCTGTATATTTCTAGTATTAAAGGAACCAGATAAATTAAGTTGTTATGCACTTTTCTATTTCTTCGCTCAACATTCTTATTAGTATATCTGTGTTAATGTAAATGCAGCTACATTTTAACTCCTTTCCTCTAATATGCGATCTCACAATAACATACTTTATGAAGAGTTATTACAATTTTAGTAATAAACTTATTTTCCATTCCACTTATTTTAAAACACAAGAACTGACCCTTTGAGTCATTCAACCATTTGTGCAATGTAATCTCATTAACTACAATTGTCACTTGAAATGTTAACTTTAACAATAAATAATTTATTTAGATACACAATTATAATATAAATAAAACACAATCGACCGACAATAAAATACCATTGATGTCACCTTAATAAACTTAAATAAGAACCAGAGTTTTAAATTGTAAAAACGCATTCATATAAGCAGATAATCATTAGAGTAATGCCATTAACTTTAACCGATAAGGGTAGACTAATATAATGGAGGTACATATTTAGTAAATGAGAAGGGTATTATCATGTATATAGTGTATCAGATATGTTACATTCATGTATTTCAATTTCACAAAGATACATTTATTGGCCCATTATGTTGGATTGTAGGATCATCTGTTTTCTGAATCATGGTTATGGCATGAAGATTCGTTGAATTCTTAATATCATGCATTGTCGTTTTAAGCACGAATTATACATAAACATAAAATATAGTGTTGAAAATAGCAATGTCAAAACATTGTATTATTAAGATAAAGCTGCATTAACTCGTAAGACTCCTGATAAGAAGAGCTTCAGTCTTATGATGCAGATATACACTGACTTATTTTATATATAGCTTTTTGTTTTTAAATCCTAGAACTTAGACATTAGCGTTGTAGTCCTATATTTTTATATATTTTTATTTTCACTTAAATTTTCAGTTATATCCCTAAAAGATATAATCGATTTCCTTATTATAATGATTTTTCAATTTAACATTGTTGCACAGTATTATTTAATTTATTGTATTATTTATTTCAAACACTTCCAATAGTATAATTATCCTAAGAAAATGATTTCTATATATAAGATTGGGAAAAATGTATATCTAATTATTAAAGCCTTACTATAGCGCATTTGAAAGTTAACATCCAGTAGAACATTCTAGAAAAGTGATTAAATAGTATCATTTGTCTACTTAGTCCAAAATCATTGCAGTTCGAAAATTACAGAAAGTTGCTTTAGCCATATGATTCTTTTTTACTTCGCGCGACATCAGAGTTGAAATGAATATCGACCATAACATAGGTTTGAAACATCTAGGAACAATTATATACCAGAAAAATTTCCATATTTGTATTAAACATAAATAATTAAAAAAATTATAATTGCTGCCGAAACCGAAAACTAGCAAGTTCTTAAACGAAACTTGGATAAGTTTTATGCTTTACTCGAACTTAGTAAAACAATTAATTCGATTGTCTAGCGTCAAGAAACAATGCAATTAAATCAGACGATTAAAAATAACATACAAACTTAATACATACAACATATTAAAACAATAATTAGAATTAAACTCTTAATGTCACGGTAAAAAATTACTGACACGTTTGAATACAACCACCGTATAACTGGGAACTTGTCCTGTTCGACTCTCATTTTTTCCGATCTCTATATAACTCTTCTGACTCAGTTGTACCAAGAAAAATGATCAAAGATCACCAATAGGAGTGAATTATATATCAATTATTAATGTGAAAAAAAAAACAAATTACTTTTTCCCTGTCATATATTATTATAATTGCTAACATATGCAATGTAGTAATCATTATTATAACAAGTTTTACAGTTTCCAAAAACAATCAATCCAATTTTTTCATAGTCTTTAACCAAAAATAACAGGATAATCAGCAATAAAAAGACGCAATCAAAACAAAATGGTGGCAAAGTGCCAATATCGATGTGTTATTTTAAAACTTTTTGATATAGTTTTATTATTACTAGAATTCAATAAACATGTTAATAGCTTTTTATTTATTTCCTTATATTTGTTTTGTGTACCTCACGACACAATTCTTGATTTAATAAACTAATAATTAACTCATTTATTACTTTTAAGTACTTCTAAGTCTCGTTTTAGAACGACCTATGGCGATTATCTATAACACATCATTAATTACAACAAATAAAAATATCCATATTAACAAAATCAATCAAACCGCGGTTGGTTGTCTAAAACAAACAAACTAGTCAGATCCACTGGAAAAACACACAGACAAATGTCCAGACGCGAACGAAACTACATGAGTTTATTTAAAATGTCAAAGCTAACTTCAGCTTTAGTTACTTTAATTTGGTATGGATTACAGACATGGCTACTGTATAACCCGCCCACGAATCACTTATTTTTCAAATTAGTGCCTGCTAATTTATTAAAGTATAAATCAGCATCAGTAATGCATTAATTTGAGACATATATTGTACCAAGCATTAAGAGATGTAACAAATTACCAATAGAAAAGTGATATTATTCATTTTATGATGTTTTGGAATTTACTTAAGGAGGTGTATTTATACTCTATGTTCCCATACTAGAAGTTATTTTGCCATATATCAACTACTTTTTGAACGTCCCATAAAAAGTAACGATCTACAAGACCTATAAACGTTCTAGTTATAAGAAAACTATCTGTTAATATATTAATCTTCCCGAGGATAGCAGATACGCTTCGAGGAAAAAATAAACATATATTGCGGTAAAAAGACGATAAAGTTTCCACCGACGGCTCAAACAAAAACGGAGCAGTCTAACTAATTAGTTCTTATCAATTTTCCTCCCTTCTGCAGACCCCCAAGGCGTTTTTCGATGCCGACCAAAACTGCCTTAGCGGACAAAAAGTGACCAAAACACATTAATTTAGTCCAACGCTCTGTTTTGAATTATTATAGGTTTCCTCAGCTCGTTTGTAGGATTAGTCCAGTTATTTGCGAGGAAATATACAATCGAGATTTATCTGAACGGAGCGTTTTATCAAAATTGGTCATTTGCAAAAAATACACATTTGTTATAAGTCAAACGAAACGCCTATCGAGAAAGAAATATGACGCAAATTGACGAGAAAAATGCTGCCATGCCGGGAACTTTATCAATTTGTTTTTTTTTGCATCACTCCAAACAATAAACAATTAAGTCATGATGGGTGCTTGAAAATTGCGTTACATTAAACAAAACTGGGTGCGCAGATACGTATTAATATTATAACAAAATTCGTTTGGCCACAATACTAATATATTGTATTGTTACTTTTAAACCCAGGTCGTAAAATAAAGATAATATTTAATAAAATAACATAAAGCGATAGCATAAAGTATATATAGAGGTATTTCTTAAATAGTTGAAACCGAGGAAATGTTTTGCGTGGTCCGTTCACGGCTCTGAGACCACTTTCTTGATTGGTTCATTTCAATGGGCCTACAAAGATATTTGATTGGCTCATTTCTATATCGCGATTATTTGTTTCAGTTTGTCGACGACGCCATTTTTGCGTGTGTAACATAAAATTCAATTAGCATTATTGTGTCTTAAATATAATCACTATTATTTGATTATAATGAATATTCATCTTCAAAACTATTGTGTATCCAGTATATGTGTGCAAATAAAAAGCCAGACGTAGTTTTCCTTGGAAGAAACAACACAAGTTAGCTAGGTTAAGGATGTGTGGTACGTATACAATCTTATATATAAAAATGAATCGCAAAATATGTTCCTAAGCGCATAACTCAACAACGCCTGGACCAATTTGGCCAAATCTTTTTTTAAAATGTTCGTTGAAGTTCAGGGATGGTTTTTACGGCGAGAAAAATTAGAATTATTGCTGGAAAAACCCTAAAAATAGCCCTTTTTGTTTGAATTTGTTTCGTGTATCAGTTGACAATTCATCTGTCATCTGTCAAAAGTCATCTGTAACAGACAACTTTTTTTTTTAAATTTGATATGACTTGAACTCAAATCCTTTTAATCCGTACGAATTGTTTTATTTATTTAAAATTTTTTATTTGTTTAAAATTTAATTCAAATTTTAAATAAATAAAACAATTCGTACGGCTTAAAAGGATTTGAGTTCAAGTCATATCAAATTTAAAAAAAAAAGTTGTCCGTTACAGATGACTTTTGACAGATGACAGATGAATTGTCAAGTGATACACGAAACAAATTCGTATATCGTGTTTTGTGCAGAGTGTTTAGTTAGTTAGTGTTTGTTTAGTTCGTGATTAGTGAAAAAATAATTTATATTTGATATGCCTCCTATAAGACGAAGCAATTTAGGTAGAAGAACCAGAAATGCTATAAACCAAGCTAATTACCGATCTAATCGTACTGCACAAGAACGTGACGACGGAAATGAACGTGAAAGAATTCGGATATCACAAACGCGTGAAGCGCGAGCGCGACATTCAGCTAATAATCGCGCAAGTTTGAATCCAGCTGCTTTCAGTTACGATGTGTCAATTGACTACAGTAACTACCAATGTGTTGTTATTGGTTCTATGAACTTGGTTTGCTCACACTGTAAGGCATTAAAATACAAAAACGAAGCCAATGGATTGTGTTGCGCAAATGGTAAAGTGAAATTGATACAATTGGATCCACCACCAGAACCATTGTACTCATTGGTTTCAGGAATAGGAACAGATTCTATACACTTTTTGACACATATTCAACAATATAACAATTGCTTTCAAATGACTTCATTTGGGGCAACAAATGCAGTTCGGGAAAATTTTATGCCAACTTTCAAGGTATGTATTATAGCAGTTACTCATAATTATTTTAGCGAACAAAATTTTCTGTCACCAAAGTTAAGATGTGTTACTAATCTTCAATTTCTTAATCATTACGAAATATATCACTTAGTCATCATATTATATGGTGATTCAGTTTCAGTGACACTTTTATTATATTTTATATTTGATAGATATTGGTTAAAACTAAATATATACTTTTTAAGATCAAATATTATTTAAGTTTGATCATTGACAATCCATTAATTTATACCACACCATAATATTTTTTTTATTTACAGATACAAGGGCAAATATATCACAGAGCAGGTTCACTGTTACCAGTGTCAGATAGCGACAACAAATTCCTGCAAATTTATTTTATGGGCAATTCACCACAAGAAATTGATCTGCGTTGTGCACATAACAATTTAGTAAAAAGGTCTATTGTAGAACAATTACAAACTTTATTTCATCAACACAATCAATTGATTATATTGTTTAAAACTGCCCTGGATCTGATGCCATCCGATAATCACAAAATTGTAATCAGAGCTGATAAAACACCTGCAGGTCAACATACAAGACGTTTTAATGCACCAACTATTGATGAAGTTGCTATCGTTGTAGTTGGAGAAAACTTGGAATCCCGTGATATTGTTTTACATCGTCGGAATGATCAATTACAACCTATAAAGGAAACACACCGCTCATATGATGCACTGCAATATCCCATTATATTTTGGCAAGGTGAAGATGGCTACGATTTATCAATAAAAATGATAAATCCCATTGCAGGTAACTAAAATATTAGTTTAGCTATGGCGATAATATCTCAGTCACTATATTATGTATTTTAATTTTATATTTGAATGTTATTAAAACAAAATCTGTTTACAGGTTCTGAAACCAACAAAAAAGTCAGTTCAATGAACTATTATTCATACCGCCTAATGATTCGGGAAAATGCAGATAATCACATATTGAAATGTCGGCGATTATATCACAAATATGTTGATGACATGTATGTTAAAATTGAAACGGAGAGATTAACATTCATCAGGTTGAATCAAACCAAACTCCGATCTGAAGAGTATATTCACCTTCGAGATGCGATTAATACTGATGGAAATGCACAGAATGTCGGTCGGATGACTATTCTTCCAGCAACATACATCGGAAGCCCTCGGCATATGCACGAATATGCTCAAGATGCCATGTCGTATGTTCGTCATTATGGTACAGCAGATTTGTTCATCACATTTACATGCAATCCGCAATGGATAGAAATTAAGCAGGAGTTATTACCTGGGAAATCATCCATTGATCGTCATGATATTACAGCCAGAGTCTTTAGACAAAAGTTGAAATCTTTAATGAATTTCATCGTAAAACATAATGTGTTTGGTGAGACACGCTGCTGGATGTATTCTGTGGAGTGGCAGAAACGAGGATTGCCACATGCACACATTTTGATTTGGTTGGTTGAAAAGATAAGGCCAAATGAAGTTGATGCAGTGATATCAGCTGAAATCCCTAATGTACAAGTAGATCCTGGATTGCATGAGGTAGTTATCAAAAACATGATACATGGTCCCTGTGGAACTCTTAATCAAAATTCACCGTGTATGATGGATGGTAAATGTTCAAAACGATATCCACGGACATTAATATCGGAAACAATTACTGGTAATGACGGTTATCCATTGTATCGTCGCAGATCGACAGCAGACAATGGAAAATCAACAATTGTCAAATTAAATTAACAAGATATTGAAATAGATAATCGTTGGATTGTTCCATATTCACCCATTTTATCAAAGACATTGAAAGCACACATCAACGTTGAATCTTGCCATTCAGTGAAATCGATTAAATAGATTTGCAAATATGTAACCAAAGGGAGTGATATGGCTGTGATTGGAATTGGTGCAGGGAATTCTAATGATGAAGTTACCCAATACCAAATGGGCCGCTATGTCAGTAGTAATGAAGCAGTTTGGCGAATATTTTCTTTTCCTATTCATGAGAGACACCCTTCTGTTGTTCCCTTAGCTGTGCATTTAGAAAATGGACAAAGAGTGTATTTTACAGCACAGAACGCTGTACAAAGAGCTGCTCAGCCACCATCTACTACATTAACCAGTTTTTTTGAGACATGCCAAAACGATGATTTCGCACAAACATTGCTATATTCTGAAATGCCAAAATATTATACCTGGAATCAATCCTCAAGGAGATTTATACGACGGAAACAAGGAAAACCAGTTCCAGGATATACAGATGTATATTCCACCGATGCGATTGGCCGCATTTATTCAGTACATCCAAGCAATGATGAATGTTTTTATTTACGACTGCTATTAGTCAATGTACGTGGCCCAACATCATTCCAACAGTTACGAACTGTTGATGGTGAATTGTGTGGATCCTACAGAGAAGCCTGTCAACGTTTGCAATTGCTTGAAAATGACGCTCATTGGGATCAAACTCTCAATGATGCTGTAATATCATCACACACTCATCAAATACGAACATTGTTTTCTATAATCATATCTACATGCTTCCCATCAAACCCAATTGATTTGTGGATGAAGTACAAAGATTATATGTGTGATGATATTTTGTATCAAATACGGAATAGAATGGGAAATCCAAATATACAAATCAGTGAAGAAATTTACAATGAAGCATTGATTTCAATTGAGGACATGTGCTTGATAATGTCAAACAAACTATTAATTCAATTAGGCCTGACCGCGCCCAATCGTCCAATGCATGACGCTTTTAACCAAGAGTTGCATCGAGAAAGACTGTATGATCTCAACGCTTTGAAAGAATTAATTCAAACAAATCTTCCACTGTTAAATGAACAACAGAAGTATGTATTTGAAACTCTTATGAAAGTAACAAATGATGAAACTGGAGGGATTTACTTCTTAGATGCACCTGGTGGTACAGGAAAAACTTTTTTTATTTCATTAATATTAGCAACAATTCGCTCACAAAATAAAATTGCACTTGCACTCGCTTCGTCGGGAATCGCAGCAACTTTGCTTGAAGGTGGTCGAACAGCCCATTCAGCACTAAAATTGCCATTAAATATGCAAAGCAATGAAACTCCAACCTGCAACGTTTCGAAGAACTCTGCAATGGCAAAGGTTTTGCAGCAATGTAAATTGATTGTTTGGGATGAATGCACGATGGCACATAAAAAAACTTTGGAGGCTTTAGACAGAACCTTAAAAGATCTATGTAGCAATAATAACCGATTTGGTGGTGCAATGATTTTATTAGCAGGAGATTTTCGTCAAACATTGCCAGTGATTCCACGATCAACGCCAGCTGATGAGCTCAATGCATGTCTAAAGTCCTCCAATTTGTGGAAACATGTCAAAGTACTTCATTTAAGCAAGAATATGCGTGTCGAGTTGCAAAATGACCAATCTGGAAACATATTCTCTAAACAACTCATTGACATTGGTAATGGCAAATTTCCTATAGACATGTTGACGGCTTGCTTTTGCTATGACTATAAACAAGTCCCAGGGGCAATCATTAAGTGTTTGTGGTATTAATCTAGAAAACCCATGTTTCTCACATGGTCAATTGTATGTTGCCTGTTCCCGTGTTGGAAAACCATCAGATTTGTTTATCTATGCGCCAGGTAATCAAACAAAAAACATCGTATACCACAAAGCAATATAATGATAATAATAATAATAATTATGATTCACATGATTAACAATAAAGTGATTACTTACGTTTCAATCCTTATATATGTTTTATTTAATTATTTTTTATTCACCATGCCCTATCACCAGGGTGATGGTTCTGTTCAGGAGAATTTTTTAAAATACGTAGGCACAAAAACTGCCACATTACAAATCTTTTTGACAGGACGAAGTCTGTCGGGTCAGCTAGTCTTATATATAAAAATGAATCGCAAAATATGTTCCTAAGCGCATAACTCAACAACGCCTGGACCAATTTGGCCAAATCTTTTTTTAAAATGTTCGTTGAAGTTCAGGGATGGTTTTTACGGCGAGAAAAATTAGAATTATTGCTGGAAAAACCCTAAAAATAGCCCTTTTTGTTTGAATTTGTTTCGTGTATCAGTTGACAATTCATCTGTCATCTGTCAAAAGTCATCTGTAACAGACAACTTTTTTTTTTTAAATTTGATATGAATTGAACTCAAATCCTTTTAATCCGTACGAATTGTTTTATTTATTTAAAATTTTTTATTTGTTTAAAATTTAATTCAAATTTTAAATTAATAAAACAATTCGTACGGCTTAAAAGGATTTGAGTTCAAGTCATATCAAATTTAAAAAAAAAAGTTGTCTGTTACAGATGACTTTTGACAGATGACAGATGAATTGTCAAGTGATACACGAAACAAATTCGTATATCGTGTTTTGTGCAGAGTGTTTAGTTAGTTAGTGTTTGTTTAGTTCGTGATTAGTGAAAAAATAATTTATATTTGATATGCCTCCTATAAGACGAAGCAATTTAGGTAGAAGAACCAGAAATGCTATAAACCAAACTAATTACCGATCTAATCGTACTGCACAAGAACGTGACGACGGAAATGAACGTGAAAGAATTCGGATATCACAAACGCGTGAAGCGCGAGCGCGACATTCAACTAATAATCGCGCAAGTTTGAATCCAGCTGCTTTCAGTTACGATGTGTCAATTGACTACAGTAACTACCAATGTGTTGTTATTGGTTCTATGAACTTGGTTTGCTCACACTGTAAGGCATTAAAATACAAAAACGAAGCCAATGGATTGTGTTGCGCAAATGGTAAAGTGAAATTGATACAATTGGATCCACCACCAGAACCATTGTACTCATTGGTTTCAGGAATAGGAACAGATTCTATACACTTTTTGACACATATTCAACAATATAACAATTGCTTTCAAATGACTTCATTTGGGGCAACAAATGCAGTTCGGGAAAATTTTATGCCAACTTTCAAGGTATGTATTATAGCAGTTACTCATAATTATTTTAGCGAACAAAATTTTCTGTCACCAAAGTTAAGATGTGTTACTAATCTTCAATTTCTTAATCATTACGAAATATATCACTTAGTCATCATATTATATGGTGATTCAGTTTCAGTGACACTTTTATTATATTTTATATTTGATAGATATTAGTTAAAACTAAATATATACTTTTTAAGATCAAATATTATTTAAGTTTGATCATTGACAATCCATTAATTTATACCACACCATAATATTTTTTTTATTTACAGATACAAGGGCAAATATATCACAGAGCAGGTTCACTGTTACCAGTGTCAGATAGCGACAACAAATTCCTGCAAATTTATTTTATGGGCAATTCACCACAAGAAATTGATCTGCGTTGTGCACATAACAATTTAGTAAAAAGGTCTATTGTAGAACAATTACAAACTTTATTTCATCAACATAATCAATTGATTATATTGTTTAAAACTGCCCTGGATCTGATGCCATCCGATAATCACAAAATTGTAATCAGAGCTGATAAAACACTTGCAGGTCAACATACAAGACGTTTTAATGCACCAACTATTGATGAAGTTGCTATCGTTGTAGTTGGAGAAAACTTGGAATCCCGTGATATTGTTTTACATCGTCGGAATTTTCAATTACAACCTATAAAGGAAACACACCGCTCATATGATGCACTGCAATATCCCATTATATTTTGGCAAGGTGAAGATGGCTACGATTTATCAATAAAAATGATAAATCCCATTACAGGTAACTAAAATATTAGTTTAGCTATGGCGATAATATCTCAGTCACTATATTATGTATTTTAATTTTATATTTGAATGTTATTAAAACAAAATCTGTTTACAGGTTCTGAAACCAACAAAAAAGTCAGTTCAATGAACTATTATTCATACCGCCTAATGATTCGGGAAAATGCAGATAATCGCATATTGAAATGTCGGCGATTATATCACAAATATGTTGATGACATGTATGTTAAAATTGAAACGGAGAGATTAACATTCATCAGGTTGAATCAAACCAAACTCCGATCTGAAGAGTATATTCACCTTCGAGATGCGATTAATACTGATGGAAATGCACAGAATGTCGGTCGGATGACTATTCTTCCAGCAACATACATCGGAAGCCCTCGGCATATGCACGAATATGCTCAAGATGCCATGTCGTATGTTCGTCATTATGGTACAGCAGATTTGTTCATCACATTTACATGCAATCCGCAATGGATAGAAATTAAGCAGGAGTTATTACCTGGGAAATCATCCATTGATCGTCATGATATTACAGCCAGAGTCTTTAGACAAAAGTTGAAATCTTTAATGAATTTCATCGTAAAACATAATGTGTTTGGTGAGACACGCTGCTGGATGTATTCTGTGGAGTGGCAGAAACGAGGATTGCCACATGCACACATTTTGATTTGGTTGGTTGAAAAGATAAGGCCAAATGAAGTTGATGCAGTGATATCAGCTGAAATCCCTAATGTACAAGTAGATCCTGGATTGCATGAGGTAGTTATCAAAAACATGATACATGGTCCCTGTGGAACTCTTAATCAAAATTCACCGTGTATGATGGATGGTAAATGTTCAAAACGATATCCACGGACATTAATATCGGAAACAATTACTGGTAATGACGGTTATCCATTGTATCGTCGCAGATCGACAGCAGACAATGGAAAATCAACAATTGTCAAATTAAATTAACAAGATATTGAAATAGATAATCGTTGGATTGTTCCATATTCACCCATTTTATCAAAGACATTCAAAGCACACATCAACGTTGAATCTTGCCATTCAGTGAAATCGATTAAATACATTTGCAAATATGTAACCAAAGGGAGTGATATGGCTGTGATTGGAATTGGTGCAGAGAATTCTAATGATGAAGTTACCCAATACCAAATGGGCCGCTATGTCAGTAGTAATGAAGCAGTTTGGCGAATATTTTCTTTTCCTATTCATGAGAGACACCCTTCTGTTGTTCACTTAGCTGTGCATTTAGAAAATGGACAAAGAGTGTATTTTACAGCACAGAACGCAGTACAAAGAGCTGCTCAGCCACCATCTACTACATTAACCAGTTTTTTTGGGACATGCCAAAACGATGATTTCGCACAAACATTGCTATATTCTGAAATGCCAAAATATTATACCTGGAATCAATCCTCAAGGAGATTTATACGACGGAAACAAGGAAAACCAGTTCCAGGATATACAGATGTATATTCCACCGATGCGATTGGCCGGATTTATTCAGTACATCCAAGCAATGATGAATGTTTTTATTTACGACTGCTATTAGTCAATGTACGTGGCCCAACATCATTCCAACAGTTACGAACTGTTGATGGTGAATTGTGTGGATCCTACAGAGAAGCCTGTCAACGTTTGCAATTGCTTGAAAATGACGCTCATTGGGATCAAACTCTCAATGATGCTGTAATATCATCACACACTCATCAAATACGAACATTGTTTTCTATAATCATATCTACATGCTTCCCATCAAACCCAATTGATTTGTGGATGAAGTACAAAGATTATATGTGTGATGATATTTTGTATCAAATACGGAATAGAATGGGAAATCCAAATATACAAATCAGTGAAGAAATTTACAATGAAGCATTGATTTCAATTGAGGACATGTGCTTGATAATGTCAAACAAACTATTAATTCAATTAGGCCTGACCGCGCCCAATCGTCCAATGCATGACGCTTTTAACCAAGAGTTGCATCGAGAAAGACTGTATGATCTCAACGCTTTGAAAGAATAAATTCAAACAAATCTTCCACTGTTAAATGAACAACAGAAGTATGTATTTGAAACTCTTATGAAAGTAACAAATGATGAAACTGGAGGGATTTATTTCTTAGATGCACCTGGTGGTACAGGAAAAACTTTTTTTATTTCATTAATATTAGCAACAATTCGCTCACAAAATAAAATTGCACTTGCACTCGCTTCGTCGGGAATCGCAGCAACTTTGCTTGAAGGTGGTCGAACAGCCCATTCAGCACTAAAATTGCCATTAAATATGCAAAGCAATGAAACTCCAACCTGCAACGTTTCGAAGAACTCTGCAATGGCAAAGGTTTTGCAGCAATGTAAATTGATTGTTTGGGATGAATGCACGATGGCACATAAAAAATCTTTGGAGGCTTTAGACAGAACCTTAAAAGATCTACGTAGCAATAATAACCGATTTGGTGGTGCAATGATTTTATTAGCAGGAGATTTTCGTCAAACATTGCCAGTGATTCCACGATCAACGCCAGCTGATGAACTCAATGCATGTCTAAAGTCCTCCAATTTGTGGAAACATGTTAAAGTACTTCATTTAAGCAAGAATATGCGTGTCGAGTTGCAAAATGACCAATCTGGAAACATATTCTCTAAACAACTCATTGACATTGGTAATGGCAAATTTCCTATAGACATGTTGACGGCTTGCTTTTGCTATGACTATAAACAAGTCCCAGGGGCAATCATTAAGTGTTTGTGGTATTAATCTAGAAAACCCATGTTTCTCACATGGTCAATTGTATGTTGCCTGTTCCCGTGTTGGAAAACCATCAGATTTGTTTATCTATGCGCCAGGTAATCAAACAAAAAACATCGTATACCACAAAGCAATATAATGATAATAATAATAATAATTATGATTCACATGATTAACAATAAAGCGATTACTTACTTTTCAATCCTTATATATGTTTTATTTAATTATTTTTTATTCACAACGCCCTATCACCAGGGTGATGGTTCTGTTCAGGAGAATTTTTTAAAATACGTAGGCACAAAAACTGCCACATTACAAATCTTTTTGACAGGACGAAGTCTGTCGGGTCAGCTAGTTAAATTATAAAGAATTTGTGTTCATATGTATTATTATTTACAGGAATACAACAGAAGAAATGAAAATATTACACACAGTTTAGACACAAAATATGTTCATATAGATAACTTTTTCAACAAGGATATTAATAAAATACATTTACACAGACACAAATTTTCAGCTGTGCTATTACGCTTTCAGTATGAGGGAACAGAAAAAGAAAACTAAAGAAATATGAAATAGGGAAAAAGACCAACAATTTTGATTATTTTTGCCTCGAGATATGTTATATTTTCAATTAGATTGCAGCCATTTTTATATTCACATTTAATTATTATTTATTTATGTATTTATATTTTATTATTTTTTATTTATATACATAATATATATTCATTATATACTTATATATTTGTAAATGGAGTTTTATATTAATAAGTGGTTTTGAAAAATTACATTTTGTTTTTATTTGAAATTTAAGTGGTGAATAGAATGTGACGTTAGTTGTTAGTTACGGGGTGCGTATGAAATCGTCGGCCATTGAAATGCTCTCCTAACAAAATATTTTCATTACAGGTGCATGTAATGGGATTTAAAAAAAACCAATGAAATTCAACAAAATGTTCTCAGTGCTTTCCTGCTGAAACCAGGCAAAACAATTCTGAAATTATTTGTATTAAGTTAACACTATATATTACTCTGTGGTATTGACAAGTACTGATATTGGATGGTATTGTTAACTTAAATAACAGACGATGACAATGGTAATCAATAGCAGTAATTGAATAACCAGGATGATTCACAATAATCTTACTCCCTAGTAGTCAATTATGTTGACGGACAATCATACCACACACAATAACGGTAACTGATAGCAATGAAAAACTATGATAGAATGAAGTATGATATATCGGTACGAAGGGAAGGTAACGCACGGCGTACCAGCTCATGTCCTAACACTAACAATAACGAACCGACAATGAAGCTAAGGGTGCCCACGCGCGAGATCTTGCCACTAAGGTTAGTAGGCCTCGCTAAGATAAAGCTAAAAACTCAAATAAATAAACAATCAATAGTCTTGCTATTATGCACACACTTCTCCAGCTGCTGCTGTGATGACCTTGTAATGCGTTCAAAGGGAAAAATCAAAGACCACACGCTAGATACGCTGTCAGCAGAAACCACTTTCGGTGGCGTTTATGTATTATTCAAATTATACATATATAAAAGCTACGCATCAGTAAGTCTGGCCACTTTAGCGTTAGTTTATGGTTTATAAAATAGTTCCAAATTATATTTACATTTGCAGTCATAGAACTATTATCATTGGTTTACCATAATTTAGGAATTATGGGGAATATATGACGATATTAAAAAATAATAAAATAGATTTAATAGATTATTGGACCGTTTGAAGAACGAAATCGCTGAAAATAAATGGGAATTAAAAAGAGAAAACTGGAGTAATCTGTGAACTTACCATTTAATGAAACTCAAATGGGGCGTCACAAAACACAGTAAAATAAACTGAATAAGGTATTGACTCTGAACGTCGCCATTCATGGTAATTATTTCTATTACTAAGTATTCGCAAAGGCGACAAATTCTAAGAAGAGCCTATACCGCTTAGTTTTTTAACACCATTGTTCAAACCTCTATAAAAAAATTATAAACGATCCAAAATTAAAAGGTCTACAATATAGAATTACCAGATGAAATATTAGGTACCATAGATATTCGGAACAATTTATGATTTCCTTAAATGGTACATATATTTGTGCTTTAGGAAAAAATATTGATTGATACGGTATGGCCATGTTGCCAGAAAGTTGAAAAAGTTGTTGAAGAGAATTGAAAATATTTTGATTGATATGTATTGTGCCGATATATCTCAATAAATGCATTTTTAAGAAAAAAAAATATAGGTAACATCTCATCTTTTTGTTTCGGTATCTAACCATCATCCCGCATCATTATCAAACTTCAAAGTCATCAAAGCGACATTTGAGTGTGATTTTTTTCTACTATTATTAGCAAATATCAGACTAATTCATCGCACAGCTTTTCTAAATGTTTCTACTATATTTTTCTTGGTACGTATCTTGTATTTTATACTGATTTCTAGTATTAAATTATATTTTAAGTGAATCAGTAAATTCAGAACCTTTGATTTAGAAATATTTGCCATTGTTATTAGATTTGAATACTTATAGGCCTTTTTATAAAGAATTTAATCACACGCATGATTTTCAAGATTGTTAACGATAAAAAATTTCAATGGGATTGTACGCAAATTTATTAAAAAATATATTAGATTAATGTTTACTCCCTTTTATCACCATTTGACCGATTAACTCCCTTGACCAATAAACTATCATATTAAACTAACTTACTGGCATAGTATATATTAGAAAAAATACAATCACATTTTTAAAATTATTTTCCCGTAAATATTTTCAATTTTCAAATAATATTGAGCTCAAACAGTCATAAAAAAAGCTCGATGATATCAGCCAAGCCAAAGTAAATAATGAAACATTACATCAAAAAGGAAAAAATATGTCATATTTATGTTTGTTATTGAAAAACTGGCACTGTAGCTAGTGCAATATTTGTCTTTGATATATGTATAAATATTTGACATGAATATATGGTTCATTTAAAAGTAATATAGAATTTTTTGTGGACATTACGTTACGATATAAATGCTCGTTAGGATTTTGTTTCGGTAATAACCATATGTTATAAAAATTAATTATTTAATTTTAAATTAAAAAAATACATATTATTTAGAGATGTGTTTTTAATGAGTCTATTTGTTATCGAGAACATAACTCCCTGTTTGTATTTATTATATAATTATTACTACAAAGAGATTTTTAGGCGATTATTATGTATTTAATGTTTATTAAAAATTAATTATAAATACGTATTTATCTAAAAAGATATGATATTAAAATATTAATAAAATAATAAACAAATGTATTTTAAATAAAATTATTTATATTATCCCTACAAGAAGTTTATTTTAAATATAAAATAATATCTAGCTTAGTAATAAATTTACTTTACAAATGGTAATTGTTAATAAAAATAATTATATCGTAAAAATGTTTTATTATATGTACCATAATTACTAATAGTGAAATAATTGGAAGAGTCTTCTTCATTAAAGTGTAACGAAATACATTCAAAGATACACATTAAAATATTTTAGTGTTCTTTATAGATATTAGTACCCTTGATAGCACAAAACTTATGCAAATGTACTATGAAACTTATGGCATAATATGGAAAAGTTTTTGCACAACTGATGAGGGAAAATTATTATGTTATTCCTTACGTATAATATTATTTAGGTAGTAGTTATCATATTACTGAAGAATATCGATATGTTACTCCTTCATTTATTCCAATGTATGAGGGCCATCCGAAAAATACATAGCTATACCGTCCGATGGCGCCACCATCGTAAGAGAAATTCAATATAGTCGCACCTCGGTTTTTAATGAACCACGCCGAGGTTCCCAAAAATCTGCTACCACGCAGAATAACATGACAAGACAATGGCAAGCTAGAACAACAGATATTTCAAAACACCGCGTGAATCATATTCTGTATGAAATTTTGGGCATGAGAAAGCTGTTGGCGATTTGTGCTGCGTTTGCTCACTTCGGACAACAAACACAAACGGGAGACCGCTTCAGAGCAGTATTTGACTCCGTTTAAGCGCAATCCGAAAAAAGTTTTGCATCGTTCCGTAACCGTCGGCAAAAGATGGATGGATGGTATATACCAGAGACCAAGGAAGAGACGAAACATTGGATTTCACCCGGCGAACGTGCTCCGAAGATGGACGGTCCTGACGGCCAAAAAGGTGATGGTCACCGTTTTCTGGGATTCACGAGGTGTGATCTACATCGGCTACTTAGAGAAGGGCAAAACAACCTGGTGCCTTGAGGCTGAATGTATCTTCTGACGATTTTGCATTATGTACAAATATAATACTAAAGACGTATAAATATAGTTCTTACCATAATATTTAAATGACTTGAATTTAAATCTTATTGGTATTCCTTCCATGTTATTACTGTGATTATAATGTTACCGATCATACTTAAAATTACATAAATTTATTTTAAAAAACGCTCATATGGTACATATTATTTTGGCAATACACATAATACCGAAAATCGATTCACGAGCATTTTATTATCTTAATTCATTGTGAAAGATAAAATTGTAAACAAAAATTACGCGCCTCCGAATCAAACCGTGAAAATGACCGTAGAGGAGCGAGACTTTCCAAATCGAGGATACAGTAAACACGATGTAACATCGGCTTAGCAAATGCGCATTTCCATTTATTTGAATTAATGGTCTGATGTAACATGCGCTCTTCCGGCAAGCTCTGAGCAACTTTGTAACTGGTGTTGAACATTTTAGTCTAAATATCGATCTGCAACGGAGAAATTTAGTGCCTTGAAATTAAAAAGCAGTAATCAAACATAAGTTACAATAGTAAATGAAGTGCTAACACATCCTTAAGTACTAGAAACTGATTTAAAGTCTAGCAAAGATAGTAATATGAAAAGTTATCATTAATATTTCAAATTAAATAATAGTTCAATTGAAAAGTCCCCGGCCTGACACATAGATGGTGCTACTAGAATTAAATCCATATGTTTTTTAATTAGCCCTAACTCTCAAAAGATGCTTGTATAAATCGCTGTCAAGCTGTCGAACCATTAGTTTATGAATTATAACATTCTCAATGAAACAAGTTTTGTTATTGTGAAAAAAAAATGAATTAAAAGCAATTTCGCGTCTTGATAAAATATTGCTTTTTGAGGGGAAAAAATACAGTTGGAGCAAAAACTTTACTTGAGTTTTCAAACACTGCCCCAGGAAAATCAACCGTCAAGGATTGTTATGCTAAGTTTAGACGTGGTGAAATGAGCACCGAAGACGCTGAACACAGTGGACTCCCAAAAGAGGTTATTACCGACGAAAATATCTAAAAAAATCCACAAAATGATTTTGAGTGACTGTAAATTGAAATTGAATTAAATAGCAGACACTGTAAAGATATTAACTGAACGTGTACATCGTATCATTCACGAATATTTGGATATGAGAAAGTTCTGTGCAAAGTGGGTGCCACGCGAACTCACTTTTGACCCAAAATAACAACGAGTTGATAATTCGGAGCAGTGTTTGAAGATGATTAAGTGTAGTATACCCGAGTTTTTGCGTCGATATGTAACAATAGATGAAATATGGCTCCGTCATTTCACTCCGAAGTCAAATCGACAGTCATCCGAGTGGACTGCACACGATGAACGCTTTAAAGCGTGGGAAAACGCAACAGTCGGCTGGCAAGGTTATTGCGTCTGTATTTTGGAATGCACATGGAATCATTTTTATTGACTACCTTGAGAAAAGAAGGACCATCAACAGCCACTGTTACATAGCGTTATTGGACCGCTTGAAGAACGAAATTACAGAAAAACGGCCGCATTTGAAGAAAAGGAAAGTGCTGTCTGACCAAGACAATGCACCGTGTCACAAGTCAGTGAATACGATGGCAAAAATCCATGAATTGGGCTTCGAATTGCTTCCTCGTCTACCGTATTCTCCAGATCTGGCCGCCAGCGACTATTTCCTGTTCTCAGATCTCAAAGGAATGCTCGGTGGGAAGAAATTTTCGACGAATGAAAAGGTGATTGCCGATACTGAGACCTATTTTGAAGCAGAGGACAAATCGTACTACAAAAATTGTATCGAAAAGTTGGAGGGTCGCTATAATCAGTGTATCACCATTGATCGGAATTATGTTGAATAATAAAAACTAATTTTGTCAAAAAAAATGTGTATTACTATGTTAGGCCAAGGACTTTTCACTGACCTGTTATTAATTAAAATACACATTTTAATTGAAAGTGTTGCAATTTTGTTTACCAAATGAGTAAAAATTGAGAAGCATTTGGAAACTAAAGTTAGAAAATTGTATAGTAAATCTGAAAAAATAACGTAGTAAAAAACACCATATTTATATAGAGATTATATTGACATATATTTACATCAAGTCCATGCAGCATATATACATAAAGGCACATAAAGGCGTATTGGAACATTTTTAGACAAAGTCCATAAACCATATTTACATAAAGATATAATATTATCAAATATTCCAGGAACAATATTTATATATGTCATTCCTCGATCTCAAAACAAAATCTTCATCTTGCAGACAATTGTAGTTTTCAACTGAAGGAAGTCGCCAGTCAATACATCATTATGTTTACAAAACATAAACTTGATTACCTATGCTCTTTTATAAAAATATATGCTTTTTTCCTTGTTTGTTCAACTCCTCCACTTTCAGAGCAGTAGTCATTATATCATTAGGGTGTCGAAAGATTAAGATTGTATGTTTTGTTTACTTGATTCAGGTCAACTTTTATCACTAAATTTGATCTTTTTAAAGTATCGCCCGTCACTATTCTTGCCTTCTACAAAATCCTATCCAATTTTTTCTGTTATTCTGTTTTAACTAAAACACTTCACCTATAAAAGAAAAATTAAATCGTTCCTAAAATATATCAGGATCAAAGCAAATGTCTAATTTTTATCAGCTATTGCAATTTTTGCAACTATTTTTATTGGACTAGCCCCATCAATGCTTTTTGATTTTGGTTGATGTATTGTACATTTACTAATCTAAAACCAATGGATGATTAATTACAACAAAATGTGTATAAAAGTTTTAATTATATTTAGTATTACATCAATAATATTTATGCCTTTTGCGATATTTTTATTTGAACAAAAAAAAAACCTTTTCTTCTTTGCTTTTTGTTATCATTTTGATGTCTCCAGATAGATCGAGGTGAAATTTTGGCATGTTCTATTTGATGCCCTTGAAATTGCTTTTTTACAAATTGACAGTTAATATTCCCACTATAAACAAAACTTGTGCTGTTTGGGTATTTTAACTTTTAAAAATTGAACCTTACATTCCGTACTCATCTTAATTCTTTCATATTTTAAAACCAACGCGTGTTTTTAATACTAAGAATAACATAACAATTTAAATATTATTGTCCCAGATTAATTGTTGTTTTCACTAATTCAACAGTAAATTTTGGAAAAAAAACAATGCAATATAGCCGATTGTATGCATGCGCTCATCACAAAATTCACTTCTGCACACCGTATTCCAGATAGAACCAAACCACCAAAAATGACCGTTGTAACAACAAACGTTAGACGTAAAATCTGTGCACTCGGCTCCGATCGGAATTGTATGTTGCTTTTTTTACGTGTTTGCCAGTAAGTATTGTATTGATTGAATATTAATCATATTTAAAGAAGGAACAAAAGAATTTTTAAAATTGATTATGTAAATATTTATTGAAGAACGTTGATAAACAATTTTATTTACATAATTGAGGTTAATCTTTTCTTTATATCAGTTATGAACAAATTCAGACGTCAATATAATTTATTGGTACTGGCTACGTAGGTAGAATCAAATATAAGTAAATCAACGCTAAATAAAACTAAAATAGAATGAATTTGAATTGAATACAAGATAGGCCAAATAAAACAATAATTACAATGAGTTTGTTACACCTAACTTAAAAATCATTGAAGAAACCAAATCAATTTGTTTATATGATTTCATACATGCAAAGCCTAAGGAACATTAAACTTGTAAAGAGGTGTATTGTTCTCATCTTTAATGAGAAGCGTTACTAATTCATATTTTATCCTATTGGTCCCATCAGTTCCATCGATACAAATGACCTCTACATTTATGTGATTATATTCTTCATTATGTGGTTGATATATCCTACTATCCTGTTTTCATACTGGAGGTCTCCATAACATTCACCTTAAAGATTTAATTAAATTATTAGTCAATACATCACTATATAAAAAATTAACATATTTAAATATGTTTTTAAATAAAATGTTTTTTGTTCTCCTTGTTCCACTCTTCCACATTGAAAGGAGTAGATCTACTACTAGATTTAAATCTAGTCTAACATTCTGCAAAATCCTACCAAGCGTTACCCCTGCTGTCAATTGCAAGGTATTTCTTCTACATGCCCCAAATATATCTCAATATATATATTCTCAATATAACTTAAGATACATAAGTTATTACTTAAACATATAATGACTAAAATATATTTGTAATAGTTACTAGTGACTGCAGTATTTTCTACTAATCTTGATGGACAAACCCCATTAGACAACTGACTGCCTCTAGCTAGTAGTGGACGTAGTGGTAAATTCACTTGCATGACCTGAGTTGAAATAATAGTTAATAACAACAAAACATACATAAAAATAATAACATTATCACTTTTAGTATTACTTCTAATGCAATTGTATACTATGTATCTAACACCCTTTACAAATTTTATATTGGCCAAGCATAACTTTCATCTCTGCCGTCCTGTTTTCGCGAAAACTCTAATTCTCTTAATTCAATAATAAAAAAATAAAATCAAATGGTACTCACCTTTGAATTTCCATTTTTAAAACCAAATGTTAAGGCGTTTAATAATAAACAAAATTGTTCTATCGTTAAACGAAGCAGTAGACTTGCAGCGATCTACTCCACTCGGATGCTACTTTAGAAATGGTGATAATGATCACACCCGAAGGGTAATTCCAATCTGAGCCGTTCGCACAGTTTATTACGTCTAGCTTGATGGATTTCATTCGGGCGAATGAACATAGGAAATTCAAAATACGCATGAGCAGAACTGAACTCGACGAACAGTTTGAGCCGAACAAGTTTAAAAGTGGTTCAAAGTTGAATTTCGCATGCACTTTTCTTAGTTCCAACGTTTGCTGCATGACTCAGTCCTTGGCGACGAAAGATATCTTCTCTCAGGAGTCGCGAATCGGGCTAACAAATTTGAACGAGAATCAGAAAAACCGACGAGATTATGAATGACGTAGATTTTGTGAAAATAACTCAATTTTTTCGTTGCCATTTAATTGTTGCCACAAAGATGTTATGGATATGTGGGTTTAATATATACTAATAATTAATATTAATATATAGAATTATACAAAAACGTTATAAAAAACACAAAAATTAAAATATCTTAAAAATATGAGTGATGTTTTTTTTTTTATTAAATTGAAGGAGACTACAAAATAATTTAGTAGCCTATATACATATAGATACCCTTCGTAACACAAAACTTGCCAAATAATATGGAAAAGATATCTCACAGCTGGTAAGGGAAAACATGTTCAATACTAATCAAATAAAGTAAGTATCAAATAATAAAAAAATATAAACAACACAATGCAATAATGTTATATTACTACTGATTTTATTTAATTCATAGAATAATAGAAATATTTTAAAATGTATCAAACCCCAAAGAAATACTCACTCATTAACCAGACTCTACTCAACAATTGCTTTTTAGACTCTTTCCCATCCTTTCTAGTCGTAAAGCTATTTATACAAATAGGTATTTGATTTTATTTCTATCTAAGATGTAGAGTAAAGCTAACTAAATATAGTAATTTTAGAACATAATTATTTAGCTATGTAATATTTTAGGCAGCAGTAATTATATCACTGCGGTATGGAGATGTTACCTTTTTTCAATATATGTCTCAAAGTGCTTGTTAGCAAGTTTATTTTTAGTATATTACTTTAAAAGAGGCTAGCATTATATTTTCTTATATAGACGGCGACCCTTCCATCCAAATCATCCAGTAATCGTTAACTTTTATATTTTCATGCTACTTAACCCTTGTATCTGAGATAATTTCAACACGGTTAACTAATGTTTCACCTTCAAATGAAAGAATATAAACCAAATGACTAGAATATAACCATGCACTATGCAGTAAATTAGTACCTGTTTATGTAATTCTTGTCTCTATCTTTGCCGGGCGAATTGCTTGATGACTCCATTTATACATTTTGTGACTTTATTTTGTCTAACTCTTTGTAGACATTACAGAATAGTAAATGTTTGAAATCTCTATTGGAAAAAAGTATAAAATACTACGATAATCTACTCCAAACTACTCCAGCCGTACGAAACTATTATTGAAGAATATTTGATACAAATTATAGAAGTATCTCAGTCACTCGTTATCGTACTCAATATGTATAAAATTTTCATCTATATTAATATAATCTCAATACAAATATCGTATACTATCACTTATATTTTTTTAAATTAGAGCATCTAATTAATTAAGAAAGAAGTAAGAAAAGTAAGAAAATGCAGAAACATTGTTAACGAATTATGTAGAGAGCATGTGATGGGAATGCTGAGATGTACAGTTTTTGTATACAAAAGCCGTCTATTTGACTGAAAATCATATAGCTTCTTAGAGTCTGTTAAAGAGTAACTTGTTCACGTGGTTTACAGACGAATGTTATTGTAATCACCATTGTAGTACCTTGTATATTGTGAAGATGGTGACCATTATAATGTTTGGTGAATATTTGTATTTTATTTACAAAGAAATAAAAGTATTTCTTACATAATAGGAAATACCAGTATGAATATGATAATGTTTTTTAATCCACTGAATACTATAATTTTCTCTATGATATGACGGGTTATTAAGCAATGTTTACCCATAAATAAGGACAGCTAACCCCGCAAAAACGATATTATTTAATTTTACAACACATTAATTGGATTACGAAATAAATATACAAATCAATTACATTTACTGTGACCGAGTATCATGTAATAATTTTATAAATTTCAGCAAATCGAATAAAATAAACCGTGAAAGAATCCAAATAACTTTCAAGTCAATGTTGATAATAGAGCGCCCCGAGGTATATCGTCGAAAGGCGGTAACTCAATTAAATTAACAGAATATGTCGTATTTCATATAGGGACATTTCCTGCGGCAAACGTACAATATCTGTTCCAGTCTGAACGTAAAAATTATATTAAATTTATCGGTGCTTTTTTATGTTGGACGCTTTTATTTTCTCGACAACAACGCGCTCTTTTATCAATATACCGAAGCGTTCTGGCAATAAATCATTAATTTTATGTATTCGTTTCATAAAGAAATTGAGTTCATGAATATTAATCTTCAATACATGTAAGGACGGAAGAAATATCATCAATAATTTTAATTTTAAAATATTATGTTATGTAACATAATGTTATAATCATGCGTATTATTTGTATTATATTATCATTCAAAATTTTGTTGATTTAGAATAAGAAACATTGAAAAAAAATATTAGAATAGTAGCAAATATTCTTTAACAAATTCTTAAATTTTCTGAAACTGTTTTTAATTGTTAATCTGCATCGAACCATTACTTAAACATTATCATCTTTAATCGAATCCAGTTGAATTTTGAAGGCAGTAGTTTTAGTCATTTATGATAAATATGAAGTACTGACGTTCTGTACTGATATGAATTTAAAACACTTTCGTTCTTGTAAATGGAGAGGCCATGTTCATCATGAACAGACTTTTTTCCGTTTTCAAAGACCAGAAATGTTAGTAGAGATTAAATCATTCAGCTGGCGAAAGCTTCAAATAATGAAAAATTTTCTACACCATACATTGCAACCATGGAATTATCAAGAGTCGGTTTACCGATTAACGCCTGATCCATCCGAAATGTTGCATTCATCAAATATAACACATCTTTTATGACACCTTGTAGAAAGGAAGAAAGAAAGAGAGAGAAGATTAATCAGCACTAAGGACTTTATAGAGCCAAGGTAATTTACCTACAATGAAATAAATCAATAAGCAAATACACCTTGTAAAGCGTATATTTTTAAAAACATGTCGTCTGTCATGGACAGAAACTCCTAACCATAAAATTTTCAGTTGAAATAGCGTTATCAAAGCATATTTCTTATGTTCAGTGATGGTATAATCTGAAAAACTTTATTTTTCCGTCTGTTTTAAGTAGCGGTTTACAATTGTAAAATGTGGCTTCTTTCTTTCGGCTTCTAATCATATTTCGAAATCACCCAATACTTATGCTGTAACTTCAGGTAATCTACTGTCATGAGTTTTAATAATATAATGTCTACAATTATTCAATTTCAAACTTGTTTATTGTACCAGAATAATTTTTTTATTTAAGATAAAAATTCATACTCTTGAAACACCATGAAATATGTTATAAGTATAATAATATCGTTTCAGATAGAGCATGTTTGGTTTAATCCCATCTTTGATATTTGATATATTAGGAGTTTGCAGGTATTATGTTCATATTTCAATTAAAACAATCTTTATTAAGAAAACTTGGTACAATATAACATATTAATTAAAATATTTCCATAATATTCTATAATTTTTTCTTCCCATTTTTTCGATCATATAGCGATACCGCGTTATATTATATGAATTGTATCACCTCTTCTATATTTAGAAACTCTATATTAGAGATGCGGTGCTACATCGATCTAAGTAAGTGGTTATCAGAAGACACTATTTCCGGTAAATATGCTAAGTACGAGAGGACTTCTCATTAGAGCTGTAAGGGTGTATTCTTTACAACACCCGCAATGTTGGGACGAGCATAATGAAACAAGAAAGATGACTTTTTGTCTTTTACTCGCTATTTCCGGAAAATAGTTTATTAATCAATTATTAATTTGTCGAAAAGCATTTTGAGAGTCGAAGCTGAAAATTTTCAAGACAGATGGGGCTATATGCACTTTACCAGTCATCTAATCCTTAATAAAATTTTAATCACTATATATATACGATAGTTCATACATCGTCCCTGTTGTACATAAATCAACTACGGACGCGTAATTTTTTATATCAAAATCTTGCAACGTTGCACCGTAAAATTCCGCCCGACAATTTTGAATCGGAAGACAAATCCCTAAACTTTCCATTTCAAACTATGTTAAAACGGAACATGAGTATGTTAAAAATATATTAAAAATTATATAACAGGTCAATTGAAAAGTCTCCGGCCTACCATAGTAAAACATTTTTTTTGACAAAATTAGTTTTTTTTTATTCAACATAACTCCCCTCAAGGGTGTTACACTAATTATAGCAACCCTCTAACTTTTCGACACCATTGTTGTAGTACGATGTGTACTAATTCATGGATTTTTGCCATCGTTTTCACTGACTTGTGACACGGTGTATTTTCTTGGTGAAGCAGCACTTTCTTTCAAATTCTTTTCTTTCAAATGCGGTCGTTTTCGGCGATTTTGTCTTACATACTGTCTCTGTTGATGGCCCCTCCTTTTTCAAGGTAGTCAATGAAAATTATTCCATGCGCAACCTAAAATACAGACGCCATAACTTTGCCAGCCGACTTTTGCCTTTTCCTACGCTCCACTCGGATTGGACCTCGGAGTGAACTGATGGAGCCATGTTTCATTGCCACATATCGTCGCAAAAACTCGGGTTTATTATGCTTGATCAGCTTCAAACATTGCTCCGATTCATCAACTCGTCATTGTTTTTGGTCAAAAGTTAGCTCGCGCAGCATCCACTTTGCACACAGCTTTCTCATACTCAAATATTCGTGAATGATATGATGTACACATTCAGTTGATATCCTTAGAATATCTACTATTCATTCAATTTCTATTTACGATCATTCAAAATAATTTTGTGAATTTTTAAATTGTTTTATGTGATTAATTTAATACTTGGCAGTCTAATTTAGTCCACAGGGCGGTCACTAGTGTACTTTATAGACATATGTTTTGAAAAATCAATAGTTAATTTAATAACTGTAAATACATTTCTTTAGTATGCATTTCTAAATTGTACAATATAAGTTATCGAATTGTGTTATTTTTTATAAAAATTGCAGTGAAGTACCAGTTTCAAAATTGTTATTTATCATTCTCTGTTTTAACATATATTATTTCATTTATTATTTCATATTTATGTTTATAACAAAAAATAAAGAAAGGCATTGTTTACTTATATCTAATTCTGTTCTGAAGTTGTTACAGTTTTGAAAACAATATTACTTATGATACTTTGTTATAATGTTCAGTGGTGTAGTAATTTAAACTTATCAATACTTTGTCGATAATAATACTTAATGGATATTAGATCTAATTGTATGCCATTTGAAAAAGTTTAGTAACATAACAATTTTAAATTATTCTCTTTAATTATGTGCGAAACATGATCAACGTAATAAATTGTGGTCAAATTTCGACCACAGGGCGATCACTAGTTATAGTTATGTTGTAATCCAGAATCCGATCTTTAGTCACTCAGACAATATCCCTAAAAAGCCCAAGACACTGATATTAAAAATTTAGTTGTTTAACTAAAGTGAGACTATAATTACAACTTTAAATCAATAGTGTTTAATTTATTTTAGTTACACGTTTCAATATTGTTAGCGGAAATGTTACCAAAATCTTAAATAAATCCAACCTTTATATTTCTAGAGTTATATCGAGGATTATATCGTAGGTTTTAAGGATTTGTTTACACACGGCATTGAACAAAACCAGAACAACTGTACGCTAAAATACCGCTTTGCGTGATAATTGACCGAACGATTTCCATAAAGAATAAGCTTAACAGTCCAAATAATACCGGATTCCTTTCGCCCTAATTAAACACGGGATATGCTAAGGGGACAAGGCCCAAGGATTATTTCGTGAGAGATAAGCCAATCGAAACTTGTACCCGGTATTATACGAACCTTATATTGAAACCGAATTTACATTATTTTTCTTATATTGTTTCGGTAATCTGATTAAGAACGTCAACAGCGACCCAACTTGAAAGAACGAAAGACAGATGAAGGGCGAAATATAACATATTACTTGTACGATGGCTTGTTGTTTTTCCATGTTACTTGTGTTCCTGTTATTCGCTGTTATTAATATCAGTCTGATGTTTTTATAATTTAATTATTATGTTGCAGTTTTTCAACATTCTTAAGATTAATAACTTAAGAAAGGTAGACTTGTTTGGAATTTTCTTGGGTTTCTCTTAATAAAAGGGTATTTTAATAAAACCCTGACATGAATTCGAGTGGTCTAATTTTACACAATACAAAAATTATGTATTCAGCGAAATCCATAAATTTTGCTGAATATGAGCGATAGTCTGGATTGTGATGACTATAAGAACATCCTATAATTGTAGTTTATTGGTGTAGAGCTGATGATTTTTCATCATTTTTAAAAATGTGGTTTAGTCGAAAAATCAAATCTAACTGAATCTAATTGACATTCTATTTCTATTGATGATCTATAATGCTGCGAATTTAAAAACTGATTAACATTCTTTGCGTTTTATTTTTATATATAATATTGTTAACCTTGGTCGCCAGAATTTTGATTATTTTGTTTTCCAATTTTTCCGCGTCTTGGACCACATATATCAGTTAAAATAGATAGTTATATAAATCTTTGGATATCACTGTACGTTTGGTGCAACTTGGAAGTACTACAGAATTTATTTATTATACTACAATATTTACTGCATCCTTAATAACTTAAGAGAGATATTCTTGTTGATTGGAATTTCCTTGGATTTCTTTTAATATTACCGTCATGACTTACTCGAGTGGTTACATTTTTTAATCTGACTTTAAATCTTGCTAAATTTAAGCAGTGACCTAGGTTATGGCGCTAAGCTGTGGCTTTGTTAAACTCCATAAGAAAAAGTCTATAGGTGTCAAATCGTACGCGATATTGGTAGCTAATGCATGTTATCTCTACGAACAATAAGCGTACACTTAAATACCGTTTAATCAATAAGTAAAAGTTCCCATAGTTATGTGTAGCTTAATGTTAAAGTAAACTTAATGTTAATGTTAGAAATTATGCTCTCGGTTCAAGATTCGCATTGAATAGGAAACACTGAATCAAAATGTCCGTGCTCTCGGTACCGATAAGAATTATCTTTGGAGTGTGATCTTACAATCTCGGCCATATTGGTTTTCTGATATGTTCTTTCATTATTGTAATTTCGTTATTGTATTATGCGTGTTTGGTGATAGACACGACAAAGATTTATATAACTATCTATTTTAACTGATATATGTGGTCCAAGACGCGGAAAAATTGGAAAACAAAATAATCAAAATTCTGGCGACCAAGGTTAACAATATTATATATAAAAATAAAACGCAAAGAATGTTAATCAGTTTTTAAATTCGCAGCATTATAGATCATCAATAGATAAGTGTTTGAGTATTAATCACTTTTGAGAAAGGAGCGAAAGAAATTTTTGAGCGAAATGAATTTGAAGATTATAGCAAAGTTAATAAATTATTTTTTATAAGTTTTATTGAAATGAGCTTAATACTGCATCTTGATATACAGATTTTTTTATAATTCAACAGTTAGTGTAATGTATGTCTATTGCATTGTTTAATTGTGGTAGTTACATAGATAAATCTATCATAAAAATATGAAGACAAAAAAAATTGTTAAATTGTAAACACGAATTGAAATATAGATAACATGAAGGAAAATGTATATCTAGACTATGTAATATGCATAATATATACTATATATGATTATCCATAAAGGTGCCTTTAACAGTCAATAAAATGAGTTTTCACAATGCTATTTAATTATATCCTTCTCCGTATATTTATCGTCTTAGGAGTATTATTTTCTAATACTCTGGCCTCCTGCAAAATCTTACCAACCGTTAAACCTATAGTGAATTTTATTATATTCGGCTTTTGTTAACCTTTCTAGTGTATTTCATAACCGTGCTCTCCATATATCTCAATATATACAACTGAATCTCTGCCTGCAATACACAAGTTTTTACCAAAAGATATCACGACTATTATATATTTCTAATTGTTACTAGTTTTTGCTACTATTCTTGATGGACAAATCTCAATAATAACTGACTGCCTCTAGATGATGGTTCACGTACTGTAGATTTACTTTTATTATCTTAGTTGAAGTAATGGTCAATTATAACAAAACATGTACAAAAATTAATATTATTACCTTTAGTATTGCTTCTAATGAAATTGTATAACTATGACTTCAACACCCTTTGCAGATTTTGTATTTCCACAAAAGAATAACACCCTTCTCTGCTGTCTTAGCCACTCGCACAATAGAACAATATAGAATTGATAACTTTATATTTATATTATGATAATCAAAAATAATTTTACTCAAAATATTATGTTTGGTAAAACACAAGGGTCAAATAATTTTTCTTGTTTTCGATTGAGTATTTTTTGATAATACCAACGAATATTTTTTTTTTAAATTGACCCACTACACCATTCCAATCTATTTAATGTTTGTTTTAATATATCATGAACTTACATATTTAAAAATAACAAATCAAGTTAATAAAAATATTAAAGGGTATTTACTTTTCGTCGTCCTTTTTAAAACTAAATATAAAGGTACTTATTCTTAAAGAAACTTGCTCGAGGATTTAACAAAGCACTATATTCCCAGCGATCACGATTCAAAAGCTGCGTTGAAAATAGCGATAATGAATAAATTGGCGGTTAGCTGAAAGCTAATATAGGGAGCTATACACGATCTTACTTAAAGTGTAAGTTCGATCGGAACCGCAGCTTTTTGGATTCAGTATTTCCAAAGAGTACCTTTCTACCGATGTAATGCTATCTGGTGAACCTCGTGTATGTTAATGCCATTCAATGTAAGTTTTTTTGATGCATATATAGGATGAATTTTTCTAAGAATGGATCTCGTTATTAAATATTTTTAGTCAACGTTAGGCTAACAGATCTTAAGGAACATTGTAACATAATGCTAAAGCATGTAAATGAGTCTCTTGTCATATTGTCCTGGCATTAGTGACTGATAATAAAAAGCAGATTAAAGAGACCATCCATCAAAACAACGTAGATATCACATGCTGTCAACATAGACAACATTTCTAATTGAAACAGCCTACATAAATGGACGTACACAAAAACCAAATTAATAGAAAAAAGAAGCCAATCTAATTAGATTGTGTACACACACAATCAACAATGAAAATTGTTGTTTCTAGAGAAAAGAAAAAGGAAGATCGCAAAATGGACTCTACGTTTACAGAAATTATTTACCGACGTCCCTTTACTCTGACGTAAATTAAAATTAAACATCAAACCAGACACACAGAAGGATCCGTTACATAGTTTATAAAATGTTGAGAAGGCGAGAACAAAATTTTAAATATCAGGTTACTATCGGTTACCATCTACGATCAGATAGAAATGGTGGATGGAACTTTTTATTTTTCTGATGAGTTTATATATATTCAGGAATATTCAATGAAATCATTGAATAAAATGTGATGAGATAATACGATAACGTTAATAGATGTTTATTTATAGAACATATTGCAAATATATACTAAATATATTTAAGCTTGATAAAAAAATGAAAAATGGTGGAATATATTTAAAAATATTTCAAATATTATTAAATGTACACGTATGTCGTTCAAGTATGAAGTTTTTTTTTAACAGACACATTCAATATAATGCTACAAACCCTTTGACCGATATGATGATGGTTCATTGATGAGCGTTATATTATCTGATACAGACGTGGAGGTACGATATACTTGGAACTGCAAAGCCATATGGCTTGAGACTTAATGAAGAAAATACTAATATATTAACAACTAGCGGATCGTCTGCTATTGTAAATCTCAACTGGATCTAATTAGGAAAACGCAAGAGTTTAAGTCCTAGTTATCAATAACACAGTAAAAGAAAATGGCACCTAGCGCCGAAGTAAGACAAGCCCAATCGAGCAATCTACAGGAGTTTTTGCTTCTTTAGAATGATGCCTGTGGAACGTATGAAATATTACAACCTCGACTAAAATGAGCTCTTTCGTACGCTTATCTTACCATTCCTTCTGTATGGCTCCGAGACTTCGACACTGTTTATTTTAGATGCCAGATAATGCGAACTATTCAGAAAAAGATATCATCAGTCAGCTGTGGCGAGATTTAGAGAAAAGTGTTCGAAATCCTGAGGCACCAACTGCAGCGTATTAGTTGAGTGTTAGAGACTCCACCCAAGGGTCGTCTATAGATTGATTATGAAGATGATAATATATTGCAAGTCGTTTTTTGCCGATATAAGTTTGGCATTAAGACATCTCAAACAAATCTATAATTAATTTGTACAGTTTGTTTTATAATAGTATATAAATCTGTTATTAAACCTATATCTTATATACTGAGTTAAACCTTAGCGCATACTCTATATTTTCCATAGCTAAATTAATCTAAATAGCTCACTTATTGCTTTGTTTCCTTTTTTTATATATTTTAGAGTCACTTTTATACCAACAAGGGTTTATTGGACTGAACGTACTGCTTAACGTGGGCTCTGAACCAATATCCTCGGTCTACGGCCAGCCAACTGGCGAGTGACCTACTTAGAAATCAACCTACAAGACATCCGGTCTTACCCAGCCTAGTACTTGAAGGAGATAAGTTAGACGACTGCTACTGGCTTGACTAGGACCTTTCTATATCCGATTTTACACTCTTACGTGATGTACAAACACAATTATTAGCAAATAAAATGTAAGATTATTTCTTGGCAAATAATATACAAATATTCAACAAAACATTATAATGGTCATAAAACATATAATGGTCTTGACAATATACAAGGTAAAACAATGGTCATTACAATAACCTTCGTTTATCAACTACGTCAACAAATACTCTTCGAGAGACTTTAAGAAACTGTATCCTTTCTAGTCAAGGCGCCAGCCTTTATATCCTAGAGTGTATATACCAGCATTCCTATGGCCCGGTTCTGATACCACACCATCTATGTATTTCGTAAACAAGGCCGTTCCATATTTTCTTAAAAAAAACCATAAATTTACGATCATGCCCCAAGAGGATTGGAATCTGCCGGAATTGGTGACTGGGATGGTGACTGGGATTTTCCACTGTTAACTATAAAGACATTTTCAAATACAATCACAAACATATTGTACATCCATGCGCCAGTAGGATTCGAACACACGATTATCGACTATCGAACACTCTTTAACCACTGCGCTAAGCAAGCTGACTTCTAATTTATTTCTAATCGCAATAAATATATCGTACATTATGACAGAAGAACTAATGTAGGAAAATATAATGTAGGTGTTTCCATATAACTTGATCAGCGATATATATATTGATGAAAATGCGAAGTTTATCGTAAACAACTGTTAAACTACATAATGTAACTGTTCGACGGTTTTAGAGTTTCTGAAAAAAAAACGGATTTCCAATTAGTATTACTGAGTTATTTAGACCCTACAGATACTAGCATAGGACTTTATAAAATTCGTTTGAAAATATCTAGCGCAGAAGCCCATCGAATACGAATGTAGAGATTTATGATGATTCTTCTCCATCATAAGTCATTTGCCAGTTTGATTTCAACGACATAAATGTAGTGTTTCCGATAATGATAAACAACGATCTGAAGAACTGAAGATGTCCGAGTATAATGGTTTGAAACATTTATTGAAAAAAAATCCGCTCCAACTTCCGAAAAACTTTCACACACCTCTGCAATTGACGAATCAACTATTTTTATACTTTACACTATAGGCGTAAGGAAAGATCTAGGAGGAGATAAAATCGTAAAAATATTACCATACCAACTAAAAATGGCATATCGAATCATTAATTTCAACAATAATATTTAATAACGTAATGTGACTGGCGATGAAAAGCAGATCTACAACTTTGATAGCAAAATATCATTAGTTATTTAAGGAGATTAATTCATATCGCACATTGACACCAGTCTTGCTGCGATGCATAAGTAATTGCATATGGTACAAATTTCAAGGTGTAGAAAATTACAAGCTACTGAAACTGATGAAATAGCTTCCTTTGATGACATTTGAATAAATTTAATGACATATTGTCGCAGAAAGACCAGCAATAGTGTTACTTATAATGCCATATTCCTGTATGACTGTTTTCGATCACACATTGAAAGAAGCATTAAACATACTTTGTTGCAGCTCGAACGGGAAGATCTACTTTAACGAGCATAATCATGAGACCTATAATTTTCTGTCTACCACTTGTTCATTTCAATGTAATATGAATTAAATGGCACATGGTTTCGAAACGCTGCCGATCGATTATTATATAATGGGATTAAGTGGGAAAAAGTTATAGAAAACGGAGATTCCTCATACGTCGTTCGTCGTTCATCATTCATCAATCGCCATTCGTCATTCGCCATTCGTCATGTGTCATGTGTCATTTGTCATTTGCCATTTGCCATTTGTCATTTGTAATTTTTCATTTGTCATTTGTCATTTGTCATTTGTCATTTGTCATTTGTCATTTGTCATTTGCCATTTGTCATTTGTCATTTGTCATTTGTAATTTGTAATTTGTCATTTGTCATTTGTCATTTGTCATTTGTCATTTGTCATTTGTCATTTGTCATTTGTCATTTGTAATTTGTCATTTATCATTTGCGTTCGTCGTTCGTCGTTCGTCGTTCTTCAATCGCGATTCGTTCGTCGCTGGTCATTCCTCATTCTTCATTTAACCCTTATTGGCCTAACTTAATTATCCAACAAACCTCTAGCTGGTTCCTCTCTACCATTACTTTTCTATGCGGTGAAATAAGTTGATATAAATAATCAACCGCTTTCGCCTTTTACATTTAAAATTTTTTCATTTATTTTATTTCTTAATGTTAGTACTAAATATGAAATTGTTTTCTTATTTGTTAGTTTCCGTATAACTACCAAATAATATGGTCTATATGCCCAGTATATTGCGTATATATGTAAATCGTAACAATGACTCGTAATTTGTCGAAATGTATCGATAATGCAACCATTACCCTGTAACAATTTCTCACGCTTTTGATTTATGCTCTATAACGACAAACAATTTATGGCCTGCTGGACACAATTGCTGGATAATGCGGAACATGACAAAAACGATTTACTGTATTGGACTTCTCCATTTTGTAAAAGAAATTAAGTTCTCGTGACAAAAAATATTATTACACTATTACCATTCAACAAGTTCATAAAAATAACACTATTGATATACAGAATTACGGTTTTAATAAATTAAGACTGTTGTACCGAAATATATCAGTGGTTTGATAGGGTTAGGTTCGTTGTTGATACTATTTTAAAACAGTATACTTTCAGTCTGAAGGGGAACAGTATAAATTTGAAAAAATAGTTTTTTTATAATACTTAAGCTCTACCGTTTAAGAATATATCCTTAAAAGGATTTTTCAAAAATTAGATTATTTTTGAAGATATAGCGGAATTTAGAAACGAAACTTTGAACTCGTTTTTCTCGAATCTACTTTTTTTCGAGACTGTTGAAGTGATATGTGTGAAGTTCTACTGAACCGAATTACTTATATTACCGCGTCACTAAAACAGTCATATCTCCGAAAGTAACTTTTAAATAAGTTCAAAAGGTCCACATTCTTTAACGACTAGGTTTAAAAGATATGAACATTTTTTTCTAGACTAGAACACCCCTTGATGATATTGTAAAACTTCAGAGTTTTCATCACCAAAAGCTGATCTGAGTGATGTTCACAAGCTTTCTGAAGCAAACTTTACGCCATTAAGAAATTTCCACAGGGGCTGAAATAAATGGTATAATATCGAGTTGTGGTTATATTTATATAGTGAATGCATTGTAACTTTCTAGCCAATCTACTTCAATCATTGTCAAGTAATTAAAGCTTTGTGTATAGTGATGGAAGATAATAGTTTCTCCATTCAATTCTGAATCTCTCATTTCATCGCCCAATTCAATCGCGTTAATTGTTTAGAGTAGATAGTGAAATTAATAGTTTGGTCATGTTTCAGAACCTCATGCGGAAAATTTCCTTTCAAATCTCTCCATTTTCTTTGAGGTCAAAATTTCCACGAGTAACAAATTTTGATATTGGCATCAATTTTTTTGGAATTGTTGATGATGGGTTTTGATCAATATATATTATTTTTTAATTTGTGATATCTAGAAGTAAATAATTTTCGGTAATCAAAAAAGGGAATCCTAATTCTATTTAAATAATATGTTATAAAGTAATGTTCAATATGTCATTGTTCTCATAATCAGCAGCAAATTATTCTCGATATTCCAACTATAATTAAAATTTTGTTACATATATTATGAAATATGTAATCATGAAATCATGTAACGTCGAATAAACCTATTGGGTCGGCCATTTACTTATCTGTTCTAATATAATAGAAAGTGCCTAACGTATATCTAACAATGTGAGTGGATCGGTATTATGTACTTTAAAAATTGTGATTACAACTTACAAAATTAGAAAGAACTGTAAGAGCCGGAAAATCTCAGTGATAAGACTTTGAAAAACTCACGGAGTAAGTTCTAAAAATAATTCGAAGGCAATTCGAAGCACACAAAGATGTCAGTTAATTAAGTAATTTTAAGTTACGAAGTTATTTAGCATTCCAATATATTGAATATTTCCTAAAAGTATATTATTTCTACAAGAAACAAAGAGTATGGAATATTTTTTCTACTTTAAGTTCCCGAAAAAAAAACGCTGGTTAGTTAAATAAACTTTTAAAAATAAGCTCTTCCACTTATAAACCAGATACTTCATACATTGTTTCATTGTCAGATTCATATGCTACGTAGCCCCTATGTTAGAACTGTTTGTACCCCTAGAAATCTACAATCCGTTCGTAATTAATTTATTAGGTTGCATATTATTTCTTACATTTTGTATTATTAAATATTCAAAAGTCCAGAAATATTAGGTGCTTACACATTGCAAAAAAATAGTTCAAAATGTTAAAAATGTTAATGAAAAATTCATATAATATATATTAACCAAAATAATCTTCATAGCCACAATTTTACTTCCAATAGTGTTCAACACCTTTTTCCTGTTTTTTCAATAATATATAATGTCACAACAACGATGTTGATTTGGCAGCGATCCAATAGGCGATCATTTTTAGCACTTTTTCAGCATTTCGAAATCAGGAAACCATCAAAATGCTATGTCTATATGAGTCCGCTTCCCATTCGGACTGCAGCAACATATGGTCCACTTCAATGTCGATATGTATAGCCCCCTGCCTAAATACATGACGATTACCTTATGCATTAAACATTCTTGCTGGTCAAAAAATTAAGCCACGGTGTAGAGATTATTTGAGGCTGCATTTTTTGCTCATTCTTTTGGATTTTTCCCACAGTATGCAGGCGCCTGGAATCAATTGATTCATCAAAAGTTTTATTTAAATTTTCATCGAGATCTTGCTGACTGACCGTTTTTTAATTGTATAAATCCAAACGGACAATTGAGGTATGATGGAGGAGAATAGCCCTAAATTTCTTAAAATGATTGATAGTCTTCAGCAACAGATTTCTTGCAATCAATACCTGAAATAATAACATTAAATAAAGAGTATGGGTCCCAGGATTACACTGAATGATTAAATAATATTAAATATAAAAGTTTTATTTATATAAAAATAACTAAATATTAAATATTACGTTAATGCTTGGCATTTCTATCAATAGATACCGTTGACAAATGCACCTAATAATTTTAATATCGAAAAATTTAGAAATAATTGAACTAAAGAAGCTAGACGTTTTATTTTATTTTAAAATGGACCCTAGCCTTAGTTAAGTCATTAAATGAATCGAGTTTAACGTCTACATTAATACTCTCCTCCAACAACATTTTCTGTAATTACTTCCAAACTTTTTTGTTTATTCCCTAAATTAATATAAATTGATATTATTACGATGGCGAACAAATATTCTTCCCTTTGTTCGGTATTGAAGCTGCTTGTTAAAAGCCTATTAAAACTTTTACGAATAAACTTTTTATTGTTTGCGTACAATTATAATTTCATCCTATGAAGGATTTTTTCGTCTGTTATAGTTTATAATTGGCACCAATTATCTTTTATTCGTTATGTTTTCAACTCTATATCTTTACTGGAGTGTATATTTAATTAATAATAGTTACAGAAATATTATAAGTCAAAATAATTATCACTTCATTATAAAAACAAATTAATTTACATAACGAGATTCTTGAATCATTAATAATCATCAGTTCTTTAGTAAATATTATAATAGTAGCATACAAAATTATTCAATGAAAAAAGTCATTTAATTTGAAAAGAGAGTGACCAGAAAAAAATATGTATTGGTTTTGGTACTATTATTTTTTTTATATATAATACCAGCTGCACACGTTGAATTAATACAGCTGTATTAATGAGGAACATAAGACTAAATGTCCCCTTTATAGTACGACCATGTAATGAAATAAACTGACAAATAATTTCGACTATAATTTATAGCAATGCTTCGTAATGTGAATATGTTTAACTTTTTGCTTCCGGGCTGAAAATAAATAAGAGAATGGTTTGTCGACTCTCGATAGCACAATGTACAACTGCGCATGCGAAAACTACGGCAGATCATGTCTTATTCCACACACTTCCTATCATTAACATTGATTTAATCACTGGAGTAGCGGAAGCTGAACTGGATACGCTTAAATTAAAAAATGTCAATTGGAATTATTGGTATCCTTGGAATCAGCACGTCTTCACCTTTGAAGCCTCTTGTGATCAAAATTGTTTCAATACATACAATCTAACCACTACTGTTCCATTGCATAATTTCAGTTGATTTAGATTACGTATTACGACTATATGTGACAATTTGGTACAAACAAAATGAAGCCAGCAACTTTCCAATCAAACAGCATAATCTTAATTGTAGATCGTGTTAGAAGAATTTGAATTGTTTACCCCGAACCGTTGCTTATGATATGTAGACGCTGCACTGGCTGTCGGCAATAATAAATATCTCCATGATAATACACGATTTGTATAAACGTCTATTGCTGGTATTTTTAAAAATATCAGGTATACTATAACGTTATAAAATAGTTAAATATTTTTTACACAAAACAGCCAAAACAATGCGGTTTTTTACCAAGCAAATTATTTACTCAATTAATTGATAATATTCATCAGATTAACGAATGTTTGTTTTAGTTAAATAGTTAAATTAAGAACTAAATGTCAACGTTTTTGAAGAATTCTATCTAATCATATATTCCATTTATTCATATCTTATATAGATATTCTTTAAAGATCCAATTCCAACAACTACAATAACAATGAAATAGGAATTTTCCAAACATGTTTTGGAGAATTAGTCTGAAGTGAGACCATAAATAGGCAGTTGATCTTTATTTGTACAAAAGATATAAGATCTGTTTTATAAATTCTTTAATGCATCATGATATTATTCATCTATAGAGTATTATTTTACTCCAGCAACTGGTGAACTTATTGGAGCTAGAAATTTTACCGTCCATAGGCTTAACAAAGAGTAGCTGGGAAAACGTCCCAGGAAGGTTTGGCTCTGGAGAAATTAACGATGCAATAATGATTTGTTTTTATTGTTGTTAGTTGTTTTAAATTTGTGATGGAAACTCTATTTTATACACCAGCTATTAGGCTTTGATTAGGTTTTATATAATGAGCGATATATTTCGACTGAAGAATAAATACGGCCACTAGGATAGGAAATTTATTATGGATATAACCACTACCATACAACGGCATAGCAACCAATCCAATTCAACGGCAACGGCTTCATTTGTAACAACAAATATATTACAAGGGTTTAAATAAATGGACAATAATAGTACTTAAATAGTAAAAAACAAATATCTGCATTATTTGTTAAAAGTAGAAAGTGTGATGTATAATCAGCCCAATTCATTTGCTCATAAAATATCAGAATTTCAGTCGAAATATTAAACACTGCACCAAATTGAAGTTAATTTAAGTTTCCTCACAAACTTTTGTGACAAAACGATTATAGGCTCGTCAGTAAGCTTAAAAGCCATATGCATTAATACAAACAGGACATATTTTAAAAATAAAAAGTTAACCATACCCAGGGCCAATTAGGAAGGGTAATAACAACACACAAGGAAATATATAGATTTGGTTCAAAAACTAATTCACCGATAATATAAGTACGTTTATAGATTTGAATATTCAGAGACAACACATCTATGGACACGAAATAAACAGTAACAATATTCATAAGGGCATGAGGGTTTCCAAAATGGTCAAAGAAACTAACTATGAACTATGATATGAACATGCATATGAATTTAATATGTTAGAATTATGCATTTATAATAATATTGAAGCATTGATATATTTTTTTAAATTAGAACAGAATGAATATACGTTAATTTTTTTTACAAATGTATATTGCTACCGTCAGTAAATACAGTAATAACGAGATTTAAACTGCTCTTGCATGTAGATATATAAATAAATGGCAAATTCAGTTAGTTTTACTATCTAATAATGTATATTCTGCTTGAGTTCTTGATTCTCTACAAATTGAATGTATTGATTTGAAAAACTCAAAACCGGACTTTGCGTTTGCATTGAACAAGTTGTTAATCGTAGCTTAATAAATTATGAATAATGTACTAACCGGTAATATTATTTCAATTGGCGTCTTTAGAAGCTCTAAACTGATATTGATTGTAGGTATATAATAAAAATGACAATGGCAGTGTAGGTTTATGATAATCTATAAATAACTCCTTAATAAATTATTAACAACTAACTGATCCGGCGAATTTTATAGTACCTAATAGTGAATGTTTTGTTACCTTTTTGCTAAACTTAATTTAGGGTTTAATTAAAGTTATAAAAAGAACACAGCAAATTTATTAAGTTTAAAAATGTATTATCTACAGAAAACAAATATCAATAAATAATAAGAATTAAGTATTTCAATCGCAAAAGCTTTAGCTATATTGAATCTATGTATTTTGCTGCACTGGTTGCATTCATGCCGGTTCTCTTCAGGGAAGCACTATGTGATACTATATTTGCGTTATGTTATCAGGCACAAGATTTAATAAAACGAACGGTTTGCTAACACATGAACAGATCACGTGAAATTAACTGTTAGAAAAACATCTATTTTCTACACTCAGACTACAAACACTCGAAGGGTTGGCCTTAGCCTTGGTATGTGTTCAAGACTAATTGGAAATTGAATTCGTTTAAAAAAAATATTGATCGGGATCATCCGAATCATCGGAATGAAGAATTTAAATCTCACTATTGAATGTTTCTTTAAATATCGCGAATTATGAAACAGATCATCAGTTTTGTTGTAAAATCAAACGTGTTCCATTACATAGTTCTGATTAGTTTAGATTTTTAAGTACCAACTAGTTGATTCTGAATTATGATGTTAAAGTGATCCACTTATTTGTTCTTAACTAACAAGGTTCCTACAAAATTATTTGTTATTTTTTAGCAATTAGCAATAATATTCTGTAACATATAGCATCATTCTAAATTAATCTGTTTCCGAGGCTGGGCATGCCCCATCTTTTAAGCCTCACATACTGTTGTCCTCTCACATCACTCAGTGCCTATATCAGCTCGTTTGTATGTTACACAAATCTCCTCTGATGCTTTATGCTATAATGTATTATTTTCCACTTTACTGTTCACGCACTGAGATCCACATATCTGTATATATGTTACTCATGCTTTGAAGAATATTGAACATGTCCCTTAAATATTTCCAATATTTCTATATTTCGTTTGCGTGTGGTGCTCCTTAAATGAACAACGTATGCCCAGATTGGCTCGATTATGGATTTGTATATCATCATTTTGCTCCCATTGTTTAAACGAGAGTGGCGACCTGTACACTTAGTAGCCTACTGTACAGTTATGAATGCTTCGCTTAGATGTGCTTCTGCCATGTTAGCCCACAATCCTAATAAAGACACAACTATTTTGCATTTATATTTGTTTTTCTTGTTGGAAGTTTTCGTTATATAATTTTCCCTACAGGCAAGTTTCCCTTCTCAGAGTGTACGTAAGATAAGTGGAGTGGATTTGGTTTGCCTTTATTCTCCATTGGTAAAATGATATCTCGTTTTTATTCAGATGGCACTGGTTGGTACTTAGCAGTTTTTAGGTCAGAACGCACTGAGAGGACGATATTGTCGTCAGCCTATGTGGCAGTTATTGTCTCCTTACTATTTGGAAGGTGTTGAATGTAAATCACAAGACCGGCCCCAGTACGCTGCAGGGAAAAACCCGATCGTTTTTTTATGCAAAGCAGAATATTCATAGCCACACTTCGACTGCTTCAACTGAGGTAGGCTGCAAGTACATGATAACATGGATGTGGAAACTCCTGTTTCAGTTTGTATGTCAGTCTATCATGGCAGATTTTATCAAGGCTTGCCTTATGTCCAAAAAGGCAGTAGAGATATACAGCTCATTTTTCCATAATTCTGCTGATGACATCTACAGTGCAATGTACTTGTTCAATTGTTCCATGACCCTTTCGAAATTTAAATTAGTAATTAAGAATTATGTTGTTTAAGTGTTCCTTCATTCTGTTAAAAACTTTAAATTATTTTACCATTTACCGGTAGGAGGACAAAGTATTCCTTTATATCGGCTTTGTGTTTCCGGTCGGATTCAGACAATGGTTGAAATACATTACTTAGATAGTTATAGTTTGATCTTAGTCTTACCATATAGTCAGCAATATTCGAGTAGATAGATCCCTCAGCAATACAACTCTAATATTTTCTGCCAGTTCCTTCACATGGCACTATATATTTGATGATTTCAGGAAAGCGTTTATTTCATCGGCAGCAGTCAATTTTGGATAGACTACAGAATTTGGGAATGGCCAGATAGTATAACCATTGGGCCTCCAAAACACCATTATTGCTCAGGTTTATTATTTATTTATTTAATGTTAAGTCAACTGCTTTCAATCCCAGTTTGAGCGCCAGTGGCAATTTCGGAATATTAAGCAACGCTGCATGTCGGTTATTCAATACATGAAATCATAGCAGCATTTTTAATGCTGAATGAGTCGTAGAGCATCCTTATCGCCGTTATTCTAGAAGAAGTAACTGCTTCCGCATTATCCCATCTCACACGAACAGTTCCACCAGGGTGGACCAGGAAAGTAAACCACCAGTTCCATCATAAATTTATTTTACTAACAACAGGTGTATATTAATTTGCACTGATTGGTCTAATTCATATCTATTATATTCCCGTTTTCTGTTCAATTCTCGATTAAAAATATCATTCTTTGATCTGGTGACATTCATCCTTATGTTATCTAATAAAAGTCTTCGATAAAGAGCAAGTTATGCATCTCATAATTTAATCATAATTCTCACAACCCAACTTTGTTTTACGTTCCTAGATATGCTAGCCGTTAATATCATAACATAGTTGGCCTACATAATTATTCTTCAAAATATTCATGTTATTCTTGACTTCCTGATTTCTCATATTGAATGTGTATACTTGAAAACTTCGAAACTTCTTTATTTACTTGGAGGAACTTTTATTTCATACCTTAATAAATTATAAAAAATAGACGAAATCTATGAAAGAATAATATTAATTTATTATATATTTTTCTTAACATGAATTTAAGGGCAATGATAATATGAAAAATAATTTTAATGTAATAAAAGTTTTTTAAGACATTGAGAAATTAGGTCGTCGAAACAATTCCAGTAACTTGGTTGAAACTAAGTCAGTTCCAAAGACAGTGTTAGATTTTTTTTTGAAAACAAAGAAGGTATGGCGATACAATGGCGAAGCAATAATATGAAATTGCCCCAAATTTGTTTCGAACGACATCGTCCGCCTTCCGTGACAGAAGTTAATAAGTCGACTCGTTCAGCAAATATCCGTTATTTTTATTATCGGACATTCTGCTGAGTGAGTTTCGTAGCTGCCCCGAAATGCCCTTTGTAAAGGGACCGCCCGTTGTGACGACCTGGCCCCGCATACACCCAAAATAGAATCCATTAGGCCCGCACTGACAGGCTGACAATATTTATGGACACTTAAGGTTTTTGGGTGTACCTGTAGAAATTAGAATGGCGCTGGAAATAATGAAATTGGCCGGGAAACTACGCGGCGAAACTGGAAATAAAACAGCCATTACATGCCCTGATTGAAGGCAGTTATTAAATTCTAGAGTCATTATAAAACAAATATTCTTTGTGGCAAATATGTTCAAAATCGACTGTACTGTATCATAAAATTTAAAGCGACGACTATATTTATTAAAAAATCTATCATATTATAGTGATGATACCTAACAATTTATGAACACCTCAATACATTTTAAATAATATTTTGACTGGTAATATCAATTCGATGAGTGACTTGAAGTTTAGCTTTAACAGGATCTATAAATAATACTTTAATAAATTATGAACAACTAACTGACCCAACGGACCTTTTACCATCTAACAGCCAATGAATGTAACAACAATGTCGTGTTACCTTTTTGCTAAATTCAGTTTAGGATTTAATTAAGGAAATAAGATTAATAAAACGAATTTGATTTGTTACGTTTAATAATTTATATAAATAATATATATAAAGATAATAAATAGCAATAAATTCACAATAATCAAGCTTTTCAATGGCGATATTGAAGATATATATACATATATTTTTGCATTGGTTGCACTCAAGTTGGTTCTGTTTTGTGAAACACCTATTTATATACGACATATTTGTTTTGTTATCGGGCGAAGGAATAAATAATGCGGACGGTTTACCAGCACATCTATAGCCTGAACAATTATAGATTCTTATTAATTACTTCAGTAACTATAACTTTCACTCTTAGAATTACTGTTCATGTCAGTTACCAATTTGCTAATTTCTAATCTATCAAACATATTTCCGTCATATATCAATTTCGACCTATTTATCTTATGGAGCTTATCTAAACTGAAGGTATTATCGTAGGCAATGCTCCTTTCCACTGTGTATCTTTCCTTGGGCTTCTTTTTAAATAAATTAAATTAACTTGAATACAAATATTTAATATATATTTAACGAATGGCCAAACACTAACTCTGGTCCAGGAATAAAGCCAAGCCTTTTTTCACCATGAACACTAATATACCTGAAATGAATTATTAAAAAATGTTATGAGCAACAAAATCAAGACAAGAGTCGCCCAATGTTTAATTTTCAAATATTGATGTCTTGTCTAGATATATATAAATTTAAATAATAAGTTTTCCTTAGTTTTATTATTCGCTTTTGAAAACAGCATTCTTTTAAAAAGCAATGTTTGGACGTTCCTTTAGATCTTTTCATGGATTATCGTGAAACCATTTAAATCCTATCGTTACACCATATATATCCCATCTTAAACCTTGAGGAGAAGCTGCATATCATTAAGTTTTCTATAAATATTCCAAACTAATAGCTTTATCTGAAATAATTGTGTTAAATTATGGTTATGTCGAAAAAGGTACGCATTGTTTTTGTGCAAATTTTTTGTTTCAATGATTCGGTTACATGTTTCGACGCATCAGGCAACATTCCTCTTTTAAGTAGGATAATAGGAATTATTAATTTTCTTTAATTACATCTTACATCAGATATGCTTAGTACAGAACTAATTAGAAAATTAATTTATTACTACTATTCTGTTGTACTTGTATTAAGATGTATTTCACAAAAATTATTAAAATGAAAAAGAAAAATCCGCTCCGAATATAAAAAGTATTTTATATTTTTACAAATCATTCAGTTCTTGATGCAGCCACGTTTTCATGAAGACTAATAGCACCAAGGCCTCTTAATTTTTGTTTAAGATCTGTTCTGTTCGAAGTTCTTCGAATACGTTTAAGCATCCTTTCCATAGTTTAGGTTTTTTGGGACTGTCTTTGTTAATAAAATAATAAATTAAACATTTTTCACCGGACGGAAATCTTTTCCATCCTTAATATTTCTTTTACTTAAAAAATAAGGAGATACTAATATTCATATTGAAAATATGATTAGTAAGGAGGATGCTCTATTACTATAATTTCAGATAACATTACTCACTGATAATGAGTTACAGTTGTATGAACTGATGTTTTTTCATGACGCAAAGCGATTTACTATCTTGACATCTGATTAAATACAATAAGCAAACAATCATATAATAAAATTGAGCAGTAAATGTCTTATGTTGTTATCAGAGTTAGTTATTAGAGTTAGTCAGAGTATGTTAGTTATCAGAGTATCAGTCCTAAATATACTGCCTACAAAACTTTATGTATGGCTTTATGCTTGTTATTTTTTGTATCAATTTAGTCGCATTTTTAAGATGCTGTTTTAGAGGATTTAAAGGAGAAGAAGAAGAAGAGAAATTTCTTATTTAAATTTGACATACTTAATTAAATTGATAAAAAGCATAGTGTGGCACATATTTCAAACATTTTAGTGACTTGTTTTACTTGATTACTAACATTTCTCTTCCCAATAATGCGAGCTTGACCAATATATAGCATATGCTACATAATATAGTTACACTAGCCAGAAATTACCACTAATACAAGCTCTTACTATATCAAATACATATATTTACACTACCATAGTTAGTCCTATACTAATTGTAAGTATTTGCATCTGATATTAAGGTGCATATTTTGGCTCAGCAACTCCACTCTACCAATAAATATCCTAAAATCCAAAAAAATTTTAGTCATGGTATAAAAACTATCCACGGTCCTGGATATTAGGTCTATCGAAAAGCCACTAACCAACTTAAAGGCCCTCCCAGAAGACCACCATTTCCTTCTTTCTTCCATCATCGTTCTTCACCACTCTGGTTACTGCCGTGATTGGGACGATCATTCCTTGATCGATTTTACACTGCTACCTAGAGGCATTTATAATCACAGTTACAAAATACATCCATGTCCTGCGGAATTCGAACTCAAAAATATCGCAGCAGTAGTCAGTGTGTTTTATACGAACAAAGACACATAGGAGGAAATACAGTGCCGCAAAATAAAATAATGTTATAATTATCTAAATATATTCATATATAACTGCGGATTCACTTTATGCAACACATATTTATGTAAAACCGTAAAAATCAGTCCCATTCGCGGTCTTAATACAAAAAACCAATTTATATTTTAATGGTGGCCTCTCCTTTATTATTTCATTTCCTACCCGGACAGCAAAAAAAAAACAAAAAAGAAAAGGCGGGAATAAGTTAATTTAATTTTCTGCCGTCCTAATGGAATCGTTTAGCTTAACTGGTTAATTTGCAGTTTGGGCGGGATTTATGTAAATTAGAATCTTAGGTTTAGCGATCGAAAGACCAGCCGCGTTGGTCTAAAACATGATTAAGTTTTTGAAATAAGGCTTTGTCCCAAAAACTGGCAAATAAATCCTAATTCCCTTTTGGTGAAAAATAATTACAATAAATTAGAACCAAAATATATCATTGAAAGTGATTAATAATCATGATAAAAGCAATGTTTTTGAATCGCTAATAATTAAGTTCTCGTCTTCAGTCTAGCAAAAAATATCCTATAATCTAAAAAATGTTTAGTGATGGCAAGAAAGCCCGACTTCATATATTCTTACAGTATAACATCTTAAATTTTTTGTAGGCATTTAGGTGGTTTTTGTTAATTTTGTATTTATTTATATCAAAAATAAAAAGGCCGTTTTTACCAACTAAGGATTATCTGGACTAAAAGTACTACTTAACGTGTACTCTGAACTACGGTCCTAGATATTAAGACTATTGACAGGCCCCTAACTAACTTGAAGACCATCCATCCCGTCTTCACCAATCTGGTTATCAGTAATTAAGTTCAATGAAATTTAATTAGAATATTATTAGAATGATGGTACATTTTTGTTGTGAATGGGTAATACCATTTTGTATTTGCTAACGTCGAATAGAATCACAATGAGATATACACCAGGTGGCATCAAAAATAGAGTTATAATAGAAGTATTAATAATGAACTACTATATAAGAATAGATTTAAATAAAATACTTATCTGATATAATCTCATCAATATATAGAGCAAATCAAAATAACATCATTTTCAATTTTGATATACATTTTTTTCACCTTCTAGTTTAACTTATTACTACATATTGCTAATGGAGAAAATGCTACTTTTTATAATGTGGCTAGATGTTTATAAAAATATAAAATTATTTTCATTGGGCTTTTAAAAATTCGTACAAGAAACTATAAACAGTCATGGGTTGTCTCTGCAATTAGAATAGAGAAATAGAGTTTTGCGGGAGATAGAGACTCTGGGAGTGGACTGGGATTTTCGTATTTGGTTTAGCTACCGGGGTTAGTGGATGGGTAGGGATTTAGTCAAGTTATTATCGTGTTCTAAAGCGCCTAGGTAGAACGTTACACTGAGCATGTTCGTGAAATATTTCACGAATGGGATGTCTGATTCGAGGTGAGTGTTCATGTTCCTCATAAACCATGGGGCATTGAGTAACGCGCCGACTTTTTTGGACTGGAACACTTGGAATAATGCAAGTTGTCTCTGAGAGACGTACCTGTTCTACACCTGTGCTTGTGCTTCGTAGAGGCAAACTGAGAAGTAGTATCTTGTTGGGAAAATTATCCCGCCATATTTAATTGGAATTACTTCCTAATATTACTGCTTATTCTATACCAATTATTATAGACGTGCATTTATTCTTTTGGAAGCTAGTCAGAAGGTGCAAAGTTACAATGTCATTCCTTACTGTTGTTGCTTAATTTGAAAAATTATACTGCCAATGCCTGTTAAATACATTAGAAAACCATAGATATTTATAGTAACGCTGCTTCTACATATCTTCATTACACGTTTTAGTCTCAACGACTTGACAGTTGTGATATTGATTATTTACATTGATTTATATTGATTATTTACATTATATATTAGATGATTAAATTAAAGTTAAGAGGTTGTTCATAGCCACAAAGGGTTGCTGTGTATATGGTGAGACTAGAAAGATGTAGGGTAATAAAGACTGTCAAAAATTGAATGAAAGGCCGGCAATGGACAAAAATGATATTGCTGTAATGTATTGCTGTAGTAACATATAAAAGACATCATTTTCCAAGATAACGCTTGAAAGAGCTGTGAGGAGTGACACACTGTTGCAGCTCGAATATGAATTACTGCTACACTCAGCGTACTCACTACCTTACAGAAGATCGATATAGTATGGCTTGGCTACGGTGTCGATACGCTAAACAAGTACAGAAATAGTTCGATGATTGGATCCGCGAAAAACCAACATTATACTTTCGATACGATTGTTGGGCGATTAACCCGCGATTTCGGTTCACCAAATAATAAACTATGTTTTGAACTGTTTATGGACTTTATTCGCTTATTTTAATTTTTACACATTACATATGTTACCTTAAACGTTTACATTCTTGTTCTATCTTACAATGCTTACCGTTTTTCCGTTTATATATTAACTTAACCTAACTTTTCACAAATGTCAAACACTACAACTAATCACGTCGAGGATATCCGAACTATCTTACCTATCGAGGAAAGAAATATTGCCCATCGATGTGAAAACCATATATAATAAATGCGCCTTTACATATAAAGACGCAACAACGATATCGCCATACTTCCAGAAAAATGGATAGCCAAATTAATAATAACGATATATTTTATCACTTCTTAAAAAATGATTATTTTAAGTTCAAAATATGAGAACACATGAATGCCCTTAATAGGTTGATTAAGAAATAATACTTGCTAATATAAAAAAACGTTTCTTTATACGAAGTAATTTTAAACGGTGATAAAAAGATTAACATGTTTAAAAACAAACCGCAGATAATATTTTGAAACTTTGCAATGGACAAAAGGATGTATCAGTCCGTAAATTATCCGACCCAATCTTATTGTATTATTATAAAAAAATTGTATATATAGTACAATGTACTATAATGTAATATATAAATAGTACAATACAATGAAGCAATTAAATCTTCGTTATTAAATCTGAAAATTAGAAAACATATAATAACTATTTCTTTTTTAACCAGAGTCACCATCGCTAGAAAAACAATAAATATTTATTAAGCATAAAATGAGTTTCGGAGCCGATTGAAGTTCCCAGAGATTCGCTCTCCAAATAACACAAACATTTTGGAGAAAACCATAACGAACTAGCTCAACAGTTAATATTTACTCTTTTAAAAAGGAATATATCCTTTATGCTGATGAGGTTTCGCCGAATAAAATTCCTCTACTTTCTTTCACATTCCATGTTTTTCTTTGATATGTAAATACGAAAAGAGATTAAAAAAATGTGTTTCGAAGTGAATTTGCCCTCGGGTGAGTCCCAAATAGTCCAATGCGTTTCTGGTAAAGTGGTCCTATTTTGAATATCTTTGATGTAGACATATCATTAATGTCGAAGTCGCCTTTTTTATCTGGGAGAATTGTAAAATTTTATTTGTATTTATAGAAATCAACCAGATGAATCATTTATATATTTTATATAATTTCGCAGGGGTCAAAGAGGATTATTGTAAAACAAATAACATAATTTATATTCATATAACAAATAACGGTTTTCAATAACTGAACTAAATCAATTCAAATAAAATATTTTTAATATAATTATCAAATCAGGTAAATAATTATTAATTATTTTATTAATCATTAATCTTATTTTAATAATACATTTTCAGTATCGGTTTGTATATTTCAGTATAAAATTTGTTATATGATATATTATTTCAGTTTATCTGCGTTATTTACCTACTCTGGATAGTTATATAAACTACAAGTTTTATAATAACTACATCTTACATTTAGGTTATCTTCTATATTCATGGCATTTCCATCTTTCATATTTTGTTGATCTTTACAAATATCTCCGTCATTAGAAAATTACAAGTACAAACGATATATACATATATAGACATATAATAGTTTTTTATTCTTACCTTATTCTGAATAATCAGTATAATTATATAATCAGTGTCTTCTCTAGCCGAGAACTAGCTACATTATCTGCAAAATAATTAGTTGCCCATTATCTTCTTATATATGTATACAAATTCACATGATTGCACAGAGTATTCTTTATCGTATACTCTGGATAGATACAGACATACCTATATACATAAATCTTACACACTCTGCAATACAAAGTTTTACAATAATTCTTGTAGATTTGATTGCATTTGCATTATCTATTTTGTTGTAATATTTGACAAATTTTCCTGTATGTAATTTATACTTATTTTTTTGTACGTTCTGCTCTCATATGGGACCTAATAATTATACTTTCTATGTTCAATATCCTTATCCAAGTTATCAAATCTACCAGATCATTTAACGAATCTAATATTTTTTCAATTGACACCCTAGCATTCCTTCTTAGTGTATTTGTTTTCGATACTTTGTTCAAAGATTCTATTGCCATATTAGTATTGATTCGAAATATCTTTTAAAATATCTGTAAAATCAGAAAGATATAAGTATATAGACAGAAAATAGACAGAACACGTGTACACACACGATGATGTTTCATTCTTACCTTTACTATAATCTTCAAATAAGTTCGGATTTCCATATTATTTAACATAAAAATATATCCTGTGTTCCATAACAATCTACAAAATTAGTGTTATAAAATGATCGTATTTTACTAATAAGTCATACCTTACAATTATTTTCGCATTATCTGCCGCTAATTTTGCCTATGAAATAATTATATTACCTCAACAAAATGTAAATACAAAGTTAACCTAAAAATGACCTTCTAACTACAATTGTGGTAAACAAGAAGGCGTAAATAGAAAGGGACGCGTAGTTGTGAAAACTCACAGGTTAGATTACATCAAGTGCGCATGTGCAGTTCTAGCCAATCGAAACATGTATGTATGTTTTTTACTATCGTCTATATACAATCACCAACACTTCCATACCTTGGAGGGATTCAAAATGATGCCTATGGTAGTACTAGGAAACCGGATTCCAAGCCGGCTAAAGTAATTGTTTTGTTCAATTAATCTGAAAAATACCCTAAAACAAATAATCATTATCGCTAGGATAAAATATATCAATTACCATTCCTAAAAGAGTTTTCAACTTTATGAACTATTAAAAATTTTAATAAGTGCGGGTTTAATTTCGCTATCTTTATAATCAAAACTTTTTAACTAGATAAACTTAAAGTATCTCATTTTGTCGCATTTTCGTCGCAACTGAAAAATAAAATAAACAAAGCCTATATAGTGAGGGAGATAAAAATTAAGTATTTTCTAGCGAGACGATGTAGTACTACTATCGTTGTTAGTCTCGCTAAAACTCGAGAACGGCTGGACCGATTTGGATAATTTTGGTCCTGAATTATTTGTGAAAACCCATGGAAGGTTTAAAAGGTGAATAAATATGAAAATGCTCGAAAATGAATAAAAACTTTGTGATAGTGACATTTAAAATTAAGTGCTGTTTTTTTTGTAGATTTTTTGTGATAGTGACATATTATTGCTAAGTGTGCGAAAACTTTTCTCACTTTGATTATTTACAAGTTACTTTCTGCTAAGTGCGCGAGAACTTTCCTCAATTTGATGAATTTATGATGCCGATGAAAAGACAACCTGACTTAGGTCGTCGCAGTTAATCAAATGTGTGAAGAGCTACCTCACATGCTAACCACACTGATGACCTGAGATAGACAGATCAAGAAAATATCGTTTTGCTATATCAGAATTGCATTCCTTAGAGAGAGACAATGAAGTAGATAGGTTTAGAATGTTACAAGTTCATGCACATAAAAAACAATAACAGCGAGCACGACATAATGAAATTGAGGGATTCCGCTGACGCAGTGCTTCTGTGATCGAGCTGCATTCCACTATGACGGCGCAATAAATTATTATGTCGACAAATCGGTAACAATTGGGGAAATGACAATAATTTGTAAATATTGCAAGGCATTAAAATACAGTGATGAATCTTACTGGATTATGTTGTGCTGGAGGCAAAGTAAAATTGTCACAATTGGTCCTACCACCAGATCTTTAAGTTTCTGAGATTGGAAATGATTCTAAGCACTTCTTGGTCAACATTCAGAAATGTAACAGCTGTTTCCAGATGACATCATTTGGCGCTACATATATTATACAGGACAACTTCATGCACATTTTCCCACAGTTGACCCAAAATTGCATGCAATTGTTACCAAACACATGATACATAGACCTTGCGGAGGTTTCAACTACAATTCACTCTGTATAGTTGACGGAAAATATTCCAAGCGATACCCTGGTGACCTGATTATTGAAACCATAACGGCAAATGATGTCTGTAAATATTTAATTGAAACTTTATGATTTATAAACTTATTTCAGGAAAATTATGATTTTAAGTATGAAACACCATGTGTAATTCATCGAAAATAATAATAAAAATGTATTCATACCGAGCATTTATTTTACTAATTACAGATTATTAAGTCTTTTATTTATCGATTGAGGCAGTACGAAGTCTGCCGGGTCAGCTAGTATTATATAAAGCACTTATAATTATTTGACCATTGAAAATACTACCATCTAATGGACATATTATTGACAAAGCTTGTTTTATATAAAATTTTTATTAATATGTGGCGACCGCCACGACCCTTTAGGCCTCCACGAATTTATCAACAAGTACAAAGGTTGGCAACGCCGGTGGATTGGTACCATGCAGTTCCAGGCTATAAAAGACCATTACGACGACGTCTCGCTCTCTTTGCTTTTCTTCATCCCCTTGTAATAGTACCACTTCCACAGCGCTACCATACTTCCTCTACCTAACCTAATATCCTTTCAATTCTCCCGTCGACCACATGTATGATTTAACATTGAAATAAACAGTATTTCTTCAACCAGTGTTTTCAGTTCTCGTACAAATTCCTTCCAAAAGACAGTAGTGAGTGTTCTGACAAATAATCACAGCGGCAGCCACACATTTCGACCGACTGACCGACCCGACGAACATTCCTACAAATATATTATATATAATATTAATATATTTCGCGTAATAAAATTAGGTTAGATCTAGCATTTTAAGAATATTGAAACAACGTTTGTCACAAAAGTGTCACAATTATTTTTCTGTTTTTAAGTTACCAAATTAAGTTTCAAAATTAATTTAAGAATAACAAAGTTCTTTGCTTATTATGTAAATATACTCAACACGTGTAGGTACAGAGGTGGAATTGCTTATCACCAATAATTTAATGCTATAGAAACAAGTATTCAAGCCAACCTTGATTTATGAAACGGCCCCGGGAATAGTCAGAAAAATCAAATATATGTTTATTGTAAGCACTTATATAAATGTGAAAATAATACGACAAAAATATAATTGGCGAAATGCAAGGCAACTGTTAATTCAGAAAAGACAGAAAAATTCGAGAGAGAGAGATTTGAATTATACAGTATTATTCTTCTATATATATAGGTTTAGCAATTATTCTTAAAAGATGTACATATCTATTCAGTACGCTGGGTGTGGTCCAACTTCATTTTTAAACTGCTACATCGTATTCTTCGCAAAGTATTGCCGCGTGCTGCCATGTTAAAGGATAACTTTGTGTCTGTTCGTCTTTAATAATCCAACCATATACACAGAAAAATTCTATAGCTTTAAATATTCAGCCGAATCCGCCCAATCATTCGACATAATACAGCACAATGCTGTTTCGGTGACAGGACCGTTTTGCCTTTCTCCAGGTAATCGATGTGGATAGCTCTTCTAGACTAATGCAGTTCCAGGCAGGTAATGTGGTACATAACATGCAAATGTTTACAAACAGTTGACTAATCAATTACTAAGCCATCTACTCAGCATTCGTCCAATAAAGCATGCAAATAATTGTCTCTTAACTTTAACATTGACATCAAAATTAGCAGTTTCAAATTATTGAAACCAAAATTAGTAATTAGGATATGATGGAGTATCATACTCATAAGTTTCTATATATACATTGAATAATCCAACAATACTAATTGGGCAACTGTTTTTTTATATGATGAAAACTATTGAATTATCGAAATACATGCAAATATCAAATAATAGAACATTTTAGCATATACGATAAATATTACTGCACGTTCGCCGGGTCACTGTTTCGACAGTTCCTTGGTCTCTGGTATGTAGTAGAATATGCTAAACTGCAGGTAATGATGGAATATTGTGCGCATGTACCAAATATTTGCGCTTATCCTTTCTCCACCCACAGTATATAATCAACCATTTTAAGATTAACAGTTGGTCGAGTCAAAACAAATAACTCAAGTAGATTAAAAGTAGATTAAAAAAATTATTCAATTCAAATTTTGTGCTATATTAACAGGTTTATGACACTAATAATTGAATTGTGTTATTCTTAGTATTGAAGCATACATTGATTTTAAAATATGGAAGAACAAAGGTTAGGGAATGTAAGGTTAAGTTTTATAATATTAAAATATCCAAACAGCTTCAATTTTGTTTATAGTGTTATAGTGAGAATATTAAGTGCCAAACTTGTAACATAACATTTTGAACATTCACCACGATATAGCTACAGATTTCAAAACGGTAACAAGAAGCAAAGAAGGTAATTACTCTTTTTTTAAATAAAAACGTTCCAAAGGGTATGACAGATATAATATACAATTGTACTAGAAGTAATATTAAAGGCAATTATAACTTTTATACACATTTTCTTGTAATTAACCATCCATTCGTTTTAGGTTAGTAAATGTACAATACATCAATTAAAAGATAATCAGTTCAGTAGTCGATTCATTACTGGGGATTATCCATGAAAAATAGTAGCAAAAATTGCGGTAACTGATAAAAATGTCTATAATTCAATCATGATATATTTTAGTAACAATTTAAATTTTTTTATGGGTGAAGTTATCAGGGCAATGCTGATGAAAGTTAAATTAGAAAAAACGAAAAAGTTGGATAGGATTTTGTAAAATGCAAGAGTAATATAGAACAAAACATTGAAAGGACCAAACTTACCAGTAGAAATTGATCTGAATCAAGTAAACTAAACCTATAACATTAATCATCAATAAAATCAAAACGATCTAAAGACTAGTAGTCTGAAGGTGGAGGAGTGAAACAAACAATGAAAAAAATAATATATTTTTATAATAGAGCATAGGTATATAAATTATTGTTTTGTAAAAATAATGATGTATTGACTAGTGACTTCTTTCAGGTGAAAAGTACAATAGTGTGCAAGATGAAGATTTTGCTTTGAGATAACTGAATTACATATACAAATGTGATTTCTGGACTTTTCGTAAATATTAGATAAATAATGTTAGATAATATCAAGGTTTTATGTTAATATGGTTCAACGACAAACGACAGTCATCCGGGTGGATTGCACACGATGAACCCGCTCCAAAGCGTGGAAAAATGCAACAGTCTGCTGGCAAGTTTATGGCGTCTGTATTTTAGGATGGGCATGTAATAATTTTCATTGGCTACCTTGAAAAAGGAAGGACCATCAACAGCGACTATTATATAACGTTATTGGACAATGCTCTAATAACACCAAGACAATGCACCGAGACACAAGTGAGTGAAAACGATGGCAAAAATCCATTTCCTCAACCACGGTATTCTCCAGATCTGGCCCCCAGCGACTATTTCCTGTTCTCAGATCTAAAAGAAAGCTCGCTGGGAAGAAATTTTAAACGACTTTTAACGAATTTTAACGCCGAAACGGAGACCTATTTTGAAGCAAAGGACAAATTGTACTACAAAATGGTATCGAAAAGCTGGAGGGTCGCTATCACCCTTCGCTATCGTGTATCATCCTTGAAGAAAATTATGTTGAATAAAAAAAAATAGTTTTGCCAAAAAAATTATTTTACTATGGTAGGCCCGGGGGCTTTTCAATTGACCTGTTAGTTTTAATATAAAACATTTCTATCTACTACAAACATATGAACGAGCATAGTTTTAACAAGGGAACATTTTATTACATGTGATATATTTCAAAAATTTTACTAACTTTTAAAATAAATTGTTTCCTTTCATAAATATCAATTGTTATTAGTGATTAGTGAAATGTAGATAACATTGTAAATATATTATAAATTGGCGCTTCTTTGGAGTTTATTATATCGAAGTGTGATAAAGTTATTACAGGCCAGCCATATATACTGAATAGTATAATTTAAGAATAACAAAACCCCCGATAAGTTATTATTATATTCTTCTTGTATTTTCCAGTTTTATTTGCTGAAACTACAAAATTATTAGAGTCATAAAGAAGCACATACACAAGCAGAGCCCCTTCGCTGTTCTCTCCGGAATAAGAAAGTGGCTTTTGTATTCGAATAGCTCCGTAATAAAAATATTCGCGTTTATAAATTTAATACCGTGATGTATTTCAACAATTCCCTCTGGGCCATCTGTTTTGCAAGCATATAGAGCTTTAAATAAGATATAGTGAAATAACTTAATAGACAATGCCAGTGTCACTTCTCTTTATCCAGGAGTATATATAATTTCTCCCTCATTAATTAATTTTGTATTGTATTGTATCACTAATAGTGTATCATCAAAATGCACAAACTTAGATGAACTAACTATATTGATTGATAAATATGTTAAAAATATTGGTTATGGAATAGTTAAATGGAAGAAGTGATGATTAAATTGACTGAAAAATATAAGATTGAACTCACTTATCGAGATATAATAGGACATGGATCAATATTATTATTAGTCGTTTGAAAAATTAATTTAGCTTTTAACGATTTAAAGAAAAAGCATCACAAGTTTATTCAAATTTATTTTTGCTCAGCGAATAACACCTCACAAATTTTCGCTACATAAAGAAGATCGATGTCAATTTAAACTTCAACAAAACGAAAACCATGTTAAAATAACTATGGTAATCACTTACATTTTACCAAATGGATATTGATAACATGTGTTTTCTAAGAATATCAAAGGAAGAAGGAACGAATGATAAAAATTCATTATGCATTTATCATTATAAGTTATAAAATTAAACTATTTTGTTTAACGGAAGGAAATCTTATATTTTATAAACTTCACTCATCACATTTTAAAGGAGACACTAATAACCCTTTTTTGGATAATCAGTAGAATTGAAATTTTGCGTAGCTTATTAAATATAAACATTTTACTTTAAAAAGTATTTTATTTTATGGAAAGGATTGGCAAATTTTAAACAATGAACACAAAACGATAAAACGATACTTATAACACAATTATTCGAAAATTCAGAACAATCAAAGAATTTATTTCTAAATATCAAATAAGATAATAATTACATAAATGTATTACATTGTATTAGCTTATTATCTATATTCAATGCTTGATATATTAAAAGGTTATTGTATAATAATCTACAAGAATTTCCATGTCTTGTATGTTCAGTCTGATAATTATTTTAAAGCGGCCTAATGGGTAAGTTTAAAGGATACATTACCAACTTTCCAGTAAGACTGTTAACTATACTAATTATCTGAACTTCCTCAAAGAACTATCTAGAACGTAACATGAAGAGTTGTTGATAAGATTATGGTAAACATCAAACTTTCGTAATACTACAAAGTAGATATTTTGTTGCTCAATAGATTTCTATAGGTGGAAATAGTAATTTAATATACTATTACAGCCTGTTTTGTTACATTCAGGTAAATATAAATTAATTATATATTAAACTATAATCTAATTGTACTGCTAAACAAAGTAATTAATGAAATATAGAATACATATTAAAATTTTGAAATAAATCATTAAAATATAATATACAATACACTAGATTAGAATAAAACAAAAAAAAATAAAACAAAAATATGTTTAATGCCTCTCAGTAAACAACTTTTATTAATTGGTGTTCTATATTAACATTCTATATTAGGTATATTAATCAGTAAAAGTAAGTTAAAAACGGTGAATCTTTACTTACATCCTGGGCAAAAATATGTTATAGCTATTTTGTAACCTGAGAGCATTCAATCGCATCTTGTAAAATTCTACCCAACTGTCAATATTCGCCAGATACTGCTCTAACCAACTACTTCTTATCCCTCTCGACCCCTCATGTCCTAATGAACATCGCATTTCTTATCATAAAAAAACAAATATTTTAAAACCCAAAACATGTGTTCAAATTTAATGAAAATATGACTTTTATATTTTACATTGTTCAAGTAACTAAAATAAACTAAGCTATATATTTCCAGATTAATAATATACCAAAAAGCGTTAAAGCATTAATTATTAAACATTGAGTTTAAATAGTTTTAATGGTGATGGATCTCATTGTTTCGAAGCTACAAAAAATACTTTAGGCCACCACATTCACCTACAGCAAGTTCAAAGGTTGGCAACGCTGGTGGATTGGTACTATGCGGTTCCCGGCCATAGAAGACCACTACGACGACGTCTCACTCCCTTCTATTTTTTTCTACCCCCTTGTAACAGTGCCACTTCCACAGCGCTACTGTGCTTCCTTTACCTTAACCTAATATCCTGTCCATTCTCCCGTCGACCCATAGGTATCACTAAAATCAAAATACACCAGTATTTCTTCAGCCAGTGTTTTCAGTTCTCGTGCGAATTCCTTCCAAAAAATAGCAGTGAGTGTTCGGACAAACAAACGCATCGACAGCCACACATTCCGACCGACAAGACGAACATTCCTACAAATTCAATCAAATATCGTACTAACTTAAAAATATTAAATCAATTTTTGCTAGCCAGTAACTCTAACTGCAATCAGTTTTTGAGTAAAGTTGCTAAAATCATTATGTGTTATTCCTGTATGTCTAATTTCAAGCTTGAATACATTTCCGATGAATTAAAACAATACAAATTATTACAAAATATTTTTTACATTTTGGTAAAGAATATTTTCAATCTAGAAATAAAAACCATATAACATGGTCACCTGATACAGACGATCCTTTTAAAAAGGAAGCTATATTCCATTTAATAAAACGGTGAACTCACTTAAATATATGATCTCAAAACTTCGCAATATTACCGCATCACTTCTGAGTTTTAATTTTTGTTGGCTTCGACATATAGCAAAATTATAATCTAAATAAAGTAATGGAACAAAGATAATGTTATCAAATATAATTTATTTTAACATTATAGTACATTTAATGCATTTATTATCGAACGACTTAAACTGTAGTTAATCATATATCTACAATAGTTTATAGGTTATAGTTGTTTTAATACATAGACATTAAACTGTTTTCCAAACCACCTATAAGGTAGTAATGTATTTTACCTATTCTCATTAAAGAGTATATTTACCTCTTTACGTTTAGATACTGCTTCCTTCGTAGAAGTGTTTCCTTATTAACTCATTTTGATTTCACTATATTTCTATATTTCTGTATACTCCCTAACGTATTATCAACATATATATATATATATATATATATATATATATATATATATATATATATATATATATATATATATATATATATATATATATATTTGTTCTGGCCTAAAAACCAGGCGGTGGAATGCATGACGCATACCTGGTCGCGGAGACTTGCCCTGGAGTGACAAGTTGGACCGGGTTATGTGGGACTGCCTCTGGGCTTACCAATACACTAAACCGAAACCGCCCCACAGTTGACCCCTGTGGATCACTACTGCTACTGCATTAAATTTGGGGATATGGCACCCGCTGATCGGGCAGCCGTTATTGGGCACGAGGGCCCGGCGATTCTATTGATTCGCAAACCTGAGTTAACACACAACTGGGTACTGTTGTATGGGGGCAAAAGTTATGACTATAGCGACGGATGAGGTCGTTTCAGCCTGGAAAAGGGGGGAAGCTTGGTGGTGACGCGGTGCTAAGCTCCCAGCATGTCGACCAGCTCGCGAACAAGCGCGTTTTCAGAAGAACTTGAGCTGAGTTGTTGTTTGTGGAATGTTGAGATATGAAGTGCTTGATTTCTGGAGTGTCAGTTTCCCTATGAATTTGATTATTTCTGACAAACCATGGAGCGTTTAATATTCTCCTAAGGAGCTTATTTTGGAAAACTTGAAGCCGTTTGACCTGGTTGGGTGTAACAAACTTGAAGTAGACATTAGATCCGTAGAGGAGTACGGACCGAATTAACATTTGCAAAATAAGCATTTGATGGAGATGGGAAGTCTGCTAGAAGGGCAGATCAGAGAAGATAGCAGGTTTGCTATCCCGGAACCTTTTTGGATTGCTTTCTGGATTTGAGAACGCCAACCGAACCGCCGGTCGAAGTGGAGACCTAGGTACGTGACGTTATCCAGCCATGGAATTATTGCGGTGTCGATCTTGAGTTGCGAGACGCGCAGTGCGTAACGCTTCTTATGGAAAATGATGGCCTGGGTTTTCAGGGGGTTGATTTGCAACCTCCAGAATTTGAACCACTTGACCGCATGATCGAGCTGCTTCTGTAAACGTTCATGAATTGTAACTTCGAACCTAGCGGCCGTGAAGAAAGCAGTGTCGTCAGCGTAAAACGCGACGTCAATGTGCTCTTTTCTCGGCAGATCTGAAATAAAGACGTTAAATAAGGCTGGGGCCAGCGGGGAACCTTGAGGTAGGCCAGCATCGATTTGTTTACGACTGGAAAGTGATTGCCTGATCTTGACCTGGAAAGATCTGTTTGAGAGATAGGACTTGATGAGAGCGGTTAGGTCTTATGGGAGGCTTAACCGCACGTATTTTGCGATCAATCCGTCGTGCCAGACCTTGTCGAAGGCTTTGGTTAGGTCCAGAAGAACTGCTCCAAGCTTTTTACGTTGGTCAAGAGCATGATGGATGTGTGCGGCCAGACAGGTAGCCTGATGGACGGATGAGTGGTGAGCGCGAAAGCCGAATTGTTCATCTGGAATGATGTTGTTTTCCTTTGTGAAAGAGTTGAGAGCGTAGAGTATAGCCCTCTCCGCAAGCTTCGAAATGACGCTGAGAAGGCTGATAGGCCTGTAATCAGATGGAGATGATTTTGCTACTTTCTTGGGTATAACCGCTATATGTGCGTGTTTCTAAGACGCCGAAAAGTGTTGCAGCCTCATGATGGAGTTAATGATGTTTGCCAGTTCTGCGAGCTGCTTATGCGGGACCTTTTTTAACTATGTAATCGATATTCCTTCGAAACCTGGAGATTTTCTGGTTTGAAGTTTGCCGATCATAGTCTGTAGAGACTTTGGAGACACAAAATGGTTGAGAAGAAAGGCTGGGGTTACTGGTCTTTTGACGGAGTAGGATTCTTTGATGACAGTGTCAATGTCTTTAGCTTTAGTTTTCTGTGCGGGTGGGAAGCATTTCATTTGAGCTTCGTAGGTCTCTGCAAGGAGCTCGACATTTTCTTGGTCAGTTACAGTGAAATTTCCTGTAACCGTTGACTTCAGGGGGGGGATGACATTGTGCGTCTTCCCCACGAGGCATTTGGAGACACGCCAGAAGGAAGGGAGGCCATCCAGCCTTTGGTCCGCGAGAAATGAGTTCCATTTCATTGCTCGCCAAGTCGAGACAGCCGCCCTTACCCTCTTGCATGCTCCGTTCGCCTCCCTTTTGTCGAGCTAATCTGCATAAACCGTTTTTGATACGAATTTCACGTTTAAGCGAAGCGGGAAGGTTGTTTTTCCACGGCTGGGGTTGTGATGAAATTTTGACTGTGGCAGATTCGTGACTGAATATCGCGAGTTAGCTTGAATACGGCTTCCTCGAGCTGTTCTGGTGTGTTAATTTTCGGAATTGGATCGGATTTCAGGAGAAGAGATTGGTAGTTTTTCCAGTCGGTTTTTTTCCTGAATCTTGTTAGTGGGACTTGAGTGGTGGCGCAGTTTCCGAGTTTGAGGAGGACCGGACGATGATCAGAGTCTAGTTCGTCAAGGACTCGAGCTTCGGAATGGCGATTTACGTCTTGAAGAATAAAGAAATCAAGGATTCTTGCTGCGCCTTGAGAGACTGTACTAGGGTGATGGGTGGGTTCATCAGGCAAGGCAAGACCGTAGCCCAGATCTGCACTTAGAGCTACGATGGCGTTACCTGCGGGATTCGCTCTGGAGCACCCCCAGGTGGGGTGGTGGGCGTTGAAGTCGCCAATTATTATTTTTGGAAATTTTCCTTCGACGAGCGATCGGTATTCGGCGTAGTTGAATGCAGAAGATTTCCTGTACAGGGATGTAATCACGAAGGGACGTTCTTGGATATCGATTTTAATGGAGGTTGTTTCGAAGTTGTTTACTGATAACGATGGAAAGAGCTCGTGTTTGACTCCTTTTCTGACGAGAATGGCGGTTCTACCGCCTCGACCCGGGGTTCTATCGTTTCTGTAGACAAAAAAGTGTTCGAAAGAGAGACGATGCGAAGGTTTCAGGAAAGTTTCCTGGATGAGAACGATGTCGACGTCATAAAATGTCATGACGTCTTCCAATTCCGCTAGCTTTCCGCGTAAGCTGTTTGCATTCCATGTCATCAGTATAAGAGATTTTGAAACAGCCATTTCGAAGAATTAAAAGGCTGCTGGAAGTTAAAGAAACAGGTAAATGTTGCCGCTTAAGCGGCGCCATTTGGAAAAAGACGAGCAAGTTGGTGAGCCAGGGCGATCACTTGCAGGAAAGCCTGCGGGTCAGTAAACGCCTGCATTGAGGAGTTAAAGTCCGGTGTATTGGTTGGAGCAGGAGTTTGAGTTGGAGCAAGCTGGGTGGCGCTGGCTAATTTTTTGGGCTAGCTTCCTGCCACCTTGGTTACTCCCTGCAGAACCTTGTGGAGGCCTGGATTCGGTCGGAATTTTTGGTTTTCTTGGAGCAGGACGGCAGCTGCAACCGGAAGTTTGCGGTATGAATTTCACCGCAATTGCTGCACTTTTGAGGTGCTTCCGGGATTTTAGTACAGGATCTAGTATCGTGATGCCCGGCACATTTGACGCACCGTGGGGGGGGCTCCGCAATACGAGCTGGAGTGCCCGAAAAGCTGGCCGTTGAAGCACTGCACTGGCTGGCCGTTTCCCGTCTGGACCTCGACCTTCACTGTGATGACGCCAAGTTTGGTCATATATATGATCTGTCGCTCTTCGCGAGGGACAACTACCTGAACAATTGGTAGTTCTATCCCGGATTTTAATTTCCATCTTTGCACAAATTTGGGATGGAAGCCTTGATCAAAGAGAAGTTCACGTACCTCGTCAATGCAGAGTGATTCTGGGATGTTTCTTATTATTACCCGGAATGCTCTCTCCTCCGGATGGCAGATGGAATGGTAAGGGTAATTCCTTTCCTCGAGCAGGGTAGTGAGTTTACGGTAATCGTCGCTTGTGGCGACGAATAAGAAAATGCCCTCCTTTTTGTTTCGGGTTATAATATCTATTGATTGTGCCTTAGTAATTCTAATGAGCTCCATGAACCTCTTCTTGTCACGGAGCACTATAGGCGGAATTTTTTCCTTTGGGGGAGTTTGAGAAACAGTCGCCGAAATGGTTGGCACTGTTTTTGCTGTGGAGGTTAAGATTTGTTTAGTGGCCTGGCTACTTACCTGCCCAGGCTGGGTTGGTCTTGTGGTAACTTGTTTCGGTAGTGGCTGTGGGGCCGTCCTGGTGGTCGGCTTGTTTTGCACTGGTTTGGTGGTAAATTTTGTAATCGAAGGCTGTACGTTAGCGTTGGTTTTCGATTGGGTAGATTGAGTGGCCGGCTTGGCTACCGGATTGGGTTGTGATTTGGGAGCCTGTTTTCCCTTCTTGTAGGCCTTCGGCAGCTGGCTTTCCTGAGGTGGAGTGATGGGCCCTCTTTTCCTTTTTCCCACCAAGATGAAACCGTCGTCTGGGTCTTCAGTTTGGTCTGACCGTTGTGCCGGTTTAGCTGGTGTCTGGGTCTGAGTTTCTGTGGCAGCGGGAGTCTTTCTTTCCATGGCATCTTTTTGATACTTCATGAAGTCTGCTATCGTAGCTGTGAGAGTTTTGATTTCTTCTTTGAGATCTTCGGAAGCCTTTTGCTCTTTTCGAGCTTTTCAGTCAGTTTGTTCAGGGCGTCTCTTTGTTCTTTAGCGAACATTTTAACTTCTTCTATCAGCTTTCGCAGGTCTCCATTCTGTCTTCTTAATTCTTTTATGAGCACTTCTCGGCTGTCTTCGAAAGATGGTCCATTTGAATTAGGAAAACTGGGATTATGCTCAGGAGGCGGCGTCGGCTCTGACGTACATGACGCCATTGCCTTGTCTGTAAATGCGCCTTTTCGGCCCTTACAGACGCTTTTTTATGACGTAGGCACTGGTGGAAACGTGATAACGGGTCGACCGTCTTAGAGAAAGTTTCGGGTAATTTTCGGAAGCGCAGGTAGGTTCGGCGGACCGGACACGACCGTTCTCTTCGAGAGCTAGCACGGAACTTCAACATATATATCATATCTGCAAAACTGTAATTGTAACATTTAATTCTAAGTCTACAATCACTTTCCGAGTCACTTTTAAAATCAATAACTAAGCTATTATTTTCTAAAATATCTATTACTTGTTCACTATTTTTCATTTCTCAATATGTGTGCTGAATTTCATCCAAAAAGGTATTATTATAAACAATTATTTTTCCATCATGCCCTGAGAGTTTTTGCTTGTATATCATTCTCGACCTGCATGTTCATTACTAAATTCAATAACTCTTTAACTTATCCCATATCAATTCAGTTGGATTAAATATGCAGTAATGGAGAGGAAGACGTAACAACCCGTGGCCGTATAATTCAACCATAAAATCTACTGGGTATCTTTTTTCAAGTCGATTTCTAAACTTTTACATTTTTCTATTGGCTTTTGTTATCTTTATGCTAGTCTTGCCATGTTTCAATGTTTAATGTTCGATTTTGGTATATGCATGTCTCATTTAAATACACAAATTGAAATAAAAGGTCTTCTTTAATTTTATTTTGTGCTTTTAGAAATTGTATTATTTTAAAAGCAATATTTGGAAGTTTCATTAGATCTCTTTGTGCACTATTTTTATACCATTGAAATCCTACATTTCCCAACAGTGTATGAAGTGACATTCTACATCCCTCACATAGCTGCATATCTGTAAGTTTTGTGTGAATAGTTTCCTCTGTAATAATTTTATTAATTATGTTTGAATTGAAAAAAATACTCTCTGTTTTTATACATTTCATAAATTTTATCTCGGATAGAGCTAATATCAAGGTGATGTTGAATCGTCACTCGCTTTGTATCAGGACGGTTTCTTTTCGATGACTCAATTATAGCGTGTTTCATTTTTTGAGAAATTTTAATCACAGTGGCCATACTAATATACAGAGAATCTAAAAAATGCAAAAACTATTTTCAATTAAAGCTTCAGCACTTTAATATTTAACAGTATCAATGGTTACCTGTCTAACGCATTTTACTGTCAAGAGGAGGCCTCCATTATCTCCGTTGTTATTCGTGGCATAGATTTTTGGATCACTCAATGTTCAATGAAGAAAATGTGTGCCTTTGTGTTCCATTTCTCTTTTCTCAATTCGCATTCTGTCACTTTTTTAGCTAGGGCAAAATGTGAAGGAAAAAATCTCTCCGAGTTTAAAATGATTCCTACGTCACCTGCTGCGGACTACACTGTATTCGAAGGATGGAACCATGTGTTTTAAGACTGAATAATGAAACGAGTGAAGTTCCTAAAAATGAACGTGGAGATGGATAACCTGAATATTGCCATTCAATAAGTCCCCTCTTCTTTCCTTAAAATAAAATTGTATTTTTAAGTAAATTAATAGTTTTTGTGTTTTAAACCCTTTTACATTTTATAAGTTTCGTACATTTACTTAAACTATTTTAGTAAAATGTTTCTATGGCCATATTACTAGTTATTTCGATATATGCAGAAATTAATTATTTAGATGTGAGAATAACGAGAAAATCAAAAATCAAAGGAATTTAATCTGGCAGAGTGAATTTGCGTTGCTTTATTAAAAAAATTGTTTGTATGTTGATTTTTTAAAAAAATCAACATACAAACAATTTTTTTAATAAAGTTATACAAACAATTTTATTAAAAAAATGTGTTGTATATCAATGTTTTATTCCCCATTCAGCTGGTCAAAAAGCATACAACAACAATCAAAATGTATCATTTCGCCAGTTTTAAGTAACATTTTTTATCAAAGGAAGTCAAAGAAAACCAAATTACCATTCCATATTAAGCTTTCCTTTAAGATACCAGTTGTCTACACCGGTTGATGAAATGATAGACAAGTCAAACAATGAATGAAATAGTTTTGTGAAACTCCATACTTCAGTACAAATTCTCCTCACAATACAAAATGAGACTAAGATGTATATAGGTATTAGAGCTTGGTTGGTTCTACACCACATTAAGGAACATTACCTCTAAAAAAATTTGTAAACCTTTCCGGAATAGATTAGCTTCTCCTAATATTATTAGGCCAAAGAACTAGGACAACATTTCATTTTTACGCATTTAATGAACTTAATTATTTCTTGATATATAATAAAATAAATCAAGTAAAATAAACAGCATAGCATAATTCTATTAGATAATCAATTAATTCAAAAACTAAAATATTCTTATTTCACACATTTATACAAAATGAAATATTCCGCCGCTGAAATAACCAAATGCGAATCCATTTAACTCGTAACGCCGCAAAATCACATTTGCACATAGACGGTGCTGACCAATTAACGCGGCCCCTTCACAGAAATTATCGTCGAGCGGCAAAGGGCTAGCCCTACCACAAAGGGTTAAAACTGTATCATCTCTGAACAAATTTAAATCTCACAGGTATATTAATTAGGATACATAAACGCGAGATTCCGGGCTTAGAAACAGATACGAATGTCCGTCTTCTGACATTCATTAAGACTTAACAGTATATGGTTAATTAATAGTTGGAAATTGTGACACCTTATATGACAATCTCACTATAACATGTTAGCTTCTTGAAGGCCTCTAAATATATTCAGACCATTAAAAGATATATGTATCTGTATGCTATACAACCACTAATTTTAATACTACTATAATAATGTATTGAAAAAAATTTATTATAATAATTTTATAATTTTTAGAAATGTTCTAGATATATACAAATGAACTTCTGTTCGATAGTCTCGCTAAAACTCAAGAATGGCTTTAGGGATTTGATTAATTCTGCTTTTGAAATATTTGTGAAATTCCAGTAAAAGTTTATAAGGTGAAAAAATACAGTATAATTTCGAGGCAAGTTGAAGAAATGACAATGTTGTTCGACAATAGACAAAGTGTTACCCTCACTTTTTTTTCCAATCACACTGAAACTTATGTTGTGACTAGAAATGTTGAATACTGATGAAAACTACCGACCCAAACCTCGATTCTAAACTACAATTATAATACCTAATAATATATTGGGCAATGAAAATAATTTCTACCTTTTAATATTTTGCCATTTATATTTCTTATAAATGTAGGTGTTTTTTTATATACATCGATTCAATAACGTGAAAACTGAATGAAAAATAATGGCATATATATAAAATTTGATATAACTATGAGCTAACGGTAATTTCTAATCGTCTATATACATTTACCAAGAATGGAGTTGACATATATAGTGACTGTAGATATATATATATATATATATATATATATATCTTCATTATGTCCGACCAAATACCTGCACAGAGTGACTACACGAGGATATTTACTTCACTAACAGTAGATTAAGTGGCTATTATTATTGTCGGAGAAAATTTGCAAATATTTATAAATGATATGAAGTTCACCGAGTCATCTAGTAGACGTATAAACTTTGCTCTCTAGATGATATCCTTTAGATGGATTTATCGTTAAGTTGTTGAAATAAATACTATATCACCTAGACTTATCAACATAATCCCATATAAAGATTATTTGGAACTGTACTAAATATACAAAATGAAATTGAAAATCTCAGTTTACGAACCAAATTGTTCTCATTTGATAAAGATTTTACTGACTAAAAAGTCGAAGTTATAAAGCCAAAAACACTACCAAGTGATTTGTATCATAATATGGCATAAAATTTTGTATTTCGCAAAAGGCAAAAGACAACATAACTCAAATACACAAACACCTACTCACTTGGTGATCTAATACTTCAGATATAATGAAGACGTAAACGTGGGTCGATGCAATGCACAAAATATATCAGCAAACTAGAAAATATACATATCAGTTTCTTCAACTAGTCCTCCTCGTAGATTGAGACAAAAAAGATGAAATAGTTATAGTCAGCCAATTTATCTAAATATGACGGTTTTTTCTGCTGAAACCGCACGTGTCTTCATTATTTCCATTTATTTACCTTTGTTTATTAATCCCAACTTTGTAGTCTTGGTAAAAGTATCTGCTAAAGTTTTATGTGGTAATGTTTAAAGAAAAATGTGGAACAGACAAAGGACTCGACCTTTCCTTACGGCTTCTTAATCTTGATTCAACTAAATTTTCTTTTTAAGGCGCTACTTTTTTGACGAAGACGCTAACCTACTGAGTTTACTCATGATGATCATGGCCTATTGGTCGAAACCACTGTACGCGACTCCAAATTAAATAACGCGCAAAATTGAAAACCTAGATTACTACTCTATATCTCTATAAAGTATATGCTTGTATTAAATGTTTGTATTAAAATTTTGTTTAAAGTTTACTGCAACCATTCCCATTTACATATTCCCAGGTATCGTGCCCAATCTCTTTTATATTCCAGTGAAGCTATTTTCCTCGATCAAGTTTCCTTAGAAGTAACGATATCAGCTAAGTTTTCACTAAGAAAGTTAACTTGATTTTTTTGAACTTTATTATATTAACAATCATAAATCTATAGATAGACTATTGTTCATTAACTTTTTTACACTGAACTTTCAGTTCAGATTTTTTTGTCATTGACCAGAGCTCTCACAAATTATTTTATTAATTCCAATTTCTTGTATAGTGATAGTTGAAGTATTTTTTTTGGATCTACCAAACGTATGCAAAATGTTCTTTATGCACTTGTTTTAATATCCACTTACATATATATAATAACTTTGTAATTCTCTTGATCAAAAAGCCCGGAGATAAGTTTCACATTTTCACAAAATTATTTTTTTAAATTTTAAATTCACGTTAATATTTTCATATAAATGTAAGTTCAACTAATAAATTTCAATTCATATGGGCTAAAGTTAAAACAGGTTACTTCAGTTGATTGCCAAACTATTTTTTATTATTACCCGTTTTGCTTCAATAATCTGGGTAATAAATATTTCTTCTGAAAACTATTATATACATAATATATATAAAGTCATTCCGTTAAGTGATTTCGTGTGTAAAATATATTATTTTAAAGTCTATATATGGCATTTATAGACTATAGGTCTATAAATGTTATCTGTTTTAAGTCCGTTCATTTTGTCCTTGGTAGACGTACATGAACTTGAACTATGATGAATTTACCTAAACCCCAATTAAAATATGATAAGTGGCCTCCGTACCTTTCCAAATCAGAGTAAAGCAAAGAGTGGCGTGGAACAGCATGGGTGTTCATTTAGATGAAACTATAACACTAGATGAACTTTCTTCAAGAAAAATACCATACCACATCAAAAGTATAATATATATATAATATATATATATATATATATATATATATATATATCTAGAACATTTCTAAAAATTATAAAATTATTATAATAAATTTTTTTCAATACATTATTATAGTAGTATTAAAATTAGTGGTTGTATAGCATACAGATACATATATCTTTTAATGGTCTGAATATATTTAGAGGCCTTCAAGAAGCTAACATGTTATAGTGAGATTGTCATATAAGGTGTCACAATTTTCAACTATTAATTAACCATATACTGTTAAGTCTTAATGAATGTCAGAAGACGGACATTCGTATCTGTTTCTAAGCCCGGAATCTCGCGTTTATGTATCCTAATTAATATACCTGTGAGATTTAAATTTGTTCAGAGATGATACAGTTTTAACCCTTTGTGGTAGGGCTAGCCCTTTGCCGCTCGACGATAATTTCTGTGAAGGGGCCGCGTTAATTGGTCAGCACCGTCTATGTGCAAATGTGATTTTGCGGCGTTACGAGTTAAATGGATTCGCATTTGGTTATTTCAGCGGCGGAATATTTCATTTTGTATAAATGTGTGAAATAAGAATATTTTAGTTTTTGAATTAATTGATTATCTAATAGAATTATGCTATGCTGTTTATTTTACTTGATTTATTTTATTATATATCAAGAAATAATTAAGTTCATTAAATGCGTAAAAATGAAATGTTGTCCTAGTTCTTTGGCCTAATAATATTAGGAGAAGCTAATCTATTCCGGAAAGGTTTACAAATTTTTTTAGAGGTAATGTTCCTTAATGTGGTGTAGAACCAACCAAGCTCTAATACCTATATACATCTTAGTCTCATTTTGTATTGTGAGGAGAATTTGTACTGAAGTATGGAGTTTCACAAAACTATTTCATTCATTGTTTGACTTGTCTATCATTTCATCAACCGGTGTAGACAACTGGTATCTTAAAGGAAAGCTTAATATGGAATGGTAATTTGGTTTTCTTTGACTTCCTTTGATAAAAAATGTTACTTAAAACTGGCGAAATGATACATTTTGATTGTTGTTGTATGCTTTTTGACCAGCTGAATGGGGAATAAAACATTGATATACAACCAAACAATTTTTTTAATAAAGCAACGCAAATTCACTCTGCCAGATTAAATTCCTTTGATTTTTGATTTTCTCGTTATTCTCACATCTAAATAATTAATTTCTGCATATATCGAAATAACTAGTAATATGGCCATAGAAACATTTTACTAAAATAGTTTAAGTAAATGTACAAAACTTATGAAATGTAAAAGGGTTTAAAACACAAAAACTATTAATTTACTTAAAAATACAATTTTATTTTAAGGAAAGAAGAGGGGACTTATTGAATGGCAATATTCAGGTTATCCATCTCCACGTTCATTTTTAGGAACTTCACTCGTTTCATTATTCAGTCTTAAAACACATGGTTCCATCCTTCGAATACAGTGTAGTCCACAGCAGGTGACGTAGGAATCATTTTAAACTCGGAGAGATTTTTTCCTTCACATTTTGCCCTAGCTAAAAAAGTGACAGAATGCGAATTGAGAAAAGAGAAATGGAACACAAAGGCACACATTTTCTTCATTGAACATTGAGTGATCCAAAAATCTGTGCCACGAATAACAACGGAGATAATGGAGGCCTCCTCTTGACAGTAAAATGCGTTAGACAGGTAACCATTGATACTGTTAAATATTAAAGTGCTGAAGCTTTTATTGAAAATAGTTTTTGCATTTTTTAGATTCTCTGTATATTAGTATGGCCACTGTGATTAAAATTTCTCAAAAAATGAAACACGCTATAATTGAGTCATCGAAAAGAAACCGTCCTGATACAAAGCGAGTGACGATTCAACATCACCTTGATATTAGCTCTATCCGAGATAAAATTTATGAAATGTATAAAAACAGAGAGTATTTTTTTCAATTCAAACATAATTAATAAAATTATTACAGAGGAAACTATTCACACAAAACTTACAGATATGCAGCTATGTGAGGGATGTAGAATGTCACTTCATACACTGTTGGGAAATGTAGGATTTCAATGGTATAAAAATAGTGCACAAAGAGATCTAATGAAACTTCCAAATATTGCTTTGCCCATATAAACCCCAATTAAAATATGATAAGTGGCCTCCGTACCTTTCCAAATCAGAGTAAAGCAAAGAGTGGCGTGTAACAGCATGGGTGTTCATTTAGATGAAACTATAACACTAGATGAACTTTCTTCAAGAAAAATACCATACCACATCAAAAGTATAATATATATATATAATATATATATATATATATATATAATATATATATATATATATATAATATATATATATATATATATATATATATATAATATATATATATATATATATATATATATATATATATATATATATATAATATATATATATATATATATATATTATATATATATATATATATATATATATATATATATATATATAATATATATATATATATATATATATATATATATATATATATATATATATATATATATATATATATATATATATATATTATATATTATACTTTTGATGTGGTAAAAATATGGGTTGTGGTGGTTTACTAACTGCTTATTTCGTTATTAACTGAGAACCGTACATGATCCTATTTTCTGTTATTTTGACTGTCTTATAACTTCTTAAATAGACCACTTATGAGTCCCTATTGTATCTCTAAAACTTTTAACAACTCTTGTAGAAAATTGTGGACGCGTTAAAATTAAATGTAGCAATTTTGCGCACTGAAGCATGTGCGAATTACTTTTAATCAAGTTATTTGCCATTTAATTTATTATTATAATTTTTTCATATTTCCCGCAGCATCACATTTCTTTTGCAGTTAAATACTCTTAGGAACTAAGCTTCTTTCACTCCTATTTTATTTGCATAATGACTGTTTGTCATCATATATTGCAGTTAGAGGCATCTGCAGTTATGACAGCATAAGTTGCGGCGTCCACTGGCGACGATAGATTTTATTTGGAAACCAGGCTTTTATAGTTGAAAGATATAAAAACAGTTTAAGGATATTAAAAATATTGTAAATTCATTTAGTATTACTGTATTACAAATTGGTGATCACAAATTACACAGAATAACGATGAGAACTTTTTCTGCAGTTTTAAATAAATATAATCTTATTAACTACCACTAGATATATATATGTATATATATATATATATATATATATATATATGTATATATATATATATATACACATAGTGGCATTAACTTCTGATTAACTTCAGGTAAATACATTTCTTAACAAAGCACCAACCGAATATTGGAGGTAATAAATATGTTAATTTGTGCATCAAGAATGAAAGTGAATTTTCCATGGAATTTTAAGAATTATAAAATGGCATCATAGAATTCTAATTTCTCATTTGTTGGCGAGATGAGAAGTTCCCATGTGGGATATAAGACAAGGTAGAACGCAACAGATAAATGAAAGCTATAGAAGACTAACTAAAATGACCTATCTGCAAGGGCGAAACTGAAGAGTGAAATAAATAAGCAAAGAACAACGAAATTTTATGAAATGGGTAAAAATTATTCTTTTAAACTGCCTGATGTATTTACTGATTTTGTAATACATATTGTAAGTGACAAATATGGATAAAAATAAGGACTATAAGAATACATGAATGAAGTAATGAAAAGATGCAGGAGTTAAAATGAAATTAACTCTCCAATTATGGTCATACATCAATAGATGAAACACATAATAAAAATATAATAAATTATGAATTATTATTATTAAGAATGAATTACGTTTGTGAGAATTTTGAAGCATTGGTAAATATTAAGTGTTTATTGATTAATGTAATAAGATATTTTATTCTTTGAACATTGCATCAATTATTTTGATTATTTACTTTATAGACCTAAGTTCTGGAGGATCAATAGTTAATTTACTGATTATAAAGCAATTCGGTTAATTTACATTTCCAAATTGTGAAAAATAAATGACGGTATTGTGTTCGATTGTTTTAATATACATGCTAAATTCACATAACCTTACTTATGGTACTTTGTTATAATGTTCAGTGGCGCAGTAATTTATTCTTATTAGTACATTGTTGATTATTGAGAGTTAATGGAAATTATATTTAATTAAATGCAATTTGAAAAATGTTAGTAGTTAGTTCTTGAGATATTTTGCATAAATTTTAATAAGTTTTAATATACAGACATTCATTATTTTAATTAATATTATGTATCAATTACATTTCTGATAACTTTCTGATCAAACAAGTTTTAGTAACATATCATTTTCAAATTAGATTTTTACTCTATTATGAGAGAAACATCATTAAATTAATATATTTTAGTCGAAACTCGACCACATGGTGATCTCTGATTTTACATAATTTTTCTTATTTTCAGACAATATGACGATACCATGTCGTAATAAAATTTAATTTTCGCATCTCTTCGGCATTTAGAAACTATCTGGTAGCGAAGTCATGCTGCATAACCTTGAAAAGTCGTACTTGTCATGGCCAGTTACCATACGCTTTAAAAATCTCTTCCTTTTTGCCTAGTTGATATTGAGACGAGTCAAAAAGGTAATTTAAGTCAAATCGTATGGTAAGCATTTTCCCTCCTTTTGAATCTTTCCCATTGGTCGTCAGACGTTCACGTGAAATAGTTGATTCATCAACTGCCACTAACACTTTTTCATTATCTTCGTTCACAATTTGATCATCCAGGCTTTTGGAACACCACATCTTTACTGTCGAAGAAGTGTTTGATGGGCTTCGGCAACTGATTTCGCCAAATTCAAATTCAAATCAAATTAAACAACAAATTTTAACGCGGAAAACGACGTTCTGTTCGTACATTTATTAGCAATATTACGAAATAAAGATAGTTTTATAGACAAATATCAAAACAAAACAAAAATGAATCCTGTTTATTAAACATTAAAAATATATGTTTTAATCATAAATCATAAAATCTTACGATCGTCATTCTAACAAAATACTTTTACTGAGGCAAGGGCTATATCTACGCCGTCAAAAAAAAACAGTTCTCACGTCATTTTAATATTAAACACTTTCGTCTCAGTAAAAGTCGCAAAAAGCTACTCCAAAATGTGTTCCGGCTGCTGAATTTAAAATTTTAAACGAACATTGACAATAATACGACAAGACAAACGGCAAAAAAAACATACAGCGCTTCCATAAAAATAAACGTCGTCATACTCTGCCTTTCGAAAATTGACGTAGATTTACGCGCAGTCTTAAAAAAGCCCATTTGGTTGGAAAATTGTCCTAAATGCGTAGCGTTTGTTTTAAATAAAAAATTTTATCCACATTTTTATTTAAATATTTATATTTTATATTTGCTCTAAATCTTTTAATACTGATTATATGCTCTTTAAAACCCAACCGTTCTTCATATTTGTAAAAATTCAGGAATCTATTACTGACTTTAAGAATAATTACTTACAAATAGTTATTAGTTAGTTAGATGATACAACCGAAACCCTATTTGCCACTAGATTTCATCATTCATTATCATTAAGTGCTCTGCTGTTCTGTAACTGTCAATGACTTAACGATCTCCTCTATAATGTAGCTCCACTTCCAGGTTTACGACTTTGGCCTTATCACTGTGTATAAGTTAATTATTTATTTTTTATTTAACCTAACTGATCACTGCTTACTTTGAAGTTATTTAATCTTAATTTTAAGTTTAATTTTAACATCAAGAAGTATTTGTTTATATTCAAATATTGGCAATAATTTTATTTTACCTATATGTTCTATAAAACTGTAATATAATGAGACAAAAAAGAATAGCTATTAGTGAGAAATCAAAATTTATATATTAATCGTTTTAGCGAAAATGTTTCCTCTCTTTTACCAGACAAGACAACTGGATGCATGAAATTTTACACGATTTTTTTGAACCTATTTTTTATGTATTATGCGCTACAAATATGTAAATTCCAATAAAACGAAATATGTCCAAATAAAGCAACTGAGATCAGTGACACAAAATGTACAAACAAATATTTAGGATCTAATGCGTAAATTGACTACGGGTGTGTAATTTTACGTGGTTATTCGTAAATTTAACGATATTAACAGGGAAAGTGAGTGAGTTAAGGGATTATTACATTATTTTACTTAATTTCAAATAGTGTTATTTAAGATTTTGTATTACTTATAGTTATTCCCGTGTTGTGGGAACTATGGAAGGTCTATGGTAATTTTAACGATTAAGAAAAGTATGATCATATAAAACTGCATTTTACACTATTTGTAGCAACAACAAATTAGTGTATCCGTTTTATCGTTACATTCAGCTGTAAAAGAAAAACACGATATATGCAAAAATTTGATCCTATTATAGATTAACAAAATTCCAGAATAACAAGAATCGTCTGTTCTCTGCTTACAAGGCATTTAGATTTTCAATTAATTTGAATCTGGTGAAGTCAGAAGAGCTAAGAAAAATTATTCTTGCTTAAGAACTGTTAGTAATTGGTGAGCTTCTAGAGACTTAATATATCATTTTCTGTATATTTTATTAAAATCTAAACTAGTGCAAAACTCTCTAAAACTATTCTATCTAAAACCCCTCTTTTTTGTAAATTAGTTTAGTGCCATCAGTTTAATCTATTAGAGATCTATCAGAGTTCTGTCTTTTGGTTTTCTTATACCAAAAGCAAACTTTGAGTCTTTCGTTGTTATAGTTCTGTTTTCTTATTTGACCTAAAAGTAATGTACCTTATTATTTGTGATATTCTATCTGAAAAATCATTATGTAGCGTACAATTTTTTTAATTTACAAGGTTTTAAATCTACATTGTTTTAAATATATTTGACAAAATTATGTTATATTATAGATGCGGCAATATCTCGAGATAACTCAGAGACTATTTCGAGATTGCTCAAAGACCTTCTGCCAGTGTAATAAAATAATATTCTGGAATCATCTGGAATTGAAGTTATAGAGTAATCCCTTGTTAGTTTGGAATGTAAATTATCTAAAGAGCCCTCAAGTTAATCCTCTTCACAATTTCCTAAAGGCGAATGAGATGAAAAAAAACTTTTGTTGAGCTCTTCAAATGATTTCTCAAACATAATAGCCGAATGATATATATTCCTGAAGCCATGAGCTAAGGCTGAAACACTAATAGATTCAAAAAATTTCAAACTATCTTGGTTTATTTAAGCCAATTTATTGATTCGGATAATTATACTTTTTTTTAATGAATTGAATTCCTCAAGATAGTTATTAAATTGATGAAACTTTAACAAATATGTACGCATAAATAGGTTTGCATTCAGGAGTTATTATGTTATTGGAGTTACAATTATTTATTCAAGAAGAAAATTATATAGCCGCTTGCATAGCTTCTTTCAGAATGGGATTCATTTTCAAAAGATGATACTTGACATATATATATATAGTCGATTAGAAAGAGCAGTGACACTATTGAAACGACGTAATGTTGCCGCATCAATGAGTTTTAATGCATTTTGGCTCTGACATATAATAACATTTTAATATAAATAAAACAATTGAACAAATATTTTATTAAATATATTTTATTTTAACATCATAGTACATCAAATGCATTTATTATCGACTTAAAACTACAACTAATTATCCAGCCGCAATAATTTATAGGATGGAGTTGTTTTATTATATATATATTGAGCTTTTTTCCGCACTACTATGGGTAGGGTTTTAGGCGCGTTTTTGTATGTAGTAGTATCCCCCGAAGCCCTAATCCACATAATTAACAATTGTATATCTGAGTAATGTATTTTACTTTCATTAGAGAGCATATTAATGTTTTATGCTTAGTTCTTGTTTCTTTCGATGCAATGTATCCTTGTAAAGTCATTATGATATTACTATATTTCTCTTTACTTTGTCCTATTACTATCTGTATATATCTTTCTTGATAAAACTACATTTAATCACTGCATTCTTAATGCATTTACCAAATCTGCAAAACAGTTAGTGTTATTTCTCTCCTCATACATGTTAACCAAACGTTCATGTATATTCTGAACAACAACACTCATGCTCTATAATACAATTCCCTACAACTAAAGTATATTAATTGTATACTGACCTTTAGTGGTTTTCTCTTTAATCACCCTGTCTTGGTAATCGTCAGCATTGAATCATAAACCAACATTCATAAGGTTTTATTCAATCACTTTCACTTTCAGAAACACTAATCAAGTGAATAACTGAGCTGTTTATTTCCAATTTATCAAAAACTTGCTTAATATTCTACCATTTGTCAATTTCTTCTTGAATGTGTCAGATCGAGCTCACACAAACCGAAGATATTATTTTCAACAATGCCTCTTTCCATAAATCCAGACAGTTCTGGTTTGAATATCCTCCTCGATCTGAATATCTATTGTAATAATTCTTTGCAATATCCCGTATCAATTCAATTGGATTAATAATTATGCAGTGATAGAAAGGAAGATGTAATACTCTGTGGCCATAACATTTGGTAATCTGATCTACTATGTATTTTTTCTCAGGCTTATTTCTAAAAAAGTAAATTAGATAAAATTCAATTAAATATTTCATTTATATTTACCAAGTAACAGCATGAAGGACTATATATCTGCAATGAATAAATGTTATGAATTCAATTGAATTAATAATGCAGTGATAGGAAGGAAGATGTAATACTCTGTGGCCATAACATTAGGTAGTCTGATCTACTATGTATTTTTTCTCAGGCTTATTTCTAAAAAGGTAAATTAGATAAAATTCAATTAAATATTTCATTTATATTTACCAAGTAACAGCATGAAGGACTATATATCTGCAATGAATAAATGTTATGAATTCAATTGAATTAATAATGCAGTGATAGGAAGGAAGATGTAATACTCTGTGGCCATAACATTAGGTAGTCTGATCTACTATGTATTTTTTCTCAGGCTTATTTCTAAAAAGGTAAATTAGATAAAATTCAATTAAATATTTCATTTATATTTACCAAGTAACAGCATGAAGGACTATATATCTGCAATGAATAAATGTTATGAATTCAATTGAATTAATAATGCAGTGATAGGAAGGAAGATGTAATACTCTGTGGCCATAACATTAGGTAGTCTGATCTACTATGTATTTTTTCTCAGGCTTATTTCTGAAAAGGTAAATTAGATAAAATTCAATTAAATATTTCATTTATATTTACCAAGTAACAGTATGAAGAACTATATATCTGCAATGAATAAATGTTATGACTAACAAAACTTAAGCGATAGTTATTCCAACCTTGACCTTTTTCCATCAGCTTTCGTTGTCTTTAAAATATTTATTATAATCTTGACATGAGCTACCCAATGTACCATTCTGAAATATTCTTGTCTCATTTAAATATATAAATTGATATAATAATTCTTCCCTGATTTTGTTACATGTTTTTAAAAATTGTATTATTTTGAAATCATTCTCTGGAAGTTCCATTAATCCTCTTCGTGGGTTATATTTACATCACTTAAAGCCAATATTACCCTACAGTGTATGGACGGATGTTCTACATCTCTCAAATAGTTCTATATCTTTTGGCTTTTTATGGATACTTTTCAGACTAACAATTTTCTCTGAAATAACTGTATTAAATTATGCTTCGATTGAAAAAACTACTTGCTGTTTTTATACATTTCGTATATTTGATCTCTGATACAGCTAACATCAAGCCGATCTTGATTCGTCACCTGTTTCGTTTAAGCACGGTTTCTCTTTAGAAATTTAATGCTATATTGTTTTTTATTTTTTGAGATATTTTAGTGACCTTAGCCGTACTAATATTCAGTGCAGCTGCAACACGCAAAAAATATTTTCAATAAAAACCGTGGTGATTTGAAATTTATTAAAACAAAGCGTTAAAACAACGTTTGCCGGTTAATAACCCGTAATTATATTATTTTGAAGAATTTTGCACACGTTTAATAAACGGACAACTTTTGCAGGCTCTTCCTGTTACATGTTCGAAAATATTGTCTGAATGTAAAACGAATTTACAACTTTCGACAGACACATAACATATTGATCACGTGTGTCACTACTGTTTCGAATAGGCTATATGTATTACTTCAATTAATATTCCATGTTTATGTTTAAAGCATAAAAGCAAATAAACTTATAAATAATTTGTTGACTATTAAAACTTGAAAATGGAAATTAGATTTAATTAGGTTAGTGAGGTTTACTTATCAAGATATTTTGCATATATTTTAATATACATACATTTGTTACTTTAATTAATGCAGCATATCAAATATATTTCTGATCTTATATTGAAAATATAAGATCAAATATCGTTTAATATATAGTAATCGTCAATCCTACAATAGTTTTGGATTAATGTATTCTCAAGACCTGCACTCACTTCCTGTTCTTAAGTAAGTAGTATTACTGACCTTATCTCAAGATAAATCGTTTTTATGGTCATATTTAAATAGAGTTTCCTTAAAAAAGGGTCCAAACAATATATAAAAATATATATAATATTATTACATTATTTTGCAAACTTTAGTTAATAGTTTGGGTAAATGATGTGGCTCGGTGAATGGAGGTAAAACGAAATGAAACAGTGGTGTTTACATTATGTGACCGTTATTTATTGGCAATATAAAAAAATGCGAAAAATACAAGTAATAAAACGGATGGCAGCGGTTACCTGGTGACGAGGCTTGGGCAATCGATGGTGGCACATCTAAACCAAACGAAGGTTGAGCACTGAATGAATCGAAATAGCGTTCAATAACATCCCAGATAAACGTCTCGGGGTTGCCGCCAGCTATTCGTTATCGGGTTCTAGTTGGCGCTGCTGGCACCCTGCCCGTGTTCAACATCTGGGATTATATTTCTGGGTATTTTGTAGACCGTTATTCCACGATGTAAAATTCGACATGCCTCAAGGTCGCTACAATACGCCCCAGCCAGAATTTTACATAAAATTACTCCAAGGAACAAAAATACAAAAACCTATGAAAAAATATCAAATACAAAAAAATTATATACCAAACAAAATGTGCTGCATGAAAAGGGCTTTGACAAATATGATAATTCGAAACGGTTGTGGTTGGTACGGTTGCGATCTGGTACGACTGTTGATATCTTCCGGTCCTACAGATACCGTTGCTTCATCGTCGCTTTGGCACTTGAATGTGATCGATCGACGACATTGAGAACAAGCTATTTTTTGGACAGGGCTCCCGTAATCGACGATGTGGGAGGATCGATTGTCCGACGACGTGGTAGCTTATTTTGTTCGAAGACGAGACGTTGGCAATTCTAGTACCTCGGCGAAGACATGACGAGTCTACAGTGACTGCAATCGGTACCTAGCTTCTGGAGCAGCTCTGTGACTAATCCGTAGTCACATGCGTTACGGTAATTCAGAAAAAACAAATAACGACGGTATCCGACCGAAGCTGCCCAAAGCCTTTCAAATCAAAATGTCTGCCATTATGACGGAGACGGCGAGCGAAGGAAGACATTATGATATAAACATAGTGCCGAAAGAAATGTTTAGCCGAGACGCTGATGATTAAGCAGTGATGTAAAAATATCTATGATTTCAAAAGATTGTGAAACAAAATTTTGACGAAAAATTTAAAAAAAGAATTGGATATAATGAAATGGATAGGAATATTGGAGGTAAAATCGAAAACGAATCGAATTAAAAATAATGAAAATTTTGAAACAAAAAATATAACGGCCACGTAAATTACACCATGTTGCACGTACCCTCCATTCACGAATCCAAACCCAATTTTGCGAAAGATCACGTTGGTGTCACCACGTTAGTGTAAATGATGTGGCTCGGTGAATGAAGGTAAAACGAAATTAAACAGTGGTGTTTACATTATGTGACCGTTATTTATTGGCTATATAAAAAAATGTGAAAAATACAATTAGATAAAACGGATGGCAGCGGTGTTACCTGGTGACGAGGCTTGGGCAGTCGATGGTGGCACGTCTAAACCAAAAGAGGGTTAAGCACTGAATGAATCGAAATACCGTTTAATAACATCCCAGATAAACGTCTCGGGGTTGCCGCCAGCTATTCGTTATCGGGCTCTAGTTGGCGCTGCTGGCACTCCGCCCGTGTTCAACAGCTGAGATTATATTTCTGGGTATTTTGTAGACCGTTATTCCACGATGTTAAATTCTACATGCCTCAAGGTCGCTACAATAGTAATCATTATCACGACTTTCGAAACCATAATTGTATATTCTGTGGTAATATCGTTCAACAAGTCATTCAACAATCGTCGGACAAAACTCCAAGTGTGTGTACACTATTTTAACTATTTGGTATTGGGTAACTATTTTAAATCCAGAGCCTTATCGTTGTCATTGCTGTTGATACAATAGAAGATTTAGATCACATGAAGAATATTATCTTCGTATAAAGTAGAATGGTTGAAAAGCGTAGAAAAAGGATGTAATATATATGAACATTACGATACTTTGATTTAATTACTTACAGTAAACAGTTAACACATCTACTGATGAATTGGAAGAAATTGGCAGAGAAAGTTTGAAACAGGGCTTAGCTGGCGTTGTCAAATAATAATGGTTTGATGATATACATAATTTTCTTACCAAGCTGAAAAGAAAATCAGGTATAATATTACATATGTGCCTTAAGATATTTTAGGACTTATTTGACCAATAGATCGAGATGTTGAAGTGGCATGTCGATGGTCCAATTAAATCAGTTTGGACAAACTCACGTGCTACAAATTGCAGAGTGTACCAGCAGTATTTTAAACGGTTCGACCGCATCATACGATTTATTGAACAACTCGACAGGCTGTGCATATATCGTTTCGAAAAATTGAATCGACTTGGGTTGTACAACTTGGCAACCCAGACCACGTCCAGTCGTACTACATGTTGCATAGTGTATGAGTTTGTTTTCGTACAAATTGAATACACTACTATATTCTAATGTATTTTAACCAGGTTGGTGGGTAATAAAACTAGTTCTGATTTGATTATGATCGATAATATAGAAACAAAGTTATTAATAAAATTTTTATTAATGACTCTAATAATATTTGTAATACTTAACCATGGTACAGCAATTATGGTAACACCCACAAAATATAAAATTTGCCAAGCTTATAACGGCTCACTCGTTTCTGGTTAAACAAACAGAGAAGTATTTTTGGTTAACCATTTTGGGTGTTTAGTTTGGACTTTGTCGTCGTTTTTGTCCGTCGAAAGCGCACAACTGACAAGTTGCGTGCGGCTTCTATTTAGCGACGACAATTATGTTTATTTGATTCGTCATCGTGTGGTATCCAATTTGTCAAAGTTGAATTTCCATTCATGTTAATTATTGGGTTGGGCGAATTTCACACTGGTTCGACCGATTACATGTCGGTTTCTATATACTAAATATAATTGCTTCGCGTGCAAAATTCCACGAATATCTTTTTCCCGATCTAGAGTCGAATGTTTTGCCTATTGCAGCTTATAAGTTTCCTTTAAAATCAAACCATATTTTTATATAGTTAAAAGAAATATAACACTGTCTGATGTGTTCGAACATGTAACCGAATTTACCTATAAAAATCGCCTGTTTGTCAAATGGCTTCAAAATTTTCAAAACATTAGTAATAATTAAATCTCATAAACTATATAACTGCCTCAAAAATAATTCTGATTGAAAACACCCAAGCCAATAAATAGTTAATGTCAGTAAAATGCTTCAGAGAAGTAAGTAGTGATACTATTAAATATAAAGTTGCTGGGTTTTTTATTGCATATATTTTTAGCTGCATTGAATATGGACACTGTGAATAACATCTCTAAAAACGACATGTGAAGCATATGACGAACCAAGAGTACCTTGACATTGGATCTACTTGAAATCAAATATATGAAATTTTTGAAAAAAGTGAGTATTTATTTTTGATATTTTTATTTTTCAGAGAGAACTATTAATATGGCATGTATTCTCAGAAAATCCAGAAAAATGTAGTTCTTTGAGGGAGAACTATTTTAAATTGTCACAAAATTAATATAAATTAACTATATTAACTGTATAATGAAGAACTAAGTGTTCCTGAGGAAAGAAGCATTAATTACAATAACAACCTTAGATGAACTCTATCTGGCACACAGTAGTGTAATCGTGTACAAATGTTCGAAATTAATGATTTAATAATGGGTCGGTACGATTCTGATAGGGAAAGAGGCAGTGGCCGAATGAAAATTCCCTGATATGCTTACAGTTACCATGACAGAGTGATAAGAGTAGAAACAACTAAAGATCTTTATATAGTTAATATAAGATAATTGTAGAATATCATATTATGTGTAAGATTTGTATGTAATTGTTCAAAATATACATAAGCATTTCATTAGAGCATATGAAGGAAGAATGGATACTAATTCATTTGCAGATAATATGGAAAATGCATTATGCATTTTCATGCTGATCAAAGAACTGATCCACTTACAGCTGGTTTTTGGACGTTAACTCAAATGATATTCCTAATTACCTTTTATAGTGGTATTTTATGATAACAATGAAGAATTAATGATAGCAATATGTTTGCCTAACTGCTTTAATATTTTATAACTATATTTTTACTCTTTGTAATTCACGTAAACAGCATTATTCGGTTTTAGCAACTCATAATACACCTTGCTGATCCCATCATATTCACCAAGAGTTTATGCCTAATACATCACAGAACGTCACAGAACTTCTAAGGTTCTCGTAGAATTTTTTCATGTGATCACACGGCTCGGAAACGTCTAAAATCAGGTGACTAAACAACGGATGAATACCGGAACTAGTTGATAATTCAACGGGTGATAACGGAAATCAACAAACGCTATTTGAAAGTTTGACAACGGGTTTCGTTCAATAAGTCTTGTAATTAATTCTCTTAGAACTTTTTTGGTCCTTTAGACGTTAACTATCGTTAAGATCATCGATATATAAGGGAATAGCATCAGCATAAGTTTGTAACAGAGTTTGAAGAACTTAAGTAGCAGATTCCTTCAAATAAATTAAAAGAAGTAGTGAGAAAATTCTTAATTCTGCTGCATTTATGCCTTCTTTATGTCATAGAAAATAATGGGTAATAATAATAATAATTAGTCGATAATTACCTCATGATAAATCTAATTCTTTCGGTAGTACACGCTAATTAACTATTTTTCAATTACTACACTGAAGTCCTAAAGAAGTGCTGTACAATCAATACCCATTTGTATTATATGCTACGTCTCTTTTTAAAAATTGTCAATTAAACGTTGTATTTAATAACTAAATCTCAAAGAGATTGAAATTGAGAAAAACTCTGTGGTTCACCCTCTTCAATATTTATATATATAAATGTTACATTTACTGTTGCTACATTTATATGGCGCAACTACCGAAACAATACGGCTTTACGAGCTTAACGCTAAAAACCTGACTTAGATAATACTGTTGTACCTTGAAAACAAAACTCTCCATAAATAAGTCAACACCCACTAAAGTACATTTATCCCGAGCTAAAATGACCGTACTATAACAGTATTAAATCACTCTAAGTATCCAATTTGCTCGACAAAATGCCGTTCTTTGCGGCGAAATAAATTTCTTTTAAACTCTAAAAATTTATCTTTCTTCGAAAACAATGGTTTTGTTTTTTCATCTGTAGAATAGCATGCTTCAATAGCTTCTTCTTATATGCCTTATTATTTCACATTACACTAATTAAGTTCAACATTATAGATTAAATCTGAGAACTATAAAAAACCACTGATCGCCCTGTGACTGAAGTTAGATCCTAACCTTTAAATGAATAATGTATCTTTTGAAAACCTAAAAAAAATTTGAAAACAAAACAATTATTAACAATATTTCGTTCAGTTTAGAACATTTCCATAAATTGCAAATTTCGAATATTTGTATACGTTATATCTAAAGGAAATATCACGAATGTTCAAGATAATGTAAATGTAAGATGTAGTTAGTAAAAAGTGTTTAAATAAATTGACAAACTAATATTTGAAGCCTTGTGATTTACTATTTACTTTGATTTCGGTCTGTTCTTGTTTGTTGTTTCTATTTTGATTACTGTCCGTAACAGATAAATAACGCAGAGGTATTGATATAATATACTTATTTTCTTGTTGGTTACTGGCAAGTTGGTCAAAAACAACTGCTGTATTATTATTTGCTGCTATATAATTGACTTTGATGGTCGAGGCTTCATTAACAACGAAAGTGTCATCCTTATTTTCGACTGTTGTGGCTATGATAAACCCACTTTTGTTCCTGAAAGGGAATACTGCATGTATGTGATTACATACTAAGTCTTTAATACTGTTTTCAGAACTGTGGCAATTAACATTATATTAACTACATCTTACATTTACACTATCTTAAGCATATATGACATTTCTCTTAAACATCTTCTTAATAAAAAATTTCAACTTCCTTCCTTTTCAAATATCTACAATATCAGAAAGTACAAACGTATACAAATATCACCACTTTTCATTTGTACCTTTACTATAATCTTCAGATAATGTCTATTTTCATATTATTGGCCTTTTGTTTCAATTAAATCTACAAAATTAGTGTTAGCGAATTATAACATTTTATTAATAATTCATACTGTAGCGACCTTGAGGCATGTCGAATTTTACATCATGGAATAAGGGTCTACAAAATACCCAGAAATATAATCCCAGATGTTGAACACGGGCGGGGTGCCAGCAGCGCCAACTAGAACCTGACAACGAATAGCTGGCGGCAATCCCGAGACGTTTATCTGTGATGTTATTGAAGGGTATTTCGGTCATTCTGTGCTCAACTCTCGTTTGGTTAAGACATGCCACCATCGACTGCCCAAGCCTCGTCTCCAGGTAACACCGCTGCCATCCGTTTTATCATTTGTATTTTTCACATTTTTATATAGCCAATAAATAACGGTCACAAAATGTAAACACCACTGTTTCATTTCGTTTTACCTCCATTCACCGAGCCACATCATTTACCCTAAAATACTTTACACATATATTGTCGTATTTTCAGCTGTTTTATACCTATAAACTAATAAATAATCACATAGAACAATTGGATAAAAATATAAACCTAAATATTACCAGACTGCTACTATCATAAATAACGCGTGGATACTGGTACCAAAATGACTATCAGGGATTCGAAAATATTGTTCATCCGCTAATTGGTTCACCATTAGTTAATGTGGAATGCAAATATCGAAGTCCTTATGGTATCCCGTTTTATGTAAAGGCTTCAAAAGGGAAATAAAATATAGTCTACTTCGATATTTGCAGGAATATTATCGAATTTTTCAACGATTGGCCAGCAAATCACTTATGATATTCACTTAAGAGATAATTAGGCTTATATACTCTCGTTTCCCTGTTTGGAAATGAAAAAAGAACATGGCGACGTTCTGGATTATATATTTTCAAAGCGAAATGTATGAACCGCCATTGTATGTGGAATATGGTAGAAATTTTTCCAGCCCACGGAAAAACCAAAATAACTTTTTCCTCTTTATCAACCTTATTTTTCTGAATTTGTGTAATGAAAATTCGGATATAACTTTATGAAAGGAATTCGTACTCGAAAATAATAAACAACAGCAATAGACATGATCAGTTCAGGGTGAAATCTGAAATGTTTAATCATTATATAGCGGCCGGATGCAAACAAACTGTCCGAGCCACAATACGGCTGGCAAAGGAGGCCTCTAATTAAATTATGTCTGTATAATTGCGGAAATCCGAATAAGCGGACGGGTCCATGTGACAACGGTATACCTTTCTCCAATATCGCTTAAACCTCCATGAGAAGGAACCGAATTCCCCAAGATTTAATAAACATTGTTTATGGTAAACTGAAACATTTGATTAAATTATTCAGCTATGTAATCAATATCGCAAGGAGTAAGTAGAGTAACTTGAGATGATTATAAAATTTCTTATTTAAAGTGTTTGTGCAAGTGAGGCTTTGCAAAGTGAGGTCACCCCCCAATTATATAACTTTTATTTTATTCTTGCAATAAAGAACAATATCCAAGTATTATATATGCAACCTATTTCCTGTCAAAATCATGAATACTGATATAAAAAAAAGTTACACTAACGTAATATTTAAACTAGCAACTGCAATGTTGCCAGATCTCTCATTTTTATGACCCCTAGCGTACCTCATCTATAACTCTTATTTTTATAGACCTAAAGATGGGCCAATACACTGATGTAATACGATATTTCTGCAGAGGGGGTGTTGCGGACGCGCTCTTTAAAAATATACCATAAAAATATCACGTTCGAGAGGTCGAATTAGAAAGACTTTAGAAAGAGTTTTAACTCGCCTTGGTTCACTTCATTGTAAATACTGAAAATTAATTACAGAAAGTATATTTAATATGTTATTCATTTACAACAAGGTTTAGCTGAAGTAGTCAGTTGCATTGTTACTTGAATCAATTAATACAAATAAAAAGGCTAAAACGGAATTTTTCACAACGGAACTATGGAAGAAGTTCTCCAATATAACATAGGCAGGCGAACAAAATATTTTACAACATGAGCAGCGAGTCGATATTGGGATAAAAGAGGAATTTCAATCAACCTGGTAAAATAATAAACTCAGATTAATATTATAATTTATAGATGCTGAACCAATCAATGTTCCAAGATCTAGTTTACAGACGCAAAAATACATGATAACGACAACTAATTATAAACTGAAAAGACTGTCGCTAAAATGAGTAAATGAAACAAACAAAAAAAACAACAAATTGTTTACAAAAAAACGGTAAAAAAAAATCGTTCGGCGTTATATCCTCGTCAGTTGTTAAGTCAGTTCTGAATCACGTTATTAATATGGCAATACCTGACCCGCTTCCCTGACCAGTTAATGGTTCATTACGACCAAGTTATTTACTGAATTTTTTCAGTAGTTTTTTTAGATACTCCCATTTAAGAAATTTAAAAAAAATCATTGCTCGCCAGTTTCTCACAGAAAGTTTTTTTTGTTGGCAACTAATCAGTAAACGATATGTTTTCAAACACTGATCTAGATTCTGCTCTGTTCTGTGACCGTTCGGAAATATTATTTACTTTCTTAAAATTTTATTTCCGTCTTCATAAAATATAATGTCGGTTCTAAGAATAATTATGATGACTGAAGAACTCTAAATTGTTTGCGGTTTTTTAAAATCATTTTTGGAATCCATATAGTGTCAAATGTGTGATATTCAGATGGCGATTTGCCATCATGTTATTCCAAGAAGTTATATAGGCCATTCTAATTTAAGAGTTACTTTCAAAGATCATAAAAAAAATAATTTTTTTAGGAATAATGTTATAAACATTCAACACTCATCATTTTCTTTACGGTAATTTAAATTAATTACTTAAATGTACCTAATTTAGTCATAATAGTGTCTTAAACGTGTATAACGTATATCCCCTGACTTATCCCATAACAGATTATGTTCGCGTATCAGAAATTTTAAATATATATTAAATAAAATACCAAGATCATTCATTTTCGAATATTACATAAATGTAAATATTTATTACAAATAAATATTTACATCTACATTTGTCTCACAAAATATACAACTCGTCCTCTGGCTTTTTGTATTCATTTCTAACCAGCGTTTATTTACGTGGTTCGAGAAAATCATGCCCTTGAACAAAACTATTTTGTCAGTCATTTCAGTAACGTCATTCTACATATACAATTATGAGTCAATGAATGTGTCTCTTCACTGCTAAGCTTTATTTTGTAATTATTCGGCTAAACATTTTATTTTAGTGGTATATTTGCTCCCTTGAAAAATATATCACACAAGTGTGTTACGAGTTGAAAAATTTAATGCATGTTTTAATCTCGAACATTTCATTTCACATTTCTCAGAGCAATGGCAAATTGTCCAAGTCGTAATGGTGCTCTAACGTGACAAACCACCCCAGGATATGACCTTTACAGACCTCTTAATATAAGTCTCCTCCTGGTAATTGGTAAAATAATAGAAAATGTTATTCTAAACTGATTCAAGGAGCACCTAAATAACATTATCCTCAGTCACCAATTTGGATTCCCTAATGATCATGGAATGGTCGAACAAGTACACCGCCTTGTGAACGTTTGAAAGAATTTGATATAGTCTGGAATGATGGACTGGCATACAAAATAAAAAAGACATTTCCACATTCCTATTATAATATATCTTCATCAATCGAAAGGGCTTCATTATCAAGTTTAATGACGAACATACTGCTCTGCACGAAATACGCTCGAGTGTACTACAAAGCAGTGTAATGGGACCGGTGTTGTACTTGATTTGTACTGCGGATCTCCCAACTAGTGAGAACATAATAACTACGACCTACGCTGACGACCTCTTCTCAATTGCATTCTGACCCAAAATCCGCTTTATACTAACTCAAATGGCATCTGAACAATATCGAGAAATGGTTTAACTAATGTAGAATAAAGGCAAGCTAAACCAAATCCAATCATGTCACTTACACTCTGAAAAGAAAACCTGTCCATCGATAAAAACTTACAATGAAAATATCTCGCAGGAAAAACATGTACTGTATTGGGCAATACTTGGGCCTTTACATGAATCGTAGGTTAATTTAGCGAAGCACATCTGGAGCAAGCGGAAACGACTTAACAACAGACTCCGTTGTTTGCATGGGTTAACTGGTCGATACTTCCATTTAAACGATTAGAGCAAAATGGTTATATACAAATCCATCATCAAGCCTCTGGATCAATATCTGGACATACGGCCTTCAATTATGGGACACAGCAAGCAACAGCAATATCGAAATCGAAGCTGTGCCCACAGACTGAAGCTCTCGCGTTAAAAATACAATAAGGGCCTACTAGATGGTCAATACAGTGGCTTATTTTTTGAAACAGGCACCGATATGCGGTGAAAAGAATTATATATTTACTATTATTTGTATATAGATTCTGATATTTGTCTGTCATGTCTCCCCTACGTCGCATAAATAACAGGGAAACGATTTTATGTCCAGTGGATATAAAATCAAAATATTACAACGTCACACCAGAGTATTTTTATGGTTAATCCCTGGATAGTCATGGCATAATTTAGTCAATACTCTTTAGTTATACAATACTCCATGAACTTATATGAAGAAAAAAAAATTACTCGCGCAGATCGCCTCGAAAATACATGTGACGGAAAGATTAAGGTACCAACCCATAAAGTGTAACCCCGAAAAATACGCACAAAAATTGAAGAATATGAAAAGTATCAAATGAACGGAGAAAAGGGAATTCTTAAGACTGCAACTCAAATAATTCCCGATAACAGCGAAAAGAAAAAGAAAAAGTGAAGAATAGGTGACGGCGTTTTACACTTTAAGACATGAGTAATGCATCTGCAACCCTTACTAATTCAGATAATGAAGAAGATATTGACAGGCGACCGCGATCAGAACTACAGTAGTCTATTAGTACGAGAAAGAGAAGAAACTTAAAGATCAAAAAATAGGTCGCTGAAATAGCTAAACTTAAGAATACAGTACAATATTATAAAAATGCCTACGACGAATAATAGGACAATCTCTAGCGGAGACACTAAATGCCAAAGTGAATACATTACTAACCTCATCAACTGCCAGAGATGGAGAAACCATAACGAAAAAGGTGTTGTGTTGTGAAGTTTTACCTTAACAACTAAAAGACCAGTTTTAAAGTTTAACAGTATTATTATTGTACAACTAAAGACTGTTTTATAAATAAAAGTTTGGTAGCCAAGCCGGCTGATTAGTGCAGTGGTAAAGGTGACAGGACAGTCCACCTACTGTATAGAATTCTTCGAATCCTGCTGGGACACGGTCGCAAATTTATGTTTGTGATTGTTAAATATTTGTGACTCTCCTAGGTAAAAGCACAAAATCCGACAAAGAAAATGATCCCAGTCACGCCAGTAACCAGGCTGGGTAAAGCCGGATGTCTTCTGGGTTGATTTATAAGTTGGTCACTCGCCAGTCGGTATGCTTAACGCCAAGGATCGTGGTTCGGAGCCCACATTAAGTTAATATGCCCATGTCTGAAAATTAATAATTTTATAATCGATGGCTGGCGCTTATATAGTCTATCCAAAGTTGGTGTAAACATAAGTCATCTAAGTTTATGACGCCAAAATGTCGCAATGTTGTCGCATAAACATATTTTTAGTTTGGTTTTGACATATAACAAAATTCCAGTTTAAATAAAATAATGAAACAAAAATGTTTTCAAATATATATAGTTTATTTTAACACTATTATATTAATACACCTAAAGCCTATATTATAGAATACTTTAAATTACAGTTAATTATACAGCCCCAACAATTTATACTTTAGAGTTGTTTCGTTATATTTACATTGAACTGCTTTCAATAATTTTTTTGGTATCCCCCTGGAGGCCTAATCCTCCTAATTAACAATTGTATGTCCTAGTAAATTAGTTTACTTTCATTGGAGATCATATTTACCCTCTACGTTTAATTCTTGTTTGCTTCGATGGTGTGTTTCCTTGTCAAGTAATTTTGATACCACTTTATTTTCAAATTTCTTCTGCTATTACCTATGTACACCATTCTAAAACATAAAATTAATCACTGAATTCTTCCTAATATATTTGAAATATCAGCAAATCATTTGGTATTTTCTGTCTCTTTGCGCATTTTAACCAAATGCTCATGTATATTTCGGACAATTGCATACATATCTAATGAACATAAATCTTTCACATTATAGATTACGAATTCCTACAGTTATTGCATATTACCGCTATCATCACCCTGTCTTAAATAATGTCTTAAATAATCTGTCTGGAAATAATCAGCATTGAATCATAATCACATATTCAGAAAGTTTTACTCAAGTGAATAACTAAGATGTTCGTTTCCAACTTATCGAACGTTTGTTCATGATTCCATCAATTCTCAATTTCTATGTGTCTGATCGAAGTCATCCAAACCGAATAATTAATAAATGTTATAACTAATAAAACCTAATCAATTGTTATTCCAACGTTTATCTTGTTCAATCAACTATAGCTGTTTTAACACTATTTTTTTATTATATAGCAAGAAGGAAAATATTAGCTGAATTTTTATTTTGAAAATATTATTTTGAATTTACAATTTATATGTATAATTTTCTAGGCAAGTAGAAACTGTTATATATTGTAATTTATTTTCAGTTAATAAAATTAGCTATTATTTGATATTATTGAATGTTGCTTCAAACCACATAAATATTCACAAAAGATGTAATTATTATATTGCAACCATTTTATAATTGTTAACAACATTTAGTTAAAAAATATTTTATTGAATGCATTTGATATTTTCGATGTCACTGTATATCGGATTTGTGTAATATTTTCGATGTGTTCCGGATGTCCAATATCTCCACTTGTACATGCGAGAATCTTAAATATTTCAGCCAGTTTCCTAAGATGTCTACGACGAAGACGAGGGTATATTTGCATATGTGGAAAGTTGACGTATGACATCTTGTGAAATATTTATCTTGGCGATATGTGAAGTTGATTTTTTGTTCTCTCTCGGCGAACTGTCTCACGTCAAACTTCATTTGTTTTCGATCGACAAAAATAAATTGGCAGAAAGTATAACGACATATTTTGCTGTTTAATTTTTCAGCAGAAACAACCTAAGTCAACTATGGATTCATTATGTATACAGGTCAATACGATTCTTGTAAAAACCTATAGATGATTCCAAACTTAAAATGTGTCAGATTTTTAAAACATTAAACTATTTAACCTTTCCTTAACTGTGGCGAAACTTTATGTATAGTCTTTTCAAAGTAACAGAGAACTCATGTCATCCAAATGTTAAATATATTGGCCATTACAATTTTTTAATTCGTTTTAAAATCAGATAATATTTTTCTTCTCATTTTATTTTAGCTAAAAAGACATACAATGGTGTCTTATTCGTACGACCATGTAACCGAATCAGACTGACGAACAAACAAAAACAATCTGAATATGTGGAAAGAAACATTGTCTACAAAGACACTTTTGATTTGGACGAACTCCATTAAATGTATTGAAGAAGAACTTGACAAATGGGGAATGGTGTTACATAAACTGGAGAACAAACGTTAGATAAACTGGAAATAAACAAATTATTGTTGACTTTAATAGAGACTCAAAAAGTGACAGCGACTAATGGAAACTCTGTGTTAATTACCCAGATATGCTAACGGGAGTGGTAACAACTAAAGGATACTAAAGGATATAATGAATATAAGATAACTGCAGTAGTGATAACAGTGTGCATAGATATGTGTGTAACGGTTTAGAAAATATATGAGAATTTGGTTAAAATATATAAGGAGAGAAGGAATACTAACTGTTTCGCAAATGTATTAGAGAGAGTTATTGCAGTGGTTAAGTCTAGTTCTATCAAGAAAGATGTACACATATAGTATCAAAATAAACCAAGGAAAAATACAGTGATATCAAAATGACTTGGAAGGGAAACACTTCATTGGAGGAAACAAGAACTAAATGTAAAAGTAAATATGTTCTCTAATGAAAGTAAAATATATTACTTGTATATACAATTCTTAATTAGGTTGATTAGGCCTCCAGAAGACACCATTATATTAAAAAACGCTCCTAGAACTCTACCATGGGTGGTATTGAAAAGAGTTCAATATAAATATAATACAACACAACCTTATCACTAAAATACTTGTGACTGTATAATTAACTGCACTTCCTCGATTGCATTAGATGTTCTTTAATGTTAAAATAAATTATATTCCATAACATTATTTTTCATTATTTTTGAACCTGGATTATAATATTGTTATGCACATATTATAAATTAGATTATATATTAGAAAGTGAATTAAAATTTGTTGAAAAATTTTATGCGGCAACTTTTTAACCTCATAAATTTCGACGAGTTCAGTGTTTTATTGAATGTAAGGGTTAGTAAATTCAAGAAAGGTTTATAATTACAATTAGATTCGGTAGGTGGCTACAATAAGTTTCCAAGAGTTTTTAAATATATTTAAATTTCATCTAGCGTACATCTGTTTGAGTGACATTTTCATCGTAACGACCACAGAGTAAATAGAGATTTAATATTATAGACAATTTTGGAGAAATGTTTCACTACGTCCAATATCTAGATATCAATACTTTAAACTTACTACTTATTTTAATCGCAATGTTAAGAGCCGCGAAGACATTTGATTGTTTCGTTCCGTTTCTAGGGTGCGTTTGTTGTTTATTTGTTTTGCGTGCAATTTTCAGTGTATTTAAGTAAGTAGTTATTAGTTCGTTAGTATAATATTAGTTGGTAGTACAGTTTAAATATAATGCATTCTCAATCTATGAAGCATGGTGTACCCGGATGAACAGATACTAAAGAAATGCAGCATTCTTTTCCTTTGAAAAAAACATCCGGTTATCTCTAAAAAATGTATTAAAATACTAAAAATCCCAAAATGGCTGGTTTAAATATAAAAGACCTTTATGATCTTTACTGCGTGTTTTGTTGTTATAAGTTGGGATAAGTTTTTTCATATTAATAGTCATTCAAATATTATTTTTGTAATTAAATTATTTGTATTAACATTACCATAATATGATAATATTTTGCAATATTGTCATTATTAATTTTACTCCCAAAGAGTTTTGTTATATCACTGAAATTATATAATTAGTTATGTCCTGAAGATTTCTGATAATTTTATATTGGAAAGTTACATATTTATTTGTTGTATATTTGTTAAAACAAAATGACACATGTTCAAAGACGAACAAGATTGGTCGACGTATATATAATGCAGAAATAATCTTGACGGGTAATATAAATTTCAGAGACCAGGTTGAAAAGACTTAAATAAATGTCGGAATCAACTGAACGAATGTCTTCCAGCAAATAGATTGAGATAACGAGAGGCACATCACGTTGGAATATGACGCCTAAAGAAACTATTCGTCACCTCCACAAGTCGCCATCTCCAATGAGAAATTCTTTTTTAACAGTTTCATGCATTTAAGTATAAGAATGAATAGGACGGTATTTGGCATTGGCATTCGGCTATGCATCAGGAAAAGTTTCAGTTCTATTAATAAATATGCCACCAGAACCAGTAAAGAGGCCATTAGCTGGAGCTATATCTAAGTCGAAAATGGTTTTTGTGTAAAATTCGTAAATGCAATTCTGAACAAAATTGTTCAGAATAAAGATGGTCGTTATTTTTGAATCAACATCAAGACTCTGTTATTCATCAAGTACGCCATCAAATTGGTTCTGTTTTTTACAATTCCAGCTGTTGATCAAACATAATTGCAAATCTATTTCAGGAGTGACTAGAAGCAAAGATTGACACACTATGTATATGCATCGAGCAGATGAATGAGAGTTATAAGAGAGAAATTGTGGCAAGTTTGACGGTATTTTTGCAAAATCATTACGAAATAACTGGACCAATTGGTAATGTAGGATTCAACACCGTTTCCAGTGAATTACAAAGCAACAACTACGTTATTATTATCAAATCAGATAAAGTACAACAGTACCAAAAACAAAGTATGTAGGAAGATTAATTGTACAAACTTTTAATGAAGTTGCAATTGTTATGGCTCTCGACCGATTTAAAGGTTATATGTATGCAGAGAATGCACAGATAATATAATGCAGATGAATGGTGATTTGACAAGAGATCGTCTGTCGGGTTTGCTAGTATTCGTATAAAGACAAAATATTTTATTTTTATAGAAATTACCATCACTAATATAGCCACTTTAATTTACTAAAATTTATAACAGTTTGAGGAGCATCTTTAGTTGACTTATCTAGATAACTTGAACTCTTAATATGTATCTTGGTAATTAAAAGAAAGATATAATAATGATCACCCTATTGCAAGTTGATTCAAGTTGACATTATAGTTACTTACATTCGAAATTCGAAATTTTTGTGTTTGCGATTATCGTAACATATCCACTTTTAACCACCAGTCATATTGTGCCATAAAAATATGTTCTTTTTTACCTGACCATGAATGATGAAACGGTTCGACAGCGCAGTTTCAGTCAATTCATGTTAGCCAATTTTTACCCCTTTGGGTCGTTCCTACCGGATATAAACATCTGAAGACTGCTAAGCTGCTTGGAAAGTTCTTTGAAAATCTCAGCTGGTCTAAGATCCCAAGCTCTAAGACTGAGCACATCTAATAGATCCTGCAATTCATTATTTTCGAACTTTTTAATTCTCACCAACTTTAAATAATGAACCAAAACCCACAATTGAGATGTGACGGAGTACTATAACCGTACATTTTCAAAAGTTTTCCGGTAACAGATTTTCTCAAATCAAACAACAAAAGTAACAAATGTTGAAATACAGTTTTACACTGAATTAAACAATAATATTAAATAGACTAATAATACTTGTTTAATAGTTGTTTGCATTGATACTTCGAATTATTATCGATACATATCGCTGATCAAAATATTTGCAGGCACTTGAAAAATCAATTAACAAAGAGTTTTCAATGATACCAGTTATGGTTTTCAGTTGATAACATATTTTGAGTATCCTGAATGAGCACAACCCATGTTAATTTATGTTAAGGCTTTCAAAAGGGTTGCTAATGAACATCACCATTGAACATTCAAATATTTCGATAGACTTTTATTTCTCGGTATGAACTTAAACTGAACTAAATGTACTACCACAAATAAAATTATCAATAGACGATATCCCTCTACGAGTTTGTTGATACGTTTCATTTAAGCTCTGAATACTATTACAAAGTTGAATAATTGATCCACACGATTGAATGATAAAACTTACTATCAACTTCGTTGATTTTTCATTAGTGCAGATATTATAGGCGTCACTCCCATTTTACGACAGATGCGGTAGCCAATACCCGTCAACCTATGCCACACTCTATGAAATAATGTAGAGGAACACGAGGTAATCAATTTCTCGCCACGCAGAAAAAATTGGCCTTTGACATGCTTCAACCTAATAAATATTGGATTTTATACAAGATCGAACTGACCTAAGAGCTCAAAGTTACATTACATACTACTTTGTTATAGATGTCGCCTGTTTGTTAGGATCCAAGTCCGTTCGCTTGGTTGAAATCCATACTACGTTCATTGGTAATGCATCCAAAATGTGTTACTGCAATATACAGATTCACTTAATATTCACCTAACCCAGGTAAGCTATTGGTTAGTGCTGTTGAAAATTGAACGATTCCTATCTGTGTGTTATTCCACATATAATGGTATACAATTATTTTTATTAATCGTTTTTATAGTAATTTTATAATTTTATTACATGAAATGAATTTTATTTTCAATTAAAAAAAAACGGTAATATCACATATAGTTTGTTCCATTGTTCCAATCCATTTCAAAAATTACTCTTTCTTATTATAAAAAACTATAGCAATCCAATTAATAATTTTGTCACAATATCGATATGTTTTAATAAATAGTGATCATAATAACTATTACATATCCTAATTAACCCAGCCTTCTAAATATAACAATATTCAATAAAATATCTCCCTGGAGTATTTAGAACTCAAAACGTGATATTTTTATTTATACTAATATCAGAATTTAATGTATCATACCATGATTAATATTTAAATGGCGTTAGTGTATAATTACAACAATTGTATATTATTAGTAATATCATCATCAAGTTAATGAAATACATATCACGGCTTCAAATAATAATTATTTGTTTGAAATATTATTCCTTAATAATCACTTAAACATTTTTCTTAATAAAAAGAAAATATAATTTAAAGACATACAAACTACTAACCACAGAACTAATAACTAAAGCACTATAAGAGACATATTTGCATAAATTATACTATATTATTTTCTAAACTCGCCTCTATGTTCCGTAATTTTTCAAAACCGTTTCCTTACATACCATTAAGTTGATTAGGCAATAAATTACACAATGACCTCATTAACTTAAAGTTCTTTTAATAATATTAAAACGCCGCCAGTTTTTTTAACTAATTACATCTCTTTTAATCATTGTTCCTCGTCCTTGCGTCGCGCTCTCCTCTGGCAGTCACAAAAATTAAACTTGTCACGAGACCGTCGATGCGTCAGCTCCCCCTGCTGTCCCCTAAATGCAAACGTTCTAATGAGACACGTGCAATCTTATTTATAGATCAAAGTGAAATTGCGTTTTTTCCTTCTTCGTAAATTAATCCTTTTAGAGCTAACGAGCTCGAGAATAATTAAAAGTTTAGTCTTTGGGAGATGTCTTTCAGCTGCAGATGCAGCTAAATAGTTTTACGTCTGCTTTATAGTATTATGCTATATGTTTACTAACGCGAATGTAGATATTCGTTATTTAATGGGTTTTATTCAAAAAATACAAATAGAACACTAGGATACCTTAACAACACATATAATAATATTGAAATACAATCATGGCTACAGAAAACTAAATAAAGAATAATTAAAAATATAGCATATTACAAAATAGTAGTATCGACACAAAAGTGTTTGGTGTTGTGGAAAAATATGAAAATTTGATACTTTTCTTATATTGCGAATACCCTTATTTTTTAGCATAATTGTTTAATATTTCTTACCAAATAACATTTTAGTTACAAATAAAAATACAAACAAAGCTATTACAAAATTTATTCACGCTATCAAAGCACTATTAAATAAAATATGGTAACCATTCGATATTAAACAATTAATACTATAGATTTTTTGAAATTTACATTCACAACGTTTCATCTTCGAATAAATTTTGTCTCAGGCAGAAGAAAATAATTTCATTGAAAAAGAGAGACTATATCATAGTTAAATTGTAAATATTGCCAGTTCTTTCTACATCAAGCAGCAAGTGAGTCTCTGAGCAAGTCTATGAAGAGAAATTATTGACTATTCTACTGAATTGTTCAACTATCATAGTTAATATAGGTCAAGAAATGTGTTGCTTTTACATGTTTAGCTAATTATAATTCTAATTAGTAATTGTAATCTAATCTAGCAATTGTCTCCAATCTCCAAAACCCTTCAAAAATGTTGTTTTATCTTTCATCGTGGAAAGTTAGAGAAATTCAGAAAGAAACATGCTGCACTAAAGCTTGATGTCATTTGAATTATCATGTTTTTATTATAGTGTTTTACATGTTCTAGAGAAACATGATAGTTATTACGTAAATCATAATTTTCTAATTACTGTTGTTTATACGGATGAATAAATCTACGTCGACTATTTATAGAACTCCATCTATCGCTCGAGGTGCTTATTCTGCGAATTTACAAAGGTTTCAATTACATATTTATTACTATTGCAAACATACCTAAATTAAAAACAATAAGTGCTAATAAACAACAATCTTGCTGTATTTTTGGTACCTACTCAGAGACATACTGACTTATCTTAACATAATTCATTAGTCTACGATTCACATATAGCCCTTCCAATAAAACAGCCAAGGCACATCATCAATACCGTCGCATGTATTGCCAAATTCACTTTGTAAAAATGTAAAATTCGTTTTAAAATCGGAGCGGCCTTTTTCCTTCTCATTTTACTAATTAGCATAACTGTATATAGCTATATATCTGCAAAATTATTCAAAACATTAATAACGATATTCATAGGTTATAAACCGGAAAACGGTATATTGGTGCTTTTTTGATTAAAAAATATAAAACTGTTTTAAAAATATGTGATAATTCTGAATAAAAATTTAAAATGTCAGAGTCATCAAATAGCAAGCAAGGAATTCATTGCGTCTCTATAACTTACTTTGAATAGAAACGAGATAATAAGGTCTCTTACCAGTAAAATTCATTAGAGAGGTAAAGATCTGTACAATTAACTATTAAATTGATGCAGTACAATTAGAAATATTTTGAGCATGTTACAGCTGCACTTAATATTAACAAAAGCATTGAGAGTGGATGAATACAAAAGGCGACACAAAACAAAATATGTGACGAATCAAGATCGCCTTGACTGCTCTATTGGAAGTTAAATTTTTAAAATATATAACAACTGTGTAGTAAAACTGTGACAATTATTTTAGGGAAAACTGTTAGTCTCGGAAGTATCCACAGAAAATTTAGGGATACGCAGCTTTTTAAGACAGGTCAATCATCCCTTAACACACTGTTAGAAAACATGGGATTTAAGTAGTGTAAATGTAACGCAAATATAAATATATCTTTGGAGAGTTCTAATGGAACTTAAAGATATTGTATTTAATAGAATTCCATTTTTAAAACTTTATAATAAAAAAAGTTTAGTTTATAGTTAATATGGGATAACGTTATAAAATAATATTGTAGAATGTGAAATATTTATCTGCGTAGATATTTGTGTAACTGTTTAGAATATTTATAAGTATTAGGTTGTAATTTATCAGAAGAGAATTAATACTAACTGTTTTGCTGATATGGCAACTGCATTAGAGAAAATGTACTGATTAAATTTAATTTCATAAGGGAAAATGTACACAGACAGTAACAGGAGAAAATCAGAGAAATTCACAGACATCTAAATAATTTAACAAAGAGACATAGGAAAGAAGAAAACAAGAAACAAATGTAAAAATATAAATATGCTTTTTAATGAAAGTAAAATGAAATACTTGGATATACAAATTTTAATGTTAATTAGGTAGATTAGGCCGCGAAGAGATACCACTACATAAAAAATCGTGCCTTGAATTCTACCTTATAGGTTGTATTGAAAAAATGTTAATATAAATATAATTAAACTACCTACAAGCTATTATCGCTGTTTTATTAACTTAGTTAAGACCTTGGGAAATATCTGCATTAGATGTACGTCAATGTTAAAATAAACTATACTTCATAACGTTATTTTATTTTATTGTTTTAATTACATTAATATTTTTTTAGGTCAGGGTCAAAAATAAGCCAAAACCTACATTTGATGCGGCAACTTTACATTATAAATTTTGATGACGTACATTGAGTGTTTTTTTGGTAGGACTCTATAAGCGCTTTGGTTAATTTTTTTATATTTATATTGTTAATTTTTTTCAACTCTTCTTAGGCAAATCCCATACCTACATTTCTAAATTGACTTTGGAAATTACATAAGTTCTTACAAACTTCATTAATAACAATTCTTACTTATATTGTATTAAAATTAGAGAGAATAGACTCTAAAAATATTAATTTATTTACAAATAATTAACGATACATATTTTTATCTAATACACGTTCACTTGTACACCCTAAAACATTTTCTTTTTCGCAGCGGGCCCTTTATATATGTTCGCTTGTTAAAAGACTCTGGAAAGTGTCTAAAGCACCCTACAATCCTTAGTATCTACTACATATCCTTAGTATATTTTCTCTATCTTTTTAATGTCCTGGTGAACACCTTGCTCTTCACACCTATCCTCCAAATTCTTGAAAGTAGTGGGTGTGGACCTGAAGAAAATGTATTTTACACTCATTAGGGAACGTACAGATTGAAATACTTATAAAATTATTTTAACCTCCTTAAAAGCTAACCACCCTTTTTTGAGGGATCCGTCAAGCTCGTTATGAATCCTTGTTCGGTCATTAGTCTAATTTCTGGTCCGACTAAAGGACTTTTTCGTTCGCTTTTGCTTCTGAAGGGCCTGCATATTTTTAAACTATTCACTTGAAGCAACCTCCATCTTTGAGACGTATTTTTACAAGATTCCTCATCATTCTCAACTTTATCTGTAACATTGGCAAAATAAATTTACGTGCAGATATCAATGTTTCCCTGAAGACGTTCTTCTTATCAACTTTAAGCTACCTCGTAAGACAACTCTTCATGATTCAGTAATTTGATTCGTCGCTGCTACTCCATATACACAAAAAGCAACTGAATTTGAAAAATCTTGTTAATTATACAAGTACCATGCAGAAAATCTTAAAATCGCCACACATCTGGTCTTCACCAATGTCTTCGAGGTGTACGGAATGATTTATAGGAATGAAAGGATGGTTGGATAAAAGGATGGATAGATAGATCAGTTGAAAATGCTCGAAGGATTTTTGTATTGCAGACCTGTGTAAGGAACTATGAACGGTTGATTCAATACCAACAAAATTAATATTCATTGATTGTTTTAATTGGTTTTATATTAATTAACGGTTAAATGATTTGATAGTTGGTTAAAATTACTATCTAAATTAAACATATATTTGTTACTTATATTTATATTGAGTTTAAAGGACAGAAAGCAATTTTCTTTTAAAAACTTAGAGAATTTATTTAAACGATTAATATTATAAAAAGTATATAAAGGAAAAAAAGAAAAATAGACTTTTTTAAATATCCATAAGAAAATAAACAGAATTGCCAAATGACTTAAAAATTGTCAATTCCATACTCAGAAACAACTGCTGATCATACGAAGTAAATTATACTAATTCTACAGTTCTGTTTAATGTGAGCTTGTTCTATGAATATTTCTTTTGAACGGAGACTCTGCCTTTGCATGTCGAAAATCGTCCGTCTGCTTGATTTGTTGTTGACTGATATTTGACTGTTATTTGTGTTGACTGTGACTTTTTGACACTTGATAGCTCTGTTGCTTGATTAACTTGTTAGATTCTTTGACTAATTCTGTTCCTTTGTGTGATTTATTCTGATTCTGCTCTCTGTGAATACTTCGTGTTTTATCGCTAAAGCTCCTCCTTCGAGTTCATGGTGACGGCTGAAGAGTCTGGTTCAAGAAACTCTGTTCTGAATCCCGATTCGTTAAGATTTTCAGGGAGGAACATACTGTTCCAGCTAGCACCCTATTACGTTAATAGAATGGGATGAATTATTGGGTTACTTATATGGGATGGGGAAATTAACAGCAGACAATGCGAATTTAAACGAATAAGGTATTTATTATTAATAAAATATAACAGCTTTGTAGATTGCTGTGTAACACAAGGATATTTTTGTTAAATAATATGAAAATATAATTTAGTTGAAGATTATAGTAAAGGTAAAACTTAAAAATGGTCATATTTGTGTACTTAATACCTATAACTTTCTTAATTTGTAGGTATTTCAAAAGATTAACAAAATGTAGATGTTTAGATTACATATTAATGCATTTTTAGGATGCTCTAAATATAATATGCAGGTAACAAAAAGCATGAAATAAATTGAAAACATAAGATTTGAAGCTTTGTTATATTCTATTTCTCTCAGATTATCTAACTCTCCGGAGCAGAAAAATCGAGATAATATATCGTACAACAAATTTTATTGCACTAAATGTAAAAAAACAAGCAAAAAATGTGATCTAACTAAGTTACATACATAAACAATATAATTAAAATATTTATATTGACATAGTATACTTTACTTTTTTATCGTTTTATCCTTATATTTTACCTCAAATTTGCTGAATGCAGCAGAACTGTATGGATTATGTACTTATCTTGAGGCTGGAATTTGGGACTCAATTTTTAGTTGTTAATATTTGGTCGTTCAATATCCAAAATCCTTTTCCATTGTTTCAAATCAATCAAATCATTTAATGAATATAAAAGTTTTCCGATTGTTACCATAGTATTACTTTTTAGGGTATTTGTTTTTTTTTTCGGAAATAATGTACACACATTTTTATTATTTCCTCATCATATAAGTAATACCCGCAAAAATAATATAACCACAAGGTAAATGCCCATACAGTAGTAGTGGCATATAATTATAGAAATAATTGAAAAATTCAACTTCGTCAGATTTTGTACTTTTGTTATATAAACATCCACCATCTGGATAAATTTGGTTCCGCCTGTTTCATTAATAATTTTTCTCATTTCTTGTTTCATTTTCACTCTAAGTTGCAGATTTTTTATTTTCTTTTTACACTGAATATTCCTTATAACACACAATGAACATAAGAGCCTTTGTGGCCTGGTTCCAATAACTTGGTCGTTCAATATCCAAAATCCTTTTCCATAGTTTCAAATCAATCAAATCATTTAATGAATATAATAATTTTCCGATTGTTACCATAATATTACTTTTTAGGGTACTTGTTTTTTTTTCGGAAATAATGTACACACATTTTATTATTTCCTCATCTTATAAGTAATACCCGCAAAAATAATATAACCACAAAGTAAATGCTCATACAGTAGTAGTAGCATATAATTATACAAATAATTGAAAAATTCAACTTCGTCAGATTTTGTACTTTTGTTATGTAGACATCCACCATCTGGATAAATTTGGTTTCGTCTGTTTCATTAATAATTTTTCTCATTTCTTGTTTCATTTTCGCTCTAAATTGTAGATTTTTTATTTTTTTTACAATGGATATTCTTTATAACACGCACTGAACATAAGAGCCTTTGTGCCCTGGTTCCAATAACTTTTATCTAGCTTAGATTACAATGTAACTAAATCATAATGTCTTACCTTATATACTTATTTTCGCATTCTTTCCTGTTAATTGTTTGTATTAGGTAATAAATAATTATATTACCTTAACAAACTTCTATTATTGATATATATATATATATATATATATATATATATATATATATATATATATTGATTATATATATATATATATATATATATATATATATATATATATATTGATTATATATATATATATATATATATATATATATATATATATATTTATATATATATGTATATATATATATATATATATATATATATATATATATATATATATTGATTATATATATATATATATATATATATATATATATATATATATATATTGATTATATATATATATATATATATATATATATATATATATATTGATTATATATATATATATATATATATATATGTATATATATATATATATATATATATATATATATATATATATATATATATATATATATATATGTATGTATATATATATATATATATATATATATATATATATATATATATAAATATGTATATATATATATATATATATATATATATATATATATATATACTTTTTGCTAGCTATGTGTTTTATATCTTCCGATAGTTCGTTGTCTCAAGTCATAACTATTTTCCCCACAATTAACCCTACAAAAAAACGCTCCATGTTTCTTAAACTTAATAGATAATTTTAATACAATTGCGTCACAAATATTAATTTAATTTTTAATTATTTAATTTCAATTCAATTTCAATTTTCTATAATATTTTTCTAATTAAATATTAGAAACAAAACAAGCGAAAGATATTTTCATTCTATATTCTTTTACATTTTCCTCTTTTCCATACATATATATCGACAACATCTGTAGGATATCTTAGCGCATTCTACTACGTCACAAACGGTAAGCACGACGATATAGTAGCGTAACGACGTTCCCTCCTTATTAAATTTCGAGCGGGAACTATTTTGTTGCTGTGCCGAATTAAATGAAATTAGGCAAGAGGTATACCATCAGCACATTGGCTGTCCGGCTTACTTAAATTTCCGCAATTATATCCGAAATTTAATTAAGGGTTTCCTTTGTCAGCCGAGCTGTGGCCCGTCCCGTTTGTTCGGAACGAGCCAGGTCCGATTTCACGCTTAAACATTTAGAACTTGGCCGGAAATTGATTCGCCGAATAATAATTGTTGGTCTGCGGCAATATTTTGCAGGCCGCCTCAACAGGTTACAAAATAAATCATCCTGCCCATGTTTATTTGTAATACACTCGGCTTTGGGATACATCCACGAAACACCATCTATATGTTAGCAGTGGAACTAAATATTCGACAATATTTTAATATTTAGATAAAGCAATTCATATATTATTTAAAAAACATTTAAAATCGACGTGTCAGTGTATTTTTTAGAATAATTGATTCACTTCTTTCTACAAAGGCTTAAAAGCAATATGATATTAATGTGGTAAGTGTGCTAAATATGCTTCTTAATGGTCTGTTGATAGAAATGTTAGGAGCCCACGTTAAATAATATGTTCGGTCACTAAACAAATTCAAAGGGTTGACGTGACTAAAGTCAATGTACATACAGAGTATTTACAAGGTAATATGAACAATTAACAAATATGAAATAATAGTTTATTAATAAAATGTTGAGCCAACATTTGGTTTAAAAACAGTTGGAATTCTTTACAGAATAGATTCGTAGAGTGTCTGAATAGTTTAGTGGAACGTTGTACTATTCTACCTCAACAGGTTACAGAAAAATCATCCTGCCGATGATTATTTATAATTCGACAATATTTTAATGTTTAGATAAAGCATTTCTATACTTTGTTTAAAAATCATTTCAAATCGATGTGTCAGTATATTTTTTAGAATAATTGATTCTCTTCACGTGTGAAAAATGTGCAAAATGTGCTTCTTAATGGTTTGTTGATAGAAATGTTCGGATCCCACGTTAAATAATATGTTCGGACAGTAAATAGATTGGAGAAAAGAAGGAGTTGACGTGACTAAAATCAATGTACACACAGAGTATGAACGAAATAAAATCAACACCTAATATATATAAAATATTAATTTATTAATAAGATGTTAAACCAATATTTAATTTTCAAACGGCTGCAATTCTTTACAGAATAGAGAAGATAGAATTTTTTAGATACGCTTAGTATAAATTAATTTATTACTACTTTTCATTTGTACTTGCGTTAATTCATAAGCAAGACAAGTGCGGGAAAATACTCAATATATATTCCTCAATTATAAAATTATAATAACTTATAGCTATAGTTAACAGTAAAGGTATACACCATATATACATAAGTTCGTATGGTTTGGTTCGCTTCAATCTCCTGACATCCTGCAGTTGTATTGCTTCCACGTTAGTATGATGTAGTAATCTTCTTTCATGTTTTAAGGCGAAATCTTGGATAACTTCGCAAATCCATTTGATTTCCAATTCATAGAGTGACTGAAAGTTTATTGGAAAGTGGAAAGTTTAATGGGTGTTGTCCCATTCTTGTACCAAAATATCGGCCATTTGCTTCATTGATGATGGACATCAACTCCAGACGCTTTGCTCTAAAACTTTTAATAACGCGTCAACTATGTCTCGTACTCCTCAAAGTAAAAGTGAACTATTTAGATGTGTATATTAGCACATTATCGTGTTTAAATATCGCAGTGCTTGGCAGAAGAAGAAGCAAAATTGAGTATTAACTATTAATTCTCATTAATCCGGCCTGTTTCTACTGCAAGTACTTGGACCCATGAACTGATTAAGGGTTTAATAGGTGTTAACCTCTTTCAGAAGTAGTCTTATTCGACGACATTTCAGCTTTTTGATGGATTCAAGGTATTGGCGATTTATAATGGAGCTAATGCGAAATGCGCCGAAGGCCAATTTTATTGCAGAATTCTGAATAGTGTCCACCTTACGCAAGTATGGTCAGCGGGAGAAGGCGTAGAAGAAGTAGCCGTAATCAAGTGTAGCCCTGATAATGGTCTTATACATTTTGATGATTAGTTTGTGGTTTAACCCAGGCGACCATCTACTAGTAAGTTGATTATGTTACTTTTGTTTCGTATTGATTATATTTGTAAGGGTTGAGTACATTTATGAGTCTTAGAATTCGAGCTCGTGACACAACTGACAAGAGATTGTTCTTAAATTATATCTTTTGTATCCAATCCTACAGAAGTGTATAATTGCTGATTTTGAGACAGATACATTTAAACCACACGGAAATAGCACTAATTTGAAATCGAGTCTTGAATTAATTGGAGTGACAGTCATGAATTTTGTCTGCGGCTTCAGTATTAGAAGAAGATGAGCAGAAAAACACTATATTATCGGGGATTAGTTTAAACTCCAGAATTAACATCACTGAAGATGGAATTCAATACAACGTTGAAGAGCAGCCTATTTTCCATCAAATACATGTGTGAAATATAGTGATTGGTGATATTATTCTGGAGATGAAGTCCCAGAAGTGCAGCTGGGTGCAGCAAGTATGAAAGAACAGTTTAGCAGTCACATGAGACTCTATTGGAGGAAATGGTATTTTCCAGGTCTATGAGATGATCAATAGAGGAGTGACTATGTGTAAATTAGTATTGGCATGATATTAAATTTAGTGAGTGTATGCGCCAATATACCCTGGTTTCTACCGTCCTTTTGAAATTGTCAAGGAAATGATCTGTTACGGATACCGGTCTGTAGCTTGATAAAGAATATTCGTTCATTAGTTTCCCGTATAGGAACAAGGGTGTTATCTATCATTGTAGAACGATAAAAGGTAAAAAAATGCGGAGTCATGGAGGTAGGCTATGAATGGAGTAGAAATATAGTTCTCAGTAAAATAAAAGTTCTTGTTTTCGAACCTCCTCCTTTTTGTAAGTTTTATACTCTTTTATAGCGTAGCATGGTAGAAATAGTTTAACATAAATATTTTAACATAAACTTTTCAAATGTGACCGGCTGAAGTTGGTAGCTTGTAGCTGGTGTATTGTTTTCGAGATATACGTCACCATGGCAAACTAAAGGACTCAAAATATGATAAAATTTCACTAGCAAAATGTTTGTTTATTAGCATAAAAGCTGCACGAGCCTTTATATAGCAGATGTGACGATCCTTTAAAACCTACTCCACTTTTACGAGACCAACCAGAGCACATTATTTTAGTAGCCAACAGCCGCACATCAAGCAAATACCTCATCAGCCTAAAATAATGCCACTCTTCGTGAAAGCACATACAAAAAAAAAATCCAGTCGTACTGTCTTCAATTTTTCGAATATTTAGTTTCCTTTTGAACTTCATACAAAAACCCGGCTATTTGTAGGAAATAATGTATATGATGGTTCATCAGATACTTGTTTCGCAGGTTAGTATTGGCTTCCGTTACAAAGAGTTTTTCAATTGCACCCCTTCCATGATTGTTAGCTTTATGGAACTCCTACGATACTGTTTTTGCAGAAGCAGTACTACTCAAGATTATTGAGTTCGGCTCTTACATTTGCGGCGTTAGTTTTATGTTTTCTGACCACAGACCTCCTTAATCTTCTGTCAATTGACTTTGATGTTGCTACTGTAAATACTGACACTCGTGAAAGGTTAAACAATTCACCTGTTTTCGCCAGAAACGCTCCCGCTAACCGATCACCAACCCTTTGCCCTCCTTCGAAGTCTGACAGATTACACATTTCAACGCTTATTTTAACCGTACCTGAATAAATATGGTGATATGCTAAAATATAGTACACAAAGTTAACATGCAAATTGAGCAATACATATACGCCGCATTATTTACACGGGAGTAGTATTGCCAACATGCAACAAAATACTATTTTGCATGGTATTCATATTATTTTGTCTATCCCCTGTATAAATCACTGTATCAAATAACTATAGAATTTCAGTAAAACTTCTCAGTCAGTTTTTTTCATTCATATCGGCCTATCTTTACTGAATAATCCTATGATATCTTTCAAATAAAAAACAAGCTTGCTTTCAATATTAATAAACTCGTTATTATACTGAAAAAAATTCAACAAAAAATAAATATTTGCAGGTAAAACATTCTTCAAAAATATTTATAAAATAACTGATTTTATAAAAGTAGAATAACAGAACTGATTTTTGCTTTATTAAATGAATATAACATTATTATATTTTTTTATATGCAGATATATATTAATACAAATCTGTTTTAAATATTCAACGGAACATTAGTCAAAATTAAATATTCAAATTGGACTTTTCGAGACCGTTTTTCAGCGGATGACGTTTTGACAACAGAAAGATCGGCATAAAAGTGGCGCAGATGTCTCTGGCTGCTACAAGAGTTCGGAACGGTATTGAATTATTCGGTGTACCGTTGATAAGGGTCCTGTCACAAAACCTAACGGGTATATTCAGTTGATTTTCTAATTAGCGTCAAGTACATTTCTATTAGTTCCACCCAACGTAATTGAGTTGGTAAGGAAACTACAGAACTAAACAGATGAACTGATAAATACGTAAATAGAATTCAAATGTTTAAAAATTATAGGTACGAGTGAAAGTAATTTAGATTTTTCCTGATAAATGGTTTTGAAAAGCATGGCTTTAGTAAAACGTTGTTTCAATGCCTCAGTATAGTGCATTTGAAGCGTCATTGGCTGAAGTTACTGCTATTGGAAAATGAAGATTTTAAATAGCTACTTTCGAAACTTTTTTGTGGTAACATAATTTTATACCGTGATTGCCTGTTTTATTACCAAAATATATGAGCATCAATACACGAAATATCTTTCCAACGATAAAGTGCAAGTTGTATTTAAGAGTAGAGGACAAAATAAACAATATATATCTTTCTGTAAATTAGAAACTATAATTTCCAGGTATATGATTTTTATAATTAAATGTTATAATGAAAAATAAAGCCAAATTATGGCTATATTTATATAAGCAATCCTGTATTCTTTTAACAGAACATTTTTTAATAATATGGCGGTTAGGCTACAATTTTTAAGGATGGAAAAGTTCAACCTACCATCCATTAAATTACTTATTTTTATGATATTAGGTGATTGCAAGTATTTTGATCAACGTTATCTGTTGGTGAACGCGCGAAATATTAATATATACAAGTTTTAAAGAATACAAATTAACTGTTAAGTACGATCATTATTGAGCTTTTTATTGTATATAGACGCTCATCATGGAACGATAAACATTGCACATTCAACATTTATTATTTGTTCTTTGATATGAATAAGTTTGCTTCAAAAGCTGAAGCTCATCAAATGCTTTTAGAAATACAAGGTGGTGCTTCCCTGTCAAAAGTGGTAGTGTTGAAGTAATTAAGAAAGGATAAAAATAGTTCGGAAATAATGATTTACAAGACTTATTAGACATAAGTACAACCCAAACTATCAAAGAACTTTCAGATTCTTTAAGAGTTGATGACAGTTAATCGACGTTCTAGGGAAAAGATCTAGAAAAGGCGAAAATGACTACCACACGAAATGACTGAAAAACCCAATTAGAATTATTTCAACAAGACAAAGTAACCCAAAGTAACCCAAGAAACCATTTACAATTGGTTTAAAAAATATAGGAATGAAGCAAAGAGACATCGAAAAGTCTTTGGTCATGTGTATATTGCTGCTTTGACGGCAAAGTTAGAAATGTCTTTTATATCGTATTATAACTGGTGGTGTAATATTAGAATAAACCAAAGCGAAAAGTATCATGGGGATCACCTGGTCATGCACCAACATCACCGGTAAAGCCGAATATACGAAGATACAATAATATTATTCGGTTAAATATTAAACCGGTGAAAACAAACTTGTAAACATTAAAATAGGAAGTGTTACCCCACATCTCTAGACCAAAATCACTTCTGGTTTTAACTTGTTCCTACGCATCAGTCGTGACCTGCCTGTTATTTTTATTAATATACCCAAAAATTAGTCGACTAGCAAATAGCCTCAAAAGACATTCGTTCTTTTGAAATTTGTAAATTACCTGAAAGATGAACGATTAAAAAAAGATTCCAATTTTAAAAATTCCATTAATACTAAACTATAGGCCATTTTACCTATCGCTAGAAATTGCGGGAACAAATGATATTTAAGTATTTATTAAAATATTTGATAAATATACATTTCAAAGGATTCTTTTCAATAAATCATTTAAATCTTAGTTAGGTCATGTTAAAAATGTCTTGTTAAGTATTTAAAAATTAACTTCTCTATAAGCTTTCTACAATTTACGAAAATAATTTTAAATATTTAAACTTTGAAACTATGTAAAAAAAACCATGTTTTCGATATCCATAACGACGATATTTTGACCAAATCATGATTGTTCCAGTAGTGTGGGAAGCTTTAAATATTAGTCAATCATTGTTTCAAAGTTGTTTTAACTACTATAGCAAAACATAGCAAGTCGTAAAAGTTGTAGTGTTTTCAATCTCGCTCGTTATCGCCTTTTGAAACAGTATTATGCTGCGACCATCCTTAAAATTCTATCCTTCCACTCATTCACCATCATATTCTTAATTTTTTATTTGCTTAATCTATAATATATATCTGGCACTTAATAGCGTCTGTCAATATAACTAATATATTTTGTTTTAATTAAATAATGTTTTAATACGAAGCTCAAAGGCGTAATCGTTAATAAGTTATCAAACGTATCAGATAACAAAATAAAAAGTCCCGTAATGAACTCTGTCTTACGCAGAGCAAAATAGATTAAAATGTATTGAAATAATTGCTTTTAATTTTTTAGTTCGAACGTTAGGCGAGTGACAAGTTAAATTAATAGAAAATTGTTTTTTCAATGGCTCTTCGGCTATAAACAATAATAGTATGAAAGAAAAATCTTCTTTTATTTAACTCTTTATTAAAACTGCCCTCCTAGATCAATCATTAATTTATTCATATTAACAATTATTTGTTCACATATATTTTAATTCGTCCAACCATAAGCTGTAGTTCTGTTTTGCCATGTTTCACTTGCCTATCACACAGATTCTCAGGGAACAGGCTTTCAGAAGAAACTTTTAATTTCTTCGATGGCTATGGGGGTTACTTAAACTTTTCTAAGATTGGATCATTTTGAATCATTTCTATTGGACTCATTTCTATAACCCCATAGTTGCAAATCGCGTAACCACACTTTTTTGTGAAGTGTTAACTTGGATTGTGGCCTCTCCATCTACCAGCTCCTTCTTAATAAGCTTTGCGACTAGTGAGTGGTGGTTCTGGGCGTTCAAGTTTTATTATAAAATTCTTTGGAAGCTGTTTAAGTATTTTGCCACTTACTAGATCACAACCTAAAGCTTTTTGATACTGACATTTTTTCAAATTTCGTTAACTCCTTTAGTTATTGGGTTTGTGACTATATATATATATTCCCATTTAATTGAAATGAGTAAGGCATCAGTGACCTGGATCACACTATATATATATATATATATATATATATATATATATATATATATATATATATATCAATGATTATCTGTTAAGTTTTTAGAAATTTTAATAATATTTAAATTTATATAATACGAATCTTCTGGCTAATATATCTATATAACCTTTTTATGTTAATAGCCACACACAATTCTTCTTCCGTATTTATCATTCCGTATTATTATTCAGTTGTTTTCAGTGGAATATACAAATCAATATTTTCTTCCACTTTCAACCGGAATCCATTCCAATTCGAACATTTATTTGTTAATGACGACTTGCTAATCGTTAATATACGAGTAGATAGATCATAAAACAAAAAATTCTCGTTGAAATCTAAAGTTAATCAAAGAAAATTGATTTAACATAAATATATTTCGGCAAGCAGGTTTTCCGTTAACTTGAGAGATAACTTAGGGAGTTAACACCGAATATCAACCAGTTCCCAGTAAGTTTTTATAGAATATAAAGTGATTCATTCTTTTACGAGGACAGTTTTATGATAAGTGATTTTTTAAATTTCCGGCGCTGTAACTTTAAATACATTCCTTCTGCCCTTAACTGGCATCTATTAAGAGAGTACTGCGATATTTCGAGCCACCTGTCTTATTTAATTTGTTTTTATTGACAACCGATAACCTGTAAATTTAAAGGAAAAAGGAAAACAGTGATTTTTGTGTGCTTATTAATCATTATGTTTGGCGTAAAATCACCGCAATCAAAGAAAAGCTATTATCAATACAGACATCAATTTCAGCGGTTAAGAAGTGGTTCACCGGGTTTTGTTGTGATCGTATTCGCGTAAATAACGCCCAACTTTCAGGTCGATCAAAGGAGGTCATCACAGCAGAAATCGTCGAAAAAATCCGTGGAGCGATATTGGACGATCGGAGAATGGCAGACCGTGAGGTGGCTGAAACTTTAAGCATCTCTATTAAGAGGATACATCGCATTTAACATAAATAGTTAAAATAATATGAACATTTTATAACCATATTATAATCACCGGCGAATATTATTCAGAGCTGTCGAAAATATTTGGTGTTGATCTAAAACAAAAACAACAGCATCTAGCAAATGAAAAATGTTCAATTAATACAACACACGAGTACATATGCATGTGGTTACCATGTCAAAAATCCGTAAACTGTACTAAAAACTGGCACTTTATAAAGCATTTCATACAAATTTAGCACCCTGCGACTGTTTCTTGTTTCAAACCCGTGGAAAGGTCTGCACGAAAAGTGAGTTCGGTCCAATGAAGGGGCCACCATTGAAACAAACGTCTACTTTGAAAGCCATAAGAATACACATTATTTTAAAGGAATAAAAAAAGCGAAAAAAACATTGCACTAAATATTTTGAGTTAAAAGTCGATTTTGTATAATAACCTTCAATCAAAAATCCACTAACTTATCAAACTACCCTCATATATTAAAAATATATATATTAATCGGCTTAGCGAGAATTTTACTACTTTTTTAAAGAAAACGGTAGCACCGAGCACCGTGACATTTCGCACGTTGAGAGCTTATATGAAGGAAGAAGCTTTTAGGCTTAAAATATTTGTATAATATGCGCTACAAATAAGTTAATTCCAATAAAACGAAAGGCGCCCAAAATCGCGCAACCAGGAGTATATGTCAGATCGGTAGCACAATATAGATAAACAAATAATTTAGGCTCTGGCCGATGCGCTGCAAGCTGCCACTCTTATACCACCTTTTTTGTTAATCCAGAATGACCAGCTAGAACCAAATGATCTTTTGCTGATGTCGCTAGGAATTTGGGATAGAGCATTGTTTTACGGACAACAGAGATACTGGGTTAGGACTGGGATTGTCGTAATTGGTTATCTACCAGGGTTTGTGGGTGGGTAGGGATTTTATCAAGTTGTTATCCTGTTCTAAAGCGCCTGGACAGAACCTTACAATGATCATGTTCATGAAACTCGCGTTCTTTTTTGGATTCGTTTTTAAAAGGTCGTAACATTGTACCGCAAAATGCCAATTTTATAATTTTAAGTCGGAGTGAAAATCTCTATTCCCTGTATTTAAAATGAAAAATTACTGAGATAAAACATTATTAAACGATGTTATTTAATTTGAAGCCATATTATTTAATATTTCATAATACCCGTAGTTTCGGTTATTCTAGTATTGTTGGAATTATTAAAATTAAATTACATTTCACATTTTTCGTGGGGATAACAAATTATATGTATCTGCTTTACCGGAATATCATTCTAATATAAAATTACAAAATTCGAGAATAACAAGAATCGTTTGCCCTGTATTTACAAAGTAGTTAGATTAGAGCAAGCAGCTTTTTCGGATTCATAATATAAAGTTTAAATGTCTATGAAATTGATATATGAAAAATAGCTGAAATAATTTATTTTCGCTTAAGAACTAATAATAGTGGATATGGTTCTGATGGAAACATAGTATATCAAAAATTAAAGGTTATTAATATTTTTCTCTCTTTTATTGGTAACAATACATTTTTAATTTTAGGTTTCATTAGTAAATCGATTTTGTGACAAAGCACTCGCCGAATATTGCAGGTAATATATACATTAATGTGTGCATCAAGAGTTAAAATGAGTGTTCCTAAGAATATTAACGATTAGATAAAAAAAATTATAGTGTTTTAATTTTCTTATTGTAGGTGAGTTTTTTCACATATGAGATACAAATTAAAACAAAGTTGAAGGCCAAGTAGTAACTAAAAGTAGTAGGTAGGAAAAGTAAAAATAAACTTGAAAATAAGTTTCTGTAATTGACTGAAATAAATCAATTAGCTTTCTGGAAGGGATTTGAATAACTCTTCATGAAGATGAAAAAATGCAGTTTTATTTAATTATAGGAAAATTGCTCTTTTATTAGATAAGCCATGGTATAATTGTTTTGTACGTAATGCGTCATATGTAAACAATATTATGGAGTAAAATATCAAGTCTTGTAACAGGTTACTCAAATAAGTTGCTGAAAATTTGCACAAAAATTAAGAAAGTAACTACATAATTAAGATTAATGGTTCATTATTGATGTAGAAATTACAAGCAATTATACATTTTCACAGTAATTTAGTAACTAATATAAAATATTTACGCATTTCCAGATTATACATTAAAATATTTTTCTTATCTATTGCTTTTGTAGTTATTTGTTTGTTAAACATATTTGTTCACAAGCTAATAGCTATTTAGTGTTTACTATAAATTTCATTTAATATACCTTTCTTTATCCTCAGTATTTTTTCAATTAATATTCTATATAATTAATTTTAAAAAAGTACATATTTATGATATATAGATATATTATTATTCTGTGGTGCTCTCAAGTCATTTCAGTTCACACAAAAGAGGACATTACAGCAGAAACCGAGAATAAGATCCATAGAACAATATAGGACGATCGGAGAATGATAGCAAGTGGCTGAGGCTTTAGGCATCTCAATTAAATAGACATATCACATTTTACATGAATATTTGATCATGAAAAAGCTACTCCCCTTGGGATAGCTGCCGTGATATGCCACATTCGACTACAAACGCATACGTACGACCTCTTCAAAGAACTGCTCGGTCATGTTAATCTGCAAACCAAACACATTTTTGCAAAGAATGGCAAAACGATTTTTTAATTACTATTCAATATAAATAATTAAAAGAAGTAATTATTTACCATAATACTTACCTTATTAAATTTGGTGCTCGTAAAAGGCATTACTATTTTAAAAATAATCTTAATTATATTATAGTACTTTTGGCATATTTATCTATAGTATTATTAACTTATTAATATTTTATTAATTATTAATTATATAAAAGTAACCTTACATTTTCATTAATAGAAGATATTTTATAAAAATATTTAATACACTTAATCTTCAACGTAATAGGTCAATTGGAAAGTTCCCGACCTACCATAGTAAAACACATTTTTTTGCCAAAATTAGTTTTTTTTATTCAACATAATTCCCTTCAAGGGTGATACACTAATTATAGCGACCCTCCAACTTTTCCAACTTTTAATGTCAAATATGATGTTTCAATATCGAACAGCATCGATGTCAGTTCACCTCGTAAGTGCTCTAAATATGATTTGTTTGGATTCTTCTCTAATAACTTTACATTTTTCATGTAGTAATATCTACATAGATTGTATACTCGAAATCAATACTCGAGTCAAATTCTTATTATTATTTTACACGGTTCTATTGTAACAGTATTTAATGTAATTATCGATAATAATAACATAACTAACTTTATAGAGTGTGGTCGAATTTCGACTAGGCAATCACTAGTTGTTATTTTTGGCATTCTTTTTTCTAATTGAACATTTACCAGCGTGGTAACAATATTTATTCTAATTGTAACCAATTGGAATAGATTAAACCGAAATATACCGATAACTCTGGCGATCCGTCGGTTTTCATTTCGACTAACCGGTACCATTACCATAAAACGCGAACAAATAAAAAGGCGAAACACCATCACAAACAGAAAACATCCGATCTAGGTGTTACCGTAAACAATATTTTCGGTCCGCCTTTTGACTAAATGTATTCGGGCGAAGTCGGCATTCCATAAAATCGCGCAATTATTTGAATTTTCTTATGAATAATGTATAACGAGATAACTTCGGCGTCGATCCACGGATAGCCCTAACGAATAACACGTAAACTTTGTTGTTTATAGCTTCGGTTTCGATCGAAAAAGGTACAAAAAATCGATATGAACGTCTGCAACAGAGATCAGTCTTACAATATTCCACCTTCGGGTATTAATGAATTTCGATTTCGAGTCGGCCGGTACGATTTGAATACGTACGTACGGCTCGCTGAAACGATCAAATACTAAAATGCTGACATTTATAATGTATAATGTGGAAATATTTAAGAATATCATTTAACACACACCAAAAAACTAATCAAAAAAATTTCAGATGGTAAATTGATTCGTTTTCTATCATAATTCGAAGTTGTGCCAATTTTTATTACATATATATGGTAATTCTGCTTGTGTCAAAGAAATTTCTTTTAATTTTTCATGTTTCTCAAAATTTATTCATACTAGTGATCGCCCTGAATCGAAATTCCACCACAATTTAACATAGTAAATTAATGATGTTTCTCTCATATGTTAGTAAAACTTTTTTTCGCAATATTTTCAATATAATAGTCTAAGGATTAGCAACGTTTTTGACAGAGAATCTCAGGTAAGCTGATCTTTTGACATATCTTCTATTTCACTCGTTCGGTCAATCGTGATCAATTCGGCCTATGTGACTGGCGGCAGGGGTTACGTTTACCAGTGCACCGCATTGTACCTGTACAGGTAAAATACTCAACTTTTAAATTAATTGAGAATGAATAATTTTTTAAAATGACTTTCAATAGGCTTAACCTCGATATAATCAGTATTGTTAGACAATATAATTTGTCCGATATTTCGACATATCCATATTTTTTTTTAATTAAATATACTTTAACATTTTTCAATATATACTTAATTTTAAAGGTTTAGTGTATTTTGGTAATTGATTTTAAAAGTTTGGTGTAATTTATTGTAAGGGTTTATTAAAAATATCCATCCATTTTTACTTCTGAGAGCACTATTTCATACCTATTATATTTTCGGTACTTAATCAGTATTCCTTATTATTTAACTATAAAATTATTGTCTGGCAAATTAAATTTACGTATTTTCATACTTAAATTACAACCACACTGAAATAATTTGAAATTTAACTTTATAAATAAAAAGTAGCGTCTGGCATAAACAATCATAAAATTATATGGCAATGAATTAAATATTTTTGTTAAGCCTATCAAAAGTCATTAAAATAAAATTATACATTCTTAATTCATTTTAAAGTTATCCTGTAATTATTACCTGTACAGATGCGATATGCAAATGCTGACCGAGAGAGTGAAGGTGATCAAATGTCAAGATTGGCTTACCAGAAATAAATAAGTTTAAATGGTCAATAAAGTATTAATAAGTTGAAATTACCATACCAATGAATAATATAATAAAGTATCATTAAAAAAGATTAGTTTCAGAACTATAACTTCAGAGCATCAAATATAAGTGTATATGATCTTTCTTTCTTTACGTTTGTGTTGTGTCGACACATAAGTATGGAATAATAAATGAAGTAATACATATTTCTACATTAAAACAAAGAATATATTAATAAACAATATTGATATTGATTACCGACACACTGATCTCTGAGATGTTTTGTCAAAATTAGTTTTTTTATTCGACATAATTCCCTTCAAGGGTGATAAACTGATTATAGCGACCCTCCAACTTCTCGATACCATTTTTGTAGTACGATTAGTCCTTTATTTCAAAATTCGCTTCAGTTTCAGCGATCGCCTTTTCATTTAACGAACATTTCCTTCCAGCAAGCATTCTTTTGACATCTGATAACAGCAAATAGTCACTGGGGGCCAGATCTGGAAAATACGGTCAATGAGGAAGAAATTCGAAGCCCAATTCATGGATTTTTGCAACCGTTTTCACTGACTTGTGACACGGTGCATTGTCTTGCTGAAGCAGCACTTTCTTTTTCTTCAAATGCGGCTAATTTTCGGCAATTTCGTCCTTCAAACGGTCCAATAATGCTATGTAATAGACGCTGTTGATGGTCCTTCCTTTTTCAAGGTGTTCAATGAATTCTATTCAATGCGCATGCCAAAATACAGACAGCATAACCTTGCCAGTTGCGTTTTTCCATCCCCTTTGAAGCAGGTTCATCGTTTGCACTCCACTCGGATAAATGTCGATTGTAGTTCGGAGTGAAAGGATGGAGCCATGTTTCATCCATAGTCACATATCGATGCAAAAACTCGGGTTTATTACGCTCGATCATCTTCAAACACTGCTCTGAATCATCAACTCGTCATTGATTTTGGTCAAAAGTGACCTCGCGCGGCACCCTCTTTACACAGAGCTTTCCCATACCCAAATATTCGTAAATGATATAATGTACACGTTCAGTTGATATCTTTAGTGAGTCTGCTATTTCATACAATTTCAACTTACGGTCATTCAAAATCATTTTGTGGATTTTTTTAATGTTTTCATCGGTAACAACTTCTTTTGGGAGTCCAATGCGTTCACCGTCTTCGATGCTTATTTCATCAAGTCTAAACTTAGTATACCAATCCTTGATGATTGACTTTCCTGGGGCAGTGTTCGGAAACTACCATCAAGCCAAGCTCTTGATTCAACTGTATTTTTTCCCTTCAAAAAACAATATTTTAACAACACACGAAATTCCTTTATATCAATTTTTTTCACAATAAAAAAATTTCACTTAAAATGCTATAATTCACAAACTAATTATCCGACAGCTGTCAAATTTATACACGCATCTTTTGAGGGTTAGGGCTAACTAAAAAACATATGTAGTTAATTGTAGTACTGCTATCCATGTGTCAGACTGCGTACTTTTCAATTAACCTGTTATTATGACTTCTACACCTAAATGTTATTAAATCATCAGACGTCTTACAGTAGTTCTATTAACTGTATGCAAATATAAAATCTTTTGTCGAATTAATTTCAGATCAGAACGTCGGCCAAGATGTCGACATAGTAGTGGTAGCAACAATGCGAAGAATATTTAAGAGACTGCATCCAATATGGTACTGCTAACTTCTTGACTGATTTGATGCTCGCTGATGATTCAGATTTTATTCATTTTATTCATTTATCTTTCCTGAAACATTCTAATGAATTATTATGTACATAGTCTAAATACTAAATCAATGTTCAAATAGCGGCGTTGAATAATTTGTTCACTGTAGTTAGTTTCTCAACAAATAATTTTGCAGATAGTCCTATTTTATAGCGATTTGTGGCCAATTATTTTTAACTCCACTCTCCGACTGAACAACTCTAGTTTATTCCAGTTAAATGTGATAAAGCAGGCATTGTTTCTGCATATCTTACAATCGTTACGGCCCTGGTTCTCGCGACCATGTGCAAGATCCGCTATTATCTTAAATAAAATAATATTTCTGCTTAAAACAGTCTTCCATTTTATAACTGGCGCAGTCGATAGAATTTCGAAAATATCATAAAGTCCAAATATCTTAACCGGAATCAAATTAATTATCAAGAAAAGAAAATAGGTTGATGTTGATTTTTGTAATTGTTCTGCAACTACTGAAACCATTCCCTAGTGTAGTTAACTGAAGTTCGAGCAAAAATATTGTAGATGGTGGATTGCAGATTATCAAAGAACCCTAGCTATAATCTATTACATATAATAAATATACAAGTTTTGAAAAACACCCCTAGTCCGTATATTCCCGGCACATGCATCACAGTAAAAGCTGTATTACCATCAAAGGCGGACTGAAATTGCTGTGAAGTAAGCCTACTAGAATTTACAGATTTGTATCAAAGGAAGATTATAGTAGCTCAGTTTCTCAGACTATTGAAGTCACCAAAACTTGAAGGGCCATTCCATATACCATGCAAATTTGAGTAGAAACAGTGCTATTTCAAAGATCCTAAAAATCAAACTGGCGGATGAAGGCACAGGCAATATTCAAAAACAATTTTGCAGCAATTATAAGCTTTCCAGGCGGGATCACGTACATCCACGTACATCCCTCTCGTCGTTTCTTAAGGCGGAGGCCTTATATCATGTAACCATGACGGCACTAGCTATCACGACCATGTGCAAGTGCCCTTTGTTTTTAGACTGCTTCAATAGTTAGTTTTTGTGTTTAAAAACCTTTTTCCATTTCATAACTTCTATTTTTAACCGATTTCAAAAAAGGAGGAGGTTCTATGTTCAGCTGCATATTTTTTTAATGTATATTCGTCGATTTTCCAAATTATTTTGTTTTTCGAAAATATGCACTTCCAAGGTAGTCCCACTGGAACCAAAATCAGGATCTGTTGGGGGAAGGAGAAGATGAAATCGAGAGAAATCGTTAAATTTCATTACATGTTTTTTCATCTAAAATAATCCGATATTGGTGTATAATGTTATTTCTGAACTAATGTGACGAAAAATCGGAAGTAGTTCAGTATAAACGCTATTCAGTTTGCTTTTTAAGCTCTAACCATATCATGTGACAAGTCATATTATAATATAGCTTAAGTAGAAATATTGCAGGGAACTTTTCCTATGGTGTAACGCTTATAACGTTAAGCTTTACACGCGTAATTGCTGTTATCACAACTAAATTGTGTGTATATATTAGGATATAAAATACGTATAATTGATAGCTTAAATAAGGTTTTTGTTCATCCGTATATATTTTATTTAAAAAAATTTTTTGTCTTAAAAATCTAAGTTTGATTATTATTTACTTTTCAGTGTTATTTTAATGTTCTAGTCTCTTATCTATTTTTTGATGTCGATTCAATTTTTTTATTAAAAATATTTTTACTATTTATGTTTCTAATTTCTTTACTAAACTAAACTATTACTTAATTAAATTACATAAAAACCTAATGTTGAACAGTTGATATAATGTAAAATATTATTGTAATATAAATACAAAATGGAAGGACATTTTAAAATAAAACTAAATTACACATGCTTTGAAACAATAATGTTAATCTAAATGACTTAAATATATTTATGTTAATAACAATGCTAATACTTAAAGTGTCCATTTATTTAACAAACTAAATCTAAAAATGGTTTAGAACATCTGCAATAATACTGAAATTTTGTCCGACGTCCGTGTTTCCGCCAGTTTTGCGGGAGATTGGCCGAAACCCATCGCACAGGTCCCGAGGGAACGTAAAGCCAACGGTCAAGATGCGTGCCGAACAGCACTTAAATCAGACTTAGGCTAAATTAGATTTTACTTCCTGGCATGCGAGCAGCAGGTGCATTCTATCCGCCAAGGTGTATATCTATGGGGAATTAGGCGATGTGCTTTGCTTGTTTTGGAGGTCGTCAAAATATAGTCTGCAATAAGGCTATAGTTTCGACGTTAGAAATTTACGATAATACGATATTAAACGGTGGCATGGCACACTTGATATCCTGACGGAACGCTCCATAATTTATCCGTAGTGAATCTTGTAAGTTTTGCTCCAATTCTCCTATTTCGAAATTTATGTGCGATTTAAATGCGATACCCTCATTGTTGTTCTATTGCTGGAACTATATATACTAATATGACATAAAATTTAAAATTAAATCATATTAGGGTTTATATTAGATTGTTAAATTTTCATTGAATTATGTAACCCATAAATAACCTTTTTCTAGGCAAAATTTAAAATGATTAGGTACAAGCATATAATTTGATTATTATAAACAACAGTTAGTATTCAATAGCTTCTCATTTGTCTATGCGATATAACTGTTTTTCGTTTAGTATTATTGAGTTATTCAGTGTATAAAGATGTGAAAGCTAAAAATTTCAGTTATCTCACAATTAATTTTGTTGCTTAGTTTTAACAAATCCCCATATTACATCTCCAACAAACTGATTCAGCAGGATATCCCCTTAGAACCCATAACGAGTATGATTTGAAGTGTTAGTGTGAAGTATTCTAAAAGACTATTAGTGCATCCCAATGCACCCGCTAAACAGTTAAATGTGCGCGATGACAATGTAGTGCATAGGCTCAAACGTAACGTAACCACCATACGAACTGATTAATAGACCCGTAGAGTTAGATTTAATAGTCTCTAGAATAAGTTATTATAGACTTTAAAATAAGTTAAAACATAAGAATAGTTATATTATATAACGGAAATCATATAATCATACTTAATACCCACGAAAACTTTTAGAAATTGTTATGTCGTGGTTTCATTGCTTGCCAAATAAAAAATATAAGATTTTGTAGCTTATTATGTCCGAATAAAAACTAAATATACTACAATATTCGCAAAGGCAAAAAGCATAGGTTAGACCAAGAGATACAACCAAAAAAGTTATTAAAGTTGCTGTGAATCTGGTGGGATCAGCAAGTTACAATGTATTAGAATCTGCCAAAACTGAATGAAATTGTTATTGCAGTCCACCGATATTAACTGAACTACTAGCATATAGCATAGTTACAAAAAATTGGCAGTGATATTGGGTAACAGACTCAAGATTGTTGGCTTGTATAAAAAATCTAGGCCATAAGTTGTGAAAAAACTATTGAAGCTCAAGGGGAACTAATAGCACTAATAGCAATAATATATGGCGAACAACCACTTGTTTGATGCATCATGGCTTTGCTGGACAGTATATTACCAGACAGACGGTAAACATTTAAGTAAAAAATGGGAGATATTTTGTAACAATTTTTAAGATATTAATAACTTATATTAAGCTATTGTATTACCAATAATACTTATATTGCTGAAAACTGGAAAGGGTTGTAACAGAAATTTTTTAACTAGATAAAATACTACTGTACTTATTCCATTTAGAAATATGACACTAATAATTTGATAAAAGTAAAGTCAGAGTACTTTTGTCTTTACTTCTCTACAATTTCTATACCCACATTTATTAAAATTATTCCACAATATCAATAAATATTATATAATTGTTGCTGTTTTCTATAATTTTTATTATTAATTCGAATATTTGATATACCATAGACAATATTTTTCTGACATACTAAATGTGGAAATAGTTCTTAGAATTTTGTGAATATTTAAATATTTCATTAATAAATACTGCATGGCATAGCGTAAAATGTATCAACTATAAAGTTGTCCCAAAATTTTCATAATTTCCCCTTTTCTGCTTTTTACCAATTAGGGTTTAAATGGACTATTGCGTGTATGTGTATGTATATATATATATATATATATATATATATATATATATATATATATATATATATATATATATATATACTGTTTAACGTGGGCTCCAAACCATGCTCCTCAGCACTATGCTTACCGACTGGCGAAATCATCCCAGCAAAATCCATTCAAAATTCAAAATTCCGGTCTTACCAAGCCTGGTTACTGGCGTGACTGGGATCATTCTTCTTTTTGGATTTTGCACTCTTGTCTAAGGACAATTACAAATATAGAACAATCACAAACATAAATCTACGACCATGTCCCAACAGGTTTAGAATTATCGACTACTGCAACAGCATGAGGACCGTCCTGTCGCCTTTACCGCTGCGTCAGCCAAGCCAGATCATTATTTTGTTATTGTATTACATTTTCATTTATTTATCTTTTACAATTTTGTCAACATCAACGTCAATATTGGTAGTAGCTAGACGCAGTGCATCATTAAGTAATGTATCTGCCAATGCAGACTCTATTTCAATTTTACCAACGTCATTGCTGAAGATTAGCCTGACTATCTCAGTCGGTAGAGCATGAGACTCTTAATCTCAGGGTCGTGGATTCGAGCCCCACGTTGGGCGAATAAAATAGAACAGTAGTAATAAATTAATTTGTAAATTAAGATTGTACTAGGCTTATCTAATATAAGATGTAATTAACAAAAAAGTTTTCGAATATACACTTTCACAAAGTTACTGCCCATCATTGAACCTATTTTTAGGCAAATATTCAAGTTGTACATGTTGGCTATATTACGCTTTGCTTGTTTTGCTACTTTAAATTCAGGTAAGAATGCAAGAACATCCTGGAACTGAGGATCTTTTATTTTATTTTGTAGTTCCAAGGCATCATATGCTATTTCATATTTTAAAAATAAAGGTATTTTATTCTTAAAGCAAAAAAGCGCTGCAAGTACTCTCCAGCACTTAGTCATCTGATTTCTGAATGTAATAATAATTCTCCATAAGTTGCATCAATTTAATTTTAAAAGTCTCTAAATTTTTTATGTGGTGATGCCATGTTTCCACCACTAATCAAACTGGTTTACCTAACAACAACTTTCATAGCATTCCGATGAATTATGTCTTCTTGGTGAATGATGCAGTGGAATAACAGGTAATCAAAGTCATTTTGATTTAAAAATCCCGCTAGTCACTATCGCTGTCATAGCTTTTGTCCCTTCAATTACAATACAAAAACATTTACAAAATCTTTGTTATTAACTGCTTCTGAAAATCTTTCAAAATACAACGTATAAATATGATAAATTGACTAATATCGGTCCGCTTGGTACTTTCATCCAAACATATTGTATAGTACTCGCAATCTACAAAGTGATCACATATACTTTTCGAATTATAATCACACATGTCATCTATTCTTCGCACCATCGTTTGATGAAATAATACTGCGGATTCAAACTTTTCCGCCAATTTCGGCTGCATGAAGCGTTTAGCTATTGGAACTGCGCTATTTTTAATTAAAATTCCCTCACTAAACGGTTTCTTAGCTCTGGCTAATTGTAATAGGACTTCATAAAAGACAGCCAAACATTCTTAAATCTCTTTACTTACTTTAGAAAACATATTGTTTAATAATAAACATTGTTTTTTGTATTAGTTTTTTTGTACTCAACTACCATAACTTCATTGCTCCAACAAAATGTTTTTATAATTTTCTTCGTGTAAAGTAGTATAACGTCATTTAATATTATATTCTTTACTTACAGACAACACTTGCATACTAAAAAATTTGAATTTTATTTTTATTTTTTGGAGATAAAATAGTTTAATTCCCATTCCTTATTGAATGCATAGTTTTTTTCGCTTAACTTCCGCTTCTTTGCAGACATGATGAGATTTTTGAGAAAATAATGTAAAAATCTTCAATAACTTGACAGTACCTTGCGTAATGAAAACGGAAACTCGTCGCGTTGTATGACAATTAATAACTAACAATACCCAATATACCCCGAATATTAGCAGAAAACCTTCGAGGATTCCTATTTTTCGTTTGGGGAATTCCCCTAGTTCTTAAGCGAATGGTGACGTGCGCGGTAACACGTATCAGATACTCGCCTAAAACATTTGAATTTCGTGGCGAGCATCAAATAGGGATAAAAAAAACTTGTTGACACAAGAGAAAATAATTTGCTCATCAAATCTTTTGGGATTACGAAAAAATCAAACTGTAATATTCTCTCTACAAAAATGTTGTTACTTAAATAAAAAAAGATTTGGCGGGCCACATTAATTCAAGCATATGGACCGCGAGCTATGGTTTGGATGGCTCTGCCGTACAGCATCATATCTTTATCTATGTTTTAAGTTTTAAATTATATGATTTGATTATAAAACTTAGTCATATACTTTTTTACTAAATCAATTAATGTAAATTAACTTGTTTTGTTTCGGTTTTCATACTTTTACGTTTCATTTCATTCAAAATAATTCAATAGAATTTGGCACCCTTTTAGGTCTAACCTTTAAAATCCAAGTAAACTATTTCGTTAGTATTTTAATTATTTTAATTATAATAATATATAATCACCAAAAGATTATCTCTAAAAGAATGATTCTTTTTTCGTAATATCTACTTTTGAGAATAAGGTAGTTATTACAATACATAACTTTATTAAACCTTAATATTATATTAAACCGTTAATAACTTTAGATTTATCTATTTTACAAAAACAAGTTTTAAAAGAAATGGTATAAATGCACAAGAAAACAAATGGTAGATAATAATTACGCGTGTTTTTAAACTTATTGATTCTATGTTTATATTCACCAATATGAGATATCTATATAAACTCTCTAGATTCGTGGAATATTTTTTTATTTATACGTAAACATTTGCTTAAAATGTTAATTTTCTTAAACACTCAGCAATTTTCCAACAAATATTTATACATATATAGATATTTCTACAGATTGAATTGGTTTTATTTCCAATGTAGAAAAATATTGTATTTAATTTGTAAATAGTTATTTATATTCAACAAAACAAGAGGAAAAGCTATGTTACTGATTTTATTATCCTTATTATCCTTGTTACTTATCTGAATTACAAAATTGTATTTATACGATTATATTAAGTAATTACAAATATATAAGATTTAAATAATTCTCTTTGTTATATTTTAGAGTCTCCAAACCATGGTCCATAGCATTAAGCCTACTAACAAACCAGTGACCAACTTGGAGACGTTCGGTCTTATCCTACTCGTTTACTGCCATAACTGAGACCATTCTCCTTGTCGGATTTTATACGCATGCCTTAAGGATAATCACATTTATAATCAAACACAATTATAAATGTAATAACATGCCCCAGCACGATGTGAAACCGTAGCTATCGCAATAGTAGGGGGCCATCTTGTCGCCTTCATCACTGGGACAACCAAGTTGGATAAATCAATTCTCGTGTAACTGCATATTATAAATACAGATACAGTGTCCAAAATTATAAAATGGTGAATTGTGTTTTTATTTTGTGGTATAAAACCCGTATTTTTAAGTTCTAGTTATTCGTCATCGATTATTAATATACTAAGCAAATAAATTACAATTTCATATCTATATCAGAGCCTATATTACTGTACTGTGTATGTGTAAGTGTTAATGAAAGTACTATTATAACCATATATTTAGCGTCACCGTAAATTTTACCTTCAAGTAGTTAAATTATTTATTTATTGATCAATAATTGAATGAGATTAGATAATTAGTTTATTGGGTAATTAATATTAAAAACATAAAAAAAGTTAGGTAAAAGGAAAAAAGAACAAAGTTAATTCACGTCTAAACATGCCAACAAAATTAAAGTGTTTATTGTCCTTTATTTTATTATTACTTTATGGTTCTCGTTACTATGGTTATTTATATCCGCTATAATTCGTATCAGCTTCAGTCTTAAAACTATTCTCGCAGTAGCATTACAGAATACCAAAAAGCCAGTGAAATCAAGAAAAACATTGAAGAAGGTTATTCCGAAAACTGACCGAAACAATGATTTCCAATTTAATATTGTTTATTATAAGAAAATATGTGCCTACAATATGCAGTAACATTGGAACAATGCGCCAAGAAAGTATCTCGGTACCCAAATGTGATCAATATTGCACGGATGCCTCCAATTTGCCACAGGAACCATCAACAGTTACTAATATTTCTGACAAGAATAACAACATTATTTCGAGAATCAATGCCGCCGACGATTCAACGCAGATACTGAGCCAATCTTACTTCCAGGACATTACGGGAAAACAACTTTCCAATTTAATGGAATATGGTATACGCAACCAACCAAATTTTATTGGAAGTTCCGCTTATTTAGAAATTCAAAGGCTCCTTCTTTTAACCAGTAATTGATTATTAAAAAGCTAAAATAGTTATTAGTTTCTAACCTAATTTTGTTTATTACAGGAAAAAGAAGTCAGGTTTTCAAATTTTCAACACATTTCCCAAGCCCTACAGAAGCAAGCAGTCTACCTGCTCAAATCACCCTTACCAACTTGAGATTCTGCATCCACAGCGAACAATTTGAACATTGTACTTCAAAAAACTATCCAAGTAATTACGTCATCTTGTTATATCACCATGAAACCGTTTACGCTACTGAGATTACCGAACGTAATGAGTTCGGTTGGATAGATTTCAAAGGATCATTTGTTTACAAAGATGCAATGCGAAATTTTAAAATAATTGCGGAAGTGTATGCCCTCCACTTTACGACATCAAAAAGCTTGAAGTCTTTATTCGGCAAAGATAACAAAATGGCGCAACTGGAGCTAATTGGCAAAACCACTATAGATATCAAAAACGCTTCAAAGGGAGTGTTTACATTTCGACATAGTAATGGATACACTTACGATTCGGATAAGTTAAAGGCTACAATAGAGACTAAAATACAATGGCCAGAAATATATCGAGGATTCTTCACAATTGGTATTGAGAAGATTGGTCTTCCCTTATTGTGGAACAAAAGATGGTGTACTATAAATAATGGTAATATATGCCATTACATGTACCCATGTGAAGAAAATTACGAAAACTTGGGAAGGACTATATCATTAACGAATTGTGTAGAATGTCTGGAAGTCAAAAATATTTATCCAAAGAAAAAGTCGTTATTATTAAAATTTAAACGACTTCCAAACATATATCTTACTCCAGATCCACAAAACGATATTGATATATGGAAACAAAGAATAAATTTGATAATTAGTAGTATTAATTGTTGGAATATAAATAAATAAGACCTACGAAAGTAGATACGTATGTAAAAATATTTTAATTTAAATGTATTATACTATATTAATATGTTAAATGTATATTGTAATTATAATAAAATATTTAAAAAATGCAATTACTTTTTTTTATTATGTTCTTGTTATTCCCACTTCCTATACTAAAACCTCATTTTTACATACTGTTTAACTGAACTAGGCTACAGCTTAAATTGACGTCCAAACTGTGGTCCTCTGCTTTAAGCATGCAGAATGGCCAGTACATCCAGTCTTGTTTTCTTGATATTAGCTTGATTTATAGACATTTACAATAATATTTATAAATATAAAATATATCCTAGCCCTGTGGGATTAAAATTCGAAACCTAACCTCATATTAGTCCCTACTCTGCCATATGGTCATTGATTTTATTTTATGAAAATCGTTTGCGGAAAAATTATTGTAAATTATCTAAAATAACACTATTTTAGGCAAATATAAAATAAAATTATATTCAAATTGAATAACCTAAAATATCATATTGGATTACATTATATTAAATTATCAATTTAATATAATGATAAAAATATCCTCTTTTTCGAACCAAACTTTTCTTAGGACTACTTTAACTACGTTAACTATCAGTATGGCGCTTTACATCATTATGATTGTTATAAAACAATAACGCTATAAAATATCAACTCCGGTGTGGGTTTAAAAAAAAACATTACCATTAACCTTTTGAAGAATTTTGTGAACATATGGCAACATGATCCACCAGCACTAACCGAAATATAATTATATAAACCAATTACATGTTGAGAGACTAGACAGTACTCCATCTCTTTGTAACTGTGATAAAATGTGAATGAAATATCTGATCTGAATTTAAATGCCACATACAAACTACATAAAATAATATTTCTGAAGAATGCAACAGTATTAGAACAGTGCGCTAAAAATGTATCGCGTATTTTGCAACAAGACAAATCAAACCTACAAATGTTGCTGACAAGACAAACAACGATCGATAGTGTCAAAGATTCAATATGATTATATAGTCAAAGTCACTTGCAGGATCTTACAGAGAAACAACTTTCGAATTTACTAAAATATAAAAACAACCTCATTTTATTAGTTCCACTTATTTAGAAACTTAAAGGCTTATTATTTCAACCAGTAAATTGTTAATAATTAATTATAAATGTATTAGTTTCTAACACAATTTTATTTATTTCAAATCACAAACACATTTAATATTATAAAGAAGATCTCATATTTTTAAATCATCAATACTTGAGGAAGCCCTACGGAAAAAGTAATGCTTACCAACTTGAGGTGTTGCATCTACACTGAAAGATTTGATCATTGAACGTCAGGGAACTATCCTAATTAATATGTACTCTTGTTAAGTCATTATGAAAACGTTTATGCTACTGAGGTTAGTTGTTTACAAAAATGCAATGCAAGAATTTAAAGTAATTGCAGATCTGTATGTGTTTCAATTTCCGCCACCAAAATGTTCTCTTAGTCTTTTTTTAGCATATGCTTCAATAAGTGTATTCACATTTTGATATATTAATATATACACTTAAAAGTAAAAAACCTCAAAGAAACTAAAATAAAATGGAGTGAAATAGATCGAGGATTCTTTATGATTTTTCTTATTGTGAAACAATATCTCCTGTTTTCTTCTATCTAGACCCTCCTTATTTATAAACTCTATATTATGAATAAAATATAATGAAATAACTGTGTCTAACTTCTTATATATATTTCGAAAGATACTTTCCCATCTTCAGTACTAAACATATAGTTAAAGTTTTAAAATCACACATAGTTTATATAAAACACAGTTTTAATTGTTAACAAATTGTTAACTAACGTGGTCATAACAAGATAATCAGTAAATAAAACATATTTAAATACTAGAAAAATATTCATATTTTGGATTTAAATATATTGCTCTAATCATATTGTAAAAATGATGAACAAATAGATTATACATTTCATTTACAATTCATGGCTTATATTACTATAGTTTTTGTTACGTTTACTATGTTCCTTTCATTCTTAATTCTTTGAAATTTAATTTAGTTTAGTAAACCAGACATTTGGCACCGTCATGAGTCTAACCCTTATGATCCATGAATATTATTTATTTATTTGAATAAAATTATATAAACAATCCATTAAAAGTCTTTAGCAATAAAACTATAAAACGATAACATTAAGGTAAATTGAAGATCTTTTGATGTAAAACCAAGTCTAGACGCGCCTTATAAGCAAATAATAACTTTCTTGTCCTGTATTTATAGTTTTTATCAAAGGAGATTTATAAAAGAAGAAAAATTCAACAGATCTAAATTCAAGATTAAATTTTTAAGAAGGCCATTTCAGAATAACTTTAAACCAAAACTATGTTTTTTTTTTCATTCAACTACACCAAAAAAAAGATGTTTCTGCAGAATGCAGTATTATTGGAACAATGCACCAAGAATGGTCTCAGGAAACTATTGTGATCAATATTGAAGTGATGATCCCAATTTGATATTTGATGAAGGAAAATTAAAACTTACTATTATTAAAAATTAATATTCCTGACAAAATTATCAATATTTTCTCAAAAATTATGAGCTCGAAAATTATTACTTACTAGGCAAAATAAAGCCGATAAATAATAAGATTCTGCACATTAAATATATCGCAGATTTCAGTTTATATCATATATCGCAAAACAGATTTTCTAGAATATGTGGAAATAAGGACTATTTATTCAACGAAAAATGTTTGATCTTAAAATGTAAACGGGTTCCAAACGTATACCTTACTGCAAATTCACAAAGTGGCACTACTCTATCGGAGCAAATTATTAATTTGGTAATTAGTAAAATTAATTATTGAAATATAAACGAATAAGATCTATAAAATATTAAACTATAATATGTAAATTATTTAACATATAACATTACAGAACCTATTGGTGAGAATTGTATAATAGTATATTATGAGTATCATAAATTAATTACTAATTATTTTCCACGTGATGTCATCAACAAATACATACAACACTTTTTATTTTTATATCACAACTAGTATTACTGTAGTTTTTGTTACTAAATGTGTTATTGTAAATTGATACATTAGACAGGTATTTGTGGCTATCGTATCTAAGATTCGAACCTACGTCTACCAGAGCGGTACAATCTTTATAATCTTGTAGTTATATCTGATGTCGTTTATTTTAATTGTTATTGTATAATCTACCTTACTTTCAGATGTCAAATAAAATAGTATTACAAGCGTCACCAATAAAAAGTGACGAAACCAGTACCATGTATTACTAAGTACAATAAAAAGTACCATTAATAAAAAGGGGAAACCCCAAAAACGTTCGATTAAAATGAAATTATATGTTCTAAATTGTGAAAGAGTAAATAACTATTTATAAGTGTAATTACTGTCAATAAAGGGCGAACCAATACGGTGCAATATTTGCAAATCCGCTAATTTCTAGTCAAAGTCGGTGATCTTTTTTCTTCTTTTATCGATACCGCCGGATGCCGGCTACCTACATTAATATAAACAGTAGGCACATTCCAGGTAAACCATTGTTAAATAAGAAACAAAAACAAACATGAACTTATCACGTACGAAAATATTGAGATATAATAAAATGCGAATACGATAAGGTATAATAATATAACAATTACAAATATATTGTATGTTGAGAACTGTAATACACAAAGCAATACAATATACAATACAATATAATAATATTTATTTTTAAATCAATAATTAATATTGGTATAAAGTAGAAGTAACGTTAAATAAACATATTTAATACTTTTTATACTATATAATATAATGTAACTTTATTCTTTTATAATCACACTATGATTATTAAAATAATGAATAGTGATTAGAATAATTCCGCTACATTTCCTAACTTTTATTCCTTTTTTACTATTTGCATAAGGAGTACAGGTAACAGCTCCTACGCCCAAACAAGTAGTAACCAATATTTTAAAGCAAATACATTTAATGTATTCAATAGCGATCCCCGTAGATGGTTTCGTCAATTAATGCCTTCAACTATATTTGGCTATCGAAAATGTTTTTTGTCTTCGTCGTCAAAACCAGCAATTTAAATCACGGAAACCAGTACCGAAATATTGAAATCGATAAGAAATACTGACAAATATAGCCTGGAAAGTCGTTAACAAGAACAACCATTATTTACAAATTATCCTCTGCCGATTAGACCTCTATCATAAATGCTTTTCTATAACATTTAATATACTTTTAATACCTGTAAGTGCTTTATTGCCTTTTAAAAAACTTTATTGCCCCTAATTTTTAAAGTACAGCCCAGGTACTATTTACAGCCGTAAAGTTTTAAGTTTCAAATATCAGTCTACCAGACAGCATCGTAGTGTGCAGAAGTGTTAAGCTTAACCTAGAAAATTAAATACAGAAATGGAGTTTGCTAACTCAACTTTCAGAGAATCTTCTCTAGGTAAGTTATTTTCGATAATTTTAAATATTTCGTTTACTAAAATATTTGTTTTTTATTTCTAGATTTGTTAATGAATCTCATACCCCCGGATTGTTCCGCAATCGATCACTTGCCTGAATACAACAATGCGGAAAAACAACTAGACACGAAATCATCAAGGAAGAACTTTCTTGCAAACTTGCTAAAAATCGTGAAAAGAAGACCTGCTAATTCCCCTATCAGGGGAAATTGTGTTCGTGATGTTAGAGAAATAAATTTTACGAATAATGATAAAAAGGAGGGATATTTCGCTGAACTATACAATCGTAAAAGTACCAATCCCTGTGACGAACATGCGAGTGATGTTTTATCGGAATATATTACAGAAGATCTATTACCTTCCGACTATTTGACTGAGGACTCAGATGATGAAACATCTGAAACAAAAAAGAAAGCATTTGAAAATATAATTCAATCCAAAGAACCTAAAACCATCTCAAATCATGTTCATTCAGCGCATTCGTCTACTTATTTCAATATTAAAGGTGAAGATATCTCTCACTTGGTTTCAATGTTATCTAAGACTTTGAAGAATCAATCAAATATAGAAGCTGTTGGTTCTCTATATGACAATATTTATGGAATCCAGAACTTGGGTAGTCTACATATACAAATATATATCCAAAAAACAATAGAGAAACAACTACAAGATTTAGTGCAATATGGGAAACTTCAACAAGGTTTCATCGGAAACCAAGCTCATATAGAAGCCGAGAGACTTTTGTTACTAACAAGTAAGTTATATTAATTTTAGTCATTTTTAGACTTATTTATAACTAATTTATTTTTACAGGAAGAAAAATTCACGTATTAGAAAACACAGAGCCATCATTTACATCAAGCAACACCTACCTCCCGGCCACCATTACACTCAATAATTTGAAGTGCTTTATAAACAGCGAAGAAGTTTCAGACAGCTTTTCAAAAACGTGTAGTACTCTATATGTTCTTGTTCTACGGTCTGGCAACATCGTTCATGCCACAAACTTTGCAGCTACAAATAGCTTAAGATGGGTTAACTTTAACGGACCCTTCATCTTTAATAACTGTACTGAGAATTTTAAAATTATTGGGGAACTATATTCTTTACAACTGTCATCTAATAAGACATTTAAATCGCTATTCAACAACAACAATATACACAAAATGAAATTAATTGGGGAAACTTTTATAAATTTAAAGAATGCGTTTAGAGGTTCATTCTATTTTCGACACGTTGACGGATACAAGTACAAACCTGATCAGTTAGTGACATCAGTCGATGCTAAAGTTAAGTGGCCTGTAGAATATCGGGGATTTTTAACAGTTGCCAATGCAAAACCTAATTGTAATTTGCAGTGGAAAAAGAAGTGGTGTGTTTTGAGGAAAAATGAAATTTTCTGTTACAACTTTCCTTATGAAGAGAATTATGAACATGTAGGAACTACCTTAACCCTTAATTATACTTCAAATTGTGAAGAAGTTAATTACATCCGTCCTAAAAAGAAAACGCTGTTACTCAAAAGCATGCAAGCTCAATCTAAAAAAACGTTATACCTTGCACCGGATCCTGAAGATACTTTAACTGAGTGGAAAGAAAAAATTAATTTGATAATAGACTCTCTAACATTATGGAATAAAATTTAATATTTTAATATTTTTAAATTAAGTGTATAATATGTATATTTGTTAATAGAATTATATTAAGTATTATATATGAAATTCTAATATGTTGAATAAGAACTTTTAAAATTACCAAATAGATCATTTTAGTTTTATTTAAAATATCGATATTTTTTAGAATCCTATTAAAAAAATTTTGTAAAAAAAACAAAAAAACTTTTTAATCAAAAATATCGATGTTTTCTCCCTCCATATTCCCTGCATGCCTTAACTATTTTATCGTTGGCTTATGCTGCGTAGAGAGACCGGGACCAACAAAGGACGACGAATGAGATTCGGCGTTAGATACTGAACATTCGTAGACCTTCGATAAAATGTACATATTGCATTTGTTGTTAGAAGCAAATGTTCGTTGGGCGTGAATCCGTATTTTTCAACGGCGGCGACGATTATAGTGTACCTAGCGTCCACACCGCATTCATCGATTTTATTCATTTATTTTAATGTTACTGACGCTCTACGGATTGCAAGCAAATGCCAAAAAACATTCGATCAGATCAAACCGTCCAAACAGAACTAGAAATATCCCAACAAAGCCATTCGTTAGCTTTTGTATGCCCGGTCTGTACGCAACATCACAGACATATATCGGTCTACTTATAACCATACTTTTCACAATAACAACAATTCTTATAAATCATACAATTCATATATTATATTAAACACAAATTCTGATAATAATACTAAATTTGGTTCCACTAAAATCAGTCTAGAAACCGAATTTTAAGGCTATAATTAAATGAAATTTTTCTCATTTCTAATCCAAAATGATTTGAAAGAATACATAGAAGTCAAAGTTGTCTAATTATTATCCTTAATATACTTCTAGAGAAAATGTAATTTTAATTAATCCAATAGTCACGTCGCTCTTAGCGTGATACTCAATACTTACTCAATACTTATTCAATGTATTCATATTGTAGCGAATCTGAAAGTCCCCATTCCATTAAACATGTTGGATATATAAGGTAGCGTCATATTCTATTCACTCAACATTACTAAAAAGGGTACATCTTTCCTGAAACTGATTTTCTTGTGAAACAGGTAAATTAAGAATTGGTTTTTAGAAGTTAGAGGATTTTTAGGATATCTTAGTTATTTAAAATATGACATAAATCTATCATCTTAAAAAAAAACAAAAATGATATTATTTTCCATATTTTAATTCTTACTCTTGTTAACTTACATATAAAATTGAAAATCAAATTAATAATAATTATTGAATAACAAAATAAATTGAAAAATCAATCCTTTGGAATATTTCTATGGTAGCTTTTAACCTATTATATTGATTACTACTATATTGTACTACAGTATCTATTTATGGTATATTAAAATTACCACTATGAAAATACGAAATTATAAAGCAGCTTAAGTCTATTCTATTTTATTTCTATTACGTTTCATGTAGTATTATATTCGTATAGCTCATAACACATTAAATGTTCAGTGAAGTGAAAATAACATTATAACAGAAACCGATGAAACGACAATTGCACAGGAAGTTCTATTTATTTTGTATGTTCTTCCTTTTAAATAATATAGCAAAATAAAATTGTTAATTAAAGATAAAGATAAAGGTTAATTATAAACGATGCATAATACAACTAATACATTTTCCTATTAAAACGAACGTTTATTGAGAAACCTATTTTGGCTACAAATCGTCTACAGCGATACGACACATTTTCGAAAGAATTACCTATAATAACAAACATAACTTTTTATATTAATTCCTGAATATTTGAAGGTATTAACATCTCTTTCTGAGCGGATATGAATTGGTTATACGGCTTCGTATCATTTGATTCTAAACTTCCCTTGTTAGATTTTTTGAACGTAATATACGTTCAATAGGTATACCCTTAAAGACAACTCCCTGTCAATATATCGCTCAAACTCGAGATTTATTTTAGTAGGAAAATTGGACCATTCGTATTTGCACCACTTTGAAAAGTCACTGTGAATATTGGCGAATTTGGTAGAGTTTAGAGCTTGTTTCATTCACTTTTTCTATATTCTATCTACACACACTCGCCCGCATTGATAAACTCTATAATATAAATAAGATATAACATAGTCCTTAAAATAAAGCGCCCAACACACGTCATAAATAAAGTGTTGGATCGTTATATATAACCAAATCTCTGTTGTCCATATCTACAATTTCTTTCAAAATCTTAGCGATTATAATTAAAGGTTACAAACCGGCAAACGCTCTAAACGAAAATTCTAAGTTAATGCGATAGCATTGCTAACATCATAAGTTTTGGTGAGGTGCATTGGCTGTTTTATTGAATAGACTATACGCAAGGTATATTTCGAAAGATGCTCTCCTATATTCTTAACTGATCGTATAGTTGGACTCGAACCATCCATAACTTATACAATAGATAGTATGAATAAATCAAAATGTTACCTAACTAAGAGAAGCTACTTTCCATTCCTTTTGCCAGCTCAGTTGAGTCAATGTCCTTTAATTTGGATTCATTATAAAAGTACCACTATTTAAATTATATGATATGTTGTGCTATATTGCTAGAGTGAGGACTGAGTCAAATGACGCCCTTGGGCAAGAGATCCACTATTTTATTTCCCTTAACTCTATTAGCTGTGAATTTAGGCAAAAAGTAATCTTACTTAGTGTGGTAAGTCCTTGAAGAGTATCATACGGCTTTACTATTAATAGATAACCACGCAAGTTTCATTCTATTGCACTGAATGTGCTAGAGGAATCCAGGCAGATCAACTATTCACCAGACTCCTCTCTCAGGAGCGATTGAACTAATTTCTAAATGACAAACAGCACAGCAATGAAAATTGCGGTGTGCTTGTGGAGGCTGAACGTTATAAAAATTGATGCGGCCGCAACCGTTCCATAGTCGCTTTTGGAACCATCGGTGTAAAGTATTTGACTGTAGGCCAATTAGAGGCTATGAAATTTGATTTCTAAAATTCTGGACTAAAATCCAATTTACCATATACATGATGGAAAGGTCCTGAAGGGATATTTTGCTATGGGTTAACTCTAAAGTTTATTAAAATATCCTTTGGATTATTGTATTTTACCTCTCTACCCAAATTTGTAGAATATTTAATATTTTGATAAGAACCTGATGAATCCGTAAGCTGAATCCACCAAGCTATAGGATATTTCAATTTTCTAAGATCGTCCATATGGAAAAACAATGTCACAATCGAAACTAAAATCAATTTGTATGGCTCTGGCACTTGAATACTGTTATAACCTGATGTCTATAAGTTTGGAAAATTTTCAAATGCGAGATTTCAAGGCAAATTCCACATGTTTATCGCCGAGGTCGTGTTATGGTGGGTGCAGTATTCGGGGGCAAAGGACACAGATTTCAAAATACGCATGGGCAGAAATGAATTCGGTGAAGCGTTTGAATATTCAACTTGGTATATTTCTATTTTAGAAATATAAATCATCAACAAAATTACACGTGTCATAAAAATAAAATAAGGTCTTATATTAAATTAAATACTCAAAAGGTTATTTTAAATCTTTTTCGGTTATACGGGTATTTAGTTGAAAAGATCATTAAGGTAGTCTCATATGTTCTACCTAAAATATCTACTAAACTCCATTAAATACAGACATTTTTAGAAAGTTGCCACTTATGTTATTCTTTAGACAACAGTTGTCATATCACTACAGTATCAAGATGTTACTCCTCCATTTTTTCCTACATATATATCAAGTATGTATGCTACAATATGCTTCTTAGCGAGTTCAGTTTTTGGTATATTATTTTAAAAGATACTGCGTAACATATTCTTGTAAAGGCTGTGGTTCTTCAAATACAAATTATCTGTGGTGTGTTCAATCACCATGTGTCATCAACCGTTATGCTTGAAATAATTTAATAAACAGTTAACACAGTTAACAAAAATTTGACCTTGAAAACAGTTATCAAACTATTCGTCAAATGATTTTTGGAGACCAGAGGAACCGAACTCGCCACGAATTGATTTCGATCACCGCGAACGGAGAGATTTTAGCCGAATCCATGCCGAATCTTCACGTACGGTTTCGCGCAGACCCCGAGCGTTCGCTTCGTTCAAGTGTGTACTCATCATTAGTTGGAAATTACGATGGACAGTATCACATAAGAAGATTAAAAGGTCCTCGATAAGCTAATGGAGATGTTAACTGACTCACTTTAATAAAATGGGCCACATATTTGAATATCCCCAAGGCTTGGGCGTTTCCAACTGTTCATAGTAGATTATAATAAGATCTGCAGAGAGATACTAATCTTAACCACGCTACAAACCTGACCGACAATCATAGTATATATAAAACATATTCTTTATTTAAGAAATAGAAAATTTTCGTTGTAAAGGAGAAATTTTAGTAAACAAAAATAATATTACTATTGTTTTGAAAGTACACAAACTGTCCACTTGAGCTATCGGTCAAGTCCTTCATAATTCAATAGATTCTCTTAGTGATAAATATCATCAGAAGTTAGGTACTTCAGATAGAACTACAAATAATAATATTTACTACATCCTTGAAGAAATATGAAAATATTTAATAGAGAAATTAGATCTAAATAATGAAAAATTTATTTAAAACAAAAATATAGAAGTTTTAAGTATCATTTCGCTTTTTCATTTGGAAGTCCTTAATTTCATATAGGTAATCTTCGAGATAAGATACATGGTCATAAAGAAACTCTTTAAAGATTCCGCGCGAGAGCGTAATCTGGAGGAAAGTTTTCGATTAAACTGGCGACAAATTACGGACAAGAGTGAACGGTAATAAACGGGGCAAACTCATATGGCAAGCCCGAACCTCATTCATAACCGATTAATTGGTAAAGTTCCACCGTCGCTTCCAGTTTCGTAGCGTTCTAGTCAAGTCGAACTCAAATTTTATGACTGATACTAAACTGTTCGCCATTTAAAGTTCGAAATTCCAAAGTACTCTCACTTGGTCTATTTTTGATAGATTTTTTTTTAATTTGCCTAACGGATTAATAAAGTTTGTTCAAGAAATTTGAAATTGGAATAAGGCAATTTTATTTTTACATTTCTCGTAATATCAACATGTGTCACTAAATTTAGTGTGATAACATATAGTGTTAATATAATATGCATATGTAACTAATTGCCCCATATTTATTATATATCCTTTAATGTTTTAGTATTTATTTGAAGTATTTATTTAAAAATATTAAAGAGATAACATTAGCCAGCAGATCCCGACGTTGCTTGCACATATGCATTTTGACAGAACAGACTGTCAAACCTTTTATATATTTCTTTGAAGAAATGGAGTACTACCAGGAATACCACCCCACCCAATAGACCAAATACCACATTATAGCTCAAGTGTCACTCGGAGATAATAATGTCACATAAATTGAATCAACTGAAACTCTGCAATGGAACTGTGTCTGGCTGTTAAAGAGTTGATAACGTATAATCATAAAATAGTTCAAAGGGGAGGATACAAAAGAATATGATTCTAGGAATCCTACTAATTCCAACTGATTTTGTATTGGAAATGCAATTGATAGTGGTGAGCCAAAACTAAATTTTTCTTTTGACCACTAGTCATCACTCATTAATATGATATATTATGACACATTTTAACATAATATTTTTATTTATATGTGACAAGAATTAGAGTGAATTAAGAAATAAAACTAAATATTTACTTATCGATTTAATTATATATCCAGGTAACTACTTTTTATTGCACGACATTTGTGCAAATTAATTCACATCTCGCCTATTTCAACATCTATCGTTCTCTATTTCCATCACTTTGGCTATATAAGGTTCAGAGTGTATCTAAAATATGGATGATAATCAGATCTTTTAGTTGAATATTTTAATTGATTTTTAAATAAACTATATTTGGCACTCCAAATATTTTAAATGATTATAATTTTTAAATATTACCTAGTGTTGTGCTATAATATAGCATATGAGTATTTCGGCGAAACAGACTAGTAATTAAAGTGCATGACTGTTGCGATGCAATTTTAGTTATTTATATTTAAGAAAGTCGTTTAAATTTGAGTTTAAGTAAATAGTATTATTAATGTTTGTATTTTTAAAATGTTTCTTCTTTTTGTATAGTCTAGGGGTCTAATTTATTACACCATTTAACTGTTTTTCGTAATATTTATGACATAGGAAAAGAATTATGACTTGAAATAAAATAAAATATCGCATCATATCGAATGTCTGGTGATAATATACCAAACAAGAAAGGATTATCCCATCGGCTAGTTGTCGAGTGTTTCGGATAATGAGGTTTCAAGTACCGCGACTAGACGAAGCGTGTCAGAAGTTATATCTTCTGGGGCCTATAACCATAATCATTAGGAAGATCCGAGATCGTGGAATTATGGAGAATTCCTTAAGAGTCCGAAACGGAGGTGTTCGTTCGGACGGTGGATGAATCGTTCCCACTCCGATATTCTGAACGAATCGGATTATAGAGAAGGGCTTCTTGGATCAGCCTTGTCCACCACTACCAAGAACCCGAAAGATAAGGTTAAACGATAAAACACGCTGCATCAACAATGAGAATCAGAATTGACTAAAGATTTGCAACTAAGATGAACATCAGAATTAGAAAGAAAGAATTGATAAGAGAATTAATCAAAAAATGTAACATATACAAGAAAAGCTACTGAAGAATTCAACCAAAAAACCAGGTGTAGTAAAATGTCGAAAGACAAAAGAAATATAACAATCATAATGAAGCAAAAATAATGGAATTCGTATATACTGCAGTATCAAGGAGAAAACAAATAAACAGATATAATGTTTATGCTGATAAATTATATTAAAATTGGACTGTTCACTTAGTTAAAAAATTTAAACAGTCTGAATTTTTATTAGAGCTAATTATAAATTATAATTTTATCTTATTTTTCCTTAAGCTAATTATTTTATTTTTACGATTTTACCCTAGTTAAAGTGTTTGAAAAGGGTTTTAGTTAAGATTACGAAGGGGCGGGCTTTTCTGATTTTAATATTTTAAAAATTATTGCGTTAACTACTGAGACTGAATTAAAAGATATGTATTATAATATCGTTTAAATATATGTTTTGGTTCTAAATTTTAATATCAATAAAAAATATTTGAAATTAAATCTAATCTGCTAAAAATTATTTTTGATTTTTTTTATTATACCTCTTAAATTCCTAATCATTAAATACTATATTACTTTACTACCATAAAAGTAGATGCTTAATGACTAACTTAAACTGTATACATATTATATCACGCTACTGATTGTTTCCTAGTTATTCAATAGAATGGCGCTTTTGTGTCATACTGAACAAAATTATGAACGAGGCGTCTAGATATAGGGTATCCTTCATATTAAAAGTAAATGTGTTTGTTGCTTTAACCGCTTCACATTTCAGAATGTATGTACATTAATTAGCTTCATTAAATCCTACCACATCAGAATTTATGCGCAGTCAATATCGAAAATGGAGCATATTGAAACAATGCTTCAACAATACGATACCTAACAAACATCATCATATTTAGCAAGAAGATTCAAAGCTGCATCAATGAAATTGAAGAATTTTCATGCAAATTAGTTATGAAAACTTTCGACAAAACAATAGGAATATATCAGCGAAACTGAATAACTAAAAAAATAATTGTGGTTTCTATTTCCTGTTATATCCTATCTAAATTTTGGGAATCCTTATGTTTATTCAGGACCTTCCACCACTCTTCATTTCATGTCCATATTATTAACTGTAAACTATTTTTCTATGAAGTATACATTTAAATAGATATTTTGCATACCATATTTATAATATAACGTCTTCATAATATTGACTAATTAATTGTCTAATAATTTTAATGGTTCCAGTTGAGGCCAAGAAATCTCCAGGAATTGATATAATAACTGGAGGAATATTAGCAGAACTCTCAGAAAAATTATTCATGTTAATAATATTTAATGACCTGTTATTTCTAAACTACTTGGAAAATGGCAGAAATCATTATGATTCTCAAACTAGGAAAAAATCAGATGCCGTCCTCATTCTATCGTTCTATAAGAGGTTTTCACAGAGAAAAAGAAGTACTATTCCGAAGTATTGATTTGAGTTCCGCAACAAACACGGCAAGTTCACAGATTAATCATTAAAATCAATAAAAATGTAAGTGGGGCACACTGGACCTCAAGTTCCAAAATAACAAAACAACAAGGTGACGAGTACACTGAACTACATCCAATATATTTAGGTACTCCACAGAGCAGTGTTCTTGGCCAGTTGTTATTTTTACAGCCGACGCAGCGATCGCAAAAACCAATATTGCGGCAACATATACTGACGATATGGCCATTTTATCATCTTACTGGAATCCAATATTAACCGCAAAGAACCGCTAACTTCATCTCAACAAAATCCATTTGTGCTTGAAACTGACATGACGTTCACTCTGAGTAAAAGGACTTGTACTCTGGTATATACTAATAAACATGAACTCCTACAAGCAGATAATGTTAAATATATAAGAATGAATCTTGATCGACTCTTAACATGGAAGAGACATGTTCCAATAAAGCGTAAACAACTTATACTTAAAGTGAACCAAAGCCAACACGGCTCAGAATCAGTGAATTGCATAGGTTGAAACATTTATTACAATCCGACTAGATTAATAAACACATATTAATACAGTAATTAAAAAACGGAGTAATATAAATTGTAATTAAATTAAATGCTAGTTTATAAGTTTGTACATGAGATCATTCATTGAATCGATTTTTTACATGTCATTTTATAATATAAATTCCATTAAATACTTATTGTCTTATAGGGCAGGTTAAGAAATAGTAAAACAGTTTAGGGTAAATGATGTGGCTCGGTGAATGGAGGTAAATCGAAATGAAACAGTGGTGTTTACATAATGTGACCGTTATTTATTGGCAATATAAAAAAAATGTGAAAATACAAATAATAAAACGGATGACAGCGGAGTTACCTGAAGACGAGGCTTGGGCAGTCGATGGTGGCACGTCTTAACCAAACGAGGGTTGAGCACTGAATGACCGAAATACCCTTCAATAATATCCCAGATAAACGTCTCGGGGTTGCCGCCAGCTATTCGTTGTCGGGTTCCAGTTGGCACCCCGCCCGTGTTCAACATCTGGGATTATATTTCTGGGTATTTTGTAGACCATTATTCCACGATGTAAAATTCGACATGCTCAAGATCGCTACAACAGTATAAATTTGAATGGATACCGTACACGATAAAATCAATATAAGAAGTGTTTGGTAATACATTCATGGTTTGTTTGGAGAATACACCGCTTTCAAACAATACAATACAATCTATTTATCATAAAGACTAGCGACGAAGCTATAACCTCATAAATATACAGCACCGCATTTTCAATAAACTAGATTCATTACACCTTAGACTACCGCCACTAATTCCATTCTAATTTATGTAAGAATTAATCCGAAAAGTTCCCAGGAAAATGTTACGATTTAGCCGACTCTCTAGCCACGTATTAGCAACAAATCCAGACTTTAGGCAGATCTAAATCTCGCTTGATAGTGGTATAAATTACGCCGTCCCCTAGAATACCCCGACTTTAATTTTCACGTTAATTAGATAATTCGTTAACAATTAATTAAAATGTTAACGTGTTTCAAAAAATTATTTTCCCGAGTATTTGTTATTAGACATACAAATTATAGTTTAATTAACACATATTTTAACTGAAAAGTAATAAGACAATTATACGGAGAGGCTAAAACATTTAAAATTAAATATTTTAACTAATATAGTCAAAATTAAACAATTATTTTTTCCTCATTACTAAAACCTTTAAGGCATCTAAATGAGTTATTAAATCTGCTTAGCATAGGTTTTCGAATTCTACAGAATATGGATGTGCTTTATGTTTGTGATAGTAATTTTACATGTCTCTACGAATCAGTGTAATCCGACAAGCAACTACCATCCCAGTATGGCCAATAACCAGGATGGGTGAAACCAGATGTCTTCCAGGATGATCTATAAGTTGTTCACTGGCCAGTCGATTATTTTAATATCGGAAATTGCAGTTCGAAAATCACATTAAGCTGCAGATCCAGTCACTAAACATTCAAGAAATTGACATAACTAAACTCCATATATATTACATTACAGTTAAATCTAATTCACCTATCGTCAATCGATATATTTCATTTAAAAAAAAATACCACTAGAACCATCGTTTTAAATATTTTAGAACTAATGTAATAGTATATTACACCACAAGTTGAATTTTCGGCTTCGCCTCGGGAATCACGACGAGCAGGCCCGAGATTTCAGCTTTTTTCTGTGTGGTATACATGATTTTTTTTCATACCCTGTCGAAAGTACGTTATCATAGAAAAAATAGAAATTCCACGGTATAGGCAACCTTGGGGAAATTTTTCATTTAGTTCAATCAACGGTAGCGCTGCGATGGCAAATTGTGATTGGCTATTTTAAATTACTGGTGCCGCCACTAATATGGAAAGTCATTGGTCGATCAAATTGTGTGAAGTCAGCATTTTCTATGGGCGTCCATTTTTAAGTTTGTTGTTTGAAGGTTTTGGTTTTTGTTCAGATCAAGAAATCTTCGTTTTACGTTGTGCATCTTTTCTGTTTTACATTAATTATTATGGCGTAATAATATAAAAATTGATGGCAATGCGTCAGTGTAGTAACAGATGTAGTGTGCCGGGGTAAAAATCTACTACGGAAATTAGACATTGTTTCCCAAAGAATGATCTCGCTCCTTTTCAAAAATGGATTGATCAAGTAAATAGTAGTAAGTTACCTGCATAAACCACAATGCAAATATATCTACGTCATGGTGTCTGTCAAGGACATTTTAGTGAAAAATTTAGAATTACCCTTCCTTCACGAACAGATATTAGGGTAAATGCACACCTAACATTGTTTTTATCAGGTACATATAAAATTATCTGTTTACTACATGTATATTTATATATTGTTTGTTTACGGAAGATCTAAACCTACTTATGAATACTACTACTAGTAATAAATACTACTTTTAATTGTAAAATATCCCTAAAATATTTGTAATACTTTAACTTTTTAGAACAATCAGTGTTCAATAATTGTATAGTACAGCTATTGTATATTTAAATTTGATTGCCTTGTTAAGAAAATATTTGTTACGGTGCCATCAATTAAAAATTTAATTGCTACTTTTAGAGGATTTATTGCCTTAAAGAAATCTATTTTGTCTAAATTTACAAATAACTACGTTTGTTTAACAAATCTTAAATAAGATTTCTTAAAGAAATTTGTTGGATCTATTAGAGGTCATGGAGGTAGAAACAGCATCCTTCACCTAGTATGTTCGAGAAATCTATCTCCCGGAGAAAATTGCCTTACTACTAACCATTGGAGTTGCACACCATTGACAGAGTTCAATTACTCAAACAGATAATAAATTAAAGATCTAATAGAGATAAAACTTCTCCACTTTTCGACCCAGATATTGATTTCACTAAATAACAAAATATTGTGTAATTAGCTTTTTGAAACAATTTCTTTCAAAGCGAAATATCTCTTGATTTACTCTCAAGGACCTTTCAAACATCTGGCTTCATTGAATAATTATTATTAGTGTAGGCTATAAACTAAGAAGGTGCCAAACAACCACTAATAATAACAACTGATATATTTAGAAATATAATAAGTTACATTAACAAAACAACACGGCGGTTATACCAAAACGTTCTTTGCAGATTCAAACACTATGACGAAAATACTATAAACTGAAGGCAATGGTGAAACTGACGCATGTGCAAAATAAGCTATATTGCGCTCTTCCCTTGTGAGTAAAAACAAATAATCTAGAACATTTAGATTTTGTGAAGGACATTAACAAGTTTATAACAATAATAATTAAATTGTTGTGTTATTTTACTAAGATAATACTAATTGTAAAACACATTAGTTTTAAAATATCGAAGAAGTACGTGATGTAAGGTTAATGGCATGTGAGCAATAATATAGCTATATATTATAGTTAAAGGTAATTATAACTTTTATACATATTATATGGTAATTAGCCATCCATTCGTTTTAGGTTAGTAAATATAAAATACGTCAACTAAAAACCAGTCAGTTCAGTAGTCGGGTTCATACATTACTGGGGTTTGTCCATCAAAAATAGTAACAAAAATTGCAGTAACTGATAAAAAGTAGACATTTACTTTAATAATGATATATTTCAATCACAATTTAATTTTTATAGTTAAAGTTTTGCTGGAATTTCTTGTGCAAAATATGAGGAAAGCAAAATGGAATAAGAGCAGAAATTAGATAGGATTTTGTAAGATGTAAGTATAGCGAAGGACGATACTTTGAAAAGATCAAATTTACTAATAAGAGTTGGCATAAGAGAATGGAATAAAAAAACATATATCATTAATAATTAATGACCCCTAATGACTACTCTGACGATGGGGAACAAATAAAGAAAAAAGAATATATTTTTATACGAGCGTCACTATGTATATTTTGGGAATTAACAACACTGTCATCATATGTGTCCATCTGAAAATTTCGTCGTAAAGTTTGACATTTTTGACGAAAGACGTACTCAGAACATTTTGTCGCACGGACGCTATTTGTTTATTTTATATTTAGTTAAAAGTTTCGTCTCGGCAAAAAATGGAACTGAATTGAACATTTTCCTAGTATGATTTTGTATGAATTTCGACGTGGATTATTACAACAAGAGTGCATCAATCAACTTAATTTGATTTTTGGGGACGAAGCTCCATCAAAAACCATTGTGTATCGCTGGTGTATTGAATTCAATCGTTGTCGTAGTTCGCTGTTCAAAATCGGCTGTTATGCCAGAAAACATAGATGCTGTGTGCGAAATGATTAAGCAAGATCGCCATATATCCTATTGTGTGACTGAGGCATCCCTAAGCATTAGTTCCAGCAGCATATATGCAATTTTAAATGAACACTTATGCTGTGCTGTGCGAAAGTTATGTTCGCGTTGGATCCCACTCGTATCGATTTTGCAAAAGTGCAAAGCAAAGCTTAAGAAATTCAATCGCGGTGCTTCGAAAAACATTAATAAAATCGTGAGAGGTGACGAATCATGGATGAGCCCGAAAGTAAGCAGCAGTCGACTGTATGGATGTTCCAAGATGAACCAAAATCCAACAAAAGTTGTTCGCGCACGAAGCACTTCAAAGAAAATGGTGGTCTGTTTCTTCGGAAAAAATGGTCATATTGCAACAGTGCCTCTAGAGGATCATAGAACAGTAAATTACAAAACAAAATATATGCGCTTGCGTAGAGCCAGTCAGAAGAGCGCTAGTTCACTCACACTATTAATTCAAATAAATGAAAATACGCATGTGATAAACTGAAATTAGCTTCAGTTTACTGCCTCCTTAGACGTTATTCTTAAAACACTTAACAGCCCTCTCTAGTTCCCATCTATAAACGACTCGGTATAAATCCGTTTTTCTAGAGACTGATGGGACAATATCCAGTAAATAAATAAAATGGCCTTCGCCATATAGCGAATTGCTTGCACTAGAGACATTTGAGAATGCACATTAATGTATGTCATGGATGTTTAAATCCAGTACTATTCATTGGAAAGAAATCGCTGGAAACAGAAAACTATTTTATTCTTATTTAATTCGATGTCAAGCTACATATTGTAAACCGGAGAATGGACAAGAATATGATTTTGAGAGAGGAGAATGTAATGATGAGAGAGACGTAGTCGTGCCAATCTTTTAGACCCCTGAAACTTCTTCGAATTGTATGGCACTAATGTCGGCGCATTGCCTACCGTAAATAGATTCCTGTATGGGTGTATTTAATTGCCTGTATGATATAATAATATTCTTAAATATGTTGATGCATATAGTTGAACGATACAAGAACAATTTGGAACAGTGCTAAGGATATTGAGGTGTGGAGTGTTAAGAGTTAAGGAGCCGATGTATTAGTAAAACCAATAGGGTGATTTATTAACATTAACGAAGCTCTTGTGCTTTTTAGTAACTAAATCTGGACACCTAGCCACTGATTATTGTTTTATTCCTTTTTATTATCAAATCAGTCATATCAAATCAAAACTCTCAAATTACCAAGTAAATATAATCAACGCTGGCAGCGTATTACTCTCGCAACTGAAATTATAACACCGTTTCGTATTTTACTTTCGTACCAATAAACAGTTACCAATATGTATGATTGTAACGATAACCAATGAGTCAAAACGATAATATAATTGACAATCCTTGTTGTAATAATATTCCTTACAACACTGATTATGTCAATTACATATGGACAGAGAGAGCGAGAGAGTGAGAGGTGCAATCAACAGAAAAGCGTAATCAATATGTTATTTTTAATTATCACACATTTCCTTCAAACGAAAATGTATCCAAATATACCTAAAGAGAAATTAAAATTTAAAAATATAAATGGGCACCTCTATTTTTTTATATGCAGAAAATGAAGGGAATGTATTCGTAGGGGTCTTGTAAAGTCTAAAAAAAACATACAGCTGAAATATTTACTGCTAAAAAAGCTGTTGAATTGCCTGTACGGAAAAAAATACCTTTAATAATTTAAAATATTTCTGAAATTCCTGAATAACAGACTGGATACAAAAATAAATATAGCAATAATGTTTTAATTAAGTTTTATTTACTTTTTTGTTATATTTTAGAAAAATAAAATTCTAGTTTGAAAAGGGGGTACCAACTAGAGATTATCTGGACTCCAACTACTTTTTAACTCCAAACTACGGTCAACAACGTTAGATTCATTATTTGGCAAGTAATTTCCCAGATCTCATAGAGTTTTATTAATCCTTGGTTGCTAGTATGGTCGGGATGGTTGTTATTACATCTTATACTCTTGAGCAATCAGAATTACAAACACGTTATTACTTATGAGAGCATTAGTCTTTATGAGATATCAGATTTTGACCGCTAATAGAGAATAGAATGAACCGAAACATCTTCACTATTGATTTTAAGTAACAAAATGCAGAAAAGCGTCGTTGACAAATTATATAAGGAGCACTTAATAACGGAGTTGGACGTGGTATTGAGACCAAGCGACGAAAATGCTGAGGTAAACACTTTTTGGATACAAGGGCTTGCGCCTTAACTGGGAATTATATGGGTTTTTAGTGTCTCTCGAACAGTATCTTATTGATATAGTTTATAGACGAATGTTGTTAATGTCAAGGTAGTGACAATTTGGTATTTAAATATTGTCATATTTTTTATATATTTTAGCAACTAGACTTATCTTACTGCTAATTTAATATATGTCTTTATATATGTTTTCATTAAGTTAAGACCCTTTTGGTTTTGAGGTTTAAAAGCATCTGACTGTAGTTCAGCACGATTTTGATGTTATGTTTCCTCAGGAAATTGAAAATATAATCTAAAATTCACTAAGAAAGCGAGAGGAACTGCTTCTATTATAATATATTTAGTTTTACCTTTTTTTCTCTCCTCTACTCGAATACCCAAGTTATTTTAATTATGTCCGTTTTGAAAAAAGACATATGTGAGTTGATTGAATTTGTTTTCTGATTAATTTGGCGCATATATGACGGTGGTTTTGGATCTGGAAGGCCAAATCTTGTTAATTATATTTCAGTGTATTTATTTTATTCTTTGTTCTATGCCAGTTAAAAATGCAAGTGATTGTTAACGTTTCATGAGCGAGCGGATGAAATCCGAAGTTAGCAATATTGTTTAAGTAATAGTAATAGTGTTTAGATAAAAAGCGTACAACGGGCGCTCTACAAATCTAACATTCATGGAAGGGTTGTGAAACACCTTATAACAGAAGTCAGCACAAAGCTACGAAAAAAAGAAATACAACGATCCAAAAATTTATTACTGAAAAATATATGTGTTAGTATGGCAAACAGATCCCTACGATTTGGACTACCTGCTTCATACAGTCAAGCATCCTCCCCTGTTCATTTATTATTTGGGCAACAATAGGGTACTTAGTTGGTGTTACTTAAGTTCTTACTATTACTAGCATAGTGCTGCAAGAACCTGCCATATTCCAAGACGATAATGTACACATAGCCAATAATTTTCAGCTTGGTTTGAGAGATCTAATACTCTAGATGTTAATTGTCTCTAATCGAAATAAAGTTTCTAGGAGAGCTTTATGTTCAATCCCCAATATTTATTTAGTTGTTGAGCACTAAGATGAAACAGCAATTCATTGAAAGTTATATTCTAAGCTTTCACTCGTCTCGCCCAAAAACTTAAATTTGGTAAAAAGTTTTAGTATGCGTTGACTAGTGCCTTGTTCTCAAAATGCTCCAGTAAGATGCACATGATGCCTAATAAGGTCATGAATCTCTACTTCTCCGCCAAATTTCTCTTAGAAATGTCGAAGTACGATATTTGAATCGAAATAATTTCAAAAATTAAAATATATACTTAATTTCCAATTAATTAATTAGTATATATGAGTTTAGTTACAGCTCACAATAACTGTATGAGTTATTTTATGGTTTCTATAGGAATTTTATGGATACTAGCTTCTTTTATCCTAATTTAAGTCCTTAATGGATATCTGCGTACCTTGTTCTTTACAAACTTTCTCTTTTCCGCAAAGAAACAAAAAACAAATTGTTTATTTGAAAATTAATCTCTTTCTCTGCGGCCGAAAATATCCGAATTTAATTTAAAATTCTTTAAAGACCATAAAAGAAAATTGACTAAAACGAAATTTTAATAGCCGTAATGAACCCTTTTCAAATTTCCTAAATGAGTTATTAGTTGTTTCTTTGTTCTCATTTGCTCGAAGTTTTTCAATGGTAGTCCGGTTCATGGCGAAGTTGATTTTGGTAAATTCCCACATCGTGCCTCTAATTAACTCACAACTGTTCAGTAGCAATTGGTTTTATTTCTGAATTGATTTATACAAATATTTGTAGTATTATTTTTTAATTTGTATTAAAAGTGTTAGTAATTTAGGTCAAGGAAATATTTTATAAGAGGATATATGTATTTCTGAACTGATTTATATTTATTTAAAATAAGTAAGTTAAAAGAATATGTTACATTATTAGTAAAAATAGTCGACGTTTGACTTTTACAGAGTAAAGACGTGTTCGGAGAGACGGTCAGTGAAACGCAACCAAAGTGCAACATCTGTGTCACAAATGCGGCGTTAAAAAAATAGTCTAACAATAGCATTTTAAAGACTGGTGAAAAAATGAAAGTGCGATCGGAAAAAAATGTCAACACTAGAAAATAAATGCAAAATGACATACAAAGTTAAGAGCCGAAAACTCAACATCTGGACCACAAATGCGGCGTAGGATTTGAGTAAATGAGTTATTAGTTGTTTCTTTGTTCTCATTTGCTCGAAGTTTTTCAATGGTAGTCCGGTTCATGGCGAAGTTGATTTTGGTAAATTCCCACATCGTGCCTCTAATTAACTCACAACTGTTCAGTAGCAATTGGTTTTATTTCTGAATTGATTTATACAAATATTTGTAGTATTATTTTTTAATTTGTATTAAAAGTGTTAGTAATTTAGGTCAAGGAAATATTTTATAAGAGGATATATGTATTTCTGAACTGATTTATATTTATTTAAAATAAGTAAGTTAAAAGAATATGTTACATTATTAGTAAAAATAGTCGACGTTTGACTTTTACAGAGTAAAGACGTGTTCGGAGAGACGGTCAGTGAAACGCAACCAAAGTGCAACATCTGTGTCACAAATGCGGCGTTAAAAAAATAGTCTAACAATAGCATTTTAAAGACTGGTGAAAAAATGAAAGTGCGATCGGAAAAAAATGTCAGAACACTAGAAAATAAATGCAAAATGACATACAAAGTTAAGAGCCGAAAACTCAACATCTGGACCACAAATGCGGCGTAGGATAATTTGAAACAAAAAGATAACAGTATTATTTCAACAATATATAAAAAATATGGAGAAGAACACTGCACAAAAAAAAACAGATAAAATGGAAATATCGACATCAGGCGTATCACATATTGCAGTTTTGAATGTATAGAACACAACTAGAACCCAGAACTAATCAATATGCAAAAACAAATAAATGCCCTCCAGCTACAACTAAATAAACAAAGCTCTAAGGGCAAGGACAAAACAACGATAAACCACCAAGTCAACAAAAGCAGTCCAATTATTACATACGAAACAGATGAAGAAGAATTTCAGAAAGAAGTAGGCGGGATAACATTGAAATATTATATTGAAATATTACATCTATTGGATACCACCAGAACAGGACACAGACTCAAAATAATCAAACCATCTGATCTTATGTAGTGTTGTGTAGTGAGGTGCATATATTAAAAAATTTATCAGTGACATGTATAAACATAATTTCACCAGAGATTGAGATAGAGCCGATGGGTCCTCCTAGTTATATAGCTAGATTTATGTTATCATTAAGACAAATTGTAGGTTAAACGGAAACGACTAGTAACAATATATTAATTAAATAATAAAAAAAATTAGTAGAAATAATATATTGCATATATCAGTGACATGTATAAACATAATTTCACCAGAGACTGAGATAGGGCCGATGGGTCCTCCTAGTTATATAGCTAGATTTATGTTATCATAAAGACAAATTGTAGGTTAAACGGAAACGACTAGTAACAATATGTTTATTAAATAATTATAAAAATTAGTAGAAATAATATATTGCGCATTTCATTTGTAATTTGAAAGAAAACAGAAAAAGATAGTTTAAAAAATTTGGCGTTCATGTCAATTAAAATATCATTGCAAATTATAAGTATGTGCATTAAGAGAAAGAGCCTACAACTGTCTCTTTGTAAGTTTAGAGTTTGTTCTAATAACCAAAATAAAACCAAAATAGATCGGCTTGCAATATTTGTACTGCTAAACAGATTTTTACCAAGTTTCTTAAATATACCATGACTATCCTCTGTCATAATTGATATAAAACAGGGAACCATTCATAACGTAGCCAAGAGATGGCGACGAGGCTCCATCGGCCGGATGGATCAGGTATCCTTTTAGTTATAGTTCTTCTTTCACAAAACACAAAAAAATCTAATTAGTCCAAATATTTTAAATAAATTTGTTAATTTTAGTCTATATCCCACGTTAACTCCATTAGCAAAGAGTAGAATTCTAGAATCTAAAATGTGGATTATCAATTAATGGCTATTAACCAATAGAGCATTAAGAAGAAATCTTTGGAACACATCTGGTATTACTCGTGCATAATAAGTTAATGATTCCAGAGGCAATGTTCAGAATTCCTCTGCAATATGGCAACATGGACACCATACTAATGTGTATCTAATAATAGAAAGCACAAAGCTGCTCTGATATGCCGCTAACAAGAAAATATTAATGCGTGTGAAAATTAATGAATAATTTCAGTAAATCAAATAGAGAATAATAATTAAGGATCATTATAAATATGACCCATGTTAGTGATATGTCATTTTAATATCACCGTATGTCATCGTCAATTTCTTGAAACAGGACTTAAAAGGGCACATAAACATGAAAGGCAACATTTTCACAATTCCATTGCGTTGTCTCAACAGAAATATAATAGAATTGGAAGACCATGAAATATGAAAAATGGAGACTGAAAAAGAAGAAAGGGAGGGACAACGGTTATCATGTTTGTAATGCAGAAACAAATCAAGTCAACTTCACAGAAGATTCATTATAAATGCAAAATAATCAATGGCTGTCGATATACACTGAAAACTAATCTAGCGAACGATCGCTTGAAGATCTCAACGGCTTCTGATATACCATAACAAAAAAAAAGTTCTTTTACACTTTAATTCGGTCCAACTGAAGAGAGGAACTAACATAGTCATTATAAACAAAGACATTCGACAAAGCGACGTCTGCAACTAAAATACTCGGAAATCACTAGATCACCTCTTGAATACTGCGAAAGAGGACATTGCCTGCAGATGCAATCACATGCCTTTTTTAAAGAAGTATCCCTTATGTAAACAAAGCTAAACATTTAGTATTACAATTCCAGTAGAGAATAGTATCATATATTTATTAACTCTAGACATTATCAACATCAATATGATTAGCAAAAGATGGCGAATCAAAATCCTTCGCTATGAAAAATACTATAAAGACTATGATAAAACGTTCATAGATTTATAAAGCTTAGCATATATTATTGATTAATATATATCTATACATAATAATAATCTATACATAATAATCAAAAATGTAATTTCATTTAATAATAAATATATGTTAACCACCCAAAATTACAACCTTTTAGGTTCTGATAGAACCGATAGTATTGTCAGCATATAGGTTTGGTCCCCATGTTCTTGATATCCCAATATCATAACAATTTATTTAAAACGTACAACTCTACAAAAACACATTAATTATATTAGTCTAATAAGAAACTAATTAACAACATTTGTAATTCAATTACAGAATCAAAAGAAAAAATATATTTCTTTTTTATTCATACCAATAAAGTAATATAGTTTCTCTTTCCATCTCTTTTTCAAATATCATGAACTAGTTTTAACTTTAAATAACGAACGTTGTTGCTTTTCTCGTTTTAAATATACCCAGCAGGAGCAGTCACGGTTTTCGAGACGAATTGGTTCGAGATCGCCGGTCTATTTCTCAGTTAATTTACGAATGAACAGTCCGACTTTCGCGGGCTTCTTATTCGAAAAGTTACATTAAGAAAAGTTATATTACGCCAAGAGAAATTTTAATTGGATAGCGCTGCATTAGCGAGCGGGACTAAAACCCTACAATAAAGTTATTTCAAGGAATATTGCCCTTTTTATATAGTTAATTTTAACTTACAAGAAAATTAAGTCCAATTAATTAAATTATTTTAATATATATATATATATATATATATATATATATATATATATATATATATATATATATATATAATTGATAGGTTTAAAATCGAATTTATGTAATACTAGTTAAAAAATTATATAAATGTTAAAAAAGAAGCTTGTAAAAAATCACGTTTTCCTTTAAATAGTTTTTCACAGTAATAGTGACGGAATTATGGATTTTTAATATATACTTTTTATAACATAACGTGACAAAATTAAAACTGCACATGTATCATTGATTAGTTTTTAAAATATAGGTGAATAAAAATTCGAATAAGGCGACGTTATATTTTCTCAACTCAATATTATTATTGTACATACAACTCACAGTCAATAAGATAACTTACAAGATGAAAATATGGCCATGTCACAAATCATTAATATATCGGTACCTATAGAATTTACTTAAAAACCAATAGTTATACACACTTAACATGGCAAACGATGAATTAATAATGTAATGAAATAAATCAGTAATGGCTCAGCTATATTGCTAATATTAACTAATGAATACAGCAATGCAAATGTTATTAATCATGATATTCAAAATATAATACCAGACGAGGGGAAATGAATTCGATTTTTATATTCACTTAGTTTTGGAGCTATCCCCTAGCACCTGCAAATATTAAAAGCCTTAGCATCCTTATTCAAAATATCAATTTTCCGCAGCTTTAGACATGCACTGAAAAATATGGTAAGGAATAGGCAAAACTACAACTAGATATTGATCAAAAATGTGTTTCCTATGTTTCCAAATAATTTTGAAAGATATTCTATTAGATTTATATTAACAAGGCACAGAAACAGGCATTTTATGTGAATTCCTCACATGGAAAACCATCAGTTGGTTTCTCACGTGTTGGAATTTGTTGTATCACCACCGAAAATCGAAAATATTTTGTCTCCAAAAACACTACAATAAATTAATTATACAACCTATCTATCTTATTTTTCCTGACATAATCTGGAAGAACGTATAGCTGATGTTTCTAATTAATAATGATTGTGGAATCTAGACGTAAAATATAAACAAAAATACTTCAATCTTTCATCTGCTATTCAATCTGTTTCCTATTAGCAATTTTTCATTTCTTCTGTAAGCAGAAGAAATGAAAAAATTACTTAGTATGCTATATTTTTCAGCTGTTCAGATTGAGATAAATATTTTTCAATCTGAATTCGATCGATTTCTATTAGATTAGGAAATTAAACATTTACTTCTCACCTTCTTGTTCTAGGAGGATTAACCTTGCATGTTATACACGTCAACTAACAGATCAATTGAAATGTCCCCGGCCTGGCACATAGATGACGCTACTAGAATTAAATCCATATGCTTTTAGTTAGGCCTAACCCTCAAAAGATGCGTGTATAAAATTGACAGCTATCGTATCATTAGTTTGTGAATTATAGCATTTTGAGTAAAGAAACTTTTGTTATTGTAAAAAATGGACAAAAAGGAATTTCACATGTTGATAATATATTGCATTTTGAAAAGCAAATATACAGATGAAGCAAAATCTTGGCTTGATGCGGAGTTTCCGTACACTGCCTCAGGAAAATCAAATATCAAGAATTGGTATGCTAAGTTTAGACGTGGTCAAACGAGCACGAAAACGGTACAAAAGGTAAACAAAAGACGTTGTTACTGACATGAAAACATTTAAGAACTCCACAAAATGATTTTGAATTACCGTAAATTGAAATTGAATGAAATAGCAGACACTCTAAAGATATAAACTGAACGTATCATTCACGAATATATGGGTATGAGAAAGCTGTGTGCAAAGTGGGTGCCGCGCGAGTTCACTTTTGACCAAAAACAACGACGAGTTGATGATTCGGAGCAGTATTTGAAGATAATCAGGCATAATAAACCCGAGTTTTTTCGTCGATTTGTGACAATGGATAAAACATGGCTCCACCATTTCACTCCGAAGTCCAATCGACAGTCATCCGAGTGGACTGCACACGATGCAGCCACTCCAAAGCTTGGGAAAACGCAACAGTCGGCTGGAGAGATTATGGCGTCTGTATTTTGTAATGCGCGTGGAATAATTTTCATTGATTACCTTGAAAAGGAAGAACCATCAACAGCGACTGTTTCGTAGCGTTATTAGACCGTTTGAACTATTTCCTGTTCTCAGGTCTCAAAAGAATGCTCGCTGGGAAGAAATTTTCATCGAATTAAGAGACGATTGCCGAAAGTGACAAATTGTACTACAAAAAGAGTATCAAAAAGCTGGAGGGTCGCTATAATCAGTGTATAACCTTTGAAGGGAATTATGTTGAATAAAAAACTAATTTTGCCAAAAAAATATGTTTTACTATTGTAGGCCGTGGACTTTTCAATTGACCTGTTATATCCAAAAATTTATCAACACGGTCTTCAAATGAGTCGTCGAATTCGATTTCTGGAAATCTTCCGAAGATTTGGACTGAGAGAATAGCCAGGAGCATGATGGAGTTAACTTTAAGTATCAAAAAAAACATATCGCAGAAGATATTATTAAATTTAACGCAATTTATCATAATGCTTTCAACTTAATGTAAACAACTGTTAAATAAAAAACCTAACTATTAAATTCGATGGGTTTTAATATTTTAATTCAATAATAAGATTTAAGTTTTCCCCATAGCATTATAGAGCTATATTAGGTATTATGAAGTTCCAGTATTCGACATCCATTACTTTGCCTGTTTGGCTTGAAGAAACCTGCTGCCCAAGGCCATCAAACATTATCACAAACTTACGGTGACGCTGCTCCGATATATACCAATTGCAGTATTAGCTCTAGCAGTTGAAGTAGTGATTTCGATGTCTAAAACAAAATAGAGTCTGAAAAACTACAAACATTCCAAATTACTACAAAAAGATTTCTATGAAGGTTGATATATTATAATATTGTTAAACACAAAAATGTTCCATATAGACTCCGAAACGTCCACGGACTTGCTGTCTATATAGTGAGTTAGGAGTTGCTAAAACCGAATAAAACTGCTACTGTTACTACTTACCGATATCAACTGAATAAATCGTTGTGAAAGGTACATTTATTCAGCTCGAATTGAAACTTCTGTTGTATCCAGTGTAGTCATCAGACATAGCGCCATCTGATTACCATTTGTTTAAGATCAAAATTTGACTGGCATAGGGTTTCGAAATGCTCTTAAGCGTAAAGTGTAAAATAAACATCACTAGTTTGACACTGACTCGCCATATTGCCAGGAAGTTGGGAAAAATATGTAGAAAGTGAGACAGAATCTCGATTAATATATATTATACCAGTTTTTCTCAATAAATGCGTTTCTAAGGAAAAATATGCAGTATATTCAAATTAATATGTATTAATGCACATTAATTATGTAAATCCCAAAATAATAGATCATTTGTTCATGAGGTACAGTATGAACCAACAAAATAATATCACCAATTGTTGTGTGTTTAATGTAGATAATATAATGTATTTTTAAACTATTACACACCTTCTTCCTTTTTAACATCTGAAATAAAATCAATGTTAAACAAAGCTGCACAGCAACCGAACGGCATAATACACGGCATCCGTATGAATTCCTGTAGGATTTTCAGTCTATTTCTCAGACAATTTACAAATGGGAAATTTGATTTTCGCAGGCTTCTTATACGAAAAGTTACAATAAGAAAAGTTATATTACGGTTTAATTGGATACTGCTTCATTATTGAGTGAGATAAAGCTATAGTATAAAGTCACCATGCTGAACATGGCTAATTTAAGAAAATTTTTGAAATATAAGCTAATATTTTATTTTTTAAGAGACACGATCTAAAGAAACCTATAGTTAGGAATTTGAAAGGAGTAAAGTTAAAAAAGAAATAACTGAATTTCAAAACAATTTAATTACTAGTTTAGTCATCAAAACAAATTAATAATATTTAACAGCAATTAGTATTATACCATATAATTCATCTAAACGGAGTCAAGCATTGTAAAATGTCAACATGTATTGTAAATGTGTTAATGTAATATGTGCATTGTAAATGACTAATGCCAGCAGATGAACGAATAATGAATTGTAATTATAAACTTGTAGGGTTAATAGGGCCTTTATTTTACTTGAAAACTATTTTATTTGCAGAAAGAAAGGGGCAACACTGATTGTTCAATGCTATTCCAATACAAATACATCACTCATACCCAGACACCAAACTTCTTAGAATATCCAATCCAGCATTAACCTCGTGATATAATATATCGTAATTATTCTAGTATTGTTTATAAGAGTAAAATAATTGTTTTAGAATCAAAAATAATATTTTATGGCTTATTAACAGAAATATTTACCTATACAAAAAACATTTGCTGACATTTATAGTAAACTGCCCCCACTATCGGCCATCGATGATCACGTAATTATGAAATATTATCTACGCAGCTGCTTGTAATTTAATCATAATTTATGTTACAGAAGCCACATTTTAATATTCGGTTTTACCCCATAATTAAATGGTCTTTTATTATTGGATTTATAGACTTTAATAAATACTAATTTCAATTAGATACCATTCCTCTATAAACATTAAAGCATCTTTTATCTCCTCTATTTATTTATTTAAAAATATAAGTAATTAAATACTGCGAAAAAAAATTCTTACGGAAACGAAAACCTTGGAAAGCATGGAAGATCTATGTAGTAATATTATTCTATATGCGTGTCCAAATTGAAGGGTTAACATTCGATTAGTGAGAGTAACCAGGAGAAGATTGGTGACATGTGTTAATTAAATCAATTAAAGAACAGGCTGTTATTGTATTTTTTATGAAACGTGTTTGTGGAAAATCGTTCGCTTTCAGATATTACATAAAAATACATAGACAATAGATCTGAAAGAATACTCCTATAATGAGAATGAGTGAAGGCTATAACATAAGGAAACACAATCATTTCAAACTTAAAAAGGTTTTTATTATAAAACAATTTAGTTTCATATAAGCATCAAATGACATATGACATATTATATATAATATTTAAGAAACAATCTACATATTAATAAGTAACTCATGCATTAACAAGTCAATTGAAAAGTTCTCGACCTACCATAATAAAATACATTTTTTTACAAAATTAATTTTTTATTCAACACAATTCCCTTCAAGGGTGATGCAGTGGTTGTAGCGACTCTCCCACTTTTCGATACCATTTTTGTAATATGATTTGTTCTTTGCTTTAAAATAGGCCTCAGTTTCGGCGATCACCTCTTCATACGACGAAAATGTCCTCCCAGTAAGCATTCTTTTGAGATCTGAGAACAGGAAATAGTCAGTGGGGGCCAGATATGTAGAATATGGTGGATGAAGAAGTAATTTGAGGCCAATTTCATGGATTTTTGCCATCATTTTCACTGTCTTATCACACGGTGCATTGCCTTGGTGAAGCAGCACTTTCTTTTTCTTCAAATGCGGCAATTTTTCCGCGATTTCGTCCTTCAAACAGCCCAATAACACTATGTAATAGTCGCTGTTGATGGTCATTCCTTTCTCAAGGTAGTCAATGACAATTTTTCCATGCGCATCCCAGAATACAGACGCCATAACTTTTCCAGCCGACTGCTGCGTTTTCCCACGCTTTGGAGCGGGTTCATCGTCTGCAGTTCACTCGGATGACTGTCGATTAGACTTCAGAGTGAAATGATAGAGCCATCTTTCATCCATTGTGACAAATCGATGCAAAAACTTGGGTTTATTACGCTTAATTATCTTCAAACACTGCTCCGAATCATCATCTCGTTGTTGTTTTTGATCAAAAGTGAGCTCGCAATGCACCCATTTTGCACAGAGCTTTCTCATACCCAAATATTCGTGAATGATATGATGTACACGTTCAGTTGATATTTTTAGAGCTTTAGTCTTCTATTTGATTCAATTTCAATTTAAAGTCATTCAAAATTATTCTGTAAATTTTTTTTGTTGTGTTCATCGGTAACAACCTCTTTTAGGCGTCCACTGCGTTCACCGATTTCGGTGCTCATTTCATCACATATAATCTTAGCACACCTATCCTTGAGCGTTGATTTTCCTAGGGCAGTATTTGGAAACGCGGCATTAAGCCAAATGTTTGTTTCAAGTGTATTTTTTCCTTTCAAAGAGCAATATTTTATCAACACCCGAAATTCCTTTTTATCAATTTTTTTCACAATAACAAAAATTGCTTCACTATTACAAAATGCTATAATTCACAAACTAATGATCCGATAGCTGTCAAATTTTTACACGCATCTTTTGAGGGTTAGGGGCTAACTAAAAAACATATGGATTTAATTCTAGTATCGCTATCTATGTGTCAGGTCGGAGACTTTTCAGTTTACCTGTAGTATATTTTCACTTTAAAAATGCGTTAATTTAAATACATTTTCTGGCAACATGACGATACTTTGTCGAACAATTGATCAATTTTCGCACGTCTTCAGTATTCAGTATTTCAAAACCTTGTGGTAGTGATAGGCCTGTGTGCCATTACTTCATGCTGCCACTGTCTAAATAAGCGGTAATTAGAATTTTATGTATTGCGGGTTCGCTCATCATTCTCTTAGCTTGTTCAATTTATTCAACTGATGTTGATTTGCATGTGTAGTAATAGTCATAGTTAATTGGTTTCAGTAGCTCACTAAACACTATAAGTTGATGCCACCATATACACAGCACTGACCCAGGTTGTGGATGTTTCGCTTTGGATGTGGATGGTACCCCTGTATACCTCATGATATTCTGTACTTGAGATTATTGTACAAATCGACTTTCTGTCGTGAGCCACAATACGAAAAGAATGTTCTCTAATCCATTAAAAAACGGTTCAAAATTGTATTTTTAATATATTATTCCTTTAGAAGCTGTATTTATTTTCTTAAATATTTCTGATCGCATTTAAACATCCTGGAAATAATTTATTTCTCAAGGGTGGCGCTATTTGAATGTTCCTTGAGAGTTTGAGCTGGGAATTTTTACTTTAAATCTTGCAATTCATGGTTCTTATATTTAGCTTCTACTTTTGATTATCGCCAAAATTATCTCGTTTTAATCATTGAAAAACAACGAATACTCGAATATGACGGAGCAGCATCACTGTAAGCGGTTAAAATGTCAAGAAAATAGCTGTGGATTTCGTTAGATCAAACAACAAAAATAATTAATGTCGAAAATACAATTTTGAGGGTCCTATGATTAGCGTCTGTATACACCGAATAAATCAATAAGTTAATCAATAACAAAAACTATTATTTTATGTAAGGATATATAATTTCACGTACAATTGACTGAAACTTAGCGCCTTGGGTATAATTGAGACATATACATAACTCATTTTGGTAACATTTTGCTACTTAGGTTTCATTACAGAGTTAATTCGATAAACGTTCGAATATTTGAAAATCGTGATGGGTGTTAAGCAAATATCGTTTTTAATTATTAGTGAAATATATAGAATATACTTTATTCGAATAGAAATTATAAAGTTTTAGAGTAATAGGGCACTAGGGCTGATAGTAGACTAATAAATTAAATACAAATCTTTCAGAACTATTTCGATATTTGGAGATATCGTAAGTGTAGAGTTTTTTCAAAAAAGACGGGTCAAGGTTTGTATGAAATTAAGCAATCTGTGTTTGAATTTGTTTTTTATTAAGAAAATTCTTTTTTTATTTTAAAATATTATTCGTTATGTAGAAAATCAACGTATGCCAATCATTCAAGTATTAACCGATTTTTACAGATGCATGAATCCAAATAATCCAATTTTCACTAGTATCGCGAGTATCAATCGATTATATTTTTGTCTAAGAACTTTTTTGACTGAAGACTATTTATTAAAGAAAAAATCCAGCATAGTAAAACAGGTGGTACTTTAACGGCTAGTGTCCGTTACCTATACGATAGGTAACCATATTCAAACTATTTCATTCATTTCTCAATTTGCCTTAAGCTATTTTATATATTTTCCTTACCCACCAAAATACACATTATTTTATTAATATTTCCTTATAATAACATGTTGCGGATACTCCACACTGCCTTTTCTGTGGTGTCTTACAAACTGGCAGTACACTCTCATAATTTTACCAGTCTCCTGATCATAACATATGTTGCCTTGTTACGTTGAATGTAGCTAGTATCCTTCTATATTTTGGATCGACTGATAAATAAATAAACTGCAGTGACTAAATAACAAATAACTGTACAAACTAAGGTTAGCAATATAAAATGGCCGCCACAGACTATCAACGTCAACCTGTCAAAATTGAAACACTACTAAAAATCGGACAGACTAACGCTAAAATGGAAAATTCCTATAATTTCTATTGTACCAATACAATATATAAACAAGAAAAGTACTAACATTAAATTATTAAACACTTTTTGCAATAAAAACGATCAAAGCTAACAGCTACTATAAAAACATTGTCACAATACGAAAATAGTGATAAAACTACTTAGCGAAAGTCTTCAATAACTTGAAGTGTAAAATATGACCAATCTCTCCGAGAAAAGCTGAACCATTTGCAAACTGTTTGTTCTCGATCTGCTCTCCCTCGTCCTCAGACTGCAGATTAATGCATTATTCTTACGCCCATTGTATCCGGTGGTTTCGTGTCGAAATATTCCGTGACAATGGCCTCCACGTGCTCGCCATAAATCGTCGCTCTAATAAAAATAGCTCCTTGAAAACGCCACTGTCGAACATCGTCCGTTTGTCAAAGGGGATTGTGTTACGGCACGACGCCCTTATGAATGCAGTGGCGTCGGCGCCATTCATTAGCGCACCGTGAAACGTTCGTTGTTGTAATGACGTCAACGTGACGTCATTAGGCAACAAAAGGTGCAACTCGAGAAACATTCCATTACGCTCATTAAACTAGCTGTTTCGTAAGGAGGGCCGCTTTGTTTGGTAAACGTCTGTTACGTACAAATTGGCATTAGCAGAGATTGTTACGATATCGTAATGACAACATTGTCTGTTTTCTATTGAATGGTCCTGTTTTAAAGTGTCATAAAATATTAAATGTTTAGAATTCAGAGATTTTGTTTATGGTTTTTTTAATTTTCATAAAACAATTTCAATTAATGTCTAAAGAAACATGCATATTACCGTATATGGAATGATATAAAACCAAATATCAAAACCAATATCTCATTCATATATAATAAATGCAACCCACGCGAAGTTCATCATGTAACATAGCTGTTTCGAATTTGGTGCATGCGTATATACAATTTCCATATTTACTTATGAATATATATAGAAATAAATTTGATGAATATTTGATTTGATTTATTTTGGGATGAAATTATATATAAGAAGGTATATAAGTTTAGGAGGTACATTGTATTGTAATAATCCGGTCTTACCACATTTAACGTTTTTGCCCATTATTTTTCACTTTTGGTTGGGTCTTCATCCAATAACTATTACAATTTCGCATCTTCGTTTCATAATTTTTCGGTCTACCATAACGTTTTTATCTTGCACATCGAAATCGCCATTATAGAATTTTCGAACCAACGCCTCACATGTTTACCTCGCAAGCTTAGAGCATTCTCAAATTATAATTTTGCGTACTTAAGCCTGAAAGTAGTGATTTTCCAAATATGATCAAGTATAATCTCCATTGAAATTTTTGCTAATATTCTTGATGGTATTTGGTATGGGTATTGTACAATTACTAGCCTAAAACTTATGAATGATTAATTGCAACAAAATGTGTATAAAAGTAAAATTTCCTTTTGTATTACTTCTATTACAATTCTGTATTATTTGTCTTACGCCCTTTACAATGTTTTATTTGAACAACAAGAATAATTCTCTTCTCTGCTCTTTGTTATATTTTTGATATCAACAGTTATTCCGGGGTGAAATTTTACCATATGTAGATTCCTATTTGATGCCGTTGAAAATAATTTGTTATAAATTTGGCAACTAACATTCCCGCTGTAAATAAAACTACCGCTTGTATTTTATAACTTTTAAATTTTACATTCTACACTTACATTTGTTCTTCTATATTTTAAAACCAATGTATATTAAACTACCTAAAATAAAACAGCAATTTAATTATTATTCCTACGGAATTATTAATTCAGCAGAATATTCAAATATACAACTCGAAAAGAACATACCGTCGTTGGGAAGTCAATATAGTCTATTCAAAAAAAGGGTGAACTCGCATCATCAAGATGTTTAATGTATTGCGTGTCGCTATTTGTAAACTCGTTTTAGAACCAGACAATATTTTTCTACACATTTTATTTTAGTTTAAAAGAGACACAATACTGTCTGATAAGTTCGAATATGTAACCGAACTTGTCTGTAAAAGTCGTCCGGTTGTCAACCGTTTGAAAATTCTTAAAATTTTAATAACTACAGGTTATAAACTGGAAAACGTTGTTTTAACACTTAAATCGCTGCTTATTATTGCTCTAGTTGAAAATTCTACAACCAGACAGAACAGATTGAACTGCACTGAATATTAATATGGAACCGAGTATATAATAAATATACGGTAACTCTAAGAAATCTTGTGAGTGTGAAAGATGAATATGCATAGATATGTGTGTAATTGTTCAAAATATCTATGAGCACTTGGTTAAAATATATGAGGAGATAAAGAATACTTTTACCCAGATATGTTTACTAAAAATTAATAAACCATTTGTTTCAATGTGCTTCTTCCGAAGATAACTTTTGTTGACTGTGACACAGTCATTTTACAGCCAAATAATTATGCATGACACATCTTGCTTTTTAGGAATTTGCCCTGAAGCGAGTGTTGGCGACGATTGAAATAATCATACCAATTTTTACAGTGCTGTGGAATAACGTGTAAAGATTATTAACTTTAAGTATTTTAAGTATTAACCTAATCAATACACTGCCGTTCTGATAATCCTGAAGAGAATCGCCAAAAATGTTCACCAATTAGTTCACTAGATTTTTGACAAGATTCTTTAAAGTTATCCTAAACAACTGAAATAATTCTCAAATTACAAGTCCTGAAGAAGGTTATGTTCAATAATATTTTCACTGAAAATACCAGTTACAAGCAAAGCCCTAAATAGATTGATAACAATTCATATAATTAACTATTTATACTATTCCAGTCCTACAGTAAACTATCCAACCAGCAACAACCACTTTCATGTACTTTAGCTATGTCAGTTATTTTTTTATTTTACTGGATGACCTGGTGAATGTAGTGTATCAGATTCATCATTCTTGAAAATTTTCTCTGACAATAATAACAGCGACTTCGTCGATTGTCGGTGAATTAATTATCCTGGCATGCTTACCGGCTGATTTTAAGTTTTGTCATGCATGATGATGATTAAGGCTAGATATCTTGAAATTGGTATGAAATTGTACCAGTTATATGAGTTGTGCCAAATAACGCCATTTAAAGAAATAGTTAAATTTATTTCCCATTCCAGAAACTAATTGGTGTAATAGATTTGGTGGTGAGACTGATTGTTGCAATTACAATATTCAAAAATAATTTTAATTTACCCTATTATAAGAGATTTGTTGGCACCAAAGTCAATTTCCGGATCGTAGTAGAATGCTGCTCCTCTCTGGAGACACAGGATCATTGATCATCTGAACGTCACCATAATTATTTGACAATCAGCAACAATGTCGATCATTTGTGGCAGAGAAACAATTGAAGACAGTAACAGTGACACTTTGTATGGGAAAAACAAATTTGCTCTTTGTGCTATTTGCCTCGCAGTTATTCCATACTTTCTCACCATATATACCATCGATGAACTTTCACAAATATTTTAAAACTTTAAGAAAATTAATTTAATAACATTGAAAATTATATTAACCAAAAAAAAAAACTAACAGTAATATATCTAAAAGCTATTAAAATTTACCGACTCGCAAAACAATGTTAACTATCTGAATTGTCAAACAATTTAGTCAGAATTTCGAATAAACGAAAAGCAAATAAAACCCATTGAATTTCAACATGATTCGGAACGAAGATATTATCCGGAGCTAAGCTAAAATATTAATTCAAATGAAAGGCCACACCGCTATATTTCATCGATTTGGGATTTAGGATAACTAGGGTTCCGTTTTTAAATAAGAGGAAAAAGAAAATAATGCACTTCGTTAGAAAATCGTCATTTTAACTGAAAGTAGTAAGTAAGATTGTATTCAGTTAAAATGGTCCGTCTTAATATAATAATGAATCCCTCTTAATTTTTATAAAAAAAAATTTTAAATTATAATTTTTCTATTATTCAACCTAATTGTGCAGTACACTATACAATTATTTAAATTACTTGGCTAGATAATTATGAATATTAAGTAAATATTTCCGTGTACTTTTGAAATCGCCAAAGAGCGCTGAAATTAAAAAACATTTTTATTTTAATTTAATACCTAAATTTGTGATTAAATCTTCACCTAAAGTGTATAAAAACAGCATTTACTATTACTGTATTATATTTTTGACTATATCATAAAATTACTATCCCGAAGACAGAAGAGGGTTTTGGTTTGGAAAATATATTAGTTTGTTGAAAAATATACTATTTTTAATAGGGCCTATGATATTTAGAAAAAATGTTTTGGATATATCTATTTTAATCAATATTATAGATATACAAACATTTTCTTAACAATTCTAGTATGTAAACGTCATTTTCTACAATGGTATGTGCCAAAAGAGGAACTATCACACACAGGACCAAAATCCAACTTTTTCCAATGCTCATTTTGTCAGTATTTTTGTTCTACTTTCAGACTTGGACATGGTCACAGTCAATCAATCAGTTAAGGAATAAATCCAGAAACGCCTATTATATAGGTGGAATAAATGTCCATTGAATAAAAGGTAAACGAATTTGTCACAGACTTCTGTGGCGCAATCGACCTCTGGATGAAGGTGGCAATGAACATTTCCAAGAAAGTCATGATTGAGAATCATAATAACCGATCTGAAATCGATGATCTGATGGCGAGACTTGAAAATCAAATTGGACAAATATTATATTATAAGTACTTATTCGTTATCGAGTAGTTATTACTTATAATATTGTTATTCAATTATATAGAATATATTATATTATTCTATATTCTTCTTCTATTGTAGATCTAAGGTTTCAAATCTATATGCAAACATAAATTTTGTTTTATGGACTCCTTATGGATTTACTCTCGCTCGTGTACTCCACATAAATTTAAGAGATGGTGCTTTTTTACACCTAGCTTACCAAATCTACTCGTTGTTCAAAGGCTTGCCTCTTCAACCTCCAAGTAAATTCATTGTTAACGAATGGTCGAATCCTTCAACACTTCAATGCATTTAAGCCTTTCTAAATTAATTTCGAGTGCTTTACTTTGAAAATTGGTAATACCATTCAAGAAATACGCAATGAATACTTAAACACAACTGACCGGTATTATAATAAAAAAATTGTGTATGTTCTATTAATTTTATGTTATAGATGTTTGCTTTTTAAAAGAGATAGAATCTATTTTTAATTAAGTGTTAGTTTATTAACATCCAATCGCGAAAATTAAAAGGACGCCCGAACTATCTGAAAACAATACGAACATCCCAAATATGCCTTTGTTTACTTTTGCCTAGAACTGATATGTGGCATCAAAGGACAGTCGCCCATTTCTGCCCAAATTCCACATGTTTAATACGAAGCTGTCTGATTCGATCCCGAACGAATCCCGCACCGGACCCAATTTTTTTATCCCAAAAAGGGAGTCTGGTTATTCGTTTGGATTTATTTGCACAGAATGAACTCGAGGGACGTTCTTTGAAGAGATAAAGTCCACGGCCAGATTGATTCAAGAAAAAGATCCTTAAAATAATTGATGTTATTTTTAGATATAAATTTCATAATGTTTGTATGATCATCTGTATATTTTTTAATTAATTAAAAATTATATTACATACATATTCTGGTTAATTAATTTATTAATTTGTACGTGTGTTTTAGTCGCAATGTCTAGCGGTTAAAATGCGAAGTATCAATATAAACAACTGACAAATTCTATAGTAAACCCACATATTAGCCAACGGATCCAGATAAAATCTCAGACCTGTTGAATTTCTACATCATTAGAAAAAATTTCTGCAATTTTATGCAAATTGAAGAAAATCTAGTGCTAAGCTCATTCCTGTTTGGTTAATAGAAAAACTGAAGGGATAAATTTTAGAATAGCTTTAGAAGAAAATATCAACTTGTGAGACCAGAATTTAATCACGGATATTCAGATTGCATTATTCCATAGCTTAGCAGGATAAAACTAAGTTGAATAATCTAACATCTCAACTGAGAAATTGAACTAAACAATTACAAAATGACACCATGAATGAATTTCTGCGTGAACTTGCTAATAATATGAGTACTGAGTATTTGTGGTGTATCACAAATACTCAGTACCAGAGTTATCAGAACAATAATAGGACCTATCAGGCAAACGCCTCCGATAAAAAGAAATGAGGATAGAGGCTGGGTCAGCGATAATCACGAAAAGGCTACAAGATTTTTAATCCAACTCGATGTAAAATTATCCGGCCACATTAGACACGAAAGTATGAAAATTTAAATTGAAATGTTAAAACATAAATAAAAAATAATTTTAGCGCAAAAAGGCTCCTTATTTCGATCTTATTACCGTAAAAAATATTAAAGAAATCCAAGAAAAGCACTAATTCAGATCACCAACCTAATAAATGCTTAATTTAGACTACAATATATACCACAACTGCAGACACTGGCTGAAGTAATTATGATTCGTATACTAGGAAACCCATTTCTTGAAACAGCCTCACTATTGCCGACAATATCCAAATTTTTTGAATAACTTCTATTAAAAAGTATAAAACCAATAATTAAGGAAAAAACCTTATTCCAGATCGACTATTTGGTTTCAGGGAACAATATGCCTCGGTTGATCAGGTTTAAAGAATCACTAATGTTATAGAAAAATCACTAGAAGAAAATAAAATTTGTTCTGCAGTATTTTTAGATATTGCTCAAGCTTTCGATAAATTTTAGCATGAGGGTTTAAAGCGTAAGATTAAAATGCTCCTCCCTGGCCAATGTTCAAATATTTTAGAATCATATATAAATGTCCAATACTTCAGAGCCAACAACAAGTTATCTATTTTAACTTAAGGTACATACAGGCAGTTCCTCAGGGAAGTGTTTTGGGACCTGTCCTTTATCAGGTCTATACTAGGGACTTGCAGATGACGCTGAAATCCTAGCCTTTGGAGATAACAACACTGAATCAACCTAAAACTGACAAACGGCTTGCCGAAAAACAATGCTCCAATGAAAAATAACGTATTAAAATTAATCAAACTAATGTAGTGTATATTGATTTCACCAACAAAAGAATCAAACCAAGGTCAGTATATATAAATCAACAAGTAGGACCCCATGGAAATACAGCCAAATAACTTGCCATAACCCGTGATGTTAAACTAAGATGGAAGTCGCATGGTAAAAAGATATCTAAAGAACTCAAAAAGGCTGAAATAGAAAAAAATGTGTTTGTTATTGGTAACCAAAAACTTTTGAAACTTGCGGTCTTATGGTAATGAACTCTGGGGTTATACCAACCAAAGCAATAAAAATACTTTACAAAGATTCCAAAACAAGGTACTACGAGGTATTGTTGATGCTTCATAGTACATTCTTCATGACAATCTATAGACGGACCCGAAGGTAGAAACTGTCGGTAATGTTATCAAGGACTAGGACCCAAGACATGAACAGAGGCTCTATCAGCACATCAATATTGAGGTTCTCCAGCTACTAGATAGTTATGGCTAGTTCAGTAAAATTATTAGTAAAATTTACTGCACAAAATACAGAGACATATATAGAGAATCAGCCACATATATTAAGCCCAAATTGTCTAGAACGTAAAACAAGTACTTTGTAATTTTAAAACCATAACAGATTATAGAAACAAAACAGAGATAAAAACAAAATTGTTATTAGTGTTAATTTAGTAGATTGTTATAGTAAATAATAATGAAAAATAATATATAAAATACGAGCTTTCGAGTCAGTATTATTAAATTATTCAGTGTATACGCTATGCTATGAAAAAGATCCAAAAGGAAGAGAACTGGCGACCACATAGCACAAAGCTACAAAAGTAGATCTATGACAACAATCGCAAGAGCAAATAGTCCTGAGTTAGTTACAGAACACCATCCACATCGACACCGATGCAGAATACTCATAGTCATAGTCTTGCTGAATACATGGTGTGATCAGTAGGGTATAGTGATTAATAGAATCCATCTTTTATCGGAGATATGTCTACCAACGTCAATTAAATAAAATGAACGCCGAATTGTAGCAAACAACACCAGACAATTGTATAGTTGCAATAAGACAATGCTCGGTCTCATGTTACAAGAGTTGTGGAATATACACTGTCACAGTTGGAATTCTTAATCTAGAATACTCACCCAATATACTTTTTTTATATTTCAGCTCACTAGTTACAGATCAATGTAATATAGCTTTGTCGGCATACTGTATGGAAATGCTGAAAAAGTGCGATCGATAGTTAAATCACCACCAAGCAGGGCATCGTCTTGTTACCAGAAAGATAGGAAAGATGGAAATATTTTGACTAATAAATATTATACTAATATTCTCAATAAATGTCTTTTAAAAGTGAAGGCATGATCAGAATATATGGAAGCACCTATTAGTTCTGATTTTCTATTAACCCTTTATGCAAAGCTTTCTCTTAACAAACATTACTAATATGCTTGAATTAATATCTTATACATCCGTCATTTTTAGCTAGGAGTTGCAATATTAAAAATACCTTATAAAGACCTACATGGGCCAGTAAACTTCAAAGAATCACTTTTCTTTTTATCTGTTAATTATTTGTTGGGCGGACTTCTACTTAAGTTTAACTCCGATTACGACCTGGTCCAGCAATCTAATTAATAGATGCGACGCTTTATAGATAATTACAGCTACATACATCCACAAACATTAATAAATGTATGCCTGAGAAGGATTCGAACCCTTCACTTGGACCGCCCCGTCAGCTTGTCCACTACGTAACTACTAAGAGACTGTTAACTGTGAGACGTTATAGTCATTCATCTGTAGATTTGTTTTAAAGTCAAAAAAATTAAGATTATCATCAGTTCAAAAGCCAACATATCGGATATCGATAAACCGAACAAAATAAGAAAAAAATTATTTTTTACAAATTTTACAGATTTCCTCTAAATAATATTTACGAATAACTGAAGAACAAAGAGTTTTTTCTTGGTCACAATTTATTTTACAAACCATAAAAATAAAACTAAAAAAACTTGTTTAGACGTGATTGAATAAACTAACAAAACATTTAAATTACTTTTTAAACATTTAATACCAAATCCGATATAAGAGAACAGGCATTAAAAACCAGATATAAATTTATTAAAGCATATCTAAATATTAATTAATATCCTGAAAATGAATACAGAATAATATTTGTTTTTTCGAAGAAAGATTAAGATCGTAAGTCAAAATAATTCATTTTTCCAATATTTAAATGAAAACAAACACGTAATGTTTCATCAATTCTCCGTCTGTTCTACGAGCAACCTGATTACCGAGACAAAAACCCATAACGACCAAGCTTTCGGCCCTTAGCGCTTCCTCGGAAGCTTGGCATAAATAATCTTTATACTCTCTTTCTCTATCGTTTTTTTTTAACTAAACGAGTCCCTTTGTGTCTGACAGATAAAAATAAGAATAATATATTGTCGTTCTTAAACCGAAATCAATATAGGAAGCTGGCGCTGGCGGCCAGTTTAGAAGGATCATTTAACCTTTTGTATTTTTACTGATTTAATTCTATGCTGTCATATATATCTCACATATAGTCCGTTCAATAAAACAGAACTTAGGTCAACTAAATTGATGACGTGAAAACGTTGCCTCATTAAATATGAGATTTAATTCATTTTGGCTCAGACAACAACATTCTCATCTAAAGAAAATAATGAAATAAGATATCATTAACTATAATTTATTTTAACGTTATTGTACTTCAAATGCATATATTATCGAATGAAATCACAATTTATTATACAGTCATAGTAGTTTGTAGGTTAGGGATGTCTTCTATTATATTTACATTGAACTTTTTTCTACACCTCCTATAGAGTTCTAATCCACCCAATTAACAATTAGAAGTAACTTACTTTTAGTTCTTGTTTCCTTCGGTGTAGTGTTTCCTTGTAAAGTCAATTTGATACCACTCTGTTTGTCCTCAGTTAGTTATATTACTACCTGTATAAATACTTCTTGATAAAACTAGATTTAATCACTGCACTCTTCCCAATAAACTTACCATATCTGCAACAGTTAGTATTATTTTTCTCCTCATAAATTTTATCCAAAATCTCATATATATTATGAATAATTACAAACCTATCTATGCGCATAAATATCTCACAGTCTCCAAAAAGATACTTCTACAATACGGGATATTAATTATATACACATCTTTAGTTCCTAATCCCATATTCAGAAATTTTTTTAATGCTTTATTTTTATTTCATTGCCACTTTCAAAATATCTCTGCAAGTGAATAACTAAGCTATTAATTTCCAAATCTATGTGTCTGATCCAGTTCACTGAAATCGAAGGTGATATTGTAAACAATGCTTCTTTCCATATATCCATATAGTTCTAGCTGGTATATCCTTCTCGAACTGAATGTCCATTGTAATAATTCTTTGCCATACACCGTATCAATTCGATTTTATTGAATATGCACTGATGCGAAGGAAGACGTAATAGAGTTACATCAAACGCAGTTTAATATTTCTTTTATATTTATCGAGTAAGAATTTGAAATAGTACATTCTTTAACATGATTTCTTCAAAACTCATTTTATGTACTACAAGCCAATCCTTGAATGCAACCTTTGTCGATACACTTGTTGGGATCTTCTCAATCAGTATACTATGGTACGGATAGCATTGTCAATAACTAATAGTTACTTCAAGTACCTTAAGAGCATGCCATGAGTCACCATTGGCTATATTGGTCCCACTCTGATATATAAATGTCTCATTTAAATACACAGGTTGATATAATTAATCATCCTTGATTTTATTATATGATCTTGTTGTCAATTTATTTATAAAAATTGTATTATTTTAAAAGCAATGGAAGGTCTGGAAGTCCCATTAGATCTTTTCGTGTGTTATCTTTACACCATTTAAATATTATGTTACCCAATAGTGTATGAAGGAATGTTCTATATCCCTCAAAGAGCTGCATTTCTCTAAGGTTTCTGTGAATATTTTCTAGATTAAATATCTTTATATTGAAAAATCTGATGTTTTTATACATTTCATATATTTGATCTCTGATAAAGCTAACATGAAGCTGATTTTCATTCGTCGCCTTTCGTATGAGGGCGGTTTCTTTTCCGTGAATTCGTGAATTATATTATTTTTAAATTTTTGAGGTGTTTTCATGACTGTACCCATACTAATATCCAGTGGAGCTGCAATACGCTAAAAAATATGTTCAATAAAAACCACAGCAACTTAGTATTTAGAAGTAAAAAAGCTTACATCTCTAACGCATTTCTCTGGCAAGAGGGGACCTCCATTATCTCGTTTCTCTCTACTCTGACTAACTAATGACTTCGGCATTTTCGGCAACCAGAGATCACTGTTATTTTTAATAGCCTATATGTCTTGGTCTAACGAAGTATGTCATACTGACAAATCCTTATTAACTAAATTTTGTTTCTACAAAATTGTATTCTCATAAAATACTTCCAATAAAAACTATTGGTAAATAATATAATCATAGATCAATATTTCAACAAAATAGAATATGTAAATTTGAATTTTGTAAAATTGTCGAACTTTAATATCAAGTTTAAAAAAAGTTTCTATTTAACGGATTGGTTTACAAAATTAAGGTTTAGTTTACTTTAAGCATCTGAAGGGGTTTCTGTAACTGAAACTTGGTATTTACTTATTCATTAAGCTGAAAACGAGCTCCGTCCGAAAAAATGCCTCTGGCTGTAGCCCTAGGGCTCTAATTCTTGCGCTAAGTGATTTACGGAAAAATATATATACGATGAGTGTCAGATTTACGATTACTGGAACAAAAATCTACTTTCAGTGGTTATTATTATCAACGTATATGTATCATTATCATTGTAGTGTATTGGGTTCCAAAACAAAATTACAATTCGCAAAATGTCTTAGCATCAATTTTCCAAACTAATAAAACACTAATAACAATAACAAGAATATTGGTTTACCATTTTGACCAGCTGTATAAATAAAACAGCGTAACTTCTCACGCAGTTAAAATATTCACTTTATATGCCAGATTTGACTCAGACAAAATATGCGGTCAAGACGTTTTTATTATAGTTTTTGAGTCCTTCCAATTTTCACTATAAGCAGTGTATTGTACTGCAAACGAAATGTACTCAAACAATTATAAGAATTCAGATGATATCTAATTTTCCACAATCCTAAATTATAAAATGTAAAATCGTATAATAGGCTCAAAGAAAACTCAATAAAAATCGTATTTTAAACTTATTGTGTTTTATTATTGATTCAAAAATATATTCTTACTAGATGACCTGGTTAAATGTATGTCATGCACATCTATCTTGGAAATTATCTCTGTCATTATCAATAACTAATTCCTCGATTGTCGGTCATCAAAACCTCTTCGCATACTCATCAGCAACTATTTTGTCAGGTCTCCGATCGGATTCTATTTTAAACATTTTAACTAAATTGCTGTTCTGATAAAGAAACGTTTGTAATTCTTGGAAAATAATTCGATACACTCTCAATAGTGCGTACAATGCCATTCAATTTCCGCATCCTGATTGCCCAGAAAATAAATATGTAAGAATTAAGGTCTGAATCTGATAGTGGCAACAGCTCCCCAAGGATTGAGGTTATATTGTTGATTGATTTATCCTTGTATCTGAAATTGTTTAAGATATTGTTAACTTATTGGATAATATAACCTAATAGATTCACCATTGTATTTTAATGCCTTACAATTTCTGCAATTATCATTTCCCCAATTGTAGCTAATTTATTGGCACTATATCTATTTCCAGAGTGCTACTCAGTCCTGGATAGCATGAGCATTGCGTCTGCGGAATTTCCCAATTTCATTAAGTACTCGTTGGTGTTGATATGCATGAACTCGTTTTATTGTAAGCCTACCCATTTCATATCCAGTCACCATCAAATGCAACCATGTCATAAAAATACCACTATTATTGTTTAGTTAGGTCATCTTCTTTATGATATTGTTAATAATAAAAATAAATCAAGTTGTCGCACACTAAATTTGTCACTAAATAATAATACATTTGAAACACATTTACAAAATGTGCTTTATCTTGAACAGTTTCAACATATTTCAACTATATTCTTAGTAAATGTTTGCTCGATCGCAATTAGAATGCGATACGAAATCAACATTAACACATGAAGTTACATTTTACTCAAGATATATATCATTATATTTCACTTGATTTTTAATTGTTAACAAACTAAATGTCGATCCTTTGTGATAGTGAAACTATTAATGATAGTGACAGTGACACTATGTATTGAAAACAAATTTGTTTATACTATTTTCGTCACAATTATTTTCTCAGCGTATAAATCTTCCTTAAAATTATATTTAGCTACACAGATATTTCAAAACCTAAATTAGCCTATTTAATTACTTGAAAAATATTTCATTTTAACGGAAATAAGTGTCGACTTATTAAATAGCCTGTATGGATCACTCTGCCGATCCAATCCAATTTTAACTCTCTCGTCACATTTTGTCACCAGATATACACAGATTTCTTTGAATTTGAAGAGAATTTCCAGTTCCATATTAGTCGTGTTATATAAGACATATATATCGCCATAAATTCTATTAATTATCCGAGTATGTGACTGACTTGATGCGACTATTTTTTAAAGACCCATAGATAGACGAGATCTATTTCTGATATCTACCTATGATTAATGAAAGCGAATGAAATTTAGAACCCCTAAAGTATTACAACTTTTAATAAACATCCTTTAAACCTGCTAACACTTTCATATATCAAATATCAAATACACAACACTATGCCAACTCATTGTATTCATCGGGTACAAAAATGAAAAGGCCTAAATTTCAAATAATCGAAATTCAACGATATACTATAGAAATATACTAACTAATCATTTCATTCAGATTTTGCCAACAATATCTATATCGCCAACAATTTAGTGAATTTGGACTTATTGAGACAATATTCAACACAGATGTTTGAAGACTGGGATTTGTTAAACTGTAAATTGCTGTTAAAATATACTTAAATATTAATAAAATAATACTTATATACTTAATAAAATAATATATTTTAACAGCAGTTTACAGTTGAACACATACCATTCTTCAAGCATCTGTGTTGAATATAGTCTCAATAAGTCCAAATACACTAAATTGTTGGAGAGATAGATATTGTTGACAAAATCTAACTGAAATTATTAGTTAGTATAATTCTAATATTTAATCGCCAGTAATTCCTTAAAATATGAGTTGGAGAAGGACTTTCTAAAAGTTTTTTTTTCTTCATATTTTGCAAGCGAACTTATTCGTATGAATATCAAGAACTAATCGGTGATATATGAGGCATTTAATAATATAAACCATGTGTCATCTGAACTTCTGATAGTCAAGCCGTATTAGTCATAAAAGTTGCCTCAAAAGTATCATAAAATCTCGGGTCTGCCTCTTAACCTATCAAAGGTCAAAAGACACAAAACTCGGCTAGCAGATGTTCTTAACATAGTTATAGCTTTTGTGTCATAGGAAAACATATATTTGCAAAAAAACAGATTTTTGTAACCTTTAACCTTTGATATCTTAAAATATGAGACTCTATGAAACTTTTCTATATGAAAACTTTTATAATTTAATATTTATATTATATTATTAAAAGATATTATAATATCTAATACTTTAATACCTTAATATTATATATTTATACAATTACATCAAAACATCATTGTATTGACCGGCATTTTCGTGCATCAAAGGATTGTGAAAATTCAATCATTACCTACATGAAGAATTCCTTTCTAATTTCGCTATTATTCAGAATTACATCAATTATTTCATGATTGGCTAATCGACGCGGGACTCGTCTCTAACATCAATATTTACCAATTAAAAAAGTGAAGCGAACTCTGCACTTAATCATTCATCATCATAAACAGCAGGAATTATTTTATTTCCTTTATTATATACTTTATTTGCAAAGCACAATATAGCGCTACCTTTCTATATGGAATGTTTTATTGACTGTTACCTTTTAAACACTCTACAGTAAGGCTTGATTGAATAATTATTACTAGATATGAAACTGTAATGTTATGTATTAGGAAAGAGAGAAATTATTTTATCCCCAACCTAAAATAATATATGAACATTAAATATAAAAGTATTTTTGTTTGGAATAAACTAATATTGATTACAAATTACTATAACGAAATAAATAAACAATTATCTGTTTCAAATCAATAAATTCTTGGTTTAAAATCAAATTATGGTAGAACAATAGCTAACGATTAAAAATGACTTAACTGTTCTACCGACAATATAAAACCGTATTTGTCCCATTCCGATGCGATATTTCGGTTCATTTGCCACAAACCAGATGAGGCCAAACGAGAAAAACCATCGCCCTCTGTAAGCGGTAGCTTTGCGATGAAGGGAAAATTCTAATTTTCACCTTAATTAAGTTTTGTCCGGGAACGTTAACTGATACCCGCATATATCAAGATATTAGAAAACGGGGTGGCGCGACAACCGACTCACCCCTTTCTGTTCGCGGCGTGAGATAGGAGCGAAGTGGGAAAGGGTGGAACGACCGAATGTAGATTTCGGAAAAATCGATGCACATTGTTTAGTCAACAAAATTAAAGTTTGATCGTGTTGATGGTGGTGTTGATTTGTTACTTGGACATTCGCAGTTTTTCAATTAAGAGCTTAAATATGGATGAGTATGTGGCTATTCAAAAACAGAATATATTAATTTCCGAAAATCGTCACTTTAAAACGCCAGAACTAAGTAATTTAAATTTAAATTTTAAATATTTGTCGGGGTTTGGTTTCAGCAAAATATTTATTAACCAACGAATATTCTATTACTCTAATAACAAATTCTGCAATTTAAGTCCCTTTTGTTTCATTTGACATGTTTTTCAAATATATATTCAATATCTCAAAGTTTTAAATTGAATTTTGATTTTCTAAGTTGATACTGAAATGAAATTCTCTCAGTGGACCTAAAGTGTAGTGAATACGTGTTTACGTGACCAGACAAAAGGACTGCATCTCATTTTTATTAGTGTTTAAAATTATTTCATCTTATTTTACAACAGTCCTTTTGAAATTCATTTATAGTATTTATAGTAAAAAAGTAGTGCTAAAATAACGTAAGTGAAAAATGAAGTGCGTGAAATAAACAATGTATTTATTTTATTTTTTTTTATCCTCTGGAAGTAAATTAAATAAAATATTAAAATATTAAAAAATGGCAAACCATAGCGATTCAACCAAATCACCTGCACACTTTGATATAAGATTAGAACAAACAGCAATAACGCAAACTCCACCATTAGAATGGACTACAGTGATTAACAAAAAACGATTGAGAAGTCCAGAAGAAGAAATCGCGAGGAAACAAACAAGAATTAGTGACTATTGGTTGCAGAAACCGATAGAGACAAAAAACAGTTTTAGCAACCTGTCGGAAGAAATTGAAGAGAACATACAACCAAGCCCTGAAAAAGTTGTTCCCAAACCACCACCAATAACAGTCTATAAGGTAGGATTAATAAAAAACATCCATGACTTATTGAAAACCATTACTACGAACTACACAATTAAAACAGTGAGCTATGAAACAATTAAAATCCAATTGTTCGAAGCGGATAACTTTAAAGTTCTTATAAAAGAATTAGATGAAAGAAACACCCAATACCATACATTCAGGCCAAAATCCGAGAGAACATTTAAATTCGTATTAAAAGGATTACATCACGGGACGGACTTTAACACCATCAAGGTAGCACTAGCTGAAAAAGGCCACGAGGTCGTAAATATTCACAATATACGACATCACACGACAAAAAAACCTCTGCCTATGTTTTATATAGACATAAAACCTAATGGAAATAATAAGACGGTGTATGAAATCACCAAACTGGAAAATAATATTATTAAATGCGAACCACCACATATAAAAAGAATTATACCACAATGCACAAGGTGTCAAGCGCACGGGCACACAAAGACTTACTGTCGCAAATCATATAGATGCGTAAAATGTGCAGGAGAACATAAGACAGGAGATTGTACTCGTAAAGTTCGCGATGAAAAAGTGAAATGTGTTAACTGTAACGGAAATCATCCAGCGAACTACAAGGGTTGCGCAGTTCACAAGCAACTACAGCAGAAACTCTATCCTGCCTTAAGGGAAAAAAGGCATCAACAAAAACAATCCACTACTACCAATCTACCACTACCTACCAGAACAAGTCAACCAGACATAACTTATGCCCAAATAGTTGAAAATGGTTCAGCACAAAAACGAGAGACAATATCTCAACTTACTGAAACTAGCAACATCTCAAGATTAGAAAATATGATGGCCAAACTAATGGATCAAATGAGTACGATGCTTGGTCTACTCACAACCGTCGTAAGCAAACTTGCCTAATGCCTGAAACCAATAGTTACAAAATCGCCGTCTGGAATGCCAATGGGCTCCAACAACACGCCAGGGAACTAAAAATGTTCGTAAATGAACAAAATATTGACATTATGATGGTTTCCGAAACACACTTTACGGACAAGAATTATCTGAAAGTTCCTAAATATAAGCTTTATCATACAAATCACCCTGATGATAAAGCACATGGAGGTACAGCCATAATAATTCGAGATGATATAAAGCATTTCGAAAAAGAAAAATTCCGCAAAGACTACCTGCAAGCCACCAGTATAACCATAGAGGAAGCCCATGGACCATTAATATTTTCTGCGATTTATTGCCCACCCAAACATAACAACAAGGCAGAACAATTTCAAGAATTCTTCCGTACGCTAGGTAATAGATTTATAGCAGGAGGAGATTATAATGCAAAACATTTAATGTGGGGTTCAAGAATAATAACCTCAAAAGGTAGAGAACTGCTCAAAGCCATAAGGAAAGATAACTTACAACATATCTCTACTGGTGAACCAACATATTGGCCTTCAGACAGAAATAAAAAACCAGATACAATAGATTTCTGTATTACAAAAAATATTGATCCAAAAAAGTGTCAGGCAGAATCATGTTTCGACCTGTCTTCTGATCATTCACCAATAATAGTAACAATTTCTTCAAAAATTACCATCAAAGATAAACCCCCTTCTCTGTGCAATAATAGAACTAACTGGCCCTCATTTAGAGAAAACTTAGACCAAAATATATCTCTAAACTTACCGTTACAAACTGAAATGGATATAGAAATAGCAGCAATAAATCTTACAAAAAATATACAGGAGGCAGCATATTCCGCGACTCCCAACAGTGAAACATTTCCAAGAAAAAATACACATATATCATGTACAATACAGAAAAAGATAGCAGAAAAAAGAAAGTTACGACGAAATTGGCAACAGCAAAGGACTGAAGAGAATAAAAGAAAATTTAATAGGGCCATAAAAGAGCTGAGAGATCTAATCCAAATTGAACAAAACCAAGGCATTCAAGAATACCTAGAAAACTTGACATCAACTGAGGCTACAGACTATTCGTTGTGGAAAGCAACAAAAAAGCTTAGGAGATCCCAGCAGCATAACCCACCTATTAAAACAAGCGAAAATAATTGGGCGAGAAGCAATAAAGAGAAGGCCGACATTTTCTCAAAACACTTAAAAAATGTTTTTAAACCTTTCCAGTCTCAGCTACATAAAGATGACGAAAATAAAATTACTAGCTTTCTAGATTCGCCATTTCAAATGGATTTACCGCACGAGAAATTAACGGTCAAAAAAGTTAAACATACAATAATGAGAGAGATTAATATTAAAAAAGCTCCTGGTTATGACTTAATTACTGGCAAAATTTTAAAAGAATTATCAGAAAAGGCTATAAAACTATTAACATATATATTTAATGCTATGCTACGAATTAATTACTTCCCTAGCATCTGGAAAGTAGCTAAAATATTAATGATACTTAAACCAGGAAAAATACCAGAAGATGTGACCTCCTACCGACCTATAAGTTTATTACCAATAATCTCGAAAGTTTTCGAGAAATTATACATAAAAAAACTAAACTATATAATAGAAAAAAGAAAAATTATTCCAGAACATCAGTTTGGCTTTCGCAATAAGCATGGGACTATAGAACAAGTGCATAGACTTGTAAACCAAATAAACGCTGACCTAAATGCCAAAAGATATTGTTCGGCTGCTTTCCTAGACATATCTCAGGCTTTTGACAAAGTATGGCATACGGGCTTGCAGGTTAAACTAAAGAAACTTCTCCCTCATCCGGACTATCAGCTACTGAAATCGTATCTCACTGACAGACATTTTATTGTAAATCAAGGCGATGAACATACCGAATTAAATCCCATATATTCAGGAGTTCCGCAAGGTAGTGTACTGGGTCCAGTACTGTATCTTCTGTATACGGCTGATCTGCCCACCACAAAAATAACTACTGTGGCAACATATGCAGATGATACAGCAATCTTAGCATCCCATGAAGATCCAGTCACAGCATCAATAAACCTACAAACCCACCTGGAGCAAATACAATTATGGTTGAAGACATGGCGCATTAAAGCCAATGAATCAAAATCCACGCATATAACGTTTACCCTGCGTAGAAGAACATGTCCACCAGTAAATATCAATCATCGTCAACTCCCCCAAGCAGAGCATGTTAAATATCTTGGTATGCATTTAGATCGACGCCTAACCTGGAAGAAGCACATACTCTCTAAACGGAAACAACTAGGACTAAAATTATATCAAATGTATTGGCTCATTGGGCGCAAATCCAAGTTATCATTAGATAACAAGGTTTTGCTGTATGAGTCTATACTCAAGCCCATTTGGACATATGGAATTCAACTATGGGGTACCGCTAGCAAATCTAATATATCCATCATTCAACGGTTCCAAAATAAGGTGTTGCGTGCCATTGTTGATGCTCCGTACTATATTTCAAATAAAGTGATACAACGCGATATTCCTCTAGAACATATAACGAGTGTAATCCAACGTGTTTGTGTGAAGTACTTCGAAAGAGTGTCAGTGCATCCCAATGTACTCGCTAATCAGCTAAATATGCGACGTGATAGTGAAGTGCGTAGACTAAAACGTTTAACACCACCTGATCTGATTACTGGACATATGTAGAGTTTAGAATAAGCATTAGAATAAGTCTAATTAATTAAGTTAATATTTTATACAGAAGATTGCTTAATGAAGTGATTTTCTACATGCCATGTATATATAATATAAACAGAAGAAATACTTATTGCCAATAGGGCAGATTGTGGACTCACGAAGAGTAATAAAAAAAAAAAAAAAAATTACAAAAAAATAAATTTAACTTTATAGGCAATTTTGGAGAAATGTCTTGCCACGTCCAATGTCTAGAAGTCACTAATTTGAACTAATTACTTATTTTAATTGCAATGCTAAGAGCCTCGAATGCATTTCATTGGTTCACTTCAACTCTGTGGTGTTTATTTGTATTTGTTTTGTTTAATTGTTTAGTTGATTCAGTGATTAAATTATTAGTCATTTGTTTGTATACATTAGTAACATTAGTCGGTATACGTATAATGCATCCTCGATATAGGAAGTGAAAAAAATGTACGTTGTACCGTAGTATATTCCAGGTTATCTGGTAAATTTTTTCAAAAAAGACATTAGTTTATTATGAGACCAACAAGTTGAGACTAATTGATATATATATATTTATATATTTATAATACCAGCAATATTGTTTTGTTATACTGTTGGCAGGTCTTTGAGCTACCCCTTTTATTTTATCACGCGATATTGGTAGGTCGATCATATAATTCTTTTTTGTCACATATCATAAAAATGTTAAACAATCAAATGTCTTTATAGAAAATACTAGCTGACCCGACAGACTTCGTCCTGTCAAAAAGATTTGTAATGTGGCAGTTTTTGTGCCTACGTATTTTAAAAAATTCTCCTGAACAGAACCATCACCCTGGTGATAGGGCGTTGTGAATAAAAAATAATTAAATAAAACATATATAAGGATTGAAAAGTAAGTAATCGCTTTATTGTTAATCATGTGAATCATAATTATTATTATTATTATCATTATATTGCTTTGTGGTATACGATGTTTTTTGTTTGATTACCTGGCGCATAGATAAACAAATCTGATGGTTTTCCAACACGGGAACAGGCAACATACAATTGACCATGTGAGAAACATGGGTTTTCTAGATTAATACCACAAACACTTAATGATTGCCCCTGGGACTTGTTTATAGTCATAGCAAAAGCAAGCCGTCAACATGTCTATAGGAAATTTGCCATTACCAATGTCAATGAGTTGTTTAGAGAATATGTTTCCAGATTGGTCATTTTGCAACTCGACACGCATATTCTTGCTTAAATGAAGTACTTTAACATGTTTCCACAAATTGGAGGACTTTAGACATGCATTGAGTTCATCAGCTGGCGTTGATCGTGGAATCACTGGCAATGTTTGACGAAAATCTCCTGCTAATAAAATCATTGCACCACCAAATCGGTTATTATTGCTACGTAGATCTTTTAAGGTTCTGTCTAAAGCCTCCAAAGATTTTTTATGTGCCATCGTGCATTCATCCCAAACAATCAATTTACATTGCTGCAAAACCTTTGCCATTGCAGAGTTCTTCGAAACGTTGCAGGTTGGAGTTTCATTGCTTTGCATATTTAATGGCAATTTTAGTGCTGAATGGGCTGTTCGACCACCTTCAAGCAAAGTTGCTGCGATTCCCGACGAAGCGAGTGCAAGTGCAATTTTATTTTGTGAGCGAATTGTTGCTAATATTAATGAAATAAAAAAAGTTTTTCCTGTACCACCAGGTGCATCTAAGAAATAAATCCCTCCAGTTTCATCATTTGTTACTTTCATAAGAGTTTCAAATACATACTTCTGTTGTTCATTTAACAGTGGAAGATTTGTTTGAATTTATTCTTTCAAAGCGTTGAGATCATACAGTCTTTCTCGATGCAACTCTTGGTTAAAAGCGTCATGCATTGGACGATTGGGCGCGGTCAGGCCTAATTGAATTAATAGTTTGTTTGACATTATCAAGCACATGTCCTCAATTGAAATCAATGCTTCATTGTAAATTTCTTCACTGATTTGTATATTTGGATTTCCCATTCTATTCCGTATTTGATACAAAATATCATCACACATATAATCTTTGTACTTGATCCACAAATCAATTGGGTTTGATGGGAAGCATGTAGATATGATTATAGAAAACAATGTTCGTACTTGATGAGCGTGTGATGATATTACAGCATCATTGAGAGTTTGATCCCAATGAGCGTTATTTTCAAGCAATTGCAAACGTTGACAGGCTTCTCTGTAGGATCCACACAATTCATCATCAACATTTCCTAACTATTAGAATGATGTTGGGCCACGTACATTGACTAATAGCAGTCGTAAATAAAAACATTCATCATTGCTTGGATGTACTGAATAAATCCGGCCAATCGCATCGGTGGAATATACATCTGTATATCCTGGAACTGGTTTTCCTTGTTTCCGTCGTATAAATCTCCTTGAGGATTGATTCCAGGTATAATATTTTGGCATTTCAGAATATAGCAATGTTTGTGCGAAATCATCGTTTTGGCATGTCTCAAAAAAACTGGTTAATGTAGTAGATGGTGGCTGAGCAGCTCTTTGTACTGCGTTCTGTGCTGTAAAATACACTCTTTGTCCATTTTCTAAATGCACAGCTAAGTGAACAACAGAAGGGTGTCTCTCATGAATAGGAAAAGAAAATATTCGCCAAACTGCTTCATTACTACTGACATAGCGGCCCATTTGGTATTGGGTAACTTCATCATTAGAATTCTCTGCACCAATTCCAATCACAGCCATATCACTCCCTTTGGTTACATATTTGCAAATGTATTTAATCGATTTCACTGAATGGCAAGATTCAACGTTGATGTGTGCTTTGAATGTCTTTGATAAAATGGGTGAATATGGAACAATCCAACGATTATCTATTTCAATATCTTGTTAATTTAATTTGACAATTGTTGATTTTCCATTGTCTGCTGTCGATCTGCGACGATACAATGGATAACCGTCATTACCAGTAATTGTTTCCGATATTAATGTCCGTGGATATCGTTTTGAACATTTACCATCCATCATACACGGTGAATTTTGATTAAGAGTTCCACAGGGACCATGTATCATGTTTTTGATAACTACCTCATGCAATCCAGGATCTACTTGTACATTAGGGATTTCAGCTGATATCACTGCATCAACTTCATTTGGCCTTATCTTTTCAACCAACCAAATCAAAATGTGTGCATGTGGCAATCCTCGTTTCTGCCACTCCACAGAATACATCCAGCAGCGTGTCTCACCAAACACATTATGTTTTACGATGAAATTCATTAAAGATTTCAACTTTTGTCTAAAGACTCTGGCTGTAATATCATGACGATCAATGGATGATTTCCCAGGTAATAACTCCTGCTTAATTTCTATCCATTGCGGATTGCATATAAATGTGATGAACAAATCTGCTGTACCATAATGACGAACATACGACATGGCATCTTGAGCATATTCGTGCATATGCCGAGGGCTTCCGATGTATGTTGCTGGAAGAATAGTCATCCGACCGACATTCTGTGCATTTCCATCAGCATTAATCGCATCTCGAAGGTGAATATACTCTTCAGATCGGAGTTTGGTTTGATTCAACCTGATGAATGTTAATCTCTCCGTTTCAATTTTAACATACATGTCATCAACATATTTGTGATATAATCGCCGACATTTCAATATGTGATTATCTGCATTTTCCCGAATCATTAGGCGGTATGAATAATAGTTCATTGAACTGACTTTTTTGTTGGTTTCAGAACCTGTAAACAGATTTTGTTTTAATAACATTCAAATATAAAATTAAAATACATAATATAGTGACTGAGATATTATCGCCATAGCTAAACTAATATTTTAGTTACCTGTAATGGGATTTATCATTTTTATTGATAAATCGTAGCCATCTTCACCTTGCCAAAATATAATGGGATATTGCAGTGCATCATATGAGCGGTGTGTTTCCTTTATAGGTTGTAATTGAAAATTCCGACGATGTAAAACAATATCACGGGATTCCAAGTTTTCTCCAACTACAACGATAGCAACTTCATCAATAGTTGGTGCATTAAAACGTCTTGTATGTTGACCTGCAGGTGTTTTATCAGCTCTGATTACAATTTTGTGATTATCGGATGGCATCAGATCCAGGGCAGTTTTAAACAATATAATCAATTGATTGTGTTGATGAAATAAAGTTTGTAATTGTTCTACAATAGACCTTTTTACTAAATTGTTATGTGCACAACGCAGATCAATTTCTTGTGGTGAATTGCCCATAAAATAAATTTGCAGGAATTTGTTGTCGCTATCTGACACTGGTAACAGTGAACCTGCTCTGTGATATATTTGCCCTTGTATCTGTAAATAAAAAAAATATTATGGTGTGGTATAAATTAATGGATTGTCAATGATCAAACTTAAATAATATTTGATCTTAAAAAGTATATATTTAGTTTTAACTAATATCTATCAAATATAAAATATAATAAAAGTGTCACTGAAACTGAATCACCATATAATATGATGACTAAGTGATATATTTCGTAATGATTAAGAAATTGAAGATTAGTAACACATCTTAACTTTGGTGACAGAAAATTTTGTTCGCTAAAATAATTATGAGTAACTGCTATAATACATACCTTGAAAGTTGGCATAAAATTTTCCCGAACTGCATTTGTTGCCCCAAATGAAGTCATTTGAAAGCAATTGTTATATTGTTGAATATGTGTCAAAAAGTGTATAGAATCTGTTCCTATTCCTGAAACCAATGAGTACAATGGTTCTGGTGGTGGATCCAATTGTATCAATTTCACTTTACCATTTGCGCAACACAATCCATTGGCTTCGTTTTTGTATTTTAATGCCTTACAGTGTGAGCAAACCAAGTTCATAGAACCAATAACAACACATTGGTAGTTACTGTAGTCAATTGACACATCGTAACTGAAAGCAGCTGGATTCAAACTTGCGCGATTATTAGTTGAATATCGCGCTCGCGCTTCACGCGTTTGTGATATCCGAATTCTTTCACGTTCATTTCCGTCGTCACGTTCTTGTGCAGTACGATTAGATCGGTAATTAGCTTGGTTTATAGCATTTCTGGTTCTTCTACCTAAATTGCTTCGTCTTATAGGAGGCATATCAAATATAAATAATTTTTTCACTAATCACGAACTAAACAAACACTAACTAACTAAACACTCTGCACAAAACACGATATACGAATTTGTTTCGTGTATCACTTGACAATTCATCTGTCATCTGTCAAAAGTCATCTGTAACAGACAACTTTTTTTTTTAAATTTGATATGACTTGAACTCAAATCCTTTTAAGCCGTACGAATTGTTTTATTTATTTAAAATTTGAATTAAATTTTAAACAAATAAAAAATTTTAAATAAATAAAACAATTCGTACGGATTAAAAGGATTTGAGTTCAAGTCATATCAAATTAAAAAAAAAAAGTTGTCTGTTACAGATGACTTTTGACAGATGACAGATGAATTGTCAACTGATACACGAAACAAATTCAAACAAAAAGGGCTATTTTTAGGGTTTTTCCAGCAATAATTCTAATTTTTCTCGCCGTAAAAACCATCCCTGAACTTCAACGAACATTTTAAAAAAAGATTTGGCCAAATTGGTCCAGGCGTTGTTGAGTTATGCGCTTAGGAACATATTTTGCGATTCATTTTTATATATAAGATTTTCCTTACAGGTCCCTATAATGGAGATTTAAACTGACCAATCAAACTACTTGAACTGGCCGATCATAACCCCATCTAGTTATTGGGCGTAGTGAAACTAATAATGTTTTAAGTCATTACAGGTGTCAATAGTTGAGTTAGTCAAAAATAAGTATACACTTAAATCTTTCATACAGAATGTCCATAATGGCTCCTACTATATACCACGTATACTCATCGGAATCACAAGTAGTTCATGTCATATCGTTCATTTTAGACCAAATAAAATCTGTCATCATAATTTTGTAGTGATCGACATTAAGGGTAATGGCCTCACGATTCTCAAAATAGTATGTATTAATAGCGCTCAAAATTTCACAAAATAGTAAATTATTGTGAATGTACTACTGACCAGGTAGATAGTTCAATAGGCGGCAATTATTTTATACTCATTAGCATCATCCAACAATAATCAACGTCGCTAAAGATTATTTCTCTATTAAAATTGAGATTTCCTCCAACCGCAAACTGAAAAACCAATATACTAATTATTACATAGTATCTGAATAGTGATTAACAAAATATATAAAAAAATCTAATATATCATCCTAATAAAGATTATTCTTTAACAGAGTGTAAACCCTTATCTTTAGTTATTTTACGTTTTAAAGCATATCTGGGCTGATCCCTATGTTTACACAATTTCTAATTCATATAAGCACATATTTTATTTACCAATACATACATAATGCATTATTATTGTCTTATTGTTAATGCAATAATAATAAAAAAATATTTATTATTTTTTACTAATAATACTGGGCCATGTATCTGCTTTATATTTCACCATTATAGATCATCAAGATGTCAAAGCTAGAAAAATATTACATAACATTAAGTGTCTAAGAACTGTTAGCAACATATTTCGATGCATGTACTTCTAGAAAACATTGTCGGGAGTAATATTGGTACAGAAAAATTGCTAGTCATAAAGACAAAATTCCTTATAGATCAGTCATATATATATAAAAGTACATAATTGTTATTGAGGAATTAGTTCGACTAAAAATTTGGTGGGTAAAGTACGACAAGTCATAGATATGGCTCGGAAAAACTACATGAAAAGCAACTGCACGTAAAGAAAAAATATAAAGCAAGGCATCTAATATACAACGGTTAAGTCATGGAACTTATTATAAAAATATCGAAAAATTCAAATTGTAATACTTACTCGAGATAAAACCATGTCTAAATCATAGAGAGCTACTAAAATATCGGAGGCTATACCAGAGATATCCAGGTTCATTAAAATATTTCATTACAGTAATATAGGTGTAATAATTTTTATTTCATATTATTCATATTCAAATTATTATTCATAGAATCAGTGTATAATAAAAATAACAAATTTGTTGTCAAGTGCAATTATATATTATAGAGTGAAACTAAATAATAAATAATGAGTAATCTTTGTGCATTATCAAGTTGTTTCACTTGGATCCACAATTAAATTTTATTTTTATAAACATATTAGTGAGAATTATTTTGATACAACCCAGATAACTGTCATCTTGTTTTAAGTGAATTTAACATATATAGTATATTTTGGTGATTTAAGGTTTTAATTAACTGTTCAAAACTACTGATTGCTATAGGCACACTTCCACTTGCAACACCTCTTGCGAGGCAAATCACAATATTCTTCTAGAAACTATTAAAGAAATATCATGTTAGAAAAACAAGGGCGGTTTGATAAGTACTTAAAAATATGGCCCAATGGCACCCCTATCGCAAGAGAAATTTACTATTGTGTAGTACATTCTCGTATATGGCTATGTCGATTTCAGTCGAATCGGACGCGTAGTTTTGCTTAAACCGCGTGTGGAAGCGAGCGTGTCCGCGGAGTTAAAAAAACTGAAAAAAAATCAATATCAGTCGGTGATTCGAATCTTATTTTGACTCATCGGTGACACTTCTCTTTCGATAGCGGAGGCCACGCCCAGGTGTGCTGAAAACGGTCATTACGGAGGATAATATAACCAAAATTCACGATCTCGTTTTGGCACCGATTGAAGGTGTGTAAGTTAGCGTCAAGATAGATGAGAAAATGAAACTAATTCAGAGCAGAGCTTCCGCGTCGTTTCGTGGGCTTCGACGAAATATGAATCTATTGGTACGCATCGAAGACCAAGAAGAATCGAAACTGTGGACCTTATCCGGTGAACGTGCTCCAAGGAAGGCGCAGATTGTCATATCGGATGGAAAGGTGAAGGCCACCGTTTTCTGGGATTCACAACGTGGGATCTACTTCGACTACCTGGAGAAGAGCAAAACGGTCTCGCGGTTGTACTGTGTTGAGTTATTCGGACGATTCGACGTCGAATTACAGAAAAAGCGGCCCCATTTCGCGATGAAAAAAATGCCCTTTCACCATGACAACGCACCGGCTTATACCTCCGCACTCGCCACGACCAAATTGATCGAATTGAAGTACTAACTGCTGCCCCATCAACCATATTCTCCGGATTTGGCTCCGTGTGGCTTTTTTTGTTTGCGAACTTGAAATATCACTCGCCGAATTTGAATTGAATGAGGAGATCATTGCCGCCACAGAGGCACACTTTGCAGACCTCGAAGGAATTTTTCAGATGGGTTCAAGTAGTTTTAGCATCGCTGGATCAAATGTATCGAGCTAAAAGGAAACTATGTTGAGAAATAAATCGCCATTTTTCCTTTTGTAGGCTAAATTTTAGCCTTTTTTAGTTATATATGTCAACTTTTTATATTTTTTGTAAATAAACTTACTATTAAGCGTAAGCTGTTAACTATACACCTCAATCAGAGATTATATTCGATTAACGTTCGTTGAGACCTTAATCATTAACAGTTTTTGAAGCCTCGGTTGACGATTATATTTCATGAGCTACAAAATACATAAAAACACAAGTATATAAAATTATTATGAAAAAGTTTATGAAATCAAATATTCTTCTGTTTCAAATAATATATGTTAATTATAAGAGTTACTATCTACTAATCACTACATATAGGATCTCTGTCTCTAGTTCCAGCAACTATTTTTTTCAACTGCAACATAAATGCTGGTTTTACTGTTGTTGCAGAACAACGTATATTCTAATATTTCTTATTCCTCAGCGATGATCCAAACTCTTGAGCCGAACTTTAAACTTTATAATTCCGAATGGCATCGTACTTTGGAAGTTGTGTATGCATCTGAATAAATTAACAAGTCGCAATTTTCTAACATTAGTATTTCAGAGCTCCAACATAAACAACTTAAACTTCCACATTACGTTAGAAAATGGCTGTGTATTACAACACATCATGTGTAGGTCTAAAGTTACATACTAGTTCGGTAAAGTTCATGCCTAAACAACTTCAAGCATAAATTTTCGACTCGCCACTAGGATAAACTTTCTATCTAGATTTTCAATTGAGAGAGGACCTCGGAAACTCTAACAGTTCTAAAAGAAAATTGATTAAGATACAAATATAGTATTACATTAATCACTGACATTATAATCAAATACTACCCTGTTAGAAAGAAATTATAGTTTATATAGTGAAGATACAAAAATATCATGAAGAGCATACCATAAAGGTATTATATCATATTAATTTAATGTAATCAAATCTTATAATGTTCGAACAGAACGAATTTCAATCACTTGGGACCTTACAAACAAGTTAATTAGTCAAAAGTTATAACATATTTAATTGCTTAGAAAAAAATGATAAGGATTATAAAACACAAAATAAATTAATTTAAAATTCTATTGAAAAGAATTTTAGCTTGGCTAGGTTTTTGATCGCTAGTTAACAAGAAGATTTTTCAACGTGCTGTTGAAAAGCTCTAATATGACAATCTATAGTAAACAAATTTGTAAAATGTACCATGAACTGCTAACCCCAAATTAAATCCACATATTCCACTATTAAGGTCTACCAACACTAACTGAACAATTTGAATAAATAGATGTTGAGTAAAAAGTAAACAATAATAATTCGGGTTTGTAAAATCATCATTAGACTATAGTAAGTCTAATACTAATAAAAACTTACTATTTAGTAAGTGTTTTCTGATTATAAATTATTTAAGGCATATTCTAGCCTAGGGGCATGAAGTTTAGGCATACTTCAAGTGAAATAAATAAAACAAACCATATTTTTCTATCCGTTTTTTACTAGATATTAATTAATGTTTAATGAATGCATAAAAGAAAAAACAAGTGAAAAATATTACAGGCCTTCTTAATGGGGGTCTCAAAAAAAGTGGTACGCACACATTGAAACGGTTGCAAAGTTCCTAGAAATCTAAACCCAAAAAAACAGAATAATATTTTTGCTAATTTGTAGAAAAAATTGGGTAATATTGTAAAGTTCATCTTTACCATGAAATTTTCTGCAACTAAAATGAGGATACCAATTCTGACCCTATCTACACAATTTTAGATAAACCTGTGCTGTATCTTTTCATTTTTAAAAGTAAAAATCGAATATACTTCTAAAACGACCTTCTAAAATATTTATTTTCAAAGCTTTTTATTCGTGATATACCTTTTAAACAGGGTATTTTAAAGTCATAGAAAACTGAATATAACTTATTCCCCTACATAACATTTGTTTCTAGATGAACAATATATTTTATTGTTTTTAGTTTTTATTGTTTCGCCTTGTGTTTACACTGAGAAGTCAGACGTTTTCAGTGTTGTGCGTAATGAAACCATAAGCACTTTTCTATATGAGAAGCCTGGACTTTCCAAATATAGTTCACACAATTATGTTTAGGCATAGTTTTCTGAGTATAATAATCTGGTACTTTTCTATGATTTTTCGATTATTGAATGGACAGATTTTAAGAAAACCTTTCTTTGAATTCCTCTAATTTATTAGTTGTTCTTTTAATTCAATGTATTTTAATATTATTTTACTGTTGCAGGCTTCACAAAATGTTCTTTCCTTTAGAGCCCTTCTGTGCAACTTGACTATAACAAAGTTAATGCGTTACCATTTCGTTTTCACAATTAATTTTATTTATTTTTAAAACTTATTTGAAATAGTGACGCTTACAAATGTTTCAAATTTTAATCAAAAATCCACAAATATTACCTATATCCAAAAATATTAGGATGCCTGTTTACGAACGTACAACGAATTCTCAAGGACCGAATTTGGATCATCATCATCATCATCAATCCATAGCCGACGCTTGAAGGAGTGTCTACTTCTTAACTAATATACTGCTGTTGGACTCGTATTTTGTCAGATCACTTTCTATGATATTGGTCCTCTCGGAGCTGCTTGCCGCTTGAATCGAGGATATCCAAGAGTTCGATTTCGCCACAGGTCCACGCATTTTCGTCACATGCCCAAACCACCGTAATCTGCGTCTCTGAATTTGCACAATGCACTAATTGTTGTATCTTAGACATCGCATTTGAAATACTTCAAACTTACAGATGTGAGAATGTAGCACTGATTTTAGTCTTGTTTGTAATATTTTTTCTCTCCCAAACGCACTATCTTAATAAGCAAACGCTGCTTGGCTTATTAGTTCAATGGTAGTTACCATTTTCTTATTTCGTATATAACTGGATTCCGTTGAGAACTTTGCAATAACAGGTGAGTTTGGTTAGTCCGTTAGTTGTCAATACTTTGGCCTCTTCATTAATTCTTTTCTTCATTAATCCTCAAGCTATATGGATCTGCGGTGCAAACGAGCATGAAGAGTACCAGAATATTTAGTTCTTATAATATTTACTGTCGTAATTTTTCAGTATAGGAACAGTTATCGCTTACTTCGATGCTGACGGCACTCTCTCCAACCGCAAAATCTGTGTGAGCAGCACATGAAGTCGATAAAGAATGTTATTGCACTGTCATCCATTTTGAATGGTTATCAGAAAATAAAGCTCAATGAAATCTCAATTGTTGGCTGAGTTATTAAATTTTGTGGTGTCTCATGATTCATGGTCATCATTCAGTCATGGCCTCTGGAAGATAGCTTTGTTAGATTTGCCAGTTATACCCTACATTTCAATACCATAAGTCCAAATAGTTCCAAGTATTGACTTATATGGCAAAACCTTGTTATCTAATTATAATTTAGATTTACGCCCTATCAGCAAATAAATTTCGTTTGTTTTAAGCCCAAACTGTTTAGGTTTTGTCATTATACGTTTTTCTCCATGTCAAGAGTCCCACATTTTTAATATTGTCTGCTTGCGGAAGTCCATGATTATTAAATTTTAATAGGTAATTTAAAAGGGTAAATGTAACATGGGTATATTTTATCTCATTTGCTTTGATACCCCTCGTGTTCAACCACAATTCGACTTGGTTAAGATGAAGTTGGAGGTTTCTTGTGGCTCATATTAGATAGTCATGTGATGATAAAACTCTTAATGTATAGTTTTTCAAAAAGTTTAGAGACACAGGTAACAATCTTATAGGACGATAAAAGGAGACGACTTCTGATTTTTTCCTAAGTTTAAGAATTATCACAATTTGAGTCTTATTATGGCATTAAATATGAATGTTTTACTTTCTTAACAGTAAATTTCTTATATGGCAGATCTGTCTGTAACCTAGTATTAAGAAAGGCAACTACGTTATTTTCTTCTGTTGCGGATATTTCAAACGGGTACGGATTAAATACTGTTTATAAGTGTTTAGAGAGAACTTCCGTTTTATCTCATCCGGTTTGATTTTTATTTGTTAGTTTCCAGAGAGAATATTCGGTTGCATCAGTTGGCATTAAGTTTTCTAAATAGTTTTGAATTCCTTGATTTTTTCTTTATTTATTCAGCTCTTTTGTTGCCTGGTTGATTTTTCTCTTGTTTTCTTCTGTTCTGATTTGTTGCCAGGCTTTTAGCAGTTTTCTTTTTTCAGCAATTTTTTGTTTAATTGTGGATGACATATAATTACTTTTGATATGTCGCGCTATTTGGTGTTGCGTACCATGTAGCCTCTTGTATAATTTATGCTATATTTTTGCTGCTATTTCTGCATCCCTTTCTGTTTTGATAGGTAAATTTAGGGATATTAAACTATCTCTCTAAATAATGGCCAGTTAGTTTTTTGTTATGCAAAGAAGGTGGTTTTATTTCGTTGGTCAATTCTTGGTGGTTGAGAAGGCTGGTTCAAGAAACCCTTTTCTACATCCAAATTCGTTCAGAATTTCGGGAAGGGAAATACTCTTCCAGCTAGAAACTACTCACGCCGAGAAATCACGTGCGTTACAGATTCTTAAAGAGTGCTGGAAAATTCCACGATCTCGGGCCTTCTTGAAGTTCATGGTTATAGACACAATAAGGGGTCTTCTACCAGGTCTAACTTCTGACACGCTTCGTCTAGCCTCGGTACCTGAACCCTCATTATCCGGAACATTCGACAACAATGCGATGAGACATCCTTTTTGTTAGTACCGTCGTTTCTCTCTACTCGGTGCCTTTCTTATCTTAGCCCAGCTTCACCAGATATATGATACAATGCGATATTTTATATTGTTTTATATTGTAATTATTTTCCCATATCACAAATATTACAGAAACTATTCTAATGGTTTAATAAATTAGACCCCTAAAGCATACAAAAGCAAAAACATAAAAATTGGTGCAAAAGTTAAAATTAAACAATGATCTTAAATATAAAGAAATGTAAATACATCTTAATGACACCTAATTTTTGCAATTAATGAAAGAAAAAACCGAACAAATCCGAAAACATGTCTTAAATTTAAAAAAAAAACAGGCTAATATTACAATGCGCCCCGACAACTTTCAACATACGCTGATTCCCGTTCACATGAATATATCCGTAGCTAGAAACTGGCTCTAAGCGCTTTTTATGTGAACATAAACTAAATTCTTCAATTTGATTTATTATACTAATAAACTGTCATATGATTTATCAGGTACAAAATATTACAAATGAAAAGGCCTTTTAATATAACAATAAAATTTACAAAATAATACAAAAAATAATTACAAAATAATACTAAATAAGTAATCGCTGGTTTGCCGATCTCCCTATGTTGGGTGTTGTATTTAGGTTTATGAAAATTTGCGTAATTTAAGTGTGTGTAGGTGTGCCTGTTTGAATATATATGAGTAAGGCAATCCAAATAAAGAATAAAGTAGACAATTTATGCAGGACAGCATAAGCGATGAGACTGTTGATAGTTCCTCACCAATTATTCAGGTTTATCATTTACGGAGAGCGGCAGAAAGACAAATTGTGGGCAATAGTTCGGCCCAGTCCTTTCCGGTGTAAATTATTGTTTTTCCACGTTGTTTCTTGCCTTCCTCCGGGTCAGATTACAGCTGTTGACAGGTTTTTGCTTGTGTACATTTATCAACGGCGGATGGACAGGACCCGTGCATTGCGTACCTAAGTCTATCGGATTTTATACCATTTATTTTAGCGAATTCTACCGGTCGTTTTCCGGATCCAAGATATTTTAATACGCTTTATATTTATTCATGGAACAGCTACATTTTTGATAAGACCGCTACAGAATCATTTTTAAGTTTAAAATGTTAGGTACACTAATAACACTAAAATATTTAGTAATTTTTTAAACTAAATGGTATACGATTGTGTTAAGAAACAGTAAAGCTTTTTAATTAAAATTCAAAATACATTATTGTTGGCGGCTTGGTTGGCGCAATGGTAAAGGCGACAGGACGATCCACCTACTATTGCGATAGTCACGGGTTCGAATCCTGCTGGGGTATGGTCAAAAATCTATGTTTGCGATTGTCCTAGGCAAGAGTGTAAAATTGGATAAGGAAAATAATCTCAGTCACGGCTGTAAGTAGGCTGGGTATGACCGGATGCTTTCTGAGATGATTTCTAAGTTGGTCACTCGCCAGTTGGTAAGCTTAATGCCGAGGAGCGTAGTTCGGAGCCTACGTTAAACTGTAGGTTCAGTCGGCTATTTCTGTCGGCTTGTTTGATATAGTGTGAAGGCTTCTGACAAGTCCTTCTGTTGCATAGTCGCAGGTTCGAGTCCTACTGAGGCAGGTTGTAAATGTATGTTTGTGATTGTTTATTGATTGAATGAGTGATTCTCCATAAGTTAAGAAGGGTAAATCCGACAAGGACAATCATTTCAGCCACGCCAGTTACCAAGCTGGGTAAGACAAGATGTGTTGTGGAATCATGGTGGTCACACGCCAGTTGGAGAACTGGTTCGGAGCCCGCATAAAGCAGTAGGTCAAGTTCAGATAAAACCTAGTTGGTAAAAAGAGACTTTAAAGTATGACAAAACATGTCTGTTTCAGTTTTAATCGACAGAAAATGTCCGTTTCGAAATGTTTTTTCAATATAACAAATAACCCGAACACCGGCGAAATTCAATCATCCTAATGTAGCAGCTTTGAAATGATATTAATTACATTTTTGATGAAAAATACTCTCTAAACTAATGCTCTGCCAGAACAATGGTCATCTCTTCACGTAAATAATGCATAACATTCATTAACAATTTTGGTTGGCACTTCGATTGGGCTGAAGGAATTCTTATGAATATTCTCGTGAGTAATAACACTATCTTTAAAGATTGGTATATATATATATATATATATATATATATATATATATATATATTTCATCTCTCAGTACCCTTAACATGCAACGTAGGTAACTGTAAATAGGCCTTTTTTTCTGAAGCAATATATACAAGTTCAAGAATTATGTTTTATAATTCTTTTGATTATACTCGTTAATCAGCACATATTTACGACTTGACTATTTTAGACTAATTTCTATGAGAATATTCTAAAAGTATACGTAATACAGGGCCACCATTAGTTAAAAATAAGTTAAGTAATAATGTAATACGCCATCCGTTGCAGTAATTTAATTATGTTTCTTCTCCAATAAATGACCCACACTCTATTAATATTCTTTTGTTTTTGAGCCGGCTTGGTGGCGCAGTTTTAAAGGTGACAGGACGGTTCTCCTACTGTTGCGATAGTCGCGGGTTCGAATTCTGCTGGGGCATGGTGGTAAAATTTATGTTGGTGATTATTTAATATTTGTGATTGTTCTAGGCAAGAGAGTTCCGACAGTGAAAATTATCTCAGTCACGCCAGTAACCAGGCTGGATAAGACCGGATGTTCTCTCGGATAATTTCTAAAGTTGCTCACTCGTCAGTCGGCCAATAAGTGCCAAGGACGGTTGTTCGGAGCCCTCGTTAAGTTGTAGCCCAGTCACTAAAACATCCAACAGATTGACGTTACTAAATTCAATTGAACTTCTGTTCTTGAAAATTATAAGAATAATATTTATTAATTTGTATTACATAGTACTTTAAAATTTCGTTAAGATATCTCTTCATCTACATTTATATTCAATCTACTATATCATTACCTTATTATAGGATTATAATCAAAAAAATAGAAACCATCTTATATAAAAAGTTGGTTTCATATTCAATATGACAAGTACTAATATACTCAACATGGTCTGTGAGATGTTTTCTCTATTTATAGCATAAATTCAGATAAGAACAGCCATAAAACCATTTTCCACCATAAAACATCAACGTAAAAATATTATATCTATTAGCATTAAAAGCGCCGAAATTCCGGTGCTTTCGATTTATTTTACACCACCTTATTAGAATTAATGATATCTAATTTTATCTAAATCAAATCAAATATTAAGTACCCGCAAAAATATATATTGTGTGTATCTTATAAAAATTGTATCCCTAAAATCCGAATCAAAAAACAATAAAATACTACTCACCCTCATGTATCAACACGCCAGACCTTGACGGTATCCTTCACCTCCTGACAAATCCTATTAGCCTCCTTATTTCTGTTGGATCGAGAGTGATAAGTGCTCTTCGGAAAAGACGATTCTTGAGACGTATTAGTGTTTTGACGACTTCACGAACTGGATGAATTGGTGCACTCGATTGTGATGGTACTTAGAAGAATTGTGAGTGAACTTTAAAAGATTTAGTTCCTACGCTGCGCGCTCGGGTTAGCCCGTCTAATTGATATTTGAAATTGGTCCGTATTCGAGGAGAATTTCTTGATATCTCTTCCTGTTGGCTCTCTTCTTGGGTTTAAATTGAGGGACTTCGACTGTGTCATAATCCCCGAGAGTTAATATAATCGGACGATGATCCGATTGTAACTCGTCGAGAAATTACACATCGCTTGGACACACCATTTGTTCGATGGCGGAGTGATGAGTAAGTATATCTGACAGAGCGAGTCTTAAGTTTGCACTTAGAGCTGCGATAATACATGGAATGGTGAGCATTGAAGTTTCCGCCGATGAAAAAAATCTGAAGAAATCGGGCTGCATAAAGCGGTGGTAGTTTCTCAGTCATAACCAAGGATCCGAGAAAAAAAAAAAAGGAAAAATCACTGTCAAGAGTCCAGAGTCAGAGCAAAAATTAAACAGTCAGCAACCCATCAAGAAAACAGGCGATGTTCGACAGAAATCTCGGTTCTAAAAAACTTACATATTCAAGGTCAAATCGAACAGAATGATAGAATTCTCGCCAGATACTCTACAGTTGGGTCCGACAGTTCTGTGAATAAATAATCTTGTATATGCGCATCCATTTACGCAAAGAAGAGAGAACTTTTTTAATTACTCTTAGTTGTTCCAGAATCTGCCCAAAGTTCAACTATTTATTATGTTTATATTATGCAAAGTGAATATAACTCAAAGAAAAGATAAGCAAGTTTGCTTTTCATAAAAAAAAAGTCTGTTTTCGTTATGAATTAAAAATTATATTGGCTAAATGGTGACCGCGATTCTCTCTTGTTAAGGCATTTTTCATGACATCCTGCAACATCTGAGGTTGAATATCTTCAATTTTGTGACAAATATAATCTTTAAGTTATTGAATCCTTTGGAACTTATTCACATACACTTTTGATTAAAAAAAACCATAAAAAAATCTAGCTGGCCAAGATAAATCGCCACTTCGTGAAATTAGTCTTGCGGAAAAGCGTCATTGAATAATTGAGTTGTTGGACGAGTTGTATCTACTGTGGCTCCATCTTGCTGAAACCACATGTCGTCTAGTCCTTACTCCTCCATTTCAGGCACAGGAAAATTTAGAATCATGTCTTAGTACTGTTCAGCAGTAACAGTAACTCCAACACCTTGGTCATTTTCAAAAAAATAGGGACCAATGATGTTTCCAGCATAAATACCACACCATACAGTTATTTTTAGTGGATGCAGTGATGTTTTATTAATTAATTCAAGATTCTGTATTCCCCAAAACCGATTGTTATAAATTTAGACGAAAAATCATCAATTTCAGCAGACAGCCTTAGGATTGCATTACTGCACTCAGATAGTTGATCAAGACCTCTCGGTAACAATTTTAGGACTAATTAAATTTTGTACATTCTCAAATTAGTTTTAAAAATTCGCCTTAAACTGCGTGCAGAAGTGTGTAATATGGAACCACGTCCCGGAATTGATGTTTCTAAAGACTCATTTTCAGCAATACGAGACGTCGCGATAAATTGTGGTTTTGTGAGGCACTGGACGATTAGGATATTTTTGATGCAATTTCGGCTGAGTGGGAATAATGGAACGATTATTTTTAGTAAATATCGCCACTATCTCTGCTCATTCTTTTGGCATATATCTATCCATAATAAAATTTGAACATCTACACAACACAATGGTTAAAGCGAAACGTCACCTAAAGAAGATGGCGCGCAATCAAAATGGTAGCGGGACTTTTGACCCTCCTGTTATATACATGTAGAACGTAGAAAATCACTTCATTAAGTGATCTCCTGTGTAAAATACCTTACAACTCTCCTTAATATTAAACAATCATTGTAGAAAATAGTTCAAGAATTCAACTTAACCTGGGATATTAACAAACGAATGTACACACTGGCCAATGAATACATCTTATTTCACATGGACAAGCAAATATCGACTGTGTAACAGAAAAAAAAACTTTTGATGGGCATTGTAGAAATTTGTATGTCGTCCGGCCTGTGGCCTTTTTCGTTCGGTCCCCGGTCAAAATTGATTTTATCCCTGCACTTTCCAAACCAGACATCAATCTTGTTTGGACGCATTTTATCAGACGCTATATAAATATGTCAAGGGGAAATTTGGATTTAAAATTAATGGAAAAGGTCGAGTTGTCGCTACGACACCTCCATCTCCCGTCGTAGGGACCCAAAAAAAGGTCCGCGCAACGGGGCCGGGAGGGGATGATTGCAAAGTGGTCAGTCCGAAGGCCATACGGGAAAAACGCGATATTCGATATGGTTTGTCGTTGGTTGCTTTCAGTGCGTGTAAATAAAGAAATATAGGCGCGTTTGATGGATAACGGAAGCACGAAAATTACACTATGGGAATTCGGTATGACTTGTGATTATATATATATAGTAAGTTCTATTTTTTGTAAAAAAACGATTTATGGTATTATAACTATATAATAAAATATTATATATTCCTATAACTGCTAATTAATTTTTAATAATATTAGTGAAACTACATATTGAAATAAAAAGTAATAATTATCCTTTTATTCATATGAATATAATATTTGTTTATTTACGCAAAATCCATGTTTGCCTCAAGTGGCTTGGCAACAGTAAATCTCATTAGAGAATATTGTTGACTCTATAACAGTATCGATAGTTTTTGAATAGGGTCTCGAATTTTGAATTTCAGATTTCTCCATCCACCTCATCGAACTTTTTTTGTGAGATTTTCTCCCAATTAAAATGAAAGTAAAAATTAATAATTTATTTGTTGAAAATTAAGGCCGGAGCAAAAAATTTCGACATTGGAATCAAGGTTTTTGAAGAGGAGTATTTAATTTTTTTTGAGAATCCGTCCCTCTCGTCATCGAGAAAAATTTTTCGGCAAAATATTGTAAATTGAAAAAATACCGATATTGTTAAGGAGAAGTACCGACGTTTTCTATTCTCCTATATATAGATATATCGATATTTTTCTCCACGGCCGACATCCCTAGCTTGTTTTAATATACAAGGAGATCAGTACAGGATAAATACATCGGTTGTATTAAAATAACATTCGCGACTTAAGCTCAAGTTAAGAGTACCACATATACATTATACAAGTTCGGGTTGTTCGCTTATATCTTCTAATTTGCTTCGTGTTAATTAATAGCTGTATTATTTTTACGCTCCTATGATTTAGAAAGCTCATTTTATTTTTGAGTGCGAAATATTGGAAAACTTCGTAGACATAAGGCAAAATGCTTCTTTGGTAATGCAGCAATAAGCATTAATATTTAACCAAACAATTTGTTTTTGCAGCGTTGAGTTGCTGGAGAGTTGAGTTAAGAATCTTCCGAATATCCAGTAGAGGTTTTCGAGAATTTCTGAGCACAAAGTAGTTTCAGACCCAAAATGTGACCCAGATATGAAAACCAAGATTCATCTAAAGTGATAAAACACTACTCAAACTTTGCGTAAATACAGTATCACAATTAAATTAATGTGGAATTTAGTTTCATTAAATTTCAAGACAAGTACTTGAATACGCAGTGTAATTCGTAGCCAAAACTCACGCGATTTAATACCTCCCTCCTAAAGAAACGGCCACAGTGATGGACGTAGTTATTGTCCCATTTGGACAGCTTATAGTTTTATTAATAAAATGATAGTTTCTACCAAATTTCTGACATATTCTGTACGAAATAGTTACCCAAGTTTTGATGACTCCAAATTACAACAGTCTACGGATCAGCAACTGAACTACTGCAATCCGCAATCGGTGGCAGTACACCCTCGACTGTATGATTAGGTTCAAATTCTAGTAGACTATGTTAAACCGCATCAAATTTAGTTCGCCTTTGGTGGCCTTACACCCTGAACTGGAATGCTTGTACCAGAAATCCATGGATTGCGGGTATTTTTTAAGCTCGAATGTTTCTTACTTTTAATGGTTTATGGCTAGGGGTCTTTGAGCTCCTTCAATCCCCCTTTTGTTACCTTACAGCTTCAGCTGCGATATTTTTGCCAAACCCCACTTAACTACACCAAAATATTCTTCGAATAATTGCGGAACGATTACCAGTCCAAGATCAAACTGTTTCCTTTTCATAATACTTAATTTGATTTCGATTAGTTTAGTGAGTTGAACAAAGAACATACGACCTCCGCAGCATGCTACCGAATGCGCCGGTTTTGGTTTTTGTGAAAAATATTGAAGCACTAATTATTCAATTTAAGATAATTGTTAAAGCTATTGTATAAGCTAAATAAAATTTATAACTTAAAATTATTAATTATAGAAAATATAAATTAACAAATTCATATTATTAATTCGCCATTTAAAATTATACAAACACATTAACTCATTTCTAAAGGTTCTTTATCCACCATTCATTATTCGTAAAATGTTTGGCAGAAAGAACAAAAAAGACTTTGAATTTGAAATAATTTTAACGCCATCAATTTTGATTTATGGACAGTTTATCGACGATGCAGTAGCATTGCCGCAGAAATGATCTGTGGCGAAATGGATGTGCATTAGCTTTTATTTCGCCATTAACTGCAGATGTTAGTTTATTTTATATATAATGTGTACGTACTGACTTTGCGAAAAGGCTGCTGCAAGAAAAATGGCAGTTTAAAAGGACCCAGAAAGCTTATCGATGTTGAGGATATTTATAGTATAGAGACTTAGACATGCAACCAATATATAGTTCGAATAAAGTGCACTAACATTACCGGACCAAGACCGAACAAAAAGTAGATGACCTGACCGAGGAAGTACCATGCGATAATTAATCAACGTTATAATTCGATATATACGTTGTTTACTTGTAAAATAAAAATCTCTTTTTACATTATGATATGTTACCATGGAATCTCTATATTATTATAACAAAAATATGGCAAATCGAATACATAAATAACAAAAATAACATTATATAAGGAAATCAAAGATCTATGATGATAAAAATAATGAAGCCTTTTGAATATCAAGAAATACGAGTTCATACCGTTATTGTCTTATTGTTTTATCATAATATCGTCTACGATAATAGTGCCATATTAAAGCTGTACGAAAGATTAACCTACTAATTATCTACCTATTAATTCGATTTTTTGGCCAGTCAAATAGACGGTTGTCTCAAACGATGTTTGACAGCAGGAATTGCGATGATGAAAAACTATTCTTCCATTTTGTTTCTTTTCTTCGTATTTGACGAAACGCTTCTGGTAAACAAATGGTTGCTTACCATTAGGAATTTGTTTTGTTTCAGGGCTCAGACGCATATATCCAAGATTCGTCACCTACGTAGATGTTATATACAGCTTTTTATGCACTCCAGTTGTATTTCTTGGCCATTTATTTGACACAGCAATTGAAAACACGAACCTATTTTTGAACCTTTGTCAAATTATGTGGAATCTAACGTGAACAAGGTTTTTTCATTATTGATGTTCGTCGTTCGTCTTTGCAGCGAAATTCCTAGCGTATTGAACTAAGATTAATCCTCTATTAAAATATTTGTATTCTGTAGCTATGAGTTTAGCGTATCTAGGTACACAAAACTTCGAGAATTCACTTCACTTATTGTATTATATACTAATGACTAATAACTTTATCCCTAAACGTTAGATAAATCTAAACACATCGTTCCATACGTTAGGCACACTGAAAATGGTAGCCGGAACAAATAAACAATAAACTCATTATAGAAACCAAGTGAACCAATCAGGTCCCATCGCGGCTATCAACACAGCGATTAAAATAAGTAATAAGCCTAATTAGGGACATCTAGATGTTGGACATCGCGGCACATTTCTCCAAAATTTCCTATAAAGTATCTCTATTTATCTGTGGGTTATAGCCTAAATGTCAAACTATCAATTGGAAACGTCAGATAGACCATAACAATACTCATTAGTATTGCCAAGGCTCAAAATATAAATAGCAGCCCACGTATTACGGTAAATTTCTATTTTTAATAATCGCCTATAATAGTGTCACTAATTTGACATAATAAATATCTTTCTATTGCCACTAAATATGTAACTTCAAAATGATCAAAGCAGGGCTATTCTTCATTATTGATTACAACTAAATGTAAAATTAGTTCTTTATTAGCTTTGAAGAAATATTTTATAAATACCAGACGACTTTCATTTATTACATCAGATTATGTACTATTCATATTTCCATAATTTTGTTTAAGAATCCCTCGCAAATATTAATAACTAATTTGTACCTTTTTGATGCATTAATTAAGACTTGATAACGTTATAATTTGTTTTTTTTTGTCCATTATTTTTTCAAAGTTAAGGAAAAAAATTCTAATATTAAATAAAATTAAAGATTTTACCAAATTAATATTAATAATTCCTCGTATACAGATAAAATATGCATATCTATAATATGGATTTTAGAGACCATCTCAGAACGCACCCGGTCCTATCCAGCCTGGTTACTGAGCATAACAAGGATGATTCTTCTTGTCTGATTCAACATAATTTCCTATGAAAAATCATAATTATGTATAATCAAACATGATTGAAAGCTGCGATCTGCATAGTATTTACGTCGCAGCATTAGAAGGACTCTCCTGTCGCCTTAACAACTGCAGCTACCATGACTGCAACAGTACGTTGTGCGTTCCAAATACAACAGGGCTTTTTTACATATGAGAACCAAGACTAAACAAAACCTTTTTACCTCATCCAATACAAATTCCTTAACACTTTATACAATAAATTGTAGGTTTAAGGAGAATCTTGAAAACATTTCCTAAATCGTCTGTGGAGAAATATAGAAATATTCTAAAGATTATTTACATAAAAGACATATGCCTTTAGAAATATGATTAGTACTTGAGTAGAAGCATTGCACTTTTTGTGCTTATTTTACAACAGATGGGTAGTCATTCAAAGCCGACTTTTCGTTGTTTGATACCTAATTGTTAATTAAACGTATACTATGAATTATAGTAAAAACGTGCAGGGAATCCAAGCAGACAATTCATCACCATTCACAAGAATTCGGTTTTTCGGACTTCAACTCAGCAAAATTATCGTATATGATCGATGCTAATTTATATCAGATTCACCATATACCACATAGCAATCGACCCGTATTCTCTTAGATGCACTTAAAGTCGATATAAAACAGGTTATGTCTCAATTTTAGCCGGATATATGCAGTAAAAGTTAAACTTATTGGTTATTAAAGCTGATGTTTATAAATTATTAAAAAAGATCTCATTTTTCTTCAAAGTTAAAAACATGTTGGATTTGGATGACGTGAAAAAAAGGATGTGTTTTAATAATTTTTACAATTTTTAGGAACAAGACCGCTAAAAGCGTTTTGTGGCTTGTTAAAACTTACGATGAATTTCGATTACAATATGCTAATATTGATATAGCGTTTGCAATATATAGAAGTGAATATTTTAATGCGAAAAATAAAGTCGCAAAAAATTAATATTTAGTGAACTATTGAATGGACTTTTAATTTAAACACAAGAGCAACTTGTACCTGGTGTGTCGGTAATTAATTTCCGGTTTTTGTAACCAGTCATAATTATGCAATGTTATTATTAGATAAATATGTCATTTTATTCTACTAATTTTAACTTCAAAAACTGCATAAGTTACGCTACATCGAAATAATACTGTTATAGACTTACATCTCTTTAAAATAGTTTTGCAATTTGCAGCACGAATTAATTTTCTTCTACCATTAAAAGAAAAAAACCGCCAAAAGGTATAGTTTGCTGATACTGTTACTGTTAACTTAAAGCATTTGAAAGGTGGTTTATCGAAATCAATGTGTTCAAGTGCAGAGATTTCACCGTCCATGACAAAGAACGCTCTAGTAGACCAATAACGTTCGAAGATGCGGCGAGTACAGGAATTATTGAATCGAAACCCCACACATATATAAAAACATTCGACAGAAAAGTTGAATGTAAGCCAAGTAGCAATTTGTGAATGATTACAAACGATGGGAAAGATTTAAAATATGGGAAGATCAGATGAATTCAATAACAGCTAATTAGAAAATTAAAAAATTAGCAATGAAAAATTTAGCTGTCAATTGTAAGTAATGTAATTTTCTTTAACAAAAATCTTTCAAGATATTAATTTTTTAAATCACGAATCTACAGTTTTAAATTGTTTAACTGATGGCGCTTTCTTTTATCAAACACAAGAGTCTTATTTGCTCATCTAATAAATGGGTCCAAGTGGATCATTTTTTAATTATTTTGCGGATACACCTCTTTCAGAAAACCTTACAAGTAGCCTAGCTCGGTTAATTTGAATGACTTTGGTATCCAATCCTGGTCACACCGGCGAGTTATAACCATATCCATAAATCATTCATTGAAAACAGTTGAAACTTATACGAGCATGTGCTCAAGTACCGAAGGAAAATTGATTAAGTTGTAACATGCGATTGTGAAGTTATGTTTTGCTAGAAGCGACTAAATAAAAAGAACAACGTCATAAAAATAATATAGCCATCATAGGCCACCAACGCCAATCTATCTAAAATGAAAACCGTTATAGTTATTTTTCGAATTAAAAGCAATAACCATTTTTTTAGTAAAATATCATGTTTTAAACAAATATGTTATATATATGCAGGCAATACCAATTAAAATTCAGGAAATAATTTATTATATAAAAATTAAACAGTTAATAAATACAATTAAAGCTAAATTTATGTTTAAAATAAAATTTTAAACATATTTAGGCATGACTCACCAACTCAAAAAATAAGAACATTTTGTATATTTTTCTTATTGGGCTCTGCAGCTTTAACGAGCGCAACTTTAAAGCTCTTACTTGGCAGCGAAATGCCATATTTGATTTGATATGTTCACAGGCGAGCGTTTATGTGACATTTTATTTTCAAATAGGAGACTTTAAAAGCAGCAAATAGCCTGTAAAGTATATCGCACAATCTTGGACGATGCTCCCTATAGAACGGTAAAAATAGGAAATGTCGGGTATTCTTCCTTTTATTTTTCTTTTGCCCGGGCCACAAACTCGATTCTGTACTAAGTTTAAGGGTCTACTGGCGATCGGTTTCAATAGCAGATGTTCCTCGGTTTGGTAACGCAACAAAGTACAACAAAAATCCCTCTTAAAGACTTTATAAATTTAAATTGTATTCTTGAAATATCGAAGTAAGTTTTTTTTCTTTTTATTAATTTATTTAATAAAGAAATCGCTTGATGAAGACACTGATAATATTAAATCTTCTTAAAGTCCTCTGTGGATTTCCGTCAAAAGAACTAAGGTGTAAAAAATAATTGTTTCATTTTCAAGGAAATAAAGAATATTTTGTTTGTATATTGTAATATTATATAATGTTTATATATTGTTGTAAATAATATTGTATATTTGGTCGTATTATTATATAACTAGCTTTTAGTACATTCTGATATTGTCAAACCAAGATGCAATTGTCAAATACTATCTTGCAAATCTTCACAAAATTCTTTAGAATCATTTATTTAACTCAGAGCTCTAATTTTTCCTTTAAAGTTAAAATTACCTGGTGGAGCCTCTTCTAACACGGCAATTTTTACAATATTTTTTTAAATTGTATTCCAACCTTTTATCAACTAGGATTTATCTTGGCTATATCTACAACTTAACTTGGCCATGGTTTTCGGCATTAAGTATACTGAGTGGTCGATCATCAAATTAAAAATAATCTCAGAAGACTGGATCTTCCCTGGTTTCTGGCGTAACCAGGATGGTTACTTCTTCTTGGGTTTAGCATTGTTGCTTAGATATATTTACAACTACTATCACAAACATCAAGTACGTTTATGTCCTGCGTGATTTAACCCGTGACTATCGCAATAGTAGGAAAACTGACCTGTCGCCATAATCACCACATCTACCACGCCGCCATATATTATTTTGGCAGTATTGTCTGTGTTTGAGCGTTGAAAACCATTATATTAGCGTGTTATGAACATTATTTTAACTTTAAAATGATAATATACTTACACAATATGCACAGCGATACTTTATGGCCATGGATATTCCGTTTCGGTTTAAATGTGACCAACTCTCCTAGACTATTCAGTAACTTGTTGTAATACAACCACTCTTCAGCGCCAGACACAACATGCCACAGAAAACTCTTCTTTCTTTTAAGCATTAAAATCACAGGTAGAAGCGGTTAGAAGTGGTATTTTCAGTCAATTTGCGTGGTAGCTCTCCCTCCTGTTGGATCACAACGCATGTAAACGTCTGGAGTTAGTTAATTTACCAACTACGAATATTTCTGAAAGTTCTTCCAAATCTAATTTGTTTAATTTTCCAGGTTATTTTCTGTCACTTACATCAAAATCATTACTTTTAAATGACTAAAACTAAAATTCACAATTAGGATATCATCATCATATGAGCAGCATCATCATAAGTTTGTAAATATGTTTGATAGACTCTGATAATAGATTTCTTCAAATTGTCAATCCAAAATTAATTAGTATATATTGTCTAATCCAGTAGTATGAAATGTTGAATTATTATTTTAGCAACAGAAATATCAAAACTATCAAAATTAAGAGTTTGGTTAAGATACATGCAAATAGTGACAAAATAACAAATTATTTGAAAAAATTCTTCATGTATTATATTTAATTTCTACAATGGGCTTCACGGTCAGAGAAACATTCAAAAATCATAATATGGTCACCATTATGTTAATTTTACTACCATGAAATTACCCTTACATGACATCAAGTACATATTTGTGATTATCTGAATTAGGCTACCAAAATTTAACCTTACTCTCATCCCGCTAAAAAAAAATCATAGTCGCGAAACAAATAGTTATTCCTTGTGGTAAAGAACATCTTGTCCGGTCATTTACTTAATAATGATATTCAATAGCAGAAAAATCAAAGAAACAAAGAAACTGTTGTTAAAAAATCAAAGGCAGCAGAGGGTTTTGTTTAACATAAAAAATATTGGTAACACATTGCAAAATATTTGAATATTCATGTGAGAGTCAAAATGCTATTCCTCTTCCTGTAATCAGCTAACATTGTCTGCCACATGACCTGGTAGAGCTACACGTCAACTTTTAAAATCACACAAAAATCGCCATACACTTGAACATTTTAAGATGAATGATTGATTAATTAATTGATAATGATGAGAATGAAATGAGGTCAAAACTATAGAAAGTTATAACCAATCAGGTTAAAAGCAATATATATTCCCTGGTCGTAATTAATATCCTCAAGTTTTTCTTATAAGTTATAAATAAAAAAGGACCGAAAAATATGTTTTTGTAGACTGCTGTATGTAGTATTCGAGGCTATTTCAACATTATAACTTCTAATAAAGCGGTACAACGTCATGATATATGGCCCTTTGTCCGCAAACGGAATACTCTGAAAAGGGAGAATGCCTCCGATTCCAAAAACTTCGTCGCTTTTAATGCGAAGAGATATATCACATTTTTTCGGTCGTCGTTTTTCTCTCGCTTTATTATCTTAATTTCTACTGTATATATAGGAGTATAGGCATTTATCATTCATTGCTATATATATATATATATATATATATATATATATATATTTGGTTTGATGCCAAGTTTCCGGATACTGCCCTAGGAAAACCAACCATCAAGAATTGGTATGCTAAGTTTAGACGTGGTGAAACTCACACACTCTAAAGGTATCAACTGAAGGTGTACATCATATGATTAACGAATATTTGGGTATGAGAAAGCTCTGTGCAAAGTGGGTGCCGCGCGAGCTCGCTTTTGACCAAAAACAACGACAAGTTGACGATTCGTAAGATGATCAAGCGTAATAATCCCGAGATTTTGCGTCGATATGTGAAGTCCAATCGACAGTCATCCGAGTGGACTGCATACGATCAACACGCTCCAAAGCGTGGGAAAACTGTCGGCTGGCAAGGTTATGGCGACTGTATTTTGGGATGCGCATGGAATAATTTTTATTGACTACCTTGAAAAAGGACCATCAACAGCGATTACTATATAGCGTTATTAGACCGTTTGAAGGACGAAATCCCCGACTAACGGCCGCATTTGAAGAACAAGAAAGTGCTGCTTCACCAAGACCGTGTCAAAAATCCATGAATTTAGCTTCTTATTGCTTCCGCATCCACCATATTCTACAGCTCTGGCTCCCAGCGACTATTTCCTGTTCTCAGATCTCAATATATATATATATATATATATATATATATATATATATATATATATATATATATATATATATATATATATGTATTTCTTCTCTTCAAAAGGCAATATTTTATCAACACGCGAAATTCTTTTTTATACAATTTTTTCACAATAAAAAAAGTTGTCACTCAAAATGCTATAATTCACAAACTAATGATCCGACAGCTGTAAAATGTATACACGCATCCTTTGAGCGTTAGTGCTAACTAAAAACATATGGATTTAATTCTAGTAGCGCCATCTATGTGTCAGGCCGGGGACTTTTCAATTGACTTGTTAATAGCATAAAACAGCCGACATCCTAAAATATCATTATATAATTATTTTAAAGCTTTCTTAAATTGTTTAAAATACTTCAATAGATTATATGATTACTAAAATGATGTTCTTTTTAAATAAAAGTTTTTCCCAATTAGATGATAGACCTATTGTGATGATACTCTATCATAAACTATAATTCAAAACACTCTTGTAAATAAGAAAAACACGATATGATAACAGATATAGTATTATTAATATTTATAAATATTAGGTGTTTGCATGTATTGTTATTCTATATTAAAATATTTTCTATCATTTTCAACAACATATTACCACCTTCTGGCAACATGTTGAGACTGTACCGAATGCTCTCAATTTTTGCCTAGCAAGCATTGAAACTGGCTTCAAAAAAACAGTTTATTCTTATGCTAGCCCTTTTCGATACTTTTGAGCCTTTTCCGTCGCGCGAAAGTATGTTCAAACAGTTCATTCACCAACTGATAGCCTGCCTGACAGTACTTTAAGCGTTTGAGCATGGATATACGTGTTTGCTTCTACAGACCCTTTTTTACCTTTGATATCAAAGTCACTACTCTCAAATAATTGCAAGTAAATGCGACAATTGGGATGTAATCAAGCAGCATCACCATAAGTTACTTATTGTTTCATAATTGGGATTTATGTATGTTACACTGAATAACTCAATAATACTAAATGAAAACTATTATTTTATGTAAGAGCATGCTAAAACAATAATATTTAAGAACTATATTAAGTAAATATTACTAATAAAAATACGGGCAAGCGCTTAATAATAGGAAATTCAGTATTACCATTTTAGCTTTAGATTTATTGAAACTTTGCTTAATAATGACAACTTTTCCATTATCAAACACCCAGCTGACAAATTATCTCATTAAGTCTTACAAACTGCACCGGAATATATCAAGTTGCGACAGAATTATGTGGCATAATTTTCGGAACAGGATGTATTTACAAAGTCTTTGATGGTCTATCGTGGTTACAAATAAATTTTCGCGCGGCATCCAGCACGGAAATTGCGAAAATTTAACCTGGGAACGCGAATGTTTAATATTACAGGAGGGAACCGGCAAGTTTACGTACGGAACTAAATCACTCGAGCCGTAGTTGTTTCTGGTGTCTCGTCGGAAACTTCGTCTTTCACGTTTTACTAGGGAAATAAAACGTTTTAAAAGGTTTCTACTATCAGCAAAACAAAAATAAACGTGGAAAATACGATGAACGTATTATACAGACGAGCTCAGACAGTTTCTATCATAATTATTCTGTAGCTTTTTGTTTATGATAAAATAATTAATTTATTATTTATATTCACCGGTGAAAAAAATTTGCATCATTTCCGACCTCTGTAAAGCAAGGACCGAATTACATTAAAAATATACAGGAGTTCCGCAAGCTAGTGTATTGTGTCCAGTACTGACCTAATTATAACGAAAATAACAACTGTGTCAACATACGCAGACGACAGGGCTGTCTTAGCTTCTTATGAAGATCCATCCAACACCAATGAACCTACAAACACACACAAATAAAACACAAATGTTGCAACGATACAAAATCCAGTCATATAACCTTTACGCTCTCTACGAGGATATGTTAACCATTCTGTATCAATAATTGTCCACTCCCGCAAGCAGGAGTTGCCAAATATATCGGTAAACACATAGATCGACACCTGACTTGGAAGAAGTACATATTTGTCAAAGGGAAACAACTTGGAATTAAACTCTACCAAATGTATTCGCTTATCGGGCGCAAATCCAAATTTAATCACTAGATAACAAGATGTTATTATTTAAATCTAAACTCAAGCCTATTTGGTCATATGGAATCCAACTATGGAGAACCGCTAACAAGTCTAATATACATATCATACAACGGTTACAAAATAAAGTACTGCACGCCATTGCCGATGCTCCCTACTATGTTTCAAATGATATTGCTATTACGAGGCGATATTACTCTAAAACCAATAACAACGAAATTTAACGTTATTTGTGTGAAGTACATTAACAGACTGTTAGTGCATCCCAATATTCTCGCTAATCAGCTAAATGTGCGAAGTGACAGTAAAGTGCGAAGACTAAAAGACGTAAATCGTAAAAAGCTTTAGAATATGACTAATTAAAATATTATTTTATATCGGAGATCACTTATTGAAGTAATTTTCTACATGCCATATACATATAATAAAAACATAACAAATACTTATTGCCCTCTAGGCAGATTGTCGAACAAAAGCATTCTCGACTTCACTATGAGATTCAACTCAAAGGCAATAATATGTTCTAAAAGCGGGGAGAAGAGTAACCACAAAAGCAGTATAATAAAATTAATTAACTTGTATTTGGTGTATGTTTGGAAAGATATTTTTATAACTGTCTGATATTATGCTATATATATATGCTATATATATATATATATATATATATATATATATATATAAATGTATATATATATATATATATATATATATGTATATATATATATATATATATATATATATATATATATATATATATATATATATATATATATATATATATGTATATATATATATATATATATATATATATGTATATATATATATATATATATATATATATATATATATATATATATATATATATATATATATATATATATATATATATATATGTATATATATATTCATCGACATATTTTTCGGCAAAATTAGATTTTTATTCAACATAATTACCTTCAAGGGTAATACCCTGACTATAGCGACCCTCCAACTTTTCGATACCATTTTTGTAGTACGGTTTGTCCTTTGCTTCAAAATGGGCCTCAGTTCATCCGACGAACATTTCTTCCCAGCGAGCATTCTTTTGAGATCTGAGAACAGGAAGACAGAGAGACAGATCTGTAGAATACGGTGGATGAGAAAGCAATTCGAAGCCAATTTATGGATTTTTGACGTTTTCAGAGACTTGTGACACGGTACATTTTCTTGATGAAGCAGGATTTTGATCAAATGCGGCAGTCCTTCGGCGATTTCGTTCTTGAAACGGTCCAGTAACGCTATGTAATAGTTGCTGTTGATGGTCATTCCTTTTTCAAGGTAGTCAATGAAAATTATTCCATGCGCATCCCAAAATACAGACGCCATGAACTTGCCAGCCGACTGTTGCGTTTTCCCACGCTTTGGAGCGGGTTCATCATATGCATTCCACTCGGTTGACTGTCGATTGGACTTCAGAGTGAAATGATGGAGCCCTTTTTCATCCATTGTCACATATCGACGCAAAAATTTTGGTTGATCATCTTCAAACACTGCTCCGAATCATCAACACGTCGTTGTTTCTGGTCAAAACTGAGCTCGCGCGACACCCATTTTCCTTTCTCATATCGAAATATTCGTGATTGATATGATATACACGTTCAGTGGATATCTTTAGATTGACTGCTATTTCACTCAATATCAATTTACGGCAATTCAAAATCAATTTGTGGATTTTTTAAATGTTTTCGTCGGTAACAACCTCTTTTGGACGTCCACTGCTTTCAGCGTCTTCGGTGTTCCTTTCACCACGTGTAGACTTAGCATACCAATCCTTGATGGTTGATTTTCTTGGGCCAGTATCCGGAAACTCGGCATCAAGCCAAATTTTTGCTTCAGCTGGATTTTTCCCTTCAAAATTCAATATTTTGTCAACACGCGAAATTCCTTTTTATCCATTTTTTCACAATAACAAGAATTGTTTCACTCAAAATTCTATAATTCGCAAACTAACGATCCAACAGGTGTCAAATTTATACACGCATCTTTTGATGGTTAGAGCTAACTCAAAAACATATGGATTTAATTCTAGTATGTATTCTATGCGCCAGGCCGGAGAATTTCAATTGACCAATTGAATGATTATATACATTTGAATTATATATATATATATATATATATTATATTTATATATTGTATTATATGTATATATCTATATATATTATGTATATATATATATATATATATATATATATATATATATATATATATATTAGGTAGGTATTAAGCTAATAAAATATATATTATAGTATAAAAAAATAGTTATAATAAAATATAAAATACGTGTAGTTGATAGGTCAAATAAGGTATTTGTTCATTTTTATTTAGTTATCATATACATATTTTAAATTAAAATGTTATTTTTTGTCTTAAAAATCTTTAAAATTGTTTGAATATTTTCAATTTTTAATAAGTTCCTTATTTATTTTTTGAAGTCGCTTCAATTATTTTATCAAAAATGTTTTATTAACTAGAGTAACGCTAATTAGTAAAATGTGAAATAATCTCCTCCGAGTTTAAATCGAATTTTACATTTTTACAAACTGAATTTAACCATATATTCCACGTAATTTATGACGTGACTGGTCTGCTTTATTAGAAAGACAATATTTAATAAATTATATGCCGAATAATTCGTCTTATAAACCTCTCATTGTTAAATCAAAGTCAAATAGAAACCACATACCTCGCAATCGAAGTACCCTTCAATATATACCGACATATTTGAAATGTTAATATCAAAGATCACTATGTCCACTCCCAATTCAACAATAACATTTCGTATTGTATATACATCGAAACCCTATACAGACATATTCTCAATAAGCTTTATTAGCTGTGTGTTCTTAATAAACCCAGTCTGGAATCGCAATCATCGTCAATTTATTATCAATGACAGTGAACATAATAAATCCATTCTTGCTCCTCCTTCGCCATCACATAATGGAATACTTTATTGGGCACCGGTAGCGATTTAATAAACGCCTGATCGAAATTGATATTTGGGTTTTGACCTTTCATTACATAGGAGACTAACGGTTTATTGGTATTATAATTTCCGGCCAGATAATTCATACGAATGTTCCGATGGTTTAGCTACCACTCTCTATATATAGATACTATTACTCTAGTTTGGGTTAAGAACAGTCCAAAGTTTAGAACTATTTCGGAAATTGAATGGCTTTGGGTGTGAGAAAATACTGTATATAACTAGCAGTTACATTACTTTCTACTTTTATCTCCTTTATATGCGTGTTTAATATTGCAAAACTACTTTATTGTTTAAGGTGATAACCAGTTACGTTGTTTAATAATTTGTATAAAATATTGCGAAAGTTGTTGAAAGAATATTTTACGAAATGATATCAAGAATAGTATATTTTTAGTTTATATAATGTAATATATTATTTAGTATATTAGTAATATTTTTCTATTACTTTATGATTTTATAGGATGTTTTGATTTTGAGTTGTAAAAGGAAGTTATAAAATTGTAACTATATTGTTTAACTGTCATCACTCAATTTGACCAATAGTTCAATAAGTATCAGTTCAATGAACATCAAATCCAAATATGATATTGTTCAAAGGCATCAGATACAAGTCACTAATATCACAATTACGAGTTTAATGTTTAAAAGATCAATGTCTCAAAATACGATCACTATGTAAGGTAGTTTTGTTTCGTATTGGATGAAATAATGACCAATAACAAATAGTTATGAATTTGTAGATGATGAGTATCGACTCCTTGTAAAAGTATATAATGAATCTTTTTTCAATGAAAGTTGATAAGAAATATACGATAATTCATAACTGTTTCAAACTAAATCAGACCACTTTGGTTTGAGTTATAATATATCCAAAGTAGGTATTTGTTATAAAATCTGCTTTATAAAGTTAAGAACAGTTTTTTTTATTGGTGATCCCAATTGTCTGTACAATTGTTTGTATAATTTGTAAAATATTCTATAAAAATACTATAAAGATTGGCAGGAAAGCGCAATGCAAAATATTATGAAATTGTTTTTGAAATAGTCTGTTTGTATTTAAATTAAGGTTTGACCAATTGGTCACAACATATGAATTAGATATCTGAAGGTAACTGTTAAAAAGAAAATATCCTTTGTTGCTCAGAGGCTCATTAAAACAGAGTTTACATCTGTTTTCAATCTATGTTTATATACTTTTTCTTTGTCCTTAAGTTCATGATATGTAAGCTGTTTAAATCTTATGAGGTAATTAAAATTGAATAGTACTATATTCGTTTGCATATAATATTCCTTTTTGATAAGGGGGGAGACCAAAACATTGAGGTCGAGAATGAAATAAAAGCAAGAATTATCTGGATATGTGAAAACAAGCGTTTCCTTCAAAAACACTTCTGATGAACATCTCGGATGAACTCACTTAGTTATAATGAAGAACAAATTGACATATAGTTCAACAAATTTGACAGCAAGTGTTAAAATTATTGAAAAAGTAACAGCTTAATTATTGACTTGAATAGTAATGGAGACAGTGACAATGACTGAATGAAATTTTCCGGATGTGAGATTATAATCTAATGCTGATCTAATACAGAGACAGGGTAATGAGTGTAAACTAGAAGCAACTATATAATTAATATAGGATAACTGTAATAAAACTACCTATATAGATAGGCCTATATAGATATAATTGAATATGTGTATAATTGTACAGAAAATACATGAGCATTTGGTTAAAATGTACGAGGAAAGAAGTAATACTAACTGTTTGCAGTTATGGAAAATATATTAAGGAGAATGCAATGATTAGATCTAGTTTTACCAAGAAAGATGTACACAGGCAGGATGTACAACTAAGAGGAAATACGGTGATATCCAAATGACTTGCAACACTGCAATGAAGGAAACCAGAACTAAATGTAAAATGTAGATATGCTCTCTAAGAAAAGTAATGTATTTTACTTATATACAATTGTTAATTAGGTAGATTAGGACTAGTTTATAGATTAATTATAGATTATTGATTCATATGTACCATTCCTTTAAAAAATGTTGGTAGAACTCTGCCTCATGGTGGTGTGGATAAGAGTTGAATTTAAACATATGACATAAAATTAACTATACTTTAAGCCCTTTGATAATATATACACTAGATCTATTATAATGTTGAAATAAATTATATTTGATAATATTATTTTTGTTTTGTTATTTTATTTAGATTAGAATTTTGTTAAATATGAAAACAAATAGGAACTAAAACTCAAAGCTGATTCAGCAACATTGCGACAATTTGAGGTCATAAATTTATATGACGTGAATTAACTGTCTTATAAAACGATCTATATATAGTAATTATTATAGACAATATAATATAGGTGGAAAAAGGAAGATATCTTGATCTTACCTCTCTTATTTCCCATTTACATTACATATTTAAAATACAAAATTAATCAATTGAGAATAGCCAATAAATACACAACCCTTAACTGAAACCTCCCCTCAGATGCATTAATTTATCTTCCATTACCGGGATAAACGCTCTTCCTAATGATTATCTCGAAGACGTTCGAAAAGCCAGACAGGAAAGATAATGGGGAATAATTAGAGAGTTTGGTAATAGGGCCGTTTTGAATTCCGATGTTCACCCTTATTTCTTTCACGGTAGCGCAAAATTTAATTAAATAATATAGGAAAGAAATGTGATTCAGACAGCTAGGAATTCCTTCAGGTGATTTGGAAATATCAATTCCAATATGAAAAAATCAATATTGTAACTACTAATTATAATTAATTAAGAGTAAGACCTAAATATTGTGGTGTTGTTAATTATATATGCCTTCTGCCGAGCCAAAATGCTAAAAAGGTATAATAAATCAGTGTTCTTCATTTTTCCATTATTCCTTCATTCTTCATTAGTCGACATTATGGACCGATATTTCTTAGTATTTTTAATGACGATAATGCGTTTTAATGATTTTTATCAAAAAATCAACTAACATGATTTCACAGCCATCCCCTTGATTAATTTATCTCCATTAGGCTTAGAACTAGCACCGATTTGAAAGAGAAAAAAAAAGTCAATTAGGATTTTTGTATATCCAACATTTGCATCTTTCAGATTCTGCTAGATTTCTGTTTAGACCTATCTACACTGCCTCTCAGAGTGAAGCCATTAATATTAATTGATTTAGATTCGATCACTGATATTTCATGATCATCTAAGGGGTTATAGAAGCTCTTCTACTGGAGCTGACACCGACAGATTGTTGGAAGTTCTCATAGAAATTATTTGTCTCCATAAAATTTGGTACTGTTAGTGGTTACTTTTCGTAGATCTACTTCGATTTGTACTTCTTTTTATTTAATTATGTGGATATTTATGCGGTATTTTATGGTACGTTGGATCTTAATTTAGCCCGAAGAGTTTCCTGGACTTCGATCGCTAAAATATCCAATGTCTTAGGATGTTGTAGTATTTAAACTAAACAATGCATTTTATTGGGCTGTTTTAGAAATTTCGGTATTCATCTGTCAAAAAAGGTACACATAACCTATATTTTATAATTTTGACCTTCATTTACAATAAAAATTGATGTTTCGAACTAACACTTAGCAACACAATACATCATATTTTAAATAATGTGTTAACCGATAATGTACATATGATACAAAATATCTAAATTTCACAGCTTTATTGCAATAGATACCTTAATTCATTGCATTACTCTTGTATCTCAAACTATCACATAATATCAGTGACGTGATAATTTCGATTATTTCAACGTGGTTAGAGGTATTCCAATAACAATATGTATAATTTTCTCCGTAGTAAAAGGCATTCATTGGGAAAATTATTGTTGATGCCATTTCGAGAGAAACATGCTCAATGCAATATTATTCTGTTCAATTTGTTGTATTGATATCGGTAGACATATGCAGTAACAGTGTCATTCCGTCTTAGCAACTTGTAATATACTACACGTTGAAGATTATTCCAAAGAATATTCCCCTTTGGAATGTTCACGGATTGGATTGGAATGTGTATGGTTCACTTGAACTAATCTATGACTTTGTCAGCCACAATAGACTAGAGAACTCTCTTCTTTATTTGCCTGACAAGCAATGAAACCACCACATTCAAACGACTGCATGTGCGGCCAATTTGTGTTATAACCATTTTTCCTTCTACTGGATCTTTTCCATCGCATCACATTTACGTCTGAAAATAGTTGATTTTATCAATTACTAAGCTGTCTGATAGTTCTTTTACAGTTTGTATTAAAAACTAAATTTATACAAAATCAACATTTTTAGTACTCCAGGTCATTCCTTGACATCATCATTATCACAAATAGATTCAAAAAGTGATTCTGCAGCAGATTTCTTCATATAAAACAACAAAACCAATTCATATCATGTAAGTGCAACATTGAGCGTCCCATGCACTGTATACGCTGATTAACTAAATGAAAGTAAACCTTATGAAAGTAGTTAACCTTAAAAGACAAGTCATTTTTTAAGAATTTTGTATGACTATAATTAAGAAAAATGTTAAAATGTTCCTTAGAAATAGTAAACATAGTATCACCAATGAAAGGTACATTAGTTACCTCTGCTGGAAATCAGAAGGATTAAACCCTTAAATCAAAGGTATATAGTCAATTCAAAACAGCTGTAAACTCACCTCATCAATATGTGCCTGTCGAAAGTTGTAAATTCATTTTAAAGTCAAACAATATTTTTCTTCTCATTTTAGTCAATTTAAAAAGAGATAGAATGCTGTTTGACTAGTTTGAACATGTAACACAATGAGCCTGGAAAAGTCGTCTGTTTGTCAAACGTCAGCAAAATTTTTCAATATACGAGTTATAAACAACCAAATGTTGTTTTATCGCTTTGTTTCAAAAATTTCAAATCGCCGCGGTTTTTATTGAAAATATTTTTAGCGTGTCATTAAAATATCTCAAAAAAAAACTTAAATTCAAAAAGAAACCATCTTTGTGCAAAACGGGCGAATCAATATCAGCTTTGATGTCGGCTGTATCGGAGATCAAATATAAGAAATGTATAAAATCAGTAAGTAGTTAATCTGGAGAGTATCCATAAAAAGTTGAAAGATAAATAGCTATTTGAGGAATGTAGAACACACCTTCATACACTGTTGGGTAATAAAGGATTTAAGTGATGTAAACATAACCGTCGAAGAGGTTTAATGGACTTCTAGACATTGCTTTGATATGAACACAATTTTTTAAAGCATATAATAAAATAGTGTAAAGACAACAAAAGTTGATGCAAAAAGGTAGATATTGGAATCACAATCGATTATGTTTTGTTAGTTAACATAACAAAATCGATTACATTTATTAATAATTAATTGCAGACATAGAGTTATTCATGCTGGAAACAGGAATCGTTTTATTCCTAGTACAGAATTAGAGTTTTCCAAGTCCAAGGGTGACTATCATGGAGAAATGAGCCATAACTAGTTTTTTCAGTGAATCTTGTTTAAATCAGCTTTTAAAGAACTTGAAGTTACCATCAGTTATTTTTGTGGACAATGCACCATATCATAGTACAGTAGTGGAGAAGATCCCAACAGATGCATCAACAAAGACTGCAATTAAAGAATGTCTTAAAGTAACCGTGTTAAACAACGAACTATTTCATATTGTTACTCGGTAAATAGTTTTTTTTTACTCTTTTTGATTCCACAATCTGCCCTATAGGCAATATTTCATTACATTTAATTAATCACAAATATTTCTTATGTCTATATTATATTTACATGGCATGCAGAAAATCACTTCATTAAGCGATTTTCTGTATAAAAAATTATCTTAATTAATTAGTCTTATTCTAAAGCTTATTGTAAAGTCTACATATGTCCAGTAATCAGATCAGGTGGTGTTAAACGTTTTAGTCTACGCAATTCACTATCACGTCACATATTTAGCTGATTAGCGAGTACATTGGGATGCATCGACACTCTTTCGAAGTACTTCACACAAACACGTTGAATTACACTCGTTGTACGTTCTAGAGGAATATCGCGTTGTATCACTTTATTTGAAATATAGTACGGAGCATTAACAATGGCACGCAACACTTTATTTTGGAAGCGTTGAATGATGGATATATTAGATTTCTAGCGGTACCCCATAGTTGGATTCCATATGACCAAATAAGCTTGAGTATAGACTCATACAGCAACACCTTGTTATCTAATGATAACTTGGATTTGGGCCCGATGAGCCAATACATTTGATATAATTTCAGACGAAGTTGCTTTCGTTTATAGAGTATGTACTTCTTCCAAGTTAGGCGTCGATCTAAGTACAAATCAAGATATTAAACTTGCCCTGCTTGGGGGAGTTGACAATGATTGATATTCGCTGGTGGACATGTTCTTCTAGGCGGGGTAAACGTTACATGGGTAGATTTTATTTCATTGACTTTAATGCGCCATGTCTTCAAACATAATCGTATTTGATAATGATGGGTTTGTGGTAGTAGCTACTTTTGGGGTGGGAAGATCGGCCGTATAGAGAAGATACAGTACTGGACCCAGTACACTACCTTGCGGAACTCCTGAATATATGGGATTTAATTCGGTATGTTCATCGCCTTGATTTAGAATAAAATGTCTATCAGTGATATATGATTTTAGTAACTGATAACTCCGGATAAGAGAGAAGTTTCTTTAGTTTAACCTGCAAGCCCGTATACCATACTTTGTCAAAAGCCTCAGATATATCTAGAAAAGCAGCCGAACAATATGTTTTGGCATTTAGGTCAGTGTTTATTTTGTTTACAAGTATGTGGACTTATTCTATAGTCCCATGCTTATTGCGAAACCCAAAATGATGTTCTGGAATAAATTTTCTTTTTTCTATTATATAGTTTAGCTTCTTGATGTACAGATTCTCGAAATCTTTCGAGATTATCGGTAATAAACTAATAGGCCGGTAGGAGGTCACATCTTCTGGTATTTTTCCTGGTTTAAAAATCATTAGTTTTTAGCTACTTTCCAGATGGGAAGTAATTAATTCGTAACATAGCATTAAATATAAATGTTAGTAGTTTCATACCCTTTTCTGATAGTTCTTTTAAAATTTTACCAGTAATTAAGTCATAACCAGGAGCTTTTTTAATATTCATTTCTCTCATTATTGTTTGTTTAACTTTTTTGGCCGTTAATTTCTCGTGCGATAAGTCCATTTGAAATGGCGAATCTACAAAGCTAGTAATTTTATTTTCGTCATCTTTAGCCATCTTTAGTCATCCAGCTGAGACTGGAAAGGTTTAAAAACATTTTTTAAGTGTTTTGAGAAAATGTCGGCCTTCTCTTTATTGCTTCTAGCACAATTATTTTCGCTTGTTTTAATAGGTGGGTTATGCTGCTGGGGTCTCTTAAGCTTTCTTGTTGCTTTCCATAACGAATAGTTTGTAGCCTCAGTTGGTGTCAAACTCTCTAGGTATTCTTAAATGCCTTAGTTTTGTTCATTTTGAATTAGTTCTTTCAGCTCTTTTACTGCCCTATTAAATTTTCGCTTATTCTCTTCAGTCCTTTGCTGCTGCCTATTCCATCGTAACTTTCTTTTTTCTGCTATCTTTTTCTGTATTGTACATGATATATATGTATTTTTTCTTGGAAAGGTTTCATTGTTAGGAGTCGCGGAGTATGCTGCCTTCTATATATTTTTGTAACGTTTATTTCTGCCATTTCTATGTTAATTTCAGTTTGTAACAGTAAGTTTAGAGAGATGTTTCGGTCTAAGTTTTCTCTAAATGAGGACCAGTTAGTTCTATTATTGCACAGAGAAGGGGCTTTATCTTTGATGGCAATTTTTGAAAAAAGTGTTACTATTATTGGTGAATTATCAGGGGACAGGTCAAAACATGATTCTGCATGACACTTTTTTGTATCAATATTTTTATATATCTATTAATCTATATAGCTATAAATCTATTACCTAGCATACTGAAGAATTCTTGAAAGTGCTAGGCCTTGTTGTTATGTTTTGGTGGGAAATAAATTGCAGATATTGTTAATGGTCCATGAACTTCCTCTGTGGTTATACTGGTTGCTTGCAGGTAGTCTTTGCGGAATTTTTCTTTTTCGAAATGCTTATGGCTGTACCCCCATGTGCTTTATCATCAGGATGATTTATATGATAAAGTTTATATTTGGAAATTTTCAAATAATGTTTGTCCGTAAAATGTGTTTCGGAAACCATCATAATATCAATATTTTGTTCAGCTACGAACATTTTTAGTTCCCTGGCATTTTGTTGAAGCCCATTGGCATTCCAGACGGCGATTTTGTAGCTAATGGTTTCAAGCATTGGGCAAGTTTGCTGACGACGGTTGTGAGTAGACCAAGCATCGTACTCATTTGTCCATTAGTTTGGCCGTCATGATTTCTAATCTAGAGATGTTGCTGCTAATTTCCATAGGTTGTGATGTGGTTTCTCGCTTTTTTTTTTAACCATTATCAACCATTTGCGCATAAGTTATGTATGATTAACTTGGTCTGGTGGGTAGACTGGTAGATATGGATTGCTTTTGTTGCGGTTGATGCCTTTTTTCTCTTAAGGCTGGGTTTAGTTTCTGCTGCAATTTTTTGTGAACTGCGCCGCCCTTGTAGTTCGCTGGATGATTTCCAGTACAGTTAGCACATCTCACTTTTTCATCGCGAACTTTACGAGTGCAATCACCTAAACATTTTACGCATCTAAATGATTTGCGACAGTAAGTGTTTGTGTGTCCGTGTGCTTAACACCTCGTGCATTGTGGTATAATTCTTTTTGTGTGTGATGGTTCGCATTTAATAATGTTAATTATTAATAATATTAAATGTTTAATAATATTCTCTCGAATTTAGGCCTGAATGTATGATACTGGGTGTTTCTTTCGTCTAGTTCTTTTACTAGAACTTTAAAGTGCTCCGCTTGGAACAATTGAATTTTTATTGTTTCATAGCTAACTGTTTTAATTGTGTAGTTCGTAGTAATGGTTTTCAATAGGTCATGGATGTGTTTTATTATTCCTACCTTATAGACTGTTATTGGTGGTGGTTTGGGAACAACTTTCTCAGGGCTTGGTTGTATATTCTCTTCAATTTCTTCCTATAGGTTGCTAGAGCTGTTTTTTTATCTCTATTGGTTTCTCTAACCAATAGTCACCGATCTTTGTTTGTTTTCTCGCAATTTCTTCTTCTGGACTTCTCAGTCGCTTTTATTAATGACTGTAGTCCATTCTGATAGTGGAGTTTGCGTTATTGCTGATTGTTCTAATCTTATATCAAAGTGTGCAGGTGATTTGGTTGAATCGCTGTGGTTTGCCATTTCCAGATTTTTAATATGTTATTTTATTTATTTCCAGAGGATAAAAAAATAAAATACATACTTTGTTTATTTCACGCACTTCATTTTTCACTTACGTATTATTTCTTACACTAGTTTTTGACCAAAAATACTATAAATGAATTACAAAAGGACTGTTGTAAAATAAGGGGAAATAATTTTAAAACACTAATAAAAATGAGATGCAGTCTTTTTGTCTGGTCACGTAAACACGTATTCACTACACTTTAGGTCCGCTGAGAGGCGGATAGCCGCATCTGTTATGCATTTTTAACACTCAATTAAATAACCGTAATAAAATACTGTTTTTTTTTAAAGAAAGGTATCTTTCTAGAGCTTGGAGCGCATTTAAAATACTTCTTCACCCCACGAAGGTTGGAACTGAACTGATTCGGTAAATATAAATGAAATATTAATTAAATTTTTCGTAATTGCCTTTTTTAGAATAAGGCATGAGAAGAGATACATGGTAGATCAGATTACTGAACGTTATGGCAACAGAGTATTACGTCTTCCTCCCTATCATTGCATATTTAATCCAATTGAGTTGATAATGGGGTATTGCAATAGACATTAAGGTCGAGAAAGATATTCAAACTAGAACTGTCTGTATTTATAGAAAGAAGTATTGTCGAATATGACACCTTCGGTTTGGATGGACTATATCAGACACCTTGAAGAAGAAATTAACAAATGGTGAAAACGTGAACAAGTTTTTGATAGATTGAAACTAAACAGCTCAGTTATTCACTAGAGTAATGAATCTGAAAGTGACAGATATTTAATTTTTGAATGTTGGTTTATAATTCAATGCTGATAATTACCAAGACAGGGTGAAGAAAGAGGAAACAACTAAAGGTCAGTGTACAACTAATATACTTTAACTGCAGGATATTACATTATAGAGTGTGTATAAGCTTTATGTACATGTGTGATATTGTTCAGAATATACATGAAGGATTGGTTAAAAAGTATGAGGATAGAAATAATACTGACTGTTTTGCAAATACGGTAAACGCATTAAGGAGAATGCACTGATTAAATCTAGTTTTATCAAGATAGATGTATACAGGTAGTAACAAAATAAACAAAGGAGAAATACAGTAATATAAAAATGACTTTACAAGGATACATTGCATCGAAGGAGAAATGAACTAATATTAAAAGGTAAATATGTTCTCTAATGAAAGTAAAATACATTACTCAGAGATACAATTGTCAATTAGGTGGATTGGCTCTTTGGGGGATACCACTATATAAAAAAAGCGCTTAGAACTCTATAATAGTGTTCATAATAGTTCAATGTAAATATATTAAAACAACTCTATGCTATAAATTACTATGGCTGTATAATTAATGTAGTTTTAACTTCTTCGATAATATATGCATTAGATGTACTATAATGTTTTATAAATTATATTATATAACATTTTTGTTTCATTATTCTATTTAGATTAGAATGTCAAAGTCAAAATGTACTAAAATTCAGAATTGATGCAGCAATATTTCGACGTTTTGACGTCATCCATTCAGATCACGTAGATTCACTGCTGTTTTGAATATATTATATGTTATACCTTTAATTGATTTATGATACTTTTTGTAGGAGTTTGGACTAAAAACTAAACTAAAATTATAATTTTCTTTCAATTACTAAATAGCTATTTTTTCTATGTAATACCTCTAGTGTAGTACCCTGTATATAGTCGAACCCTCACTTCGATCCCCTAACATCAGCTTCGTTCCGCATAATTATAAGGTCAAATTTCAGGGGTCCCATTATGCGTCAATTAAAAACAATTTCTAAGAGACGAAAATACATTGTAAACCTCCAAAAAATTGATAATGTTAAACAAATTAATTTACCGTCCGTTAACGGGACTAAACGTTGCTCGTAATCATTATCTCGAAGATGTTTGAAACTCCGGACCGGAAAGATAATGGGATGTAATTAGAGAGTTCGGTAAAATTCGCATAAATTTCCACGTTTCCTTCCACAAATTTAAGTAGAAAAAATTGTTAATTTATAAAACATCTCTTAATAAAATGTCATTATTTCTTTATCTGAGAATCTACATATATTTATAGATGAATATAGAACTATCGATACAACATATTTAAGGGTTGTTTTTAAAATTGGCTCATTATTGCCATACAAAATGTTGCTATTTCAAAGAAATGCTTTTTTCTGAAACAACATTTTATTGTTCAATTTGATACAATAACTGTAATAGATATTCATGCAATTTTTACTCATAATAAAATGGCTTAGTTTAACATTCATTATGTATGTACATATCGAGTATTTTAATAGTTTTAGTGAACAATATATAAAACATATCTACAAGTATTGTCCCTTTCAACAGCTAAGGATCTTTTTTAGTTAACACAGTTGAGTTATTTTGGTTCAGTTTGCGTAAATAACATAGTGTAAAATATATTGCCACAATGAATTCATGCTGATTATTATTTGCTTGTATTCATAAATTCCACTCTACAATTTTCTCATTAGTACTATTTTATTTTAGAATTGCCAATAACAGTTAATCAGTAATAATCTATTCTAAAGCATAGACAATAATGTCCTCACTCAATCAGCGATTCAGGAGAAGAGATTCGTCTCTATTTCAATATACAATCTACCATATCAATATAAAAGAAATGGCCAGTCTACTTATATTGTTAAATCGTTAATTCATTATGGGTATTAAACGTTAAGCTCATGAGTAGAATGTCAATACAATCACTTTATAACAGTACAGTACAAAACCACTTATGTAGCAACCTGAAAATGAGTGAAATATTGGATAATCTTACATTAGTACAATTAGAATATAATATAAAGTGCCTCTATGAGGAGTAATATACAAAATAGTAGATTACAAGATAGAAAATATTATAATTGCATGGAAGTATCAAGAAGAAATTAAATCGATTAAAAGAAAATATAGCCACTTACCGAAAAATGCCTATCACTAATTAAAAACATAGTTTAGAAATGTGTTTCTTAAAAATAATATCGCCCAATTTTTAACCTTATATATAAACTTCATACTTAAAAAAGTTAGGATTTAAGTCTTCTATAGGGCAGTGCAGTACATTCAGCCACTTTAGAAGAATCAAAAATATGTAAGGCTTCCAGTTCCGGCAATTTTATTTATCACCGGATACAATTATTTAACAAATATCTCCGGATTTAGCACATGCGAACTATCCTGAATAGAAATCCATAGAAAATTAAATATAAATAAACTATATTCCCTTCCTTTTCTAATGGAGGTACATTCTTTTCGAGTCGATCGATACAGTGAATCAAGTCAAAAGAACACAAAAATATTAATATTTAGAATTATCTTACATTAATTGTATAGTAATCATAATTACATTTTTGTAAAATGAGTGTCTCGGTGGTTTAACATACACTGGTTTTAAAAGATGGAAGAACAAGGATGAGTGCAGAATGTAAAGCTAAATTTTTAAAAGTTAAAATCCCAACAGCATCAATTTTATTTATAGTGGGAATGTTAGCTGCCAAATTTATAACACATCATTTTCAACGATGTGTGATAACAAGAATAGAGAAGAGAATTATTTTTGTTGTGTTGGAAGTAGTCAAGTCACTAATGAGTTTTGTCCATCAAGAATATTAGCAAAAATTGTAGTATTTGGTAATAATTAGATATTTATTTTAAAAATAATATATTTTAGTAATGATTTAAATTTTATTTTGTAAGTAAAATGTAGGTAGAATTTGTTGAGAATGAAAGTCGAAGAATGTGAAATTCGGAGAATCAGAGAAGAATAAATTAGACAGCATTTTGCTAAGATGTAGAAACAGTATACACTAATACTATGAAATAATTCAATTCACTAACAAACGTAGACCTGGATTAAATAAACAAAATATAATACTATCAATCACACCCCAATGACAGAAAATACAATGCATTATTATAAAGAGTATAAGTAGATAAATCATTGTTCTGTAAAAATAATGACGTATTGACTGAGATTTCTTTCAGCTTAAAACTACGATCATCCATTTGGTTTAGGCTAGTAAATTTATAATATGTTAATCGAAAGCTCGAGATAGTCAATTCATTAATGGGGTTTGTGGATCAAGAATAGTATAGTTGATCATAGTTGCCCATATTTGGAGATTTTTAGGAGAATTTCACTTCTTTTATATATAGTTTTGGCTTTTTGATTGGTTTTAACTATATTGGCTGAGTTTGATCTACACGATTTTGGTCTTTTTTATGGTAATGTTTATTGATATGGTTCTTGAAGTTCTCGTTAATTCTTGAAAATTAATTTAAATATGGTGTTTTTATAAATATAGAAAGGCATATAAAAATTATTTATATTATTTCATTTTATTCAATAATTTTTTAAATAGAATGAGTTATTTCAAAAAAATTTCCAATGTTTATTTCCCACTTTATATATAGTTTCAACATGAAATTAATTATTTATCAAATTTGTGTATATTTATTTATAAAAAATAATTAATATATAAAAAGGGAGTAAGTAAATGAAGCTGTATATTGTGTCTCAAAAATAAATGGAGCCCATTCGTCAAATCCGAAGATATGGAATAATGTACCCTGGTGAATATGCCCAATAAGATGAAAATGAGATGCATGCAAACGTTCTAAAGTGCTCAACTGTCTAGTTTACGAATTCAATTCTCTAACTCGTATTCTACAGCTGTAATTCTCCCATGAAATTAATTTTGTATGTACCTACAATATAATACAATTTACTGTCTATTATAACTACTACCTAAAGAGTAATACAGGTAAGTAAGTGACTCTTTTATAGAAATAGCTGCATTTAATGGGTTTTACTGTAAATTTTAGGTAAGAAATATGATAAAATAATGACTAAACACCTTACAATGTGGTCTATGAGTTTGATAGAAAGAAATTGTAGAAATGTTTGTATTGTTCTATGAACTAAATAAAATAAGAAGTAATATGGCATTTATTGCTTCAACCTTTTCATCTTTTGAACCACTATGTGTTTAATAACGCTTGCATATTTTTTTATATGCATTGTGCATACGAAATATTTCATTGTAATAAAAAAGAAATTTTTAAAAAAGAAAAATTTTGAATCTGCCAATTATCCCTCCATTGCTAATTATTATAAATATAATTGGTTTAAAACATTTTTATAAAATTTATTTTTGTTAATAGTTGCCATTTGTAAAATATATTTATCGCTAAGTTAAAAATTATTTAATATTGGAAAAATAAGCTTTTTGCTAGAAAAAGATAAATATTTTAATTCAAAATGTTATTCATGTTTCTTAATAATGCTTTTATATAAGGCATATTCATCATTATAACACAACTTTGCGGTAATAATTACATTATATATAAAAAAGGAGTTATCTTATCCGAACCAAAAACTATATCATTCATTATCCATCCAGTTTTTCCCACTCTCGCTCAAATTTGATTGGCCGATTCTGAAGTAGGCAACCAACACTAAAATTCCCTACTATTTCATTGATTGAATGAATTCATATAAGTTTATAAGTAAATAAACTAAGTGAACTAAATAAACATAAAGTATTTTCATTCTATTTACTATTTTCTGGCAAATCTACTGATCCACATCCACTTATTCTAATTAATAGAGACACAATACTGTCTGATAAATTCGAACATGTTACCAAAACAGCCTGCAAAAGTCGTATGGTTGACAAAAGTCTGCAAAATTGTACAAAATGTTAATTAAACTACAGGTTATAAACCGGAAAACTTTTTTTAACGCATTTCTTGGCTTAATAACTTTCAAATCGCTGTTTATTAATATTCTGCTTGAACGTACCGAAGCCAGAGAGAACAGATCTTGCCCTTGCCTGTAAATTTCGATACAGAAGTACCCATTTATACTGTTAAATATTAAGTTGCTACGGTTTTTATTGAAAATATTTTCTACCGAGTTGCAGCTACACTTAATATTAGTGCAAATACTGTTACTGAAATATAAATATGAAAAAATGAAAAATATAATCTTGGATTCACCGAAAATAACCGTCGTCGTACGAAGCAGGTGATATGTCAAGAACAGCTTGATGTTAGCTCTATCTGAGATCAAATAAACAAAATGTATAAAAACAGGAAGTATTTTTTTCAATATAAACATAATTCAATACAATTATTTCAGAAAACTGTTAGTCTGAAAAGTTATCCATAGAAAGCTGAGAGATATGCAGCTCTTTGAGAGATTTTGGGTAAAATGGTATTTAAAAGATGTAAAGAAAACCCCCGAAAAGATTTAATGGAACCATATGTTGATTTTAAAGGAACACAAGTTTTAGAAGGATATGATAAAATCAAATAAAACTAAGTATTTCAATTTATGTATTCAGATCAAGCATATTAATTTCAGAATGGAGCTAATATACTCAATGGTCACTCATGGTAAGATGATAATAATATTAAAGCCACAAAAGTTAATGGCAAGAGGTAACAATTGGAATAACAATTAATTAGATTATATTAGTCGTAATATTTATTAATAATTCATTACAATTTGGTTTCATATTTGGTAGACATATTGAAGAAGAAATCGGTGGAATCATGTACAAATGTTAGATATATTAGAAATTAACAGATTAGTCATTTACTTGAATGAAACTTTCTGAACACGGGATTAAGATTCAAGGCTGACAATTTTCAGAAGAGGCTGATGACATTGGAAACAACTAGAGCTGAGTATGTAATACGATAAATGTAGGATATCATATTGTAGATTGTGAAAGATGCACATTGCACAGATACGGCAAATGCATTAGGGAGAATGCAGTGATTAAATCTAGTTTTATCCAGAAAGATGGATACAGGTAGTAATAGAACAAACTAAGGAGAAACACGGTGAAATCAATATGACAAGTAAACTTTACCGAAGGAAACAAGAACTAGCCGTAAAAGGTAAATATGCTCTCTAATGAAAATAAAATATACTACTTGGATACACAACTGTTAATTAGGTAGATTAGGCCTCCAAGGGATAGTACTACATAAAAAAACCTCTAAAACCGAGAACCAAGAAGCAGAGTCTTCTGCATTTTTCCAAAATAAAGATTAGCATCAGAGAATCAGTTTTAGGTCATTTGTTGTAGAAAACAAAAGTAGTTGACAAATCGCTGAAGCATCTATAACGTTAATTAAAAGATCAAAATAGAGACTTATAAATACGTTTTAAAGTATTTTTTTAATATGAAATATTATTGGTAAAAATCGATACAATGCATTTTATTCAAAGTATTGTGGGCACAAGTAGTAATCATCAGGAGCAAAGTCTGGAGAATACGGTGAGTCGGGTAGTACTTCCCATTTTAATGTTTCCAAGTATATTTTCACCAATGTTGTGGTTACAAATATACCCCATGCAATTTTATACATACAAGATAGGGTTTTCCCAGAAGAATTCCAAGTATTCTTTTATACACGTTGTTCTTGTGTTGATGTTGTATATTGCATTTGTTTTTTACTTTCTTTTGTTTGGTAATGAGGTGGAAGAACCTACATCTAAGAGCGTTACAATCAAAGAAGAACCTCAGCCTAGCACTAGTAAAGATGAATATATATGTGAGCTTACCGAACCAAGTAAGAAAATAATACAATTTTATTGACGCTAACTAAATCACTATTTATTTTATTTTAGAAGAATACACACTATTGCAGAAATCTCTGCATTGGAGAGTTTTCTTGTGAGCTTTTGTTGAAAGTGGAATGGTCAGCGCGACCAATTTGCTGAACAGATTTTCCAGAGATTATAGATATGTACTTCAAACTTTAGGAAAAGAACGGAAAACGTTGAGGGTAAGTCCCATTAGAATTAAAAATATATAAAATCGTTATATCTTTGCTTTATTTTGGTGTTAACTTTAGGCATTATTTAAAGTGAATGAACAAAATAGTACTGATGTAAATAAATTTAATATTTCCAATTTAATTAATTTAAGTTAATAGTATATATGCATGTGTTTAAATGTAAAATATCCCCTTTGATATAGTGATTGGTATTAGAATTGGTTCGAATTCATAGGCGGTATGGAACAGAGTTCAATGTAAATATAACTTAAATACAAATCTAACCTATATATACATCAGATTTACTATATTGTCAAAATAAATTATATTTGATAACAGTATTTTCGTTTAATTATTTTATTTATCTTAGAATTTTGTTGTATGTCAAAGCCAAACTGAACTAAAACTCAGAGTTGGTACAGCAACATTAGTAAGTTTTGGAGAAGGGACTATATGTAACGTTTAGCGCCGATTGACAAAGCTTTCTACGAGCGTCGATGGTAAATTTTCTGTCTAGGAAAAGGGTTTTGTATGTCTTGAGTCTATCAATATTCTTAAATCAACACTTCGTTTTATTGATTCCAAAAATTGAAATGTTTCATCCAAAAACTAAATCCCACATATGGAAAAAATCCATATTGACAAAGCACAAGCATTTGGCTGATTCAAATTTATGATACTCCCGTATAGAGATTGAACTTCTATAACAGAAAATATAAGATGAATTCTGGAGACTATTTAGTTACGAATTTCCAGATCCACGATGACCAGGTATAACTATAGTGTGGGTGAATAGGCCATTTTCCAAGATCAATATCGTTAACAAAACCATAAAAGCAGCGTAATGATTCAAACCTTGATGTCTCTATAAATAATCTCAGTTCGGTCTAAGAGAATATCCGTAGAAAATATAGGTGGTAAACTAGACATAAATCAGAATTTTAAACGACATCGGAACCCAAACGCCTGAGTTATTATGTCAGGCAAAAATTGGTATTTTCCATTTCGTTATAGGTATTCGAGCCACGTGATATATGGACCGTATTATTCACCGGGACGGCAACATTATTTTCCCGGACTGATTTCAGTTTTTCGGGATTCATTTATCCGGCTATCTACGGCTCACGGGCGCGCTCGGGCTCTCTGTAACTGATTCCGGGCGGATTTACAGTTGATTAAGAATAGTTCCCGATCTTTTAAACGATTACAATCGCGCGAGTTCGAAAAAGAGGACGATGATTGCTATTTAGGCGGTTTCAATTGTTTCGAGGCTACATTGGAGTACAGTTCGGATAATATATGAGTTAAAATGGGTTTGAAAGGACCCTTTAATTAGTGGTAAACCTTGAGTACACTTTTAACTCATTGCGGAGTACGGATTAACATTTAAACCTTCCTTATAACCATTCTCTTTCATAAAATTTGATTGTTTCTAACCACATACGTGTCAGATCTATCAATAATCGACCCCTGAGAGCTCGAGCTTAATAGTTATAATACAATTACAAGAATGTGAGATATCATTTCATGTTCAATACGCTGTATAAAATAATTCCCAATAATTCAACGAATTGTCTCATTCCGTTCGTTCATAATTTCAGCATTCAGCAACACTTTCAACACGGTCTCAAAAAGGCAATAATATTAACTTTCTTATCGACTGCTGTATTTTGGATATAACTTGTTTGGCTTTTTTTAGTTTTAGTTTAGCCTTCTGATTATATATTTAACAAGGTCTATTTAGTATACTAAAAGTAGTGGTGTTGACAAACTTTCGTCGAAGCAAGTCGTGTTTTTACACCGTGTACTCTAGTAAAAATCTTGAGTATCACCTGGAAAATGGATGGTCAGTCGGCTCGGCCAAATAACAGCAAGTCGTAGCATGAAGTGCAATGATCGGCACAGCAAACAGTCGACAACACACGAAACTATAACGTAATCCTCTCGCAAAAACGTACGCAGTATAAGACAAAAATAAAGAATCTTACATTATCTCCAATAATATCATTATCTCCAATAATAAAAATGATGATAATATTAATCAACGCAAATCCAACGAACCAATCCAAGCTAGCACCAAGGTCCGTATGCCGCCTATTATTCTTCTGAATAAACACGCACACACGGAAATCGTGACCTTCCTTATATTTTAACGCATTCTATTCGGATCTACTCAAACCTACCTGAAGAAGTAGTATTCTTTTCGCCAACTCCATTTATTACAGACAAATGATCAATGTACTCGACGGAAGAAACTAGGGCTGTCACACCTTTTGTCAACCGGAGAAGAGACATCTCCGGGAATCATAACGGGCGTCGTTAATTCCTTGTCAAACGTTGGACAAACAAAAAGAGCGACCCAATCGCCATCGGGCATGTAGTTGTGCCAAGAGAAGAACGCCGTATCTTTTCCATCGAACGACTTATGCACCAAATCGTGAAAATTCAAGCACAATGCAGCAATGGCTGGCAAGTACAATGCTGCCTAATTCTTGATCCCCCTTTGACCAGCTGTTAGGCTAATCCCGTCAAGTGCGCAAGCAAACACGATTCGAGACAATGTCAAAAAGATAGAAAATATCCGCCCAAATGCGCCAACAGTGGAAAGCCCCACACCACCAATTTTTCGGATTGCAAAGGCCGGCCAATTCCCCGAACAAATAAACTCAGAAGGCCTATTTTTCCTCCAACTCACGTATGGGTCAGAGTCACAACAGTCGCTTGGCTTCTGCTTCTGCAATGCCCCAACCTCAATCACTTCTTACAAGATAATTTCTGGAGAATTTACAAAAAAATAAAAGAAACCATATCTTCAACGTCATCAGCGCTCTGCTCCTAGAAGAACTACTATTGGTCCACCATGGCTACTTTATTAAATTTCAGACATCAAGTTTTCCAAAACCTTGATTCAGACCATAGGCCAATTCTACTCTCTAAAAGCGACTTTCTCCTGAGTATCACCACAACACAAAAAAGTGCTGATTGTAAATTCTTTCAATCGGAATTACTCAGAACAGGACCTATACCAAGCATCAAATCTCCAGACGATCTAGAAAGAGTAGCCACCAAGCTCACTCTAGATATTCAATCAAATGCAAAAAATCTACCTAAAGGCACTGCTCAAAACCTTACCAATTTACTCTCGCAAGAGAAATCAAAGAACTAATCAGAGAACTGGAGCCAGAGGATGGACATGAGGTACAAGGCGCAATCAGAGAAGTCAAGGACATGGTGAGAGCCTGGAATGAGAAGAAATAGGAATCATTTATTCAACGTCTAGAATCACTCCGCTGCTCAATCAAGTCAATTCCACTGCTCCTGGCATTCCCTGGAGTACCGTCAAAAGCGCTATGGGGAAACTTCGAACGCCATCCTCCTTCTAAAGGCTGACTCCTCCGCGACTTTAACCAATCCATAAAAAAACTGAACTCCTTCCTGAAACGTTCAAAAATCAAATGAAATATAATCGTTTACTGACACAATCCCTTCTTTGAAGAGGAAGAACTTTTAATCCAAATATCTCCTAAAGAACTTAGTCTCTCCCAGAGACCTCCAGCTTTCAATTAAACATGCTTGGTAAAAAAAAAGCTCAAAGCCCAGATAATAACTGCATGATAACAATAACCAACTTTTCGAGCCTGCAAATACCATAAAGTCCGTAATGGGTTGGGGTTAAAACATTTCCTTAAAAATTGGAAACAAGCACACATCGCAATTATTCTAAAGCAGAAAACCAAGTCAAAAAAAATATCAAATCCATCCGACTAGAGGCCCATCAACCTGATCAGTTCTCTCTCCAAACTTGCCGAAAAAGCGATATTGCACGCTCTAAATAGTTTCACTGACGCAAATTACATAATTCCTAACGAACAATTCGGCTTCCGTAACATTCGGGAGGGTTTCATGTCTTACGGGAGGGTTTCATGAAGCTGTTCGCGTCGCAGCTACCATCAATCAAACTCACGTAAAGATCGCAGAGCAGGAACCATTTTTCTATGTTTTTTTGCCAAAGCTTTCGACCAAGTATGGCACGAAGGTCTAATTTTCAAAGGCAAAAAACTTAGTTCACTGGATGATCTAGTATCCCTAATGCATTAGTACTTGGAAGAAGATAGGTCAAGAAAAGATTGGTGACGCAATTTCCTATCGAGAGCAAATCTTCGCAAGAGTTCCACAATGTTCCAATTAACCTTGGTCCTGTTCAACTTGTATATGGCGAATTTCCCACTCCCGAAGCAATCGAACAAAACAATTTATGCAGACGATACAGCGTCTTTCACGACCGGATTTTGACTACAAGTGACACTCAACAAAGCGATCGCATGGTACAAGTCCTAGCGACTATAGATTAACCCGAGCAAAACTCAGGCTATTTTGTTCCATTGTCGAAGCTACTTCCGTACGTACCGTCTTCAAATTGATAAAGTTCCGATCCCCTAGTTCTCATCCCGAATCAGAAACCCCAGATCAAACTATCAAAATAATTTTAAACTGCTTAGCGGTTAATAAATTATCTAATTCAAGATGTTTGTATGTAATGCACTAATACACGATTTGACTGAACAGATCATTTCAACATCGCTGTTTCATTGCATATGACAGAATCAACCAAATGTAATGTATTACAAAACTACTAAGACCGAATGAAACTGTTATTGAAAATATATGTCGGCATATAATTATCAAATTAAATGTCGTATTATTACAAAATAAGACCAGCTATAGGGACTAACAAATGTATAATTTTGAAAAGTGCAAGACTGGACCACACGTTTCAAAAGTTGCATAAATTCATCGACATAGCGCCTTTTGATTGCCAATTGTTCAAATCCATGCAGATTATCCGATACGAAATTTCGAAAAGATAAAGATTAAATATATAATGATAAAGGATCGAATATTGGATCGCCGATGGTACTAAAACCGTTTTTTTTTCGATATAGCATCAATCAATTTGTTGATTTTCTGCGATCAAACCATTGACTAGAGACCAAACCAAAATCAAAATATTAATTACTACTTATCACTGAAAAATAAAATATTTTCTCCCATGGGTCACTGGTCTAAATATAATTGTGCAAATAACAGGATTTCGTATAAAAGAGTTATTCAAAGAAAAGTGTAAATAATGACCTATCATTATTTTAATAGAAAGCGTAGAGCTAACCCCACTTTACAACAAATTTATAAAATTGGATTGCAGTCCTATCCTAGATTTCAGCACGAATACTATTGAGAGAGCCTTCAGGTTACCTAAAGAGTGTTGGTTATATTTTCCTTTCACTATACAACTCTATATATAAGATGCTGTTTAATGTTCATCATTATTCCATTTTCCTTATACCCATTTTTTAACAAAATATATTTGGTTTCTACAAATATAATGGATGTAACAAATAACATTTAATGTAAATACTATATTTTTCAATAGATTTCAGAAAGTACATATAAAATAATAAAAATAGACCATAGCTAATAGTAAAAGGAATATTTTAAATATATTATTACAACTATTTGTATTAGCTGATTTTTGATATAGGAATTAATTAAAAAATATCTGGTTTAAAAGAAAAGTTCATAAAAACAATTTACAGTGTCACATATCTTAAAATAGCATCACTTAATAAGTACAAACTTCAACAGCCACTTTATTTACCAAATTTAGCTCCATCTGTTTCCAACTGTCAACATTTCACAATAACATTTCAAAACAATTCGTCCATCAAGAGTCACACAATCGTCCAGCGCCGCTCTAATATTTCTATACCACTTTTACCTTTTTACCACCTCATTTACCTTGTGCCTCAAAATAGGTCTCAGTTTCAGCGATAACCTCTTCATTCAAGCAAAATTTCTTAACGGAGAGCATTTTTTTGGTATCGTTAACAGTAGTTGGGAGTCAAATCTGGCGAATGCGGTGGATATGGGAGGAATTCGAAGTTCAGTTAATGTAGTTTTACCATTATTTTGATTGACTTGTGATACGGTGTGTTGTCTTGATGAGACAATTTGTTTTCCTTGCCATATGCCGTCGTTTCTTTGCAATTTTGGCTGCCAACGCTCCAATAATGCTATATAATATTCGCTGTTGAGGATGTCTGCCTTCTCAATATAATCTATCAACATTATACGCACGCTATGTCAAAATACAGAAGCCATAAACTTTTCAGGCGACTGTTGTGCTTTCAGGCGCTTTGGACGAGATTCGCCAGTTGCTGGCCACTTAGATGATGATTCTTTTGATTCCGGAGTGTAGTGATAGATCCATGTTCATCCACTGTCATATATCAACGCAAACATTACGGTCTGTTACGTTTAAACATGTCCAAACACGTTTCATCAACACGTCACATCAAACAGAATCATCTACACGCTTTTGTTTTGGTCAACAGTGGGCAAAAGCGTCACCCACTTTGAACAGAGCTTTCTGATTCTGATAGTCTAGTACTCATGCAATATAAAACGAACAGATATATATCTTAACGATGTTAGCTACTACTCATGCAACCTTATTAATAGTACACTTTTCAAAGCATTGCTTCGCTTGAACGGTATATTATTTCAATCAAGAAGCAATGTAAAATTAAAATACGAAATTGATTTTGATTCATTGTTTCGAAAGTACGTAAAGTAATGTCACTGTTAGCACAATAACTCAAGTAATCATGAAATCATGAGAATATCATGAAATTTTAACAACTTTCCTCTGAAAGTTAGTACTAACTGAAAAAGCGATAAATGCAATAAGACTAGCGGTAATATTAATTTAATATTTATCATTTCTTAATGCAGTGGGGAAACTTATTGGAAATGACTTCATGCCTGGTTTCCAAATATTTTCACGCTAACTCTAATTGTGACCGGATATAAAAAAATAGTTCCATTTAACAAATATTGCATTTCATGAGCGGTTAACTTGCTGTTACTAAAATTTTAGTATTTTATAGACACAAAACTCATTGGTGACTGGACACTATTGATCAAAATGGCTCACCACTCCCACGCAATTCGACCCAATACTATTTTACTAAATTCACACCTAATCAAATCTGGAGTAACCCCAGACAATAATAATAACTAAATAATAGCTTTAACCCATTTTTATAGAGCAGAACCTTTAGGAGTTTGAATATTTGTATTATTTGTATTTAGAACTGAGCCTAACGGCTGTGTCTTTCCTTTCGCATCAAATTTATTCGCTCATTTTACTCAATTGTTAGTTTCATTAAGCGAATATTTTGCTATTTAATAAATAAATATAATGCATAGGTTGTACTCAGTAAACAAATAAAAGAACTTACCATTGCGCATTTTTGCCCCACATGCATTTTCACTTGCTGAAATCGTACCTCACAGGCAAACATTTTATTGTCAAACAGGGTGACGAATACACTGACCTACAGCCCATAAATTCGGGTGTTCCACAGAGCAGTGTTCTCGGCCCATTGTTATATCTTATGTATACAGCTGACTTATCGACCTCAAGAAACAGTACTGCTGGAACATATGCTGACGATATAACGGTTTTATTAGTTAGACAAAATCTACCCATATGACATTCACCCTTTGCAGAAGATCATGTCCCTCGGTAAAATTTAATAATTATGAACTTCCGCAAGCAGGCAACGTTAAATATCTGGGAATGCATTTTGATCGACATCTGACTTGAAAATCATACAGGGATAAAAGGCAAGCAGCTTGGGTTTAAACTAAACCAAATGTACTGGCTGATAGGGCGTAAATCTAAATTATCATTAGATGACAAGGTTTTGCTGTATAAGTTAATACTTAGGCCCATTTGGACCTATTGACCATGTATTGAACTGTGTCCAACAAACTGATTCAACGCGATATCCCCATAGAACCCATAACGAGTTTGATTCGAAGTGCTCGTGCGGAAGTACTATGAAAGACTATTAGTGCATCCCAATGCACTCGCCAAACAGTTAAATCTGCGCGATGACAGTGAAGTAGGTAGGCTCAAACGCAAACTACCATACGAACTGATTAATAGACAGACACAGAGTGAAATTTAATAATTTCTAGAATAAGTTAGGATATACTTTAAAATAAGTTAGAATAGTATCTAGAATAAGATTTAAATTATAAGTTGTACAGCACCTCACATACTGAAGTGATCTTCTACATGTTAGAAAGGTTATATTATATAACGGAAATCAAACAATAATACTTATTGCCCACGGGCAGATTTGTTGACGTTCAAAGAGATTAATAAAAAACCCATTGCGCATCTTCAAACTATCAAGACTGTCCAAAGCGTATTCTGTCATTAAGATGGAAATCACTACTTTTAAAATATTTTAAATAATTGTATGTCAAAACACACAATATCCATATTAAGAACAAATTAAACTCCATGTTTTGCTTTTTCTTTTGCTAGAATATAGTAACAAATGCGATTATTATTTGTCATTATAAGTTATTATGAGTCATTATGAGTTATGTAAACCAGTGAACAACAAAAAAACCGTGATAATTCTAAACTAAAAAACAAATACCAAACAAGCCGTCTACTTAGTATTAATAGTCATCAAAATACATCATCGTACCTTATTACAAATTACAAATAAAATTTTAGTTAAAATAAATTTTTATTATATCTAAAAATACTTATTCAGCTTCATATTGTGTAATTAAGTCTTACGAGAGACTAAGATGCAACCAGACGAACGCGCCACGAAATAATTACTCCTTAATATAGACTATGGCAATTTGTATTAATTTTCATAGACAAAAGGCATCATAAATAATATGCTATAATTCTCATAAAATGGGATCTATGTAACGAGATAGTAAACGCCGGAGAAAAACTTTTTCTCCATAGACGTTTTATGAAGTGTTGAACAATAGTTAGATCAGCTATTGTATGATCAGATTAAACATTTAATATTTAACTAAATTATTTACAATAGTTGTTGTAATATTATAGGAAAATTGTTTCATAATATAATATATCAGGGGAGCCGAAAGATTTTACCTGTTTATTAAGGAAAAAATTAGTCATTTAATTATGTACATCTTGCCCATCTTTCAGACAAAATCCTTCGAAAATGGCGAAGTACTGCTCTGTAAGCGCGTGTCCCCTTGTTGCCAAAAGTTGATAATTGGACGAGACAAGATCTGGAGAGTACGGCGGCTACGATAATATATCCCATCTAAGTGCTTTCAACGCTTCCTTGACCGAGTTTTTTTTTACGGGATATCGCGTTATCGTGCTGTAAAATCACTTTATCGTGTCCTGGGGCCTATTCTGGACATTTTTCGATCAATGCATGGTTCAAATTAATAATTTTTTATCTGTAGCGATCACTATTAACCGTTTGAGCACGTTTCAACAGTTCCTAATACAGCACGCCACTTCGGTCTCACCAAATACAGAGTATTCTATTGCCTGGCTTCACCAGGTAATAACCATAACTTTTTGCATAGACTTTTCAAAATAAATCCATCACCTCTTTCATCACCCGCCACTATTTGATGCAGAAATAACTTCCTTCTACATCTATAATTTAGAAATGATTTTAAGGTTAGAGCATGCTCACCGTTAGTTTCTACCATAAAACGGTGACTTTCCGCGGCTTTTTCCTTTTGATTAAATAAGGTACGATATACGTTTTCAGGTACGAAACTTTGACATTTCCAAAGAGGTGTATATCTATAATAGTTTTGCTTTCGCAAAATATTGGAGCATGATGTCAGTAAAATTAAATTGCATATGTCTCAAATCATAACATTGCCTAGCGATATCTGTTAGAAAAACCGCTAATAAATTTACAATACACCTGGTAACTGACTTCTTGGTGACTAATCTAATTAAAGAATCGGAAATTGATATAAACCAATAAATAAACCAGGAAAATAGAAAAAAGGCACTAAATAATATTAGTCAATACAGGAAGAAGGTAATAATTTTCCACAATTAACTTTCAACAATAGTATTACAATTATAAAATACTTACACTCCGAAAATCGTCGATAGTTTGTTTATTACTGGCATCAGCATGACAAATTAGGATGTACGGCCTCCAAAAGTGGATAAAGAGCTTACATGGACGTACTATTCGGAGTGTATATCCAGCAACGGTGAATTGTAGTAGCTCAGTTTTTCAGCCGTAAATAGTACAATAAATAATAATAATGTATGGATCTTGAGGCATATCGATTAAATAATTGGTAGTTATATACACTATATAATATACTTGTGAAAGTCCATGGAAGGTATGAATCATAGATTTATGACTCACTTGGATTAGTTCAATAGTCCACGGTACAACTCTAAGCCATATAAATGGAACAACGACAGGACTATCTAGAGACAACAAAAACGCACATACATTTGATCGTTTTTCTTTTAGGAAGTTATTATATGGCGCGATTGATACGTCTCCGGATCCAAACACGGTGTGTTTATGTTAGACCGGAAGATATTATGAGTGAAGCGTCTAAGCATAGGAATTCAGCTTCTATTAGAATAGAATTAAACCATCAGTAGCATGTTCTATTCGCTGTTCAAGAAGTCGCTACTTCCTTCCATAAAATAAAATATTTTTAAAGCAACCCATGCCTTTTTTAAACCATTCACATTTTATAACTTTCATTTGTAATATCTTATTTTAAAACCACTATCAAAAGTTTGAATCGAGCAATTAAATTTGTCTTAGAAATGAAATGCCTGTTCTTCGTGCACTGCCCAAGTAGTCTTAACATTTCCCATAGATCCTCCAACTTTTTTCTCCTTTCAACTACTTCAACGAATTAAATTTCTTTTCTATGAAAATCAACCGAATTTAGAGCTGTTCTAAACAAGGCGTCTCAAATTTATATCCGTCCACGCCCCCAGGAGTCGTGAATTTCTGAACTAATACGGACGTAGACAGGCCGGAGAGTTGCAGGATCGCATGGAAAGTTCCAGAAGACGACAATGGAAATCGGCCAGATTTATGTGGAATTTCTATTAGGAATTTTTGGTGTATAATGGGAAGGAAATTTGAAATTGCGCCAGTAAAATATGAAGCAGACCGGAGAAAAATCGCTGATTTAATTAAAGTTTTGTTATATACGATGGATTGAGGACTTTCCTGCTTTCGTAAAAACCAGAAAAAATCGTTAAAGTTTAGAACTCAAATTAATGTCCCACTAAAAAGATGGCATTAGTAGGTGTGATACATAGAATATGTGATACATAGCCTCTTATAATACAAACAAGTTGATTATTGAAATATACGAAAAAAACCTCTAAACAGAGAGTATCTTTGAACGAAATAATACTCAGCTACTATAGGCAATAGTAGCTGAGTATTTAGATATACACGTACATATTGTATGTTAGTATAGCGTTCCATTTCTTTAATCAAGATCAATGTTACTGATAATAATTTAATGATCAATAAGTAAAAATATAAAAATGACATATTATGTTATTATATATATTTAGTTAGTGCTTCATTTTCGTCAAATGAATATTACTTAATAATTTTATTCGTAGAAAAACAAATTGTTGTGAATTCAAATATTCCTTATTTTACATTTTCCATGTGTGTAATAAAGAAAGGAAAAAATAATTACGAAGACGTGACCAGTCTGCGGTGACTGCAATCAGTACCTAGTTTCTGGAGCTCCTCTGTGACTAATTCGTAGTCACATACGTTACGGTAATTCAGAAAAAACAAATAACGATGGTATCCGACCGAAGCTGCCCATAGCCTTTCAAATCAAAATGTCTGCCATTATGACGGAGACGGCGAGCGAACAAAGATATTATGATTTAAACATAGCGCCTAAAGAAATGTTTAGCCGAGGCGCTGATAATTAAACAGTGATGAAAAAATCTCCAAGAGTTCAAAAGAATGTGAAAGAAATAAAATTTGGACAAAAAATTTAAAAAAATGATTTGGAAATAATGAAACGAAATTTAAGGTTCATTGTTCCAGCACTAAAATAAAATTTAATGAGGAACAAATGTTTGAATGAATGTAATGTTGAAGGAATAACGGTAAAATCGAAAACCAATCGAATTAAAAATATTGAAAATGTTGAAACAAAAAATATAACGGCCACGTAAAATACACCATGTGGCATGTACCCTCCATTCACCAGTCCAAACCCAATTTTGCGAAAAATCACGTCGGGGTCACCACTTTAGGGTAAATGATGTGACTTAGTAAATGGGGGTAAAACGAAATGAAACAGTGGTGGTTACATTATGTGGCAGTTATTTATTAAAGTAATATAAAAATGAAAAATATAAATGATAAAACGGATGGCAGCGGTGTTACCTGGAGACGAGGCTTGGGCAGTCGATGGTGGCATGTCTAAACCAAACGATGGTCGGGTACTGAATGAATGGAAATACCCTTCAATAATATCCCAGATGAAGGTCTCGGAGTTGCCAGCTATTCGTTATCGGGTTCTAGTTAGCGCTGCTGACACCCCGCCCGTATTCAACATCTGGGATTATATTTCACGATGTAAAATTCGACATTCCTCAAGGTCGCTACACTTGTTTTTCATGTTTTTCAAAGCGCTTTTATTCATATGCACATCAAATACTCAATACAAATCAATGATAGATGTGTTATCTTTATTGACGACATTTTTTAATTCTCCTGAAAATTTTTAATTCTGTTACTCTAGAACCCTTGAAAATTTTCGGGGATGAACTGAAACAAATGATTTACACAAGCTTTTTAAAGTCAGCTTTAAACTATTACCATACCTAGTAATTTTATGGACACAAAATGGTACTCGAACTGACCAAAGTCATACAGATAATATTTGTCAATAAGTCATTAAGGATGGTTGTTATTGTGACGGATTACGATTTTTATTAGACCCTTTTTATTGATCAATTCTGGGTTTTTTACAATTGCCCCGTTCAATTGTATTAGTTGTTGACATTAGAGAGTCGAATTAGTGGTCTGGGCCGATTAAAATCAACTATTCCTTTCCAATCGAACCAGTATCATCACAGCATCATTTTCCTTGACATCGTCAAGACGCGCGCTTGTGAAGCGCTGGACTTCATGCACGATGTTATTCACAACTTATTGTCGTACGTGATCCACTTATGAGTCGTCATTTGTTTTAGAAAGAGCTCATTTTCGTTTGGTTTCAGCAGCCTTCATAAATAGGAACTAAATTCATCACATTTTTCTTATTTAACGTTTCGATAACATCTTTATAAACATCAACTCGTCATCAATCAAGTTCTTCCTGTGTTTTTATATTTTATGAAGTAAAGACGATATCCAGCCTTCTGAAATCTTTATTACCGAAACGAAATAATATTTTCCTGAGAACAGAAATTATATAATAAAAATACTTAATTAAAAAAATTATCTACAAATACACTACACATAAATCTGACTGGTAGAAGGAACTGACCAGCTAATTTATATTGTGAAAATAAAATCAAAAACTTGATGAAGTATACAACAAAATAATAGACTAAAACTAACTAACAGACATTCATAACATTTGAATTCATGTAGATTTTATAATAGACGATAAGGTAACGAAGTATTCAATTTTTCCGTCCAAGAGTCTAATCCAAACAAAGTTTTTTAATAAAACCTTCATTTCTGCACATTATTCTAAGTTAAAGAGTTAAATAACAATAACTTATTGTTTACTAAATAGAGAGTTTTGTTATCATTTTAATATAAGAAATTCTACCAAAATTTACAGTATATCAGTAGCTCTAGTAGTTACAAATACATATATGAAAAATGGGCATATAAAAAATACATATTATAAATAGCAAGATAACATATAACCTAATGATGATACATTTCACTTTAAATATGATTTAAACATTTGGAAGTTTATTTATCAATAGTGATAAAATAAATGCCTTCTAAAATGTGCAGAAGCAATGTTACTAAAAGTTGTAAGATATTATATTATGCAAAACTGTAGATCAAATTATCTAGACGTCGTTTTTTACTTTTCATCTACAACTTAACTATAGTCCTTCCAATAAAGACGATACTGTCAAATTCAGTTTGTTAAAATGTAAAACAGATTTTAAAGCGAGCCGTCTTCGATGGCTCCTTGGTCAAGGCAACAGGACGGTCCTCCTATTTATAGTTGCGGGTTCGAATACTGCTGGGGCATGGGTGTACTTTGTGTTTGTTATTGCAATTATAAATGCCTTTGTAGGCAACAATGGAAAATCCGATAAGGCTAGGTATTACCGGATGTTTTCTGGGATGTCCTCTAAGTTGGCCATTGGCCAGTCGGTAAGCCTAATGCCAAATACCATGGTCCAGAGCACATGTTAAGCTATATGTTCATAATAATAAACCCTCGTTGGCAAAAAGATGACTTTAAAATATGTATATAAAAAAATTCGCGGATTTTTGTTCTCATTTTACAAATTAGCATTACTATAGTTAAAAAGAGACAGAAGACTGTCTGAAGCATGTAATCGAATTCGATTTGTATTGTGCTACTGTCAAATGTCTACAAATTTCTTCAAAATATTAGTGAAAATAATTTAGGGTTTCAAACCCAAACTAAAATTCTATGTTAATTCCGCAAGATGCATTAACTGTTTTATGGCATATTTATTAGCTATTCTATTATATAGACTCTATAACTGGGACAAGAATAAGGAACAAAAAGTATTAGGAAATACTTAAATGGGAAGCCCATTACTTGCTCCAGAAGATGAATGTATTTCCTATATAAATTGCATTAGCATGGATCAATTCATTTAATGAATCTAAAGGCTATATAATACTACCGAAAATAACTACCTAGCCATATGCAATAAATTTAATAAAGATTTTTTCAATTTCTTTACTTTACATTACAAAATTTTACCAATACTATTACAAATGAATTCCAAAACAAATATCTGAAGGGTACTTATTGCCCAAATAAGCTGTATAACAATCATTAAACCCATATAAATAAGATCGGAGAGTTTGTGAAACCAATGTTACCCTAGTGTACAATAATACTTAATTATATAGACTGAACCTGTTCATAGTTCACTGCGGGAGCACATATGTTAATGTTATTACTAAAAAGGTATTTATACATAAAATTAACCTCATCTCACTTTAACTCTAGTAAAAGCATATCAGTTATTCGTTTTTTTCTTATAGGAAAAAAGAGCGAACTAATTTATATCGTATTCGCCGTGTGAACGAATAAAGCATACCGAATGCTGGAAGCTGTTTAAGTGGAAACTGGCATCGGCCACTCGCAGATCGACGACCTCCTGAATTATTCACGACGCACAAAAGAATAATCGAAGCGTTAGAGAAACCGAATGTTGGACAATTAAATTAATTACGTGAATTGTTATTGATTCACTGTGGAGGAGCACGATTTTTAGGATCCTTCAAGATAACTGATGTTCGATTTCGTTAATGTGAACATTTTTACATTTTAATCATTATACTAATTATAGCAATTGCTTTGTCCCGGTCTCATTGTATGTAAACGAAATAATTATGTATTAAATACGAAATATTAAGTACAATTAATGTAGAAGTATTTATATATAGAATATTTAAGAATGTCTACTGTATAAACTTATTAATCAGTGAGTATCTAGTAACACTAATCGAATGCAGTATAATAACAGGAATGTAAGTAATGTATATTCACAATAATTAATTAATCTACACTAGTGAATAAAAATAAAGATAAAAATTATTCTAATAATATAAATCATAATCTAGAATATACATGGAACAACAAAATTAGAAATCTGTATTTGAAATAATTCCCTATTTAAAAAAATCTAATGGTTTCGATAGCGAGTTCTCCGGAAGTTCTACAGTTCTATCCAGTCTAATCCCTTTAATTATTGTCCTTAACTAAACAGTCCTGCTAATCTGGTTGCAGCGCCAGCCCGCCAATTTATCAGCAGGGATTAAAGGAGAAATATTCGATGGCGCACGTTTTTGAACCGAGACCTTTTGCAACTTAAACTTAATCTAACTCCGATGTAAAACTATGTTTTAAATAGTTTGTCTTTGCCGTGATATAGAAAAGCTTTTAAATCTCGGTTTCTAATTATGAATATTCAACAGATAGTTATAAGGCAGTAGTCTCATAAGTATATAAAATGTCTTGCCAAATATTACAAATAAGTGAATTCAATTACAATTATTTAATCCTTTGTAACTCGTGTAATCATAATGAGTGATGATAGAAAGCTAAAATTGATTTGAAATATTACTCAAACGTTTAAAAAGTCAAAAGTATTTCTGTCTATATAACAGTATATTTAGTGTTATTGTTTTCAGTGCAAAAATTTCAGAAGGTGGTTTCAAGAGATTAAATATTGTTAAAATTCTATAATAACAGGTCAATTGAAAAGTCTCCGGTCTGACACATAGATGGCGCTAATAGAATTAAATCCTTATGTTTCTTTGGTTAGCCCTAATCCTCAAGATATGCGTGTATAAATTTGACACCTGTCGGATTATTAGTTTGTGAATTATAGTATTTTGAGTGAACTAAGTCTTGTTATTGTGAAAATAAATGAAAAAAAAAACGAAATTTCGTGAGTTGATAAAATATCGCTTTTTGAAGGGAAAAATACAGTTGAAGCAAAAACTTGGCTTGATGCCGAGTTTCCGGACACTGCCCCAGGGAAATCAACCATCAAGTATTGGTATGCTATGGTTTAGACGTGGCGAAATGAGTACCGAAGACGGTGAGCGCAGTAGACGCAACGGACCAAAAGAGGTTATTGCCGACGAAAACATTTAAAAACTCTTTTGATGAAAATGATTTTCAATTACCGTAAATTGAAATTGACAGCAAACACTCTAAATATACTAAACACTATTACATAGCTTTATTGGAGTTTTGGTTTGAAGGACGAAATTGCCAAAAAAACGGCAGCATTTGAAGAAAAAGAATGTGCTACTTCATCAAGACAATGCACCGTGTCACAAGTCAATGAAAACGATATTTAGGGCCATAACCTAAATACTATAAGGCAAAAAACTATAAATTAAAAATAATATCTCCAAAATATATCTAAAAATACTATATTAGAATTCACTGAATATAGTAATTACATGTTACAATTTGGTTATTTTCCTTTTTTATAAAATTTTACAGATACTTAATTAGGCACTATCTATATTATATGTAGCAATGAAAAATGTTTTATTTACCCTTTACAGTCCTATTTATTTTTTTAGTCACAGGGAAATCATACTTTATTATTATTATTTTTGTTACTCAGTATGTTGTACACAATTAATCATTTTAAAAATGATCGCCATTTGCTGGCAAAATATATGAATGAGAATTGTCATTAAACTTAGTTTTGTAAATAGTTCTTCTAATAAATAAAAAAATCATGAGATAACTTTGCATATAAAAGAGTTAAAATAGGCCTCTAGCATCGTTAAATAATATTTAGTAAATATAACACAATAGCAGAATCATAAATACATACATATATATATAACAATTCTTGCTTGACCATATGACCATATATTTACATAGTTCTTAGTATTTTTGGTGCTTTTTTTTTGTTAACCTCTGGTTTTTATCAACATGAGGTTGAAGGCACACATTCGTATATTTGAAAAGCATCTCGGAAGAAACATCTCGGAAGTAAACTCAGTTTACTTCCTTTAAAAAAATATTATATTTATATTTACTTCTAATATTTCTTGAAGGTTCTATAAGGCTGAATAACTGCTGATGGGAAAATATGTATATTATGTATCCATTATTTTCATTCTTTGCTTTTAAAAACTGTTTCTATGCAACAGAATCCTTTGCACAATAATTAATTTTACTTGAACCTTCACATAATATTTACCTTAAATACTATAAAAATAACATTATAACGACACATTTCCTTAAAATTGCATACAAAAGTAGAAAAAAATACTTTTTTACCTATGTCTTGCAAAATCTAAAAAGACTTTTAAATTTAAACTTTTTCGAAAATAAGAAATATGATCTCAGGACGTCTAGTGATTCAGATGCACATAACATAGTTACGGGTGTGCCCATTTAAGTTCCCATTCTATATTTCAATATTTTGTGATCATACCTGTCTTTAAATGGAGGTACTATTCAAGTAAAAAAATGCTTCTAATATCTGAGGAAATCTATACCGATATGCATTAAATAGTTTTAGAAACTTGTTGGTGATGCTGCTCTATGATATCCCTATTTTTCGACGGTTTTAGTTTCGGCGGTCCAAATAATGTCCTGGTGGGTCAAAAAACTTTTTAGAATATTGAATAAGTTTGCAATTATTAGTCGAAAATATAATCCTAAATCTCAAATAAAACTTTCACAAAACTTAGCCGTTGACAAATCAACGGTTTTCAGGTGTTTATATGAGATGAAAAACAACTGAGAAGACCTCGACGCCGAAGCTAAACTTTCATGACCATAAAGATTTGCTTTGCTGAAAGCTTCATAGTGATATCAGCAAGGTGTAGTATGTCACAAGTTGCTAAAACCAAATGAAAATGTTACTGCAGGTGTGTATGGATATCAAATAAATAAATTGAACAACCTATTGCTGCAAAAAAATATTGCTGAAGCTCTAAGTTCTGGTGTACCCAGTACACTCACTTCAGATAAATACTTGTTCATACGATTTCGATATGCTAAAATATGCGAAAATGGATCGATATTTAAATCGCTGCTAAACTAACATCTTTCTTTTAAAACGGTTTAAAAGATGGAAAAAAGTTGTAGAAAATGATATAAAATATTTTTATTAATATGTAATTCTCCCACTCTATCTGCATAAAAACCTTTCTATATAATAATCGAAGTACTCGCAACCATGTAACAGTCATAGTACTCAATGCCTTTTATACAATAAACTTTCTACAAAAATACTAGATTTCATAAATACATATTTTCGTATAAATATTTCCAGCTTAATTTTTACACGACATTAGATTGTTTACTACACATTTATCATCAAAAAAACGTGAGTACCATTATCCGAATTGTTAAATAATATGTAGGAGAATATATCCACCAATATTGTTGAAAAACAAAATGAATTCTCGTCTCGGAAAATTTAAAGTGGTACACTCGATAAAAGTATCCAGTATATAACAGCGTGATTTAAACGGCAATAATTCTTATTTACTGGGAAATAGCAGCAGCCATCATTTAAACACAGAACTCTGGTTCCGTATATTTTCCGCTCGAAGGCCCTTAAAGTTTTCTCCGGGCTTTAACGTAGAGTTGATTCGTTTTAAAAATAGCGTTTTATTGACATCTCTGTTGATTTTTTTCCCGTTTCACTTTACGTTGAGGTAAACAACAAAGTTCCAATTAATTAACGTAATGAAAGTTGGCTTTCATTTTGTTTGTTTTTAATATCCATTAGACACTATACGTACAGACATATTCCTTCCAATTGGAAGAAGCGATTAAAAGTTCAATCCACTTTTTTATTAGAATTAGTCAGTATTTGAGACTAGTTATTACTTAACTTGCTAAAGAAATATGCTTTTAACCTTATTAAGTAGTGAAATTCCCAAATAATAAATAAGTACACAAGAACGTAAGAAAAGAAAAAACGCTATAATATACTGTGTTGTAACTTGTTGGAACTAATGCATTTATATAATTATTTTTTTATGACTTTTGAATCATATAAAAACATATTGGATGTTTGCATGTTGTTTGATCAGCGATACATATTGGTAAAAATGAGAATACGTCTCAATAAAAACTAATCTTGAAGATATTGAGCTATTCAGTATGCACAGATGTTAACCATAGAACGCTAAAAATTGCATTTCAATATTCGTTACTTTTGTTGTTTTATTTGAAGAAATCTGTCACCGAAACCAATAAAACAATTTTTATAAACGTATGATAATGCTGTTCTGTCATATTGCAATTATCAGGTTTGGTTTCAGTGATATAAAAATGGCGATTCTCATATCAGCCAGAAATACTGGCCAAGTGAATCAAATAAATTTTAAGATAATGAATTGTATAACTTATTGAAGAAATGGCAGCTCAAACTGTTAAGAACAACTTAGCGGTTGGTGTATCAATTATTTCCAAACCTTTACTTATGATGGAAAAGATCTAAAATGAGGTAAAATAGAGGCAACTACGTGAAATTAAAAAATATTTTCAACCAATTCAACATCGTTATGTCCAGGCGGGATGCCATTAATAACATTTTTTTTAAAGTCACTAACTTTTAAAAATAAAAAATAATATAATCACCTAGTATAATTAAATATTTAAACTATATCTGTTAATACATTGAAAACAATTGGTTTTAAATGTATAACAAATATTAAATTAAACGATATTTGAGACTTAGAAAAGTAATAATGCAAATATATATCACATCAGTATACAGTTAGTATGCATTAGGTGAGAAAGCACCACAATCATTTATTTTACATTTTGTTATTAATTATCAAGTTTCTAAATGGACTGTAACTCCATGCAAACTCAGAAAAAATAATGAAAAAAGCAGAAAAACAAATATTGTCGAAATTCGAACAGGGAATATATATATGACTTACATCCCGTACTTGTTGAAAAAATATTGATTTATCTACAAAATCGATAAAAATATATCTTATTAGAAAGGTTGAATATTGCCAGTCATTCTTTCATCTGCTGTTCCAGAAATATAAAATACGGCAAAACAAAACCACTAAACAAAATATATAGTATAGCCCGTTTCTAAGTTTCTATGATATCAATGACAAATTGAGCAATGCATTGTATGCGTTATTGTACCATTCTTCATAACAACTAATATTTTATAATAATATTAAAATAAATTTATTAGTATAGAAATAAAGTGAATATTGTGATAACAGTAATATAAGTTAAATAGTTCTAGTTATAGGAACATTTTGACACACAGGTGCGATTTTCAAAAAATTGTTTCAATTATGTTGATGAAATACAACGGCACCTTATATTTTAGCATAACTTTTGTAGCTTTCAACATAACAATAATCCCGAACATAGAACCAAATTAAAGAAAAAAATTTTACCAAAACGTTATATTAATATGACTATAGTATATATTCTATATTTTAGACGTTTTTTTCCTTTGACAGCATAATCTTAGCAAAACTGTACATGTGTTGAGATGTTGATTATAATACATAAAAGCCGTAAGTCTTATATGCAATGAATATTATTAATAATGTTAGTCATGCTTATTATATGCGCGTGAAAACAAACTAAACGGCTTTATAAGAAATAGTGATTTTATTCAATAAACATATATAATTTTCAATTTTCCTAATGCTTCTTATAAACACATTTTTATTTGTTATATAATAAAAATATATGAACTGATTACAGAGAAATAATAAAAAATAATTTACGTTCAGCATTATAATCAGAGTTTCCCAACAAAATTTTCTTTACTTTCCCACTGGAGAACCCTAATATTTATTTGGAAGTAAAACCATGTGCGAACTAAACTGCGGTAAATTGGGAAATAAACCTTTTTACGACCAGAGCGGTAGAGAAAAACTTTAGTTTTCTCTGGTGCTCAATTGGTTGTTTTAGACATTCGAAATAGAAAACAGAGAATTAGTAACTAAAGCGAAAACTCAAGAGAATTATAATTATAGGACTTCTTAAATTGTTCTTCAGGTTACTTATTGTAAAGAAAAAACTATAATTTGAAACTCAGCATCAAGAAAACAAATATTAACCTAATATTAAACATATAATAAACTTATGCTTTGCTTAAATAAATGTTTAATTGCCAACAATCTCTCATTAACCATTCAGGATTTCTTATGATTCTTATCATACAAATCCTTATCATCTTAAAAAATCAATTCAGCAGTTTAGTTATTCAATAAACGTTATTGATTCAATATACGGATTTTGTTTGCACTACAATATCAAGTTTAATTTAAACCCTTGAATTCACCATTGTAACTTATCAATGATCAAAGGATTAGATTATTTGAAATCAGTATACCTTCAGAGTACATAAAACGGACAAATTGTTAAATTGCCTTATTAGATACACAGTACAGCAAATCGATACACCAGCAGTAACCCACACTTGAATTTTCTATTAACAAGTGTGTCTGAAAACAGTTTTATACAACCATAACTTCGTTTTGCATCAGATATATCCATATGTATCGTTAATTTGTGTTAAAATAATCACATTTTACAAATATTTGCGTCCGTTAAATATGTCGTCACACACACACATGCCAAGACAAAATATGTTAAAATGAAGTAATACAAAGGCAACCCAACAGGGGTCTCCGGATAAAAATATTCTCGTTCAAAATTCTCTCTTCGAGAAATTTAATTAGTTTGTTTAAGTTCCTACGGTACGTGTAAAGAAAATATTTTAATGTTAAGAAATTTGATTGGATCTTAAATACAGCAGTCGTCTATTATGCAGACGTAATATGTGACTAACCCCTGATATTTATTAAATAAAAAAATTTAATTAGAAGCTATATTTATTATAAATTTTCGAAACAAATCTATTTTAAGAAAAATCCATAAAAGTGCTAAATAACACCCAAATAATTCAAAAATAACATAATCATGCGCAATAAAAAAAATTGCTCCAACATACGCCATAACTTTAATCTTTTTTTAATACTCAATCTAGATAATTTACGGTTTTAAACTTAATTTCCAACAGTCATTCTTCATTTTTGAATTTCTTCGTATACAGACGGTTTTCATTTCTTTGGTTTCTGTCTATACGGTTAGATAACACGTTTTGAAGATCTAAGATTACCAAGTTATTATATCAATAAATCCACCTAATGATAGAACAATCAGATGATTAATTTTATTGCCTAATATAATTGTAATGTAATGTATATCTGAATGATGATTTACTTGCGCATTAATTATAACTAGATCTCGCCATTAAGCAAGCCGAAGTTTTATTTTATTTTACTAAACATTTCAATTTCGCACCGAAATTATTTAACTAATTAAACACGCGATTTTAATGTAACTTATTAATAAATTTAAACGCAAAATTAATTAGCATGGTATTTCTTTGCAGGCTCGCTAGTACAATATTAAACTTGATTATCTGATGAATACGACAAAAATGGAAAAAACATTCCAACGCCACGATGTATTATTCATTCTATCATGTCATTTAAGTCAGCTTCCAAAATGTATGGAATAAAGTAGCCATTTCTTCTGGGAGGTTTACTATATATGTCTATTCTAATAATGAAAAAACAACATGTATTCCATCCCGATTGAGATAACTTCAAAGCCCTTGTTTTGAAAGTATCAACCAGTTTGAAAGTATAAAGTGAGTTCTTTCATTGTCGTGATGATTCGCTTCTGGTTCGACTTTCTCTGATTTTCTTCAAAGATTTCTAATGCTATACTATTAAAAATTGACTACCATATGTTGCTCTAGCGCCACTTTCCTAACGTAACTGATAATATCGAATAAATATGGTTTCCTATTTGCTCTGATGTCCTTATTTCGCTGATCTTTGATTCAACTTAAAAAACCCATAAATTAACATCTGTGTTAATGTCACTGTCAATGCTTATCATACTAATGCTGATACCTTCATTACTAATAATAAATCAATACTTCATACTAACGGCAGTAACACAGTTCTAAAGTTATATAAAAAATAATCGTACAAAAATGGACTGAAAAATGTTATACATTACAATGGCAAGTTTCTATAGTTCATTTTTTCATTAAAAACTTAGGACAAAAAATAAGCTACACTACATATATATGTATTATACATACATATGTTATATCGCGAGATTGTTACGGCATTATCTACGGAGGGCACTGTATTCGAGAAAAGGAAGCCATGTGTTTTAATATTGAATTGCAAAATCAATCACATGTCTAAAAATAGATGTCGAGAGGGGCTCTAATGGATAAAAACACTCAGTGAAATGTTGCATTGCCATCCAATAAGTCACATCTTCTTTATTGTATTTTAAAATAAATTAAAATTTTTCATTTTATGCCCTTTAACTTTTCAAAACTTATATACATTTTGTTTGTATACTCTTAATATTTTAATATGATGCAATATATATATTAAGTCATCTATCTTTAAATATTTGATAATAATCCTTAATATGACGTCGATTTATTAGTTAATAAAATCGGCATAGGTCTAGGAATTAAATGCCAATAACATTATAAACGATCATATTCCGCAAGTTTTTATTTAATTCTTCCTTATTGCCTGTTTGGATGGAAAATTATGTGATAGACTCTTAAAGTAGAGCAAAAAAAGGTGTTCAGCCGTACCATATTGGTGGCAATAAAAATATTATATTATCGTAATATTTTCACATGAAATTACATATACGACCTATACCCTACCAGATCAATGTCGATATATTTTATTATTTTTCCTAAACTTTTTCCTCATTCCTCGCCCATCCAGCCTTAACCTGAATGAGATCTTATTTAATACCACTTCGGATATTGACGATGTAATTTATATCTCCTTATCTGTAGGTTTTTCGATACTTTTTATCCGTCGTTTGATAGATATGAGACTAAACGGTTAATTAATTGAATCGAGGTTTTCGTCGAAATTTATCTACAAATCGATATTATATATCGGAGCTTTCAACAGATCATAAATGATAAATATTATACCATATTGATGAATAAAAATATATACGTATGTTAGATACGTAGTGTGATATAAGCATTTTTTAATTTTTTTCTTTCATATCATCATTTTAATATAATAGCTTGAGGAAAATTGTTGATTTTTTAAGCTATCTATGATTATATATAAATTTACACTCAATCAGTAATCAATAATCTTATACAACTTTTCTAGTAAAACCAAAATTCCGGGACTGTAGCTTGTAGAGATTTCTGGGAAAAAAACTGGAATCAAGTGATGTATGTTCACAAATCTCATCTCAACCATCTTTATAAAAGTAAGGGAGTAAACCAGAACAAATAGTAGTCGGGTGGGATAAGGTTTTATTGCCTCCATACGCATCAACACTTTTTAACCGACTTCGAAGTAGGACGAGCATCTATGTTCGGCTGTAGATTTTCTTTTATTAGCCGATTTTCATAATTCTTTTTTTATTCAAGAGTGCACTTCCGAGGTATGAAATAAAGAGCGCTTCCAGGCCTCGAGGTCGCTACCTAGCTTAAGTGATTTGACAAATGTTCTAACTAAACTAGAATAACAAAAAATTACTGGTCACGCCAGGAATCGAACCCGCGATCTCTAATTGGGAGCTAAACGCTTTAACAATTACATCGTAGAAGCAATTGTCAATAACTTTTCTACGAGGTCTTATATATTATGTATAGTGCTTAAAAAAAATTAAATGGCGTTTGCACTTCCGATTTTCCGTCACTTCAGCTCATAATATTATTCCCAAAAATCTGATTATTTTAGATAAAAAAATATGTGAAAACTTTGTACGTGCCTTTGAAATTTTAGCGTTTCCAACTAGCGTTCTTCACTTCGAAGTCGGTACCGAGCCTAAACAATACAAAAATAATAATATAATTTTGTATTTGTTGCTCGGTACCGACTTCAAAGTGATCACTTGGTGTTAGTTAAAATAATTTTGTAAATAGATAAATAGGTTTAGGTAGGTATTAAGCTAAATTGTCTATATAGAAGGATATCAAATACGTGTAGTAGATAGGTTAAATAATAATGTACATATTTTATTTTAAAAGGTTTTTTTATATATATTTTAAAGTCTCTTTTTACCAACTATGGGTTTATGTCGACTAGACCTAAAGTTTAACGTGAGCTCTGAACCACGGTTCTCATCATTAAGTTTACCGACTGACGAGTGACCAACTTTAGAAATCATCCCAGAAGACATCCGGTCTTACCCAGCCTGGTTACTGGCGTGACTGGGATCATTTTCCTTGTCGAATATTACACTCTTGCCTAGCACAATCACAAATTTTAAACAATCACAAACATAAATTTACGACTATGCCCCAGCAGGATTCGAACCCGCGGCTATCGCAATACTAGGAGGACCATCCTATCGCCTTTACCACTTCGCCACCAAGCCGGCTTAAAAGGTTTTTGTTTGTGTTAAAATCTAGGTTTGATTATTTTAAAATTTTTAATGAGTTCCTTATTTACTTTTTGAAGTCAGCTCAATTTTTTTGTTAAGAATATTTTTTAGCCAATTATTGTTAATGTTTGCCAAGTCGCTAAAATGTGTGGAGTCTAGCGTTTTCGCGATTAAAGGCAACAGTAGGATTGAATAAACGACTTTGTCAGATTCGGAAAGTATTTTGTACATTATTGTCTCCATGCTGAAAGATTCACAAATGGAAGTTCGGGTCATCAAATTTTTCTATGATAATTATTATGAAATATCAAGCATCAATGTTCTTTTAATATCTGGTCTTATGTCTTGTCGTTATCGTCTATAGTCTTATGTTAATTTTAAAAGTGATTTACGTTCGATGTTTAGATTCATAGCAATGTCACAAGGTGAAATATTTCGATCTACCTCTATATTTTTAACAATATCGTTAATTTTTTAACAATTTTGTGAATCTAGTGATTCAGGGCGTTTTATGATCTTTTAAAACACCCTAGAGTATGGCTTCATTGAATTAGTATTATCAGAGATAAGTAACATGTATATTTGAAGTTTATTATTATGAATGATTTGACAAGCACTACATATTTTTATTGTTCAATTTCCATGATTAATAGAACGCTAGTTGATTATTAATTAAAATTAATTTAATGGAATTAAAAAATTTTCATTATTCGAACCAAGGCTACATATGGTCGACGGAAGGATGAAGAGATTAAGGTCAAGTTTAAAAAATATCAGAAAAAAACAAAAAAAAAACCAACTCGCACATACCACCATAAAAGTGCGATAACGCACTTTAAAGTGTATGATACGCTACGACTATAACATATTTGTCTGCGGAAGCTATTACCTCTGTTAGATGACAATCACCTACCATAAAAATATATGCAGTTAATTCAATAATTTAAATAATTATCTTAATTGAAAAGCGTCTTGAGTCTTTTTAAGCAACTTTTACATATAGTTGTTCAAAAATAATGTATCCTCCTCCTCCGTGATGTAAAGTATTTAATTCAACCCATTCCTACTTATTAGGCATGTCTTATGATTTACAACATTATGCTGATTTGTAATTTGTGGTTGGATTATCTATATCTTCCTCTAATCATTAAAGCATGAAACTTTAAAAACGTCTAAATGAATATATTTTTTCAACTAAAACAGTCGAGATCAACGTAGAATTACTGGCCATGTCAAGTAATAAATTGCTAGACAATAGATTAATTACATTAGATAGTGGAAAAGATTAGTTATCACATGTGACAAGTCAAAAAAGTCATACAAAAAAGAATCAATTGGGAGAAAGAAGCTACATCAAGCTCAGGGTGAACGGCAACCAAATTTTAATTGCAGTAATTTAGTTTGTTAGCCACAGACTATTGGAATCTAGAGTCACCAAAATTTGGAAGACCATTCCATATTGGGGAACAATGGAAATTTCTGTAGAAACAGGGCCATTTCGAAGATCCTCAGAGGCAAGCTGACAAACGAAAGTACAGTCGATATTCAAAAACAATTTTTATAATAACTATAAGCTGTCCACTTGGAATAAGGACCAGGTACATCCCTGTGGCCGTTTATTTAGGAGAGAGGTATTCTGTAACGCCGCCCCGACTTTCCGGTCATATATTTGAAAACTGCCTCTATGGTGGACGAAGTATACATTAAAAAGCATCGTGGTCCGGAGATTCGCCTACTTTCGGAACTATTCGTATATTCATCGGCGCAATCTACTCGCCGCTAACCGAAATGCTAAAAGTCGATGTTGCCAAATTTACAGCTAGGCTCTTTCCTTTATGGATATATTTTGTTTAAAAAAAATAATAATAGAGTAGATACCTTTTTTTAGCCTTTAGTACGATATATAGTCTTGCCCTTAGATTTGGCAACACTGCATGGTATTGCAAGCCAAGCGTTTCTCAAAAGAAATGGCGATGTACCGTATTGCTTTGATTATACGTTGGGCACTTATTTGTTTATCTAATAACGCGTTTGATATGACATTTTAAAAGTTATATTGTGATGTTACTTTTTGCTTAAGAAGACGGTCTTTTAGTTTAACATTTCAGCGTTATAACAGGATTACACATATGTATAGTCAAATGTAAGTTCAGTGTCAGTTGTTACAAATAGGATAAATTAATTAAATGGCTTAAATTTTGAAGTGAAAGTAAATTATTATGTCAAGTTTGTAATATGACATACTTGGTAGCAAGAGAAAGAAAGATTTCACCATGAGCTTGCTGCACAACTAAAGCCGATAACAAGAAGGGGGATCTTCTGCCTTCTCTGTCTCTCCAATTTACTGATTTTAATATCCATACATACTGAACTTCTGCAGCATCTTTGTCGGATCCATAATATAGATATTAAACAATCTAATCTATATTTTATCAATTTATAAGGATTTGAAAATTGTAAGCCACAGGACGATAAAGAAAAAATATTGCTTAAAGAATTTCTTAGAAAACAAGAAGTCAAGAAGCTTATATACCACTGTATAAGGAGTTACTATCAAGGTACTATTTTCCATAAAACTATCGATATGATTAATATCTTACAAATGAATTTTAGGTAGTGTAGGATAAGTCAAGAAGGGTTACAAGCAAAAAATTAATTTGAGTCTGTCTATATAAGTTTTTTTTTGTTAAGAATGTTATAAGACTCAATATTGAAGCAAATACAAGTAGCCAATATGAATCCCAGAATAATATTCGACAATTGAATTTTGACAAGGTAATGGGGAATTATTTATTTAAGTAATTTCAGTTAATCGTCCAGTTTATAGACTTTGCAGATGTGCAGGAAAATATTGCAACCATTAATCCTGAAAAAGTAACTATTTAGAAAATGATTGTACTTGCTACAGCTGTATGATTTGTTAATAAGGAAAAGTAATCTGCCAAAATGTTAAAGAGAAAATCAGACCTAAACAGAAATAAAAGGTATATATATATATATATATATATATATATATATATATATATATATATATATATATATATATATACTAAAATAAATCACAAAATATTAACATGATTTTTTAGGTACTTGAGTCCGTGGTTTCATTAATTATGGTGGTGTTTTTTAGAGGGTAAGCTCTTTTTCCATGAAATATATTAACCTTGCCTTTATTTGTAAATTTTCTATTGCAACTTTTATTGTACTGTAATTAATTAGTAATTAGTGTGAGTAGTATAAAGGACTGTGTCTACAAGAAAGTTATTAAATTTATGTGTATATTATGAATTTTATTTATATATATTTGTAGTATTGTGTATTCAAATATGTGGTAATTTAGTACATACTTTATGGCATAGTTAAGGGTCATTGTTTTATATCCTATAATTTATGATATAAAATTAATATTAAATTTTAAAAAATATAAATGAATATAATATAAACAATTAGTATTATGCTGTATTTTTCTTTTAGCTGCCTGTAAATGTTTCTTAAATTTATGTTCTTGCTGTTTTTTTAAGTCCTTTTTACTATATATACATATGTATGGTATATATAGCTTAATATAAAACTTATGAACATTACCCTTTATTTTAATAACTAATACAGAGTATATTTTATGCTTCGAACACTAACACTATGCTGATATCAGAAGTTTAGTTGGCGTCCCAAGCAATACTGAGGATATTCAAATATTTCTAACACTGCGGAGACGCGCGCTAGCGCAGTATAGTCAATCTGTCGGAACACGATAATTTTTAACGTATCCTGGTGAACGCGTGGGGCGGGTTGGTCTGTTTTCTATTAGACCTTCAGAGTCCCTTTATATAGCCATTTAAAAAGGTGCCTCTTCTTTCCGTAAAATAGGAGCTTTTTGTTGTTTAATAACCTTCCAAGTACTATAACTTATATAGATAAAGCTACAACTTAAAAGTATGCGTTAAAATAAGTTCATTTACTAACATTTCAAATAATTCTTCAAAGAAGGATTACCTTGATATCATAACAGTTGAAACGTATTAAAATTAACTTGGAATAAATTTGAATAATGATTAGTTTCAATTTCAATATTTATTGTTTATTTTAGTAGGCCTTTAATTTCAATTTACATTATAACAAATTGCTGCTGATTAGTTTCGCTTTCAGCTCTTCAAGCGTAAGCTAACGGTTAAAACAGGTTTTTCCCTGATTGATTGATTTAGTTTAATATAATGGAAACTCTCTGTGATGAAGGATGTATATGGAAAATAATTAGTCATGCATGTATGATTTGTTTATCTAGTTTTGATGTATATCGGCAAGCTATATTTAGCGATAATGAACTATTTCTGGCTTCTGGATCATAATAAATAAGCCAGTAACTATATACGATAACGATAAAAAATCATTATTTTTAGAACATTTGTTGTTAGTTAATGTTTCTACTTAATTATCTTTATTAATTACATCTTACATTAAATATGTAATATTAGTACAATCTTAATTTACAAATTAATTCATTTTTACCCAAGCAAGGCAAGCAAGGGATTAATACATTAGTATGTATTTCCTAAATTAAAATAAAACTAAACTACTTGAGCTAAACTTAAGAATACTAAACAAGGTCGCATGGTTTGGCTCGATTCAATCTCTTGATTTCCTGTCAGTCCAATCGCTGAATACCATCCACTTTGCAAGGATTTAGCAAACTCATTTCATGTTTTAAAGCTAATTCTTGGATCACTTTGTAAATTAGTTTGATTTAGAGGTCGTCGTGTAGATCTTCGTTGGTTAAGTAACGATAATTACTAATGCTTGTAATTAATTAACCGTTGGACTTTGTTTTGGGTATGTTCGATTACTAGTTGGTTTGATGTTTTAGAGCAACCTTATATTTGCTCACCATAGGTCCAAATTCGCTTTATGATTGACTGATAAACCAAATCATTTCAACCAACCTCTTTGATTTTAAGTCAACTTGAGAGTATCTTCCGACTAAGCAGTACAGTTGCTTGACTTTGAGTATAATCTGCTCTAATTTTTGTTTAACATTAGGTTTCCAATTTAACCTACCATCGAGATGTATGTCGAGGTATTTAGCTGATTCTGCTTGAGAAATCCATCAAGTGATATAATTAGGTTTCTGTCATTTCGCTACACCGAAAAATTAACAAGGACAGATTTGAAACTATTAAGCTGTATTTCCCCATATCTAATTATCTATTAATTAAGCTTCATAAGCTTAATTAACTAGCTTCTAATTAATGATAATCCATATTTGGAGCTTTCATGGTACAATATTATATTAACTATATTAAAAATATATGTACTAATAACAACAAACTTCTGTAATTTTCTATTTTACTTTGCCAAATGATATTAAAAGAATGATTTTAATTTTTGAAATTTGGAAACTTTTTTTTATAGTACTTGCAGTAATTAATATTTAAATAAAAGATAGTAATCACAGCAACTTAATAAATTGACCAGAAACCATTCCAAAAATTAATATGCCATCTTCAAGAATTAGAGTATTATAAGAATTCCTTCCTCGTAATTTCTCTATTATTAAGAAATTAATGCTTTATCGGGCACTATTGAACTACTGGTATGGACTGGTCTAGATTCTCAAGTTTATTTTTAATAATTTTTCTTATACCTGAGAAAATTCTACATTTTCTAACAATATTTTTATATTCTCTCAAAGATTTTTACAATTTTTGCTACATTAAATAATTTCTGTTTTTCTAATATACAAAAGAACAGTAATAATGGAACATCAAACTGAACCAGTCTGAAACTGACAGACTGGCAGAATTCCTAGCCTAAGAAGGAAAAATAACAAGACATCAAAACTATCTTTTTCCCGGCGCTAAGGAAAACATTTACAGAGTAAATTATAACAAAACATTTAATAGAACTTGAACAAGTTGGTAATTAAGTTTCACTTAACTTACCATGGCATACTGTTTACATTTTGATTCAAATATAATTCATTGGTTTCGATTAATTTTCTTCTAAACATTTTTGAAGTTGTCTAGGCTCCATTATAAAAAAAATTCTGACAATATGATTGTGTGAGATCTCGAGCATAGTAGTAGACTTACCGTCAATATTAATGCGTCGTTAATGCTAGTCAAATGGATTATCTTCATACTTCAATTTACATTTCATACATCTTAGTTGAATTTGATCAAGCATAAAACTAATTAGATCTTCAAATTTTTGTGTTTCATCAATATATTATATACACTCTTACTTACCAAAAACCTTCGTAATATTCAGCATCATCATTTAAAATAAAAAGAAAACACAAATGTTTCTTCAAATGCTCTTATTGGATTGTAATTATTACTGATATATTTGTTGAATTCATATTCATATTAATTTCACGAATCCATATTGAATAGGACTGTTGGGATCACTAAGATTATGTTAGATAGATAGATAAATAATAAATAAAATAGTATTGCATAAATTTCGAATTCTAATAACCTAATTCGAATGATTTTAATTTCTGGTTATGATAGAAACCTTCATATCAAATTTCTGAAAGGATATAATCAATCAAAATTTTGAAATAAAAAGCTAGTTATTCCTAAAAGAATTATACCTAATACAAGAACACAAATAGAGAATATACGGAGGTAATAATTTCTTCCTAAAAGCTAAAGAATTAAATATTAAATAACAAATTTCAATAAACACTACACCCGATATTTTGTAAAGCTTATATTTCAAATCAAAATAAACCATTCTATAATATAAAACTTCAAATAGAAATAAAGAAATCTGTAATCTTTTTATTGGCAGTACACTGAAATCATTGTTACAGGTGGGTCCATTTAAGTTCCCATTCTGTATTTCTATGTTTTGTGAATACATCTCTCCTAAAGAAACATTCAAAAGTATATACGTAGTTATTGTGCCAACAATTTATATTTGTAATAAAATGATCTTATTCATGATGATGAGAATGAGAAAATTCATCTAATAATTGATATATATATATATATATATATATATATATATATATATATATATATATATATCTGTCTTCTGATTTTTTCTATGCACCTGCACATAAATTTTCATGGCGTAGACTGTGTCGTATAGTTTCTCATTTTCTGTTGTCTCTAACATCCAGTAATAGATAACTGAGCAACTGAGATAACACAATCCATATTTGGAAGTTATACGCCCTGAGCTTCAAGCTTCTACCTAAATTCAAATAGACTAAGTTAATCCACAATACACAACTTACGCAGTACACATTTTACTTTGAATTGTGATGCTTGTGCCAGAAATGTAAACTGGAGGTGTCTCCCAAATTATATATGTCTCTTAATTACAATAGCTCACGGCTAGTGGACTTTCACCACCTTCAATCCTCCTTTTTCTTACTGACTCTAGTTTATTTTAGTAACGATCCAGCATCAACTTTCTATGGGTACGTGATAAGTTGTTTCTTTTATTGCTAAATTCATTATGGTTAATTAAATGAATTATCAAATGAATTATTAAAAATAACAGCTAACAGCGGAATCGTATCAACCGTTCAAAGCAAAACTATTGGATTACTTTAAAACTATTTTAATTTAACAAAAAAAAGCGATGAGTTGTTGAATCGATATTACATACATCGTCAATCTAATTCTTTTTCTATATATACAAACTCATTAATCCCAAATAATTAATTCATTAAAACTCAAAGACATACCTAAAAACATCGTTCTTTTCCGAACAACCAGGGCCATATCTGTCACGGTTTATATCAAATATGAACATGACATCAATTATGTCGATCAAACATATACAGTATGCATAATGCTAATTGGCATACTTTAAATCAAATAATTTTCCGGGTTAATTGACGCAATGGTCAAGGCGACAGGACGGTCTTCCTTTGGATGTACTATATGCTTATGATTGTAGTTGTAAATGTCTTTAGGCCACAGTGGAAAATCCGACAAGAAATAACAGTCCCAGTCATGTCAGTAACCAGTCTGGGTAAGACGAATAGCTAAAAGGCAATGATATGCTGAGATGATCTCCAAGTTAGTCACTGGCCAGTCTGTAGGCTTAATGTTGAGGACCGTGCTTAGGGGCCCAGGGTAAACTGTAGGTCCAGTCCAGATAAACCCTCATTGATAAAAAGGAGACATATAAACATCATAAATATTTTAATATTAAAAAAAATCAAATAATTTTATTAGCTTTTAGCAAAATACTTTCTTCTTTCCACAATAAAAAACATGGGGTCAGCACAAAATAAGTCAGTCTTAATATAATATATAATGCACTATAATTATACAGAAAAATATAATATAACTCTAAAATCATTTGAAATTATCAAAATAAAATTTAACCAACGTGAACGTTGAGATTAATTTTATCAGCAAAACCTTTCCCAGCTGACCGCCCTAAATCAATTAGTTAAATTGCAACGCCATATACAAAATAGTCTTCGGACGAATCCGAAGACAAAAACCATCTAAAACAAATCGAATCATCTCTTTAATTGAAACGGAGAGTTAACGAATGGCAAACCGGATACAGTTCGTTTGTAACGTAGAAAAAAAAATAAAAGGGAAACATTCTTTGTAATGACCAGAAATGGAAATAGATTCTTTTTCATTGTATTCGTCGGTATTCGGTGGACGTTTTACGTTGTCGTGTCGTTAAAAAGGTCCAACTTACCAGCTAGATTGCAGGTTAGTAATTTGCTTCCCTTTTCCGAGCGTTTTTACTCGAGCACTGTGCAAAAAATCCTACAAAAAAAAACAGAAAAAGAATTGTAGATAATGCATTTACGCTCCATATATTTCAGAAAGGGTTGATAATACTTCAACTAATATTACGAAAGTAGGCAACCTATACGATTGTATAATAAAATTTTGAAGACCTAGAAAGAGTAATCGAAAACCTGTTTAAAATGTGTTTTTTACTTCATTCTTCTTGTATATTCGGATAAATATAATTCAAAGTATATAATTAGTATTCTTGATAGAAATGGTGTAACATATGTAATATGTTATAATCTCTCAAATGTACGAGAAACACAATTAGATTTATTTTGTTTGTAATTTAATTATGTTTATACGATATAAAATTATAATGGAGTTGGTAGCAGTTAACAATAAAATTTTAAATACATAAAGAGGTTTAGGTAGATATATTTTATTTAATTACAACGATTATTATTTATATATTTTATTTTAAAAAAATGTTTGCGTTAATTTTTTGAATTTGGTTCAATTTTTTTTTAATTTAGTATTTTTTTCTTTTTAGTGTATTTTTGTCGGTATTAGTAACATATATAATATGTTTATTAGATAGGTTAAATAAGATTTTTGGTAACTTTTATAGAAGAAACGAACATACAAAGAAAAAAATGAATAAAGAAACAATGATTTAAAATAAGGAACGCTTCAGGCCCTGGGATCCGCTACCTAGCCAATGTGACATGACAAATGTTCTAACCAAACTCGAACAACAACAAAAACTCAATAAAATCACCGCCAATTGAACCCCCGACCTCCGCATGTGAGCTGAAAGCTCTAACCACTACACTAAAGAACAGTTTTCTGTATTATTTCCACGGCTTCTGATACAATATGTTTAATTCTTAAAAAGCGAACTGAACGACTTCTGCACTGAACGACTTCCGGTCCGGTCACATTAGTTCAGCAATAACTTTATACACAAATATCTGATTATTTTAGATAAAAAAATGTGCTTTGAAATTTGAGGGTTTCCCTCGATTTCTCCGGATTCCACCTTCAGATCCTGATAAGAAGGAATAATGAATAAAACAATTTTGAAATGTATTTTTGATGTATTTGACATGTTAGAATGTATATTGAAACAATAATAAATAAAATTAGACAAATTTTAATTTATTTTTGATTGATCTATTTGATATATATTATTTTTGACTTTTCAAAGCTTAAGCCAAACCTATAAAGTAAACAATAACAATAATTGATAAAAAAAAAATAGTAAAAGTCATAGTAGTCATGTTACATTAATCGTTAAACGCCTCTATATTTATCAATATTTTAAAGTGTTCTTAATAACTCATAATTTCCTCTATTTGTCCTATGTGTTCCATCTATGCAAAATGTACTTAGTCTCATTGTAACTCCTAAAGTTTCATTACTTCATTTATGTATTCACGTATATATATATATATATATATATATATATATATATATATATATATATATATATATATATATATTGAAGAATAAAAACTACACAAGTCTTAACTAGTATAATATCTCACTAAAAATAGCAGTATCTCATCCTTAATTTGCCTTCTATGACTTTCGTTAATATACTGTTTTCTATTTTGTCTTATATTGCAAATGGGAACCAACAACTTAATATTCTTAAATAAATATTAATATTCTTTGCAAATTAATATGTTTATTACCTTCAATATTTGGTTAGTTCATTGTTAGGAAATGCATTTACTAATGAAACCTGAAATCGTTTATATGACTAAAATTTACAGAAATATCTCTGGTACAATGATACACTAGGTCTCCAGAACCATATCAACAATATGATAAGAATAATTTCTTTGGCCTTTTGTGTACTAGTCATCAAATTAAATAAAAAGCTGTTTGCGAAAATATAAATACCTTGTAAAGAAAGAAGACAAACCTTTCTTGACTTCCTCGATTTTTTATTATATGTTAGGACGATATTTTCACATATGTTTTTTTTTCTTTCTCAGCAGTATATACCTCCAAATAAAACGGCACATTAATTTGTTCTCTCTACAAAAATATAAAGTTTAACTTTACATGATCGTACTATTCCTAATCGTTTCATCTATTCGTACTATTCTTATTCAAACTAGTCATATCTCTATAAGTGTTTCAGCAATATGAGAATAACCGAAAGTAATACAAAATCTTAAACAGGGCTGCTTAAAATCAAATAACTTCGTTTAAAAGTCTTTTAACACGCTCACTTTCCGTTTTAATATAGTCTCAAAGATAATATTTCGGGGATTGGTAGTCCGATTTAAAACTGCTCCACTGGCAAATCCAAATTTTGATTTTAAAAGCTGTGCGTCCGCGGTTGAGTTAGGTATAGCAGAAACGATGAATAATAACGAATAATATACCGTGTAAGAGTTGGAGCTTGCAGCGTGTGTGCCAAGCCTCCTAAAAATAGAGCCTAAAATATTTGTTTATAAATTTTGTGTCATAGATCTGACAGATATTTCAGGTCGCTTGATTTGGACGCATTTGGTTTTGTTGGAATCGTTTTCTACAAAAAGCAAAATATTCACTTGGCCGATTAATATTTAGAAAGAAGTTGTCGGATCAGTAGTTTTTAGGCCAACTATTATTCACTTTTATCAATGCTAGTATTTTATCATTTTGTATTTTAAATTCATTCATTGTAATTGTCATGCGTTTCTGATATTTATTAATGTCTTAAATCTTAAATAATGAATGAGAAATAATTGTTTAAACTTGACATTGGAAAGAAAGATATTGTAATGGCGTAAGGTTCAACACTAATTTCGAAAATAAATATTAAAAATTGTTATAGAAATATATATATATATATATATTATAGAAATATTTCTGGATATGTATGGACACTTCAAATAAATACCTCCAGCAATAATTATTATAAGATCACTATAACATATATCACAAGCTCCATCATTTATCTTATAGGAATTTGAAAAAAACAAATTTCAAATATTTTCAATCAAAATAAAATCAAATATTCTGCTATTAACAACTGCACCATATTTTAGACCGTATCTGAATGCTCGTAAATCGATACTCTGTGTGTGTTTTTCCGTCAACTTAATATTCTTTTTATTGAAAGAATACCTTCGATCTATATCCTTCAATTGAATATCACATTTTCTTCCGTTTTGAGATGGTTTATTCTGAGAATATTTCGTAACATTGAATTTTGCGCAACTGCAACACCAATATATTTTCGCCAGATTTGATTTAAGCAGTGTACCACTAATTAACATTGAAAAGCGTTCTTCTACAAATTATTACTCCATAATATTGGAGTATAATATATATATATATATATATATATATATATATATATATATATATATATATATATGTATATATATATAGATTATAACAAAGATGACTCCAATTAATAAAACTACGTTACCACTGGAATTCATTTTCTATTAGCTCACGTACCTAATCCCGCTGGTAAGGCAAGGATTGATTCTATGCTATGGAAGCTATTAGTATTTGCTGGTTGACAGCAATAGTTTTACAAGATATCACTGACGAACATCTTTTTCTTTCGTAATATGAAATTAAAAATTCAAAATGTTGAACCATTTATTAGCCTCTTGTTCGAATATTAAAATCTTCTGAGAAAATCCAAATAAGCTTGCTAAATATTATGTTCTAAAAGACAAATATAATAAAAGAAATTGGGAAATTACACATTACGCGTTATTTAAAGAAAAATTTTATTGAGGTAAATAACACAATTATATATAATAATTATGATATAAAGATGCTACGTTTACACATAGTTACCCGATATTTCAATACAAACACTGCGTCATAACGATAAAAGCTTAGACGTCATTACTTAGACGCAAAATTATCAAGCAGTCTATAGGGAGTACAATCCTCCCATACACAACCCCCTTACGATGAAATTACCATGAAAATGGCACTTTGATCCGAATGCTCGGACGCACACACAGACACGCAGAATACAGGGTGGTAGAACAACAGGGGAAAAAACTGAAGAAACGCGTTTCCTATGTAGATGTCAATCGACAAAAATGGCATGTTATCAGCCGAAATGGCCGAACGCTGTTTTCTTGTCCGTTCCACTGAGCAGACGAGGGGCTAGAATAAAAAGAGGGTGCAAATGCGCGAGAAAATGGCGAGATTTGTTGCGAGACGATAAGAAACCGAACATGTAAATAGAAGGGTGAGTTTATATCTCGCCCTTGTAGGGGAGTAGTAAAGTGAATGTCAGATTTATTGTATTGAACTTTGACGATATAGTTAAAAAATATATACTGTGTAATATTTTATTCATTATATATACTTTTTCATTTTCATTATTGTTTTTTATTAAATATACTCTTACTTCCTAAAAATTTATAATAATCTTGTAGTAAAACACTGAGGCGCGTTTTAAAACATATAAAGGTTAATTTGTAAAAATAATCTATTTTAATTTTTCAATTAATATTAAGGTTGGAAACGAAACCTATATGATCAATATTATTAATTTATTAAAATATGAACTTAAATAATTTACTTCTTAATAAGCACGTTCAATTATCCTTTGTAAAATGAATTAATTAATTTTAAATTCATTCAAATTTGCCGGCCAAAAACTGGAAAATCAAGAAAATTTTGAATCTATTTTAAGGAAATTTGAGAGCTTCTAATCAAATGCACTAGAAATAAAAGAAATCAGATAATGGGACTGTTGATGCTGCATGATTCAATACATGCATTTATTAAATTAATTGCTATTATAAAATTTCCTTTCAACGTTGGCTTTCCTGTAGATATATCCAATCCAATCTACTGATACTTACACCCTAACTTTATATTCTTGACCTCTTACATCCGTACATACTCCGTAAATGCCTTTCTAAGAATTTCTGGAGGAAGAACACGATGTTACCTCCAGCAGAACACCTGGATATTTCGATTTTGTGTCCATATATCAGTTTAATAAAAATGTATTACTAAAATACGTATTTGAAAAAATCTTATATTGATTAGAAAGCTGATTTAACTTGGCACTAATAAGTTTTCCTATTGATACAATAAGTTCTTGCTTCACAATCTCTAGAATCCATCGTATTGACCGGAAAAAAAAATTAAAACATTAATTCATACAATAGGTAACAACTGGCCTAAAGGGGTACATTTCTGATTTTTACGGCTAGAATTACAGTGATGTGTTACATAAATTTGGAAAAGATATTTGAAATAAGAATATTCAAGTTGAGAAAAATTACACTGAAAAATAAAATAATTTACGCTATTATAAATCCGTTTCCTTGTTTGTAATTTTCAAAAAATATCCATTTAATTTCTGTGCATTTATTGAACAACTATACCAATACCAGGTTTTTTAACACTTGTACTTATTCCATAAAACTATTGTTTTTTAATTATATCAGGGTGAGGGAAGTAGTTGCCTCGTGTTGTCTCAGAAGTAGCGTGCCAATCAGCAACAATGTAAATGTCATGTCTAGGCGGACGTGTCATTAGTTCCTATCACAAGTTTCAACTTGGCCTTTCGAAAACTTTTCTTACGCGATTTTTTACAGTAGATGTCTTGCTGTTTTGCTCATTAAAACAGATAAACTTGAATAACGTACAATCATAAATGTCTTCCTTTTGGATGAACTTCTCTTAAGTAAATTCATCGAAAGTTGACAAAAGTTCATGCCTTTTGCGTTTTCATATAAACCCTTATACAATAGGTAACTGAATTTAAACGTAGTTTCTCGAAGATGGTTCCATAAACAAAGGCCAAAGTTATAACTACATTTGAAATCCTGGAAAATGTTCATGATATTATATGGTGCGATAGACAAGTTACACTACGAGGATATCGGAAGAAAAGGTATGAAACATGTTGTACAAGTAATTAAAGATGTGAAAGTTCAGCGCCAGAGAGTAAAAGCTAGAAAAATCATGGTCACCATGTCTTGGAATAAGTCAGAAATACTTTTAATTGATTTCTTTGACCCTAAGGTAACATCAAAAAAATCGTATGTTTTCACAATTAAACTGACACAGAACCAAGGTTTCGAACAAATAAATAAGAAATCGTCATCAACCATAAGAAAATGTCCAAAAAGACTAACTTTGATTAAAATTGATTTCACAGTTTTGAGGTTTACTCCAACTAATTAACATTCTAAATGATAATTGGGTGACTTCCTCAAGCTAACCTAACTAGAGATATTTTTGGTAGACAAATGTTATCTATTTCATCGATGGAAACTCCAAAGCTAAGTATTTTTTGCCAAAAAAATGCATAATATTTATTCCAATTAATATTAATTTTACCTAAATATGGTAAAATAAGTATGCTTTTCATTATTAAGTCTTTGTCACCTAACTAAATCAAATATATTCGAATAATAGTTTCAAGTTTCTAATTAATACTTATTTTACTATATAGATATTTTACTATATAAATTATAACTGTAGATACAAAATTCCATGTATATGTCCAATATATTAAATAAACTATCAAATGACAGAATTTCAGCATACTGAAACCGAAAACTCACAACGAAAACTATGTAACATACAAAATGGCATGCAAAAGGTCGACTCAAAATAGTTCTCTATGCGTAAATATTATTTAATAAATTATTTATTATTAATGTCATTATTATTAAGAGTACTTTATTATTTATTATTATTAAAAGTGTAAATCAGTAGTACCAGTAGAGTAAATATAAAAGCAAAACACAAAATATTTTATATTTTAAATAATTAAGCAAAACTCATAACACAAAATCTATAAATGATAGCAAAAAACGAAAAGCCCTTATAATTGTTATTATAAACATAGTTCAAAAATATTTAAAGACAAAGAACTAAAAATAGAAAAATGAGACAATGAGACATCAAGACCTTAGAGAGCGATACGAAAAATAGAATACTACCATGGTTGTATACTACGATGGGCTGCGTCGCCAACTATGCCGAGATTTGGTGAAGAATATTCGTAGTCTTGCGGCACCAATAGCACAGTACTGGAATGATTTTATAATTTAATTTTAAAGGTCAAAAAAATAATTTAATCTGGGTAGAGTCCGAATAGTCTGTAGTCTACATCTAGTTCCTACGCCTCTACCTGTAAATCGTATCAGGAATTGATTTCACAGTTTTGAGGTTTACTCCAACTAATTAACATTCTAAATGATAATTGGGTGACTTCCTCAAGCTAACCTAACTAGAGATATTTTTGGTAGACAAATGTTATCTATTTCATCGATGGAAACTCCAAAGCTAAGTATTTTTTGCCAAAAAAATGCATAATATTTATTCCAATTAATATTAATTTTACCTAAATATGGTAAAATAAGTATGCTTTTCATTATTAAGTCTTTGTCACCTAACTAAATCAAATATATTCGAATAATTGTTTCAAGTTTCTAATTAATTCTTATTTTACTATATAGATATTTTACTATATAAATTATAACTGTAGATACAAAATTCCATGTATATGTCCAATATATTAAATAAACTATCAAATGACAGAATTTCAGCATACTGAAACCGAAAACTCACAACGAAAACTATGTAACATACAAAATGGCATGCAAAAGGTCGACTCAAAATAGTTCTCTATGCGTAAATATTATTTAATAAATTATTTATTATTAATGTCATTATTATTAAGAGTACTTTATTATTTATTATTATTAAAAGTGTAAATCAGTAGTACCAGTAGAGTAAATATAAAAGCAAAACACAAAATATTTTATATTTTAAATAATTAAGCAAAACTCATAACACAAAATCTATAAATGATAGCAAAAAACGAAAAGCCCTTATAATTGTTATTATAAACATAGTTCAAAAATATTTAAAGACAAAGAACTAAAAATAGAAAAATGAGACAATGAGATATCAAGACCTTAGAGAGCGATACGAAAAATAGAATACTACCATGGTTGTATACTACGATGGGCTGCATCGCCAACTATGCCGAGATTTGGTGAAGAATATTCGTAGTCTTGCGGCACCAATAGCACAGTACTGGAATGATTTTATAATTTAATTTTAAAGGTCAAAAAAATAATTTAATCTGGGTAGCGTCCGAATAGTCTGTAGTCTACATCTAGTTCCTACGCCTCTACCTGTAAATCGTATCAGGAATTTGTAATATAATTAATATATTTACAAGTTATTAATACAAATACCGAACGAAATAACGATCGAAATAAATCAATTACTATATTCGTTGAGTACCCAAAACTTTATCCCAGATAGATCGTCAGGCAGAATACAGTTCAACGATTATCTCTGAACAGAATATTACAATTTCAATATAATACATATAAACACAGTTCCCATTGTTAAATCCGATTTCGGTATTATTTTTTCCATACGAATATAGCGTTATATAGCAATAAAAAACAGTGCGTCAGTTAAATTTATGGGAGTTTTATTTTATTCCATTAATTTTTTTCAATATGCGAAAGATATCAATCGGGAATTGATCCCTAACGGTAAAATATTGCCCGTTTTTTTATTGTTTAAGCCACTTTAACAGATATGTAATACTTGATATATAGGTAGTAAAGGGGTTGTGAATTAATTTCTTTTTAATTTTTTAATTTTAAGCTCTATTGCAAAAATCCCCTATTCAATAAGACTAGTATAACAATTATAAATCTACATTTAAATCTATATTATTATTAAATTATTTAATTTTTCAAAAATTCATGTTTATGGTTTAAGAGTTTAAATCACAAAACATCCATCTGCACGCCCGTAATCATGTCTTGCCAATGCAAATCGCTATAGGGCTTGAGGTTCTTTATTCTTTCGATTTGAAATTTTGTGACATATTCGTCACAGGTTATATTTGTTTTTTTTTTCTATTTTGTGTATAATTTTAAGTAAATTTCTTACGTTGTTGACATTATTTTTGTAGCTTTTAAGGTAAATATTATCTGTTTAAATGAAAACTCATAATAAGAGTGTTGTTTTTCAGAATGTGGACGTTATAAAATTATATATTTTTCAAAGAATTCTGTTGTAGCATAGAAACGGTTTTAAAAATTAAATAATAGTAAACTTCAGGAAACCCCTTATGATTTCCTACATGAAGTTTTCGAACAGGAATCATATTTGTAACTTTAATAATCTGCTTTTCTTTAAAATATTAACCAGTATATAAATAAAATATTTTGTTAAAATTCTATTTTTTAATTTACCCCTGCAATAAATATAATGCTTGACTCGCTCTCAGGCTGTTTAGATGAATAAAACTTGGCTACAACTTTATACAGGCGACATCGTACTCTAAGTCTGTCTATTTTATGGTTTAAATCGGAATACCATGCCTTGAAAAGCGGCACGGAATGCCTTTTTTTGAGTATACTCTCCTCAAATACAATACATTTAACAAATTTTCTTATACATATACTATTAGGTGATTGCATGTATTATGTTTTTGTTTTATTAATTGCATATATTTTCTATAGTTTGCAACATGTTTGGCACTGTTCCAACAATCAAAGCCAAATCAAGCCAAAACATATTGCACGGATATGAATAAGTGGTAATCAGAAGGGGCTATGTATTGATCTACGTGTTTGGAGCAGCAGATATTCCTATTCTAGCTTCTCTATGGTAAAACTAAAAATTATCATGCCAGATGATGAATTTGCGTCACCATTTTCATTAGGTTTCAACAGTTCCTAATACACTACACCATGCTGATCTCACCATATGAAAAAACCACCCTATCATCTTGAATATAGTACTTCGATATCGATACGGATTGATACTCCTTAACTAGCTCATAACTTTTTGCGCTTGGGATTGACTTGGTAAATCCATTTTTATCACAGTCACAAGCCACAGAGAACTCTTCTTTTTTCAACTAGCAATCAATGAAACCGCGGTGTTGAAATCGCTCCAAATAGTATTTTGAGCAGATTCAGGTACTAGCGCTTTTCTCTTCTTTTGGATCTTCTCCATTGCATCTCATCTGGAGACAGTTGGTTCAACTGCTAAGCTATTTCTTGGAATGGTTTTTATGTATAAATATGTTCTATAGGCTTATGTAAAGGATTTGTTTAAGTCAAGCTACACTAAATAAATCGATGACGACATACTGCTATATAGAGCCATATTATATTATTGTAGAGCTCAACAAAACACATCCCCTCAACTATAAAACGTTCAATAGTTTCGTTTATTACTATTTCTACCAATTTATCATCCGATTAAATGACTTATCTTATGGATACTAATAAATATTTATACTATTAATAGTTTATTTATTGTTGTTTAATAAGCAAAGATCTCCAAATATTTTCGAACACTATATAGTGAAACTTGATCTGTGATCATATGCAGTAGTTCTCATACCAATAATATACAATCAAATTATTTATACTCTTTATAATAACCATTAATTGATCTTCAAATTATTTATTACCACTTTAAAACGTCATAAAGATCTATCTGTAATGACTAGTATATGTATATTTCCTATTGAATAATTATCATACGGCTTAACGTTATTGTATAACAATATATATTAATACTAGACTGCACTGTTTCATTTTCGAACTTTTAACTTGACATTTTTCTTTATAAAACGTGTACCATTTTCAAAAAAATCAAGATTCACACAATTCAATTGATGGTTTTTACTGAACATTTCCCTTGATACTCAATAACACTCACTTCTCGACCAGTTATATAGAAATGTAAAAAAAAAATCAGTAAGAATGGAATCTTTTCCGTGAATTCATTTATTATATTCTTGGACTTTTTATTAAAATAATTCTTTCCTATGCAGATAATTAGCATGAATCCTGATAAATGATTAATAAATAAATGGTTCACAAAAAAAACTCTAAAATATAATATTAAAATAAGTTTATTTTAGTATCTCGAATTATATTTATTTATGCAAATTATCTGTTTTATTTCGGTCTTCGAAAAAAATTCTTACAAATATTTTACGCAAACGTAAAAAAAATACTACCTAACATAAAATTATAAAAACGCCGATTTAAAATAATAAATGTTTCCAGTTTCTTTTATGAAAATATAGCTATTTTAACTCGTTTATTTCCCGATGTTTTTTGCATGTAAATCGTCTGTTTTAATTTTGAACATGGGAAATGTGAATGTTTCTCTTTCCGTTTTTAAAATAACCGTTAAACAATAACAAAATAATAAACAAAAATTTTTAATTTCTGTAAGTCTAAAGCGAGAAGTTCAATTTATTTTGTGTAATAATGTCATTGATCTATAATTGACTATTACATTTGATATAGATCTATAAAAATCAAAATACCGAAATCTAAATTTAATAAATATTTTTCCTAAAAGCCGCTTTCGATGCGAATTGGTTGGCTATCTATTTTGATTGGATATTTATTGTCGGTGTGAATATATCCTATGGCTTATTAAAGGTACTAGAAAACTTGTTCATGCAATTCGATCTACTAATACTATTATTGAAAGTTGAAAATAAACTCTTTAGAAAATCTTCATTTTCGTAAAACTATAAAAACTATTAAGTATACAATAATAATTGTTAAAAAATAAATAACTAAAATAAGAATTGATGAAATTTTTAAAAAATAATCATTTTTATATAATCTCATGGTTAAATTAGTCACTAAATATAGTCAGTCCTTCATTCCGTCATCTTCCCACTTTACGTCACGTCTTCTTGGCGTAGGAAACCCCATTTACAATTTTACTACCTGCAACATTTGTCCTGGTGCTTTGTGTACTTTCTTAGGAAACTTGAGATGAATTTGAAATTGGTATCAACAAAATATAGAGAGAAAAATATTTATCTAATCACAATAAATTAATATTCCTTTCAAGGCAATAAAAGACTGCAATATCGCCTAAGCAAGAATAATTTTTCCTATGTTCCTCTGTACTGTTCTTCAATATAAAAATTAATAAAAAACCTTAAAATTCAAACCAAATTTCATTTCAAATTTTGTTAATATATTTCCGGATGAAATTTTAATATATATCATTAAAAGAAATGTAAAATCTTTTAACTTTCTCCTGTTTTACACTAGTTATATTCTACTTTGGTACCGAACAATTACAAACATATCTACATGATTACATATTGTACATGTATAGACTGTACATTATCATTTTATACTGTTATCCTATACTATATTAATATAGGAATCAGCAAACTTTGCTTGCTTTACTCAGCTTCCAGTGCGTCCACTATCATCACACAGTCTTCGTAATTGTCAGCATTGGATCATAATCCCACTCATTTGCTATTCAAGTCAATAACTAAACTGTTCATTTTCCAATATTACTTATTACTTATTCACAATTCCATCAATTTTCAGATTCTTTTAATTTAGTTCAGACAAAAGTGTTATTTTTACGTGTGCGTACTTCTAGACCTACATATCCATTATAGTAACACTTTGTCACACTCGTGATAAGGAAAAAAACTGAAGACTAGAAGATTATATGTCCATATTGTTCAGCCATTTGAAAAATAGTAAATTACGTAAATACAATTAAATATTTAATTTATATTTACCAAATAAAAATTTGACATAGCTCATTCCTTAACATGGTATCTTCAAAACATAATTTATGTTTTGCAACCTTTTCTTAATTACAGCCTTTTTCATCTACTTGTTGGGTTCTTTTCCACTAGTATGCTATAATAGAGTCCATAACAATAACGGACGGTTTCACTACAAGTTCTTTAACATATGATTTTTAAATCAGGGTAAAAATTTGTTATAGAGAAAAGGTCTTAATTTCACTCGAAGAAAACATTAACCTTGCTCTAGGAATAAAACTATTCCTGTTCCCATCATGAAGAACCATATATCGGAAATGAATTATTAAAAAATATTATGACTAACAAAACCTAATCAAATGTTAATCTAACTTTTCCATATTAAAATATCCATGTCCCGTATAGATACAGAAACTGAAATAGCAATTTCAACATATTCAAAATTACTTCCTAAATTTTATTATATGCTTTAAAAATGTTATTATTTTAAAAGCAATATTAGGAAGTTCCATTCTTGGGTTATCTTTACACAATTATAGTATATGTTTCCTAACAGTATATGAAGGGATAACTATATCGCCCATAGAGTCTCTACGCTTTCAATGGGCATTTTTCAGACCAACAGTTGTCTATGAAATCATTATATTAAGTTATTTTTATATCGAATAAACTATTTAATGTTTAATTTCATAAATTTGAACTCGAATAGAGCTAACATCAGGATGATCTTGCTGCATCACTCACTTCATATGAGGACTTTTTTTCTTGAATCCAACATTATATCGCATTTTTTTAGAGATTTTAGTCATAGTACCGCCATTACAGTGCAGCTGCAACACGCTAAAAAATATTTCCAATAGCAATAGCTTGCAAGAAGGGCTCCCATTATCTCTTTCCTGTTCGAGGTACTATTTATTGGCATCGGGATTTTAATTTGAGTTGAAATTTTTCAAAACAAGCAAAGGGTCAAAACAAGATCTTCCGGATTATAAGAACTTTTCAGTCATTTGCCAAACAGGCGAATTTTATAGGCGATTTGGTTATATATTCAGACGAGTCAAGCTTTATTCTGTCATTTTTAGAATAAAATGAGTGGGAAAGACGCTGTCTCAGTGTAAAATTAATTTACAAATTACCATAAACAATACAGGAAACCTCGTGATGACGTGAGTTCACTGTTATTTTGAATAGACTATATGATCAATCCATGACTACTATCTACGTGAGATATCAAGGTTATAAAATAAATGTATATAAAAATCTAAACTAAATTGACACATTTAAGTGTTAAATGCTCGATATGCTCAAACAGAAATTTTAATCCTAATAGGAAAACTAAAGAACGTAAAAATGTGATTACATTAAAAATTTAAATGTGCATCCCGATGCAGACTACATAAAAATTCTCAAAATAAACGAACGAAAACCCAAGAGCGTCAGACGTCGCTCCATGGATTAGAAAAAAATCGTAGTAAAACCTAATCCGCGGATTTAATTTAAATTCTCACTGATGTCCCTCGCAAAAGACGAATATAGGACTGAAAACGTCAAAAATGCTAACTAATTTTTTTCTCTTATTTATTTTTCACACGAAAAACTGTCAGATAGAACTGGTAATGATTTTAATAAAATGCATGAGTACGGTTTGCTTCAACACCTATATAATAAATTTAGTAATAATATAATTAGTTAGTTAATATTAGTTTTTAGTTTTTATAGCACGAGTGATTTAAAGGAATGTAAGACTCAGTCAGAGAGTCATTTAATTGTTTGGGGATTATGGAAGGAAATTAAGGTATGACGATGACAACAATGATGCTACATTGTAGGACATTTTCTGTTGGTGCAAAAATGAAATAAAATACTTGAAGAATATAAAAAAGTTTGTGTTACCTGAAAAGGGCTTGAGCGATGATCGCACATCTAAATCAATTTATGATGATAATGGTCAGTGACATCTGCGATCACAATATTCAGAGATGAACAATTCAGAGTTACTAGATTTTCATTTCTGTTAATTCGTCGTCTCTGCTGACCTCCAACACGTGTTCAGCATTTGAAATAATAAAGGTTTTAACATAATGTTCTAATACGCGAACAGATAAAGAGGAAAATGTATTTTTCTACCTAGAGACTTTTGAAAAAAGGCAGAAATATTTTGTAATAGAAAATATCCAGATAATTTAACTAGAACCATGGAAGAGATTAGAGCATTTCTTCTCTGAAAGCTACCAACCAGTTCATATCGAACGAAAGAAATCCGCATTGGGTAAGCCAATGGGAATAACTCAAGTAGCTGTATCAACAAATACAGGCGCAAATCTACAAAAAGAACTATCGTGTTGTTCACATCGAAGAATTCGAGAAATAAAAGAACCCTCTCTCTCTGTTTTAACAATAAATAATTTTAACATAATAGTAATCAAAAATCGGACTCGACATCGAGGTGTGCCTTTAAATACCTTATCTATATTTATTCTTAGCTCATAAGGTTAACACCTTTCAGGCTTTAACACCTTCAAATTACAAGCCTACCCGCTACCAGGGTCAAGGAAACACACTATTAATTATATATTCTTTCTTAAAAAAGCAGCAATTTATCGATTAATAATTAAGAAAAGTCTTTCTACCAACTTATGCATAAATATTAACAAATCATATGGGTTCCCTACCAAAAACAACACACTGCAAGACCGAACAAAATGACTAAAAAATATAACCGAATCGAATTTTTATTTCTACGATTTCTAATATAGTACCACAGATGGACATCCACGGGTTTATTAATAGACACGGAATTAATAAGGAGTCAGAAATGTGGAAAACCTGAAAGCTTCGAATTTAAAAACATTTCAAGACTTACCAAAATGTAACAATTTATTTATTTATTATGGTGCATATATCTAATGCTTTGTAGAATAAAAATTTTATCACCCTGTGTCCACCAAAAAGAAAAAGAAATAAACAGACGATGATAGAACACAATATACCCCGGTAGTTTGTTCACGCTGGCAATTAAAGATAAAAAGGGACAGATATGCACTTTTCCTCTAGCCGCTAGGGTGGGTTTTGCCACTAATGCCGATATTTTATCACATTAGGACACTCTACTCTCAGGGTGAATTTTACAGCTAGTTTGTGTCGTTATCTAGAAACAAAAAAATCTTAATTTAAGCCGAAGGGAGCACGGGGTGAGAAGGGCGCAGGTTGAAATTAATTAAATCCTAGTTATGGCCTGTTCGGCAGAGATTTGGAATTTCAATCAAAATTTTAGCATTCGCAAAGCTATTCAGATTATGATGGAGCCCGAGTTATTATGCAATCCCCTTAGATACACAAGGGACAAAATTTAATAAACATTTTTTTAAATAATGAACATGCGGAGCAGCTTTTAAGACGAAAATAGATGCATTTTTTGAAACAAGTAGCAGGAAAGCATGTAGAAAAGAGCATTGATATAGTACTCATTAGTAGTTAATTGAAAATAATTTAGACTAAAATTAAAACAATTAGTTGGTTAAAAAATTATTTGATTA